>NC_063166.1:68527226-69152226 GCF_023159225.1 Perognathus longimembris pacificus | reverse complement strand
GCCATACTTAGGGAACATTTAGGAAAGAAATAAGATAGGCTTGATAGAGGAGGAGCAGAGTGCTTTTGAATGGAAGAAACAGGGAAGACAGACTTCCTTTAGGAGGTGGCATTTGAACAGATTTAGTTACTGTTGTGAAGCCAGTTAATGGTAAAAACTTAATAGATTGATGGCAACCACCATTTAACACTTAGCCATTCTTGGTTGGTAGAGTGATTCTTCTGCTCTGTGTGGTATCGGATAGGATATGGTGATATATTCACTATCTCGAATGGTCTCACATTCTTGGTAGTTTGGTGCTGGTTGTCAGCTGGAGGTTGGCTAAGGATTTAAGTCCTGATCTCAGTTCTCCTCCTCCCAGTTTGTCCCATGTTGGTTTCTCGCAGCATGAGAATTAAGTTCCAAGATGGCAAAAGCCCATTCTACCAGGCCTTAAGGCATATGCAGGAGTGGCATACTGCCACTTCTGCCACATTAATTAACCTTAGCCCAGATTTTAGGTGGGAAAGGACTCTCAGATCTGGATACTACAAAGTGTGATTCTCTGGGGGATGTGCTCATGGGGCTTTGAAATACCAGTGGATATTTTAATGTCTGGTCTGTGTCAGGGTCATAAAATAGAATGTCTGCTGTTTTCTTTCTTCTTCTTTTTTTTTTTAACCAGGAAATTTCTCCTCTTCTGTCCATGGAGGCCATGGCATTTGTGACTGAAGATAGGAAACTTACTCAAGAAACCACTTACCCAAATACATATATTTTCGACTTATTTGGAGGTGTTGATGTAAGTAGCTGCTTATTGTCACTACTGCTTTAACAGCTTGAGAATGTAAAGACTAAAATGAGAGACAAGACACATTTCAGATTTTACAGCAGACATTTCATATTTAACTTTTAGAACCTCAGCATGTTGAAGCAACCTAGTTTTTTTTTTCTTCTGGCACTTTTATTTTATTTACTTATTTGCCAGTCCTGGGCCTTGAACTCAGGGCCCTAGCACTATCCCTGGCTTCTTTTTGCTCAAGGCTAGCATTCTGCCACTTGAGCCACAGCGCCACCTCTGGCCATTTTCTGTATACCTAGTGCTGGGGAATTGAACCCAGGGCTTCATGCATAGGCAAGCACTCTTGCCACTAGGCCATATTCCCAGCCCCCTAGGTTTTTTTTTTTCTTTAGAATTTATTGGAATTGATAATATATCTAAGTTACAGAGTATTCCCAGTTTCTCTTCAGAATCAGTTGTGATAACATTTCTTGAATTTCCTTCTGGAGATGTTTTCTGGCAGTGGTGTGTGTGTGTATGTGTGTGTGTGTGTGTGTATTTGTGTGTATTTCCCCTTCTCCCTCATCTCCACCTTAGTTTACTTTCTCCCCACATACAGTGGCATAACTATTGGGTACATACTACCTTTTTTTTTTTTTTTTTTTTTTTTTTTCCGATTGTGGGCTTGAACTCCTCAGGGCTTGGACTCTCATTGACTTTGAGCCACAGTGTCACTTCTAGTTTTCTGGTGATTAGTTGGAGATAAAAAGTCTTACAGACTTTTCTGCCTGGGCTGGCTTTGAACCATGATACTCAGATCTCAACGTCTTGAGTTGTTGGGATCTGGACGATCCCTTTCTCCCCCCACGGGGAGAATGGTAACCACAAACTCTATGAAAGAGCACTCAGCCTGGCCCTCCGCCAGCGGAAGGCTAAAGGCGTGCTCACATGGGCAAGCGCTAAGTTGAGGAAGGGTTGCTGATGCTTCCCCTCCCCCCAGTCCCCCCACATGTTACCAAGGGCAGAGGCGAAAAGGAAGGCATCAGGGACACGCTGTGGTGGTGGGAAGCGTCTCAAAGACTTTAATATGGAAGGGCACTTATATAGAAGTAATGGCGGGAAAGAAAGGGGGCTGGCCAAAGGGCCAGTCATAGGCTAGGGATCACGTTCATCAAGTGACCTCACGAAACTTCCCTTTGTGGGCGGGACAACCGCATCATGGTGGCACGCACGTGTTCACCTCCCAAGGGGTGGAGGCCAGAAGGTGGGAGGGACTTCCATTGTCCCAAGGCTGGTGGAAGGGCAGCCTTTCCCAGGCCATAATAATCCCCAACATTGAGTAGCTAGGATTACATGCATGAGCCACTCGTGCCTGCCTACAATACCTTTTTTTCCCCATATAACCCTGGTTTTGGGATACTTCATTTCAGTGTATGTGAATGTCTCATTATTTGAAATAACCAAATAGTATTTCTTAATGTAATTGTAACATGTTTTATTTGTTCATGCCTCAGTGCATGGGCATTTATAATTTTCACACATTATTTTCTAGTACAAACATGGGCTAGTTAATTGCAGATAAAAGTCCCATGGACTTTCCTGCTAGGCTAGCTTTGAACAGCAATCCTCTGATTGCAGCCTCCTACGAAGCTAGGATTACAGGCTTGAGCCACCACTTCTTATCTTAGCAGTAGTGTTTTTCAGCTTTAAAAATAAAGCCATGGCAAGTTTGGTGACTCGTGCCTATAATCCTATCTACGCTGGAGGCTGAGATCTGAGGATCATGGTTTGAAGTCAGCCCCGGCAGGAAAGTTGCTGAGACTCTTATCTCCAGTTAAATACCAAAAAGCTGGAAGTAGAGCTGTCACTCAAATGGTAGAACATTAGCCTTGAGAGCACAAAAGCTCAGGGATAACACCAAGTCATTGAGGTCAAGACCAAGTACTGGCCCACACACACAAAGTGAAGCCATATTGGACTTCAGAGATTAGCTTGTGTGTGTGTGTCTGTGTGTGTGTGCGCATGTGTGTGTGCACGCGTGCTGGTATTGGGGCTTGAACCCAGGGCCTCACTCTATCACTTGGCTCTTTCTGCTCAACTTTGGCACTCTACCACTTGAGCCACAGCTCCACTTCCCTAACTCATTTTTTAAATGCAGAAGCTGGGGTTCAAGGATGGGCCTTGATTTGCTCATGTCTGTGTAGAAAATAAGTGGCTGAGCTAGATAGCTGGCACTAGAACCTAGATTTCCAGACCCTTGCGACAGTGTTCTTCCATTGAACCTTACTGCCTCCTAGAATGAGAGTACTTGAGTATTTGGAGTACTTATGACAGCTACTTGAGTTTTCAAGATACAGATTATGAGTTATGTTTTCAAATTTGAAGATTTTTATCTTTTTGTTTTTATAGCTTCTTGTAGAAATTCTTATGAGGCCTACAATTTCTATCCGGGGACAGAAATTAAAAAGTAAGTATATTTTAAGTCTTATTTGTGAGGCATTGGTCACTTGTCAATATGGTGTCAGTTCCCTGTAATTGCTTATCTTTCCCTTCCTAGCTGTTTAGTGAGGACATGTCTTAGATTTGATTGCAGGTGTTTCTCTCTATCCCCAGCTAAGCAGCTCTCTTCATTTATTGAACACTGAGTAAAAATATAGATGTAGTGGTTTGAAAGAAAAAGCAGAAAACAATTTGAGTAAGAGCATTGCATCTTTGTATGTTAATAGTCTTTTTTTTTTTTTTTTTTTTTTTTGCCAGTCCTGGGCCTTGGACTCAGGGCCTGAGCACTGTCCCTGGCTTCTTTTTGCTCAAGGCTAGCACTCTGCCACTTGAGCCACAGCCACTTCTGGCCGTTTTCTACATAGGTGGTGTTGCGGAATTGAACCCAGGGCTTCATGTATACAAGGCAAGCACTCTTGACACTAGGCCATATTCCCAGCCTGTTAATAGTCTTTTAACCTGGCTTTATGTTTTCTTTGAAAAAAAATTTTTTTGGTAGTAGTGGAGCATGAACTCAGGGCTATGTGCTTGTTAGGTGGGCTCTGTACCACAGATCAAGCCTCCACAGCTCCAGCCCCCTGACATTAATTATTTTTTATATAATGTCTAGCTTTTTTGTCTGGGTAAGTACCTGTCCCATGACTCTCTTATTTACAGTTCCTACATGACAGGTACATGCCACCAGGTCTAACTCTTGATCAGGAAGAAGTTTCAAGAACTTCTTTTTTCCTGGAGAAGGTTTGGAACTACAGTCCTCCCTGTTAGCCTCCCAAGAAGCTAGGATTATAGGCATGAGCCACTGGCACTTGGCTTTGTTTCCAAATCCTGTTTTGTATATGTAATTAGCTGAGAGGGTAAGGGATAATTTAGATTTTGTTTAATTTATTGTATTTATTGAATTTATTTATTTATCCCATCCTGGGACTTGACTGGGACCTGGGCACTGTCCCTGAGCCTTTTTTTGTGCTCAGGGCTAGCATGCTACCATTTGAGCTACAGTGCCACTTCTAGCTTTTTCTGAGTGGTTTATTGGAGATAAGAGTCCCACGGACTTCCTGCACTTTCTGCCTGGGCTGGCTTCTAACCATATCCTTAGATCTCAGCCTCCTGAATAGTTAGGATTACAGGCATAAGCCACTGGCATCCAGCACTTGGCTTTATCTATATATTTATTTATTTTGTTGGTTGTGGGTTTTGAACTCAGAGTCTGGATGCTGTCCTGAGCTCTTTTGCTCAAGGCTAGTGCTCTACCACTTTGAGCCACAGCACCACTTCTGGTGTTTGAGTAGTTAATTGGAGATAAGAATCTCACAGGCTTTTTTTTTTGCCTGGGCTGGCTTCAGACTGTGATCCTTCGATCACAGCCTCCTGAGTAGCTAGGATTACAGATGTGAGCCACTGTTGTCTGGCTTGTTTTATTTTTAAAAATTAAGAGAGTGAGAGAGAGAGAGAGAGAGTGTGTGTGTGTGTGTGTGTGTGTGTGTGTGTGTGTGTGTGTGTGTGTGTGTGTTGATCCTGGGACTTGTACTTTGGGCCTGGGCACTGTCTAGCTCAAGGCTAGCACTCTACCACTTGAGTGACAGCTCCATTTCCAGCTTTTTTGGTAGTTAATTGGAGATAAGAGTCTTACTGTTTTTACTGCCCCCGGTTGGCTTCAAACCATGATCCTTAGATCTCAGCCTCCTGAGTAGCTAGCATTACAGGCATGAGCCACCAGCACCCAGTATAAAATTCGATTTTTATTACAAGGGTAATACATGCTCTTATAAAAAGTTCAGCCATTACCAAATTGTGTATGATAAGCCCTCATTGTACTTTGATAGTGCATAACTTTTTTAAAGCTGTGTGGAAGGTATGTAGGAGTTCTGTTTTTTTTATAACCTACTTATATATTACAAATCATCTTCTTAGGTACTCAGTGTTTAATTTTTAAAAACTATGTGCAGTTCACTCTGCTATTAAAAGATCACTTCAGTTAACATTTGATGAATGACCTACAAGCATCACATGTACATGTTTTTTAATATTTATAAAAATTTCACCCCTAATATCCATAAGACCTAACAGTATAAGACCTCATTTATATATTCAGTAGTGGTTAAGAAAATCACATTCATATCTAATAGCTCTGTTTTGTCCTCCTAAGTTGGTTCTCTATCTGCCCTGACAGCAAGTAGCATCTTGTAGTGACTTGGTGCACTTATTTATTCTTTTTTTTTAATTGTCAAGATGATTTACAGAGGGATTACAGTTACATACTTAAGGTAGTGAATACATTTCTTGTTATACGTCCTCATTTTTCTCCCTTCTGTTTGTTCCTGAAAATGGCTGTTAAACCAAATAAATTCAGAATGCATGTTTATTGTAAATTCTGATAGGCACAATAAAAATCTTTAGTAGGCAGACTGGAAGGAAATATGCTAAAAGAAAGAGATTGGAAGGAGATATGCTAAAAGAAAAGTAAAAAGTAAAAAGTAAAAAGTAGAAGTATAACTGTTCTTAAATTCTAAGAAAAGTAATAATGTTACACTATCTTTTCGTTGAGAAATATAACATTCCTTCTTTTTTTTTTTCAGTAAGTGATGAAATGTCCAAGGATTGTTTGAGCATCCTGTATAACACCTGTGTTTGTGTAAGTACCCCTGACATTGAGGCGCCACTTATCTCTACCACATCTCCAGCGGTTAAAAAGGAACTATTCTAGTGGCAGATAGAAGAACGGTCCTCGCATTTGAGAGAGTTGGACTCACTTTGTGTACCCAAGAAATAGAACTAATGAATATGGAAAGGCAGAGTTTTTGTAGTAATTGTTAAAAGCCAAGGCTACTTATGTCCAAGCAGAGGCTGGGTGATTATAGGTCAAAGAACAGTAAGCATTAGCAGAGTGTCTATGTTTTTAAGATGATCTTTAACCTTTTTATGCTTTTCTTATTTCCTTTATTCAAAAAAAAATCCAGAACCAGAAATCCTACCAATATATTGAGTAGGATGCTACTAGATTGACCACTGAGCCAGGAAGAATGGGGAATAAAGGAAGCAATTTGGTGAGAATAGAGCAGAGCACTTAGTATTAGAAGTTCATTTTGTGTTCCGGCTTAGAACATCTCACTGAGTCATTCGCTTATCCATATAGTACAGTTAGCAGTCATACTAACATCACAGAGTGATTGTGAGAACTAAATGACATAATAGATGTGAATGCTCTTTTAAAGCAATATGTAAGTGCTAGTTTTTAAAAACACAGTATCTTTTAGATTTATATTATACGGTTAACAGTGAATCAGAATACATTGCTGAATGAGAGAAATACTATGGAAGAAGTGAGAGTCATATGCTTTGGAAATATAAAAGATTTAACTTCCTTTCTTGCCTTATTAAAAAAGTGTCAGACATATTTTTATTGTTTGCTTGTTTTTATTTTCTTTGCTTTTTGTTTCTTTTTGAAATAGTCTTACTGTATAGCACAGACTGACTTCAAACGCTCAATCCTCCAGTTTCTGTCTCCCAGTTGCTAGGATTACAAGTGTGCACCACTATGCCTGACAGATTTCAAGCATGTAAAATCTACCGAGATGATGAATTTAGAAGTAGACAAGAGGGCTGGGAATATGGCCTAGTGGCAAGAGCGCTTGCCTCGTATACATGAAGTCCTGGGTTCAATTCCCCAGCACCACATATATAGAAAATGGCCAGAAGTGGCGCTGTGACTCAAGTGGCAGAGTGCTAACCTTGAGCAAAAAAAAGCCAGGGACAGTGCTCAGGCCCTGAGTTCAAGCACCAGGACTGGCAAAAAAGAAGAAGAGAAAGAAGAAGAAAAAGAAATGTAGAAGAAGAAGAAGAAGAAATGTACTCACTACCTTATTATGAAACTGTAACTCCTGTGTAGATCACCTTGACAATAAAATTTTAAAAAAAAAGAAGTAGACAAGAAAGAAAAAGGGTAAAACAGGATTATAGACATAATATATACTCAGAGATTGAGTTATTACAAAAACTATAGACCATAAAATATGTACTATATGTGGGCTTAAATTTCTTAACAGTCAACACAAATAGATAATATCTATAATAGTGTTGTGCAATAGAAATATATAAGCTACTTTAGTTCTTTTAAATTTCACTTTAGTGAGATTTTTTTTAAAAAACAGAAAATGGGAAAAATAGATTAAATTAATTTTAACAATATACTTTATTTAATACATATCAAGAATATTATTGAAACACAGAAATCACTTTAATGAAATATTTTCATTCTTCTATGTAGTAAGCCTTCAAAATTATACAACCAGACCACATACTACTTTGGACTAGCTGTGTACCAAGCCCTCAAGAGTTATAATAGCCATGCATATAGCTGTTGTCCATAGATAAGCACAACTGTTCTTGTAACTAAGGTTATATATGTGTGTGTGCATGTGCATATATGCATGCATGTGTATGCATACACACATGGGCAGAATACATATTGATTAAAGACTCCAGATAGTTATTAGTTTTTTTTTTTTGGCCAGTCCTGGGCCTTGGACTCAGGGCCTGAGCACTGTCCCTGGCTTCTTCCTGCTCAAGGCTAGCACTCTGCCACTTGAGCCACAGCGCCGCTTCTGGACGTTTTCTGTATATGTGGTGCTGGGGAATCGAACCTAGGGCCTCGTGTATCCGAGGCAGGCACTGTTGCCACTAGACTATATCCCCAGCCCTAGTTATTAGTTTTATAAGACTTTTATTTTTTTATTTTTTTTTCTTTTTGGCCAGTCCTGGGGCTTGGACTCAGGGCCTCAGCACTGTCCCTGGCTTCTTTTTTGCTCAAGGCTAGCACTCTGCCACTTGAGCCACAGCGCCACTTCTGGCCATTTTCTGTATATGTGGTGCTGGGGAATCGAACCCAGGGCCTCATGTATATGAGGCAGGCACTCTTGCCACTAGGCCATATCCCCAGCCCCCTAAGACTTTTAAAAATTGTTTGTCAGTGACAATTCTGATAAAACAGTTAAGTTAAAAACGATTAAGCATATAGGATGAGGCAGGTGCCAGTGGCTCATGCCTGTAATCCTAGCTGCTCAGGAGCCTGAGATCTGAGGATTGAAGTTTGAAGCCAGCCTGGGAAGGAAAGCTCATGAGACTCTTATCTCTAAATTAACTACCCCCACAAAAAAAAAAGCCAGAAGTTGATCTCTGACTCTCAAGTGGCAGAGCAACAGCCTTGAGCACAAAAAGGCGAAGGAACAATGCAGTGCCCAGGCCCTGAGTTCAAGACAGGACCACATGCGCGTGTGCACACACATACCTACACACACACGATGATATGGCCCAATTCTGCTTACTTGGCTTGCTCTCAGGTTACTGGAGGACCTCACATTATTAGAGTTGCAGACACTAGTTCCTCCAGGGATCAGGCAGAAACAGGCAATGTTTAAAATTGCCCATGTTAAGAGTAAGGGCTTGTGAAAATCATGACTAACCTAGAACAAGCACATCCTACCTAAAGATGTTTAAATAAAAAATTATACAAAGTATCATTGACCAAGTAAGACTTGGTCTATTGATGCCCATTTGTATCTGTTGATTTAGATACTAGGTTTAGAACTTTGGTTGGATTACATGGGAAAAAATCTTCCCCTGAAAAATTGCATTGTATATTATTTTAGAGATTTAAGACCTTGGTTAAGAATTTGTGATGAAGCCAGGCACCCGTAGCTCAGGCCTGTAATCCTATCTCCTCAGGAAGCTGAGATTGGAGGATTGTGGTTCGAAACCATTCCAGGCAGGAAAGTCTGTGAGATTCTTATCTCCAATAAACTACTAAGAAAAAGCCAGAAGTGCCACTGTGGCTCAAATGGTAGAATGCTAGCCTTGAACAAAAGATCAGGGACAGTGTCCAAGCCCAAGTTCAAGCCCCGGGACCAGAAAAAAAAAAAAAAAAGAATTTGTGATAAGGCAGGTACCTGTGGCTCAGGCCTGTAATCCTAGCTACTCTGGAGGCTGAGATCTGAGGATCTCTGTTCACAGCCAGCTTGGGCAGACAAATCTAAGGCACTTATTTCCAGTTAACTGGTTTGCTGTACTCAAGTGATAAAGCACTATCAGCAAAAAAAAAGAAAAACACACACACACACAAAAAAAAAAAAAACCAGAACAAAAAACTAAGGGAGAATGTGAAGCCCTCAGTGTAAGCCCCAGTTTAAAAACAAAGAAACAAAAATCTTGTGATAAAGAGGAAAGAAAGGATATATTCAGGTGGTTATTCCTGATTATGGAAGGCTTTCGAGAGGAGGATGCATTTTAGCCAGTCTCTAGGAGGAGTAAATCTTTGATAAATTGAAAGAAAGAGATGGCTGGGTGGTCAGGGTAGCTAGTTAGGGCAACAAAGTGAATGGGTAACACTTAGGAAGGAAATAGATAAGGGTGATAAGGGTGTGTGTGTGTGTGTGTGTGTGTGTGTGTGTGTGTATGTGTGTGTGTTCAATGAAAGGCTTCACACATGATAATCAAATGCTCTGTCACTGAGCCATACCCTCATCCTCTAGAGATACATGTTTAAGATTTGAGAAAATTATAAATTTATCTTTTTTTTTTTAAAGTGGAAATGGAATTTCTAAGCTTTTGCTGGTCTTGATTAGAATTACCCATTTCACATCTTAGCCAAATGTAGGTTCTTTGTGTGGTTGGGGGATAATTTTTACTTGTTTGTTGTGCCAGTACTGGGACTTGAACTCAGGGCCTAAGCACTGGCCCTGGCTTCTTTTTGCTCAAGGCTAGCACTCTACCACTTGAGCCATAGTGCCATTTCTGGCTTTTTCTATATATGTGGTGCTGAGGAATCGAACCCAGGGCTTCACGTATAGGAGGCATGCACTCTACCACTAGGCCATATTCCCAGCCCTCCCTTGGCTTTTTTTGCTCAAGACTGGTATTCTACCACTTGAGCCATACCGCTAGTATATCTCTCCCTGGGCTGGCTTCAAACCTCAATCCTCAGATCTCAGCCTCCTGAGTAGCTAAGATTATAGGTGTGAGCCACTGGTGCCTGGCTTCCAAATGCTTTTGCGATAACCATTTTACAGATGAAGAAATGGAGGCCTAGGGGTTAGAGTGGTCACATGGGTCTGACTCTGACGTTATGCTTCACATGCTGTTGGGTTTCAGATTTGGACTGGCCAGTCCAAGGGGAAACACTGCCTCAAGTGTTGCTTTTTACTCTGGTTGAGCTCTTGTGGAATTACCCATATTAGTCACCAGTTTTTGCTTAACTGATGTTTTGTTCTCTAACTGGAGACATTTGGGCTTAGGCTTTAAGCCTGTTTGCTTTCTTTCCTCTGTAGTGGTCCCACTGTGAAGTCTAGTGCAAGAGACTTTTTGTTCCATAGCTTGGGAGTACCAGTGTTCCACACAGTTAACACACATCATCCCAGACTTATGGGCTCATGCCAATTTTCCAAGGTGCATTGCTTTCCTGGTAACTGGAAGGGGTACTTTACTCTTCATATTTACTTTGTGCTCATAACTTGTTCACCTTTCCTTCCTTCCTCTCTCCCTGTGACAGACTGAAGGAGTTACAAAGCGTTTGGCAGAAAAGAATGATTTCGTGATCTTCCTGTTTACACTGATGACAAGTAAAAAAACATTTTTACAAACAGCAACTCTCATTGAAGATATTTTGGGTGTTAAAAAGGTAAGCTAACTCATCGAGCAGGTAGTTGATCAGATGGGGGAGGGTCTGAAACCTTAACAATGTACAGAGCACCTTTAAAGAAAATTACATTAGCTATGCAGGGAGGATGGATTTCTACACATTTATACTGTGCTACAATCAATCTTACCTCCTCTATTACTCTGTCTTCTCTCTTCCCAAAACAGTTTCAACTATTCTAGTTCATCTATTTCAACAGTATTCAACATATTTTATTTTCCTTGTTAGTCCAGCTTCCTGTAAATACACTTTTAAAATAAATTCTTCCATACCCTAGGGTTAGTTATTTTTTGCATTATTTAGACATATTCAAGTATAAAATTGAGTCATACTCCTTTTACTAGTGGGTCTTTTATGACTATGAAACTTAAATAAATATATAACTAGAAATCAGACTGACCATGGAACTCAAAACCTCATATTAACCCGGGTAAACTCAATGAATTACATTTCATGCTGAGATAAAATTCTTCTCACTAATTATGACACAACTTCTTTTTAGCACACCTGTACTGTTATATAATACTGTGTGATGACTCTGGTCTCAAAGCAGAAAACCATATTCCCAGCACTCTCACTTATATTTTTTCTTATTAGTCCTCAGTTAAAGTTGGTTAATTGGTACCAACGCAGGAAACAGAAATGTGAATAGAGTAGACCCCTGGTATGTGTGTGTTATGTAGTTCAAAGGAGAGTTCTTTGAGGAAAAACCAAGAGTACTCAGAATATATAGAGTTTAGTACTGTAAAAAATCACTTAAATCTGCCTATATACAGCTATACCTTGAAACCACTTGGAGTAAGTTACATTATTGTCACAAAACTTACTTTTGTATTCATGAATACTGATCACCAAAAACTAGATGATCTTTTCATGCAATTTTTCCCGGATACTGTCTAGCTTCCATAAAGGCATTGCTGCCTTTCAACAAATCTCAAGTTTTTACTTTATTACATTAATTAGGCACCTTGTGTGCCCATTTTGGTGTGGGAGGATTGCCATGATTTTTACCTTGCTTTTGGATGCTGTTGCCTTTTAAGAGGCATATTTTCACAAAATTAGGGGTAGAGAAACACTCACCAGATCACACAATGACTTAAACACTAATTACACAGGACTACATAAGGCATAGGGAAATTTTGTTTGTTTCAGTTGTCTTAATAAAAATTGTGTATAATGAAACCACAAATAAGCCAGGCTTACTGTATTGAAATCTTGGCACTGGGTCATAAGGTAGACACTGAGATGGCCGGTAACTTTTTGAAAAATACAGTAAAAATCAAAATACTAAATTAGTCAGGTGCTATTGGCTCACACTCATAAGCCTAACTACTCAGGAGGGTACAGGAAGGTTTGCTAAGACTTTATCTCCAAAATAATTAGCAAAAATCCAGGCTGGAGGTATGGATCCTAAAAGGCAAACAATATGCCAACCTAGCAAGCTGGAGGCCCTGAGTTCAAATCCTACCACTCCCTCCAAAAGAAAGGGGGTGAAAACCATTAAATTAAAATTTTATAGGAAAAGAATAGAAAAGAGTCTCTAGAGAGACTCATTCATTATGTTAGAATTTTGTATACATTTTTTTTTCTTTTGTCAGTTATGGGGCTTAAACTGTGGGCCTGGGTGCTGTCCCTGATTTTTTTTCACTCAAGGCTAGCACTCTACCACTTTGAGCCTCAGCACCACTTCCAGTTTTCTGGTGGCTAATTGGATATAAGAGTCTCATGGACTTCCCTGCCCAAACTGGCTTTGAACCACGATTCTCAGATCTCAGCCTCCTTAGTAGCTAAGATTACAGATGTGAGCCACTGATGCCCAGTTGATAAAAATTTGCTAGACTTGCAGCTTACTTCCTCAGTCCTCTGTCCTAAGCCTTCATGGTGGTGGTCAGTTGGCAGATTTCTTCCTTTTAATTAAAGCCCAGCAGCCTCCTCGAAATCACGATTGCAAAGAAGAGGATGCCCACATGCATTATGGTGATCCAAACCATTCTGTTGCCCAGGCCTTGCTTGTCATCATTGAGGCAGAAGCACAGGAGGCCATTGTCTGTAGGAATACATATGTGCAGGCCCCAGACAGACCCTTTGTGCCCTTCAATAAAAAGGCTTTGTTATTTTTCCAATCATGGGTTTCAGCCAGTGTGAGAGGATGCCTCCATGGTAGAAACTCCAGACTCCTAGATGTTTCAGCATAAAAGCAGTGATTGCTCTTTCTCAGCTTTTCCTATCTGGTCTCTCATGTCCTTTTGTCTGTGTTACCAAAAATGATAATGGTTCCTTCTACATTTTATGGATACTTCACTGTGGTTCAAAGAGGGAATAGATACACAAACAGAAGTAAAACTTCATACCACAATCTGGAAAAATAAATTTGCAATTTATACAACAAACAAAGGATTAGTATTCAGAATTTTTTTTTTTTTTTTTTTTTTTGGCCAGTCCTGGGCCTTGGACTCAGGGCTTAAGCACTGTCCCTGGCTTCTTCCCGCTCAAGGCTAGCACTCTGCCACTTGAGCCACAGCGCCGCTTCTGGCTGTTTTCTGTATATGTGGTGCTGGGGAATCGAACCTAGGGCCTCGTGTATCCGAGGCAGGCACTCTTGCCACTAGGCTATATCCCCAGCCCCCTAGTATTCAGAATTCTTACACATCAGCATGGAAAGACAACTAGCCTACTCAAAAAAAAAAAAAAAGAGCAGTGATAGGAACAATAATTTCACAGAAAAGAAATGTCACAAATATTAGATGTTTAACTTCACTGATAGACAGGGAGAGGCAAATTTTATACCATAAGAGGATGGAAAGAAAATGTTGGTGAAAAATGCTATGAATAAAAGCATTTATATCCTTTTGTTTTGTTTTTTTGGTTGTGTTTTGACTATTTGTTTTACTTTTTGCCAGTCCTGGGGCTTGTACTCTGGTCTTAGACACTGTCCCTGAGCTTCTTTTGCTCAAGGCTAACACTCTACTACTAGAACACAGCGCCATTTCTGGCTTTTTCTGTTTATGTGGTACTGAGGAGGAACTAAATTCAGGGCTTCATGCATGCTAGGCAAGCATTCTACACCACTAAGCCCTATAAATTCCCAGCCCTGTTTTGTTTTGTTTTCAGTATTAACAGAATATGTGTATGCACTTAGGGATTGTATTATTTATTTTCTTGGCAGGGGCAGTACTAGCAATTGAACTTTGAGCCCTGTACTTGCTAGATAGGCACTCTACCACTTGAGCCATACCACTAACCCATTTTTCTCTTGGTTATTTTTAAGGTAAGGTCTCAATTAATGCCCAGGCTAGTCTAGACCACTGTCATCCTACTTAAGCCTCTCTTAGTTGCTGGTAATTTCAGGCACAACTCATTGTGCATAGCTGGGATGATGGGCATGTGCCACTGTGCCCAGCCATTGGTTGAGGTAACGTTTTGCAGACTTCTTTTATGCCCAGCCAGCCCCAAACCTGGATCCCCAATCCTCATTTCCACTTCCCAAAAAACTAGGATTATAGGCTTACGGCATAGCATCCAGCTGTTTGGGGCTTTTATACTTCAATATGCCTATAATCTGTACCACAGCCCCTAATAAAGCTCTACCCAAGGGCTGAGGATTTCTTTTTTGTTTGTTTTTTGCCAGTCCTGGGGCTTGGACTCAGGCCCTGAGCACTGTCCCTGGCTTCTTTTTGCTCAAGGCTAGCGCTCTGCCACTTGAGCCACTTGAGCGCCACTCATGGCTGTTTTCTGTATATGTGGTGCTAAGAAATCGAACCCAGGGCTTCATGAATATGGGGCAAGCACTGTTGCCACTAGGCCATATTCCCAGCCCCACGGGATTTAGTATTTTGCTGTGGATCACTTGTAACCTCCACCTTATTAGTGCACTCTCTAGAGAGCTCAGTACTAGAACAGATTTTTAGAAATAAAAATGGTAGTTTAAATTCAGATGATTACCAGCTCATTGGAAAATAACAGGATTTTTATTATGTAAGGATATTGTTTTAAGCCATCTGTACATTCGGACATCAATATTTATTGAGTTATGATGGGAAATATATTTATTCATTGGAAACTGTTGCCTGAGAAAAACTTACTTGTATGTGCATCAAGTTATAGATAAGAACATTTGTATCATTGTTTTAGAGTAAAACACTAAAAGCAAGTCCATCTATGTATACAGTAGGATATTAAAGTAGTAGAAATTGAACTGCTGCCAGTCTCTGGTGGCTCACTCCTGTAGTCGTAGCTACTAAGGAGATCTAAAGAGTTAAGGTTTGGGCTGGGGATATGGCCTAGTGGCAAGAGTGCCTGCCTCATATACATGAGGCCCTGGGTTCGATTCCCCAGCACCACATATACAGAAGATGGCCAGAAGTGGCGCTGTGGCTCAAGTGGCAGAGTGCTAACCTTGAGCAAAAAGAAGCCAGGGACAGTGCTCAGGCCCTGAGTCCAAGCCCCAGGACTGGCCAAAAAAAAAAAAAAAAGAGTTAAGGTTTGAGGCCAGCTTAGGCAAAAAAAAGTTCACTACTTCATCTCCAAAATAACCAGCAAATAGCCTTGAGCGGGAAGAAGCCAGGGACAGTGCTCAGGCCCTGAGTCCAAGCCCCAGGACTGGCCAAAATAAATAAATAAATAACCAGCAAAGGCAGGGTTGGAAAAGTGGGTGTGTATGTATGGGCAGGGTTGGAAAAGTGTGGTGTGTGTGTGTGTGTGTCTGTGTGCGAAATATGTATGAATAAGAATAGCTGTGTAGCAAACCATTGAAAAGTAATAGATGCAAGACTATTGGGATAAGGGTATATAAGTCTCAGTGTTGAGTCAAAAGTAAGGGATAGTACATTCACTGTGCTTTCAGAGTAATACCATACAGTTAAGTGAAAATATTTGTATGAATAAAAATATGCTTGAGGAATAATCACTAAATTCAAAATAATGATTACCTCTGGGAGAGAAAATAGAATGCAGTTGTGTGGGGGATCCATAAAGGCCTTCAGTTATGTTTCAAATGTTTCTTAAAGTTTTTATTTTTTATTTTATTTTATTTATTTTTATTTTTGCCAGTCCTGGGCCTTGGACTCAGCGCCTGAAGCACTGTCCCTGGCTTCCTTTTGCTCAAGGCTAGCACTCTGCCACTTGAGCCACAGCGCCACTTCTGGCCATTTTCTGTATATGTGGTGCTGGGGAATCAAACCTAGGGCTTCATGTATAAGAGGCAAGTGCTCTTGCCACTAGGCCATATCCCCAGCCCCTTCTTAAAGTTTTTAGCAGGAATAGTGATTTATGACTTTAAAAACTTGAATGAAAGAAAAACGAGGGTGTAAGATATCACAAGAAATGTACTCACTGCCCTATTATGTAACTGTACCCCTTTTGCACAACACCTTGTCAAAAAAAATTAATAAATTAAAAAAAAAAACCTTGAATGTAGGCTTTCTTTATTTAATAGGCAAAATATGCCATAAGAGCAAAGGTAAATAATGAGAACAGGAGTTCCTGGAGGTAAATTTAACCCTTTATAGACTAATCCTGCAAGGTAGGGTAGTTGCATTTTGCATCTAGCAAGCAAAGCAGGAGATGTCATAACTTGCCTAAGGTTGCACATTGAATTGCAGAGCTGGGAATTGAACCTCAGGGATCTCATTACTGAGCCCTGTTTGGGGGAGAATGTATAAGGGCATGTAAAAGTGAATTGAGAATGGGGATTGTTTTATTTGTGTCTTCTTTAGGAAATGATTCGACTAGATGAAGTTCCTAATCTGAGTTCCTTAGTATCCAATTTCGATCAACAACAGCTTGCTAATTTCTGCCGGATTCTGGCTGTCACCATTTCAGAGATGGATACAGGGAACGATGACAAGCATACTCTTCTTGCCAAAAATGCTCAACAGAAGAAGAGCTTGAGCTTGGGGCCTTCCGCAGCAGAAATCAACCAAGGTAATGTCTCCATAGCTCTCTCTCATCAGGTTTTGTTTTTTTAATAGATTTGGAATTAAAACAAAACAATATTTAGGAGAACTACATATACCTTTTGATTCCCTAAGCCTCAGTCTGGGCTTTGGTTCCTGCCCCCCAGCCCAGCCCTTTTCTTGTGGTGGTCCATAGGCTTGAACTCAGGGCCTGGGCACTGTCCCTGATCTTTACCATTTGAGCCATAGCTCTATTCTAGCGCGCGCGCGCGTGCGTGCGTGCTTAATTGGAGATAAGACTCTCATGGACTTTCCTGCCTGGGCTGGCTTTGAATCATGATCCTCAGCTGTCAGTCTTCTGAGAATAGCCAGGATTACTGGAATCAGCCACCAGTGCCCAGATGATATGATACTTTAGGAAGGGAGAAAATTAAGATTATATAGTTTGCATAAAGAAACTGAAAGGATACATAAGAAACTTAAAAGTAGTTGGCTGCTAGCTAACTGTAGATAATGTCAATGTGACTCCTTATTGTATATTTTTGTGTGTTGTTTGATTTAGAACCACTTGAGTGTATAAATTACTTAAAAGAGAAAACACTCTACACTAGTCTAACCAATCTACCCCAGGTATTGTTTTCAGTAATAGAACTCTTATGTTGGTCAAATATTCTGACCTAAGAAGGTTTAGGGGAGTACACGTAGGCATACCAATATAGATATCCATTTTATAACCAAGTCATTTGTGTGTCTATAAAGTTAACTCTTGATTGCTATCAGCTAGAAATTCAGAAATCATATTGTTGATACAAAAATATATTACTGCTAGATGCTGGTGGCTTCTACCTGTAATCCTCCCTCTTCAGTCTGAGACCTGGAAGATAGAAGTTCAAAGCCAGCCCATACAGAAAAGTCTGAGACTCGGCTCTTAAATTTTTCTCTCTTGTTCTCTTCCTTGCAGCGGCCCTTCTCAGCATTCCTGGCTTTGTCGAGCGACTTTGCAAACTGGCCACCCGAAAAGTGTCAGAGTCAACAGGCACAGCTAGCTTCCTTCAGGAGTTGGAGGAGTGGTACACATGGCTAGATAATGCTTTGGTGCTAGATGCTCTGATGCGAGTGGCCAATGAGGAATCGGAGCACAATCAAGGTACTTTGGGAGATCTCCTGAGTGGTGAGTCTTTTTAGTCCCCTGGATACATTCTTAATCACCTTCCTAAAGAAAAAAACAATACAAATTTGCTTACCTTTGACTTTTTTTTAAGGCTGTCCTAGATCAGAACTTGTTAAAAAGTGTTGCTAGCTAATTATAGAAACCTCGTAGAGCTCCCTTAGAGTGAACCAGAACAGTAGTCATTTTCTCGGTTTCTAAGCTCACCTGGCTCGAGGGGAAGTTGTGTGACTGTTAAAATGTGTGATGGGGGGTAGAGCCCATTTGATGCTCTGTCAACAAGTTTGAGGGCAGACAGTGTTTCCTTACGAACCATAACTCAGCCTTCTCCTGGGGGCTGTGTCAGCCTCCACTCTGTTCCCTCCTCCAGGAGCTTCTGAGGAGAATGGGCTGCCGCACACTTCAGCCAGGACCCAACTGCCCCAGTCAATGAAGATCATGCATGAGATCATGTACAAATTGGAAGTGCTCTATGTCCTCTGTGTGCTGCTGATGGGGCGTCAGCGAAACCAGGTGGGCACCTCCCAACACCTCAGAATAAGGGACCTGGGAACAGTGCTGCTTGGCATGGCGGGCCGTATACACTTTCCAGCCTTCTCTCAGAATGGCAGTAACACTCATTCTAGCTCACCAATATGTGTGATGTTTTCCTTTCTTATAAGAAAACCAGACTGATTCCAGAGCTTGGGAGTCTTTCCACTGCACTTTGCTGTGGCAGAATTTCAAGGCAGCATCTAAGCAGTACAGTCCAAGAGTGGTATCTTCTCCCATTACTGTGAACAACAAAAATTGACCCGGCTCTGGATGAGATGCCAGTCTGATGGAAGCTTAGTGTGGGGGCTGGAGCCCAGAGCGGTTTCCACTTTCAAAACCTAGGCAAGGATAAGCAAACTCTATTGTTGGCCTTATATTTAAAGTTCTAGGTGAATTTCCTTTGGCGTACGCCACGTGGCTACTGTATATGATTTTGGTTCACTGGGTATTGTATATATGCCTACCTGATCTAGGGAAGGGAAAGAAAAACAAGGGGGTAAGATATCACAAGATACTCACTACCCTATTATGTAACTGTACCCCTTTTGCACACCTTGTCAACAAAATTTAATGAATAAAAAAAAAAACAAAAAAATCTTGGGTAAGTCATGGCTCAGAGCCAGCCTAGACAGGAACGTCCATGTCTCTCTTCTCCAGTTAGCCATCGAAAAGTTGGAAGTAGAGCTGTGGCTCTCAATGGTGGGATGCTACCCATGAGCAAAAAAAGAAAGCTCAGGGACAGTACCCAGGCCCTGAGTTCAAGACCCAGAACCAGTACATAACAAAATTAAAACAATAAAAAACGTGGTGGGGGACTGGGAATATAGCCTAGTGGTAGGTGGAATGCTTGCCTCGTATACATGAAGCCCTGGGTTCGTTTCCTCAGCACTACATACATATACAGAAACAGCCAGCAGTGGTGCTGTGGCTCAAGTGGTAGAGTGCTAACCTTGGGCAGAAAGAAGCCAGGGACAGTGCTCATGCCCTGAGTTCAAGCCCCAAGACTAGCAAAACAAAACAAAACCTGGTGGGTTGAGTGTCAGTTGCTCAAAGCCTCTAACTCTAGCTACTCAGGATGGAGGCTGAGAGCCAGCCCGGGGAGACAAACCTGAGAGATTCTTATTTCTAGATAACCTGCAAAAAAGCCAGAGCTAGAAGTGTGGCTCGAGTGGTAGAGCACCCACTGTGAGTAAAAAAGCTGAGCAAGAGCACAAGGCCCAGTAGCAGGAAAAAAAATAATGATGGTAATAATGTGTTTTTACATTTTTGAGGCACTTCATTATTTGTACTTGGCCTGGGCACTGTCCCTGAATTTTTTTTTTTTTTGCCACTTTTTTTCTACCACTTAAGCCATAGCTCCACTTCCATATTTGGATGTTCAGATAATTTGGGAAGTTACCCCGCAGGAAAGAGGACTCCCTCTCCCCACACATGATAGTTGGGAAAATCAAAGTACGAAAGGAGCCATGCTCTCAGTGTGCAAGCATTGGGAGAGCCAATCTAAGGGCCAGCGATCTGCCTCCTCTGTCCTCCGAACCTTCCTGCTGTCAAGATTCTCAGGCATGGGCTGGGAATATGGCCTAGTGGCAAGAGCGCTTGCCTCGTATACATGAAGCCCTGGGTTCGATTCCCCAGCACCACATATATAGAAAATGGCCAGAAGTGGCACTGTGGCTCAAGTGGCAGAGGGCTAGCCTTGAGCGGGAAGAAGCCAGGGACAGTGCTCAGGCCCTGAGTCCAAGGCACAGAAAAAAAAAAGATTCTCAGGCACTACTTCATTGGGAAGACACCGTTGGTGGCCTTGAATTCCAGCCCCACTGAGAACCAGCATTTTGTCAGTACTTTCTTGTATGTGCAATCACCATTTACTAAGTCCTTCTGTGTGCCAGGTACTGTGAGCTCAAGGATTCACTGATCCCCCCTTCCCCCTCACCCCCACTGGGAAGTTGAGAGAAGAATTTTCTGGCCAAGGAGCCAGGCCTTGCAGATATCTTCCCTTTTTTTCTTTACTTGGTGCTGGTCCTGGGGCTTGAACTCAGACTGGGTGCTGTCCCTGAGTTAGTTTTGTGCAAGACTAGTGCTGTACTACTTGAGCCACAGCTCCACTTCCAGATTGTTGGTTCTCACAGGCTTTCCTTCCCAGGGTGGCTTCAGACCATGATCTTGAGATCTCAGCCTCCTGAGCAGCCAGGATTATATGTAGGAGCTACCAGCAACCCCTCTAAAGTCTGACTTCTTAGAGTAGCCTTCTTATTAATGTATAATTGATCCAGTTTCTCTGATTAGTCTCATCCAAATAGCAATCACAAGACAGGAAGTACTTTCCCAATGCCTTGAATTGCATTTTTCTACTATGTAAATCTTCAGTGTAACAGTCATTGTTTCAGTGTACTTCCCCCACCTTACCATATCAAGTCTTCTTCATAGCTCCATTGTCCCCCATGTTCCACCCAAGGTTACTAAGGTTCAAAGAACAGTGTTCAACAGTATTCAGAGCTGAAGACCAACAGGGTCTCAAAGCCTGGGTGTATATCTGCCTCCTGTTTTCCACTACCACCACCTCACTGGGAAGCCAAATAAGGAGCAGGATGAAGCAGTTGACAAGTACTGTCAGAGAAGAATCTAGACTAGACAAATGGGAAATAGCATCACAGAAACCTCAGCCTGGCATGATGGCTTATGGGAGGCAGAGGTTGAAAGGATTGTGGCTCGAAGCCAGCCTAGGCAAAAAACTAGCCAACAAGCCTGGTGTTGTGATTCATATCTGTTATATGAACTATTCAGGAGGGATAAGTAGGACATTTGTGGTCCAAGACTGGCCTTAGCTAAAGGGGCTGGCTCAAGTTGGTAGAAGATTTGCTTAGCAAGCTCAGAGCCCTAAGCTCAAAACCCATGGGGTGAAGTAAGGAGAGGGAGAGGGAAGAAGAAAAGGAAGGATCAAACCTACCATTTGCTTGATTTTTAAGTGGTAGTCTGCTTCAGAAGGCTCCCCTTGGGGCTGGGAATGTGGCCTAGTAGCAGGAGTGCTTGCCTCGTATACATGATGCCCTGGGTTCAATTCCTCAGCACCACATATATAGATAAATGGCCAGATGTGGCACTGTGGCTCAAGTGGCAGAGTGCTAGCCTTGAGCAAAAGGAAGCCAGGGCTCTGCCTATGTCCTTTCTCTCTAGCAAGGGGAATTTCATTCTGTTTCTCCAACAATCCACCCATCTTTCAAGAATGCATCCTGAATCCTTCTCACACATCTCCCACATTCATTTCCTCTAAACCACCAACCCAGAAGCTGTTTCCTTTTACTATCTGCATAATTCATTTGCTGATATACATGGCCTCTGTCTCTGTCTCTCTCTTTCTCTTGTAATACCGTTGTTGGTTAACTAGAGATAAAGAGACTAAGCCTTCTGAGTTCTTCATCAGAGAAGTCTCTTTTTCAGTCTTTAGCCCACTTGTTGAGGGGGCTGTTGGTTCTTTGTGGTATTGTTTTGGAGGAATTTAATTTTTTTAGTTCTGCATATATTTTAAATATGAGGCCTTTGTCCATTGTATAGCCAGTAAAGATCTTTTCCCAATCTGTGGGCCTTCTGTTTATCTTGTAAGCTATGTCCTTTGCCCTGCAGAAGCTCTGCAATTTGATGCAGTCCCATTTGTCCAACCTTTCTTTGATTTGTAGCATTTCTGGGCCTTTATTAAGGAAGTTTTGTCCTGTGCCAAGGAGCCCAAGTGTTTCTCCTACTCCTTCTTGTAGTGTTTTCAGGGTATCTTTTTGTATTTTGAGGTCTTTGATCCATTTGGAATTTATTTTGGTGCAGGGTGATATAAAAGGATCTAGTTTTAAAAGACACATGAAAAAGTGCTCTATGTCACTGGCCATAAAAGAAATGCAAATCAAAACAACATTGAGATTCTACCTCACCCCAGTAAGAATGTCCTTTATCAAGAAAACTAACAATAACAAATGTTGGAGGGGATGTGGCCAAAAGGGAACCCTACTTCATTGTTGGTGGGAATGTAAACTGGTTCAGCCACTCTGGAAAGCAGTATGGAGATTCCTCAGAAGGCTAAACATAGAGCTCCCCTATGACCCAGAAGCCCCACTTTGGGACATCTACCCAAAAGACCACAAACAAGAACACACTACAGCCACCAACACACCAATGTTCATCACACCACAATTTGTCATAGCTAAAATATGGAACCAACCCAGATGCCCCTCAGTAGATGAATGGATCAGGAAAATGTGGTACATATACACAATGGAATTTTATGCCTCTATCAGAAAGAATGACATTGCCCCATTTGTAAGGAAATGGAAGAACTTGAAAAAACTATACTAAGTGAAGTGAGCCAGACTCAAAGAAACATGGACTCTATGGTTTCCCTCATAGGGAATAATTAGCACAGGTGTAGGCTAGTCACAGCAGAGGATCACATGAGCCTATGCCCCTATGAGCACATAAGATGATGCTAAGTGAAATGAACTCCATGTTATGGAAACAACTGTTATATCACTGTTGTAATTAGTTTCAACACGCCATATGAAACCATAGCTTCTTTGTTGATGATCCTCTTGTATCCCTTCCTGTGGTTGTACTTGTGCTATCACTGTATCTCATTTGAATACACTGGATATTGTATATACTGGTATTAGAACTAGGGAAGTGAAAGGGAATATCAAAATTGAGAGACAAAGGATAAAAAGACAAATGACTCCAAAAGCAATGCTTGCAAAACCATTTGGTGTAAAGGAAGGGGGGAGGGGGGAATGAGGGAGGAGGTAACAGTACAAGAAATATACCCAAGGCCTAACGTATGAAACTAACCTCTCTGTACATCAATTTGACAATAAAAATTAAATTAAAATTTTTTTAAAAAAGCCAGGGACAGTGCTCAGGCCCTGAGTTCAAGGCCAAGGATTGGCCAAAAAAAAAGAAGGCCCCCCTTTCTTTTTCAGCTTTGTACCTCACCTTTAATCTTATTTTAACATAAGGTATTATGTTGCTTAGGCTGGCCTTGAACTCCTGAACTCAAGTAATCCTTCTGAGCTTCCCCAGCAATTGTAATTATAGATGCTTGACACTGATTCTCACCCCAATCTCTTTTTTTTTTTTTTTTTTTTTTGCCAGTCCTGGCTCTTAGACTCAGGGCCTGAGCACTGTCCCTGGCTTCTTTTGCTCAAGGCACTCTTCCACTTGAGCCACAGTGCCACTTCTGGCTTTTTCTATTTATGTGGTGCTGAGGAATCAAACCCAGGGCTTCATGCATGCTACTATGCAAGCACTCTACTACTATGTCACATTCCTAGTCCCCAGTTTCATTTTTTTCATATTTGTATCTTTCTTGCTATTATGAGCAACTATTTGCAGAGTTAACAGTTGTTTGTGGGGCTGGGGGTATGGCCTAGTGGCGAGAGAGCTTGCCTCATATACATGAGGCCCTGAGTCCAAGGCCCAGGACTGGCCAAAAAACAAAACAAAACAAAAAACAGTTGTTTGTATGTAGTCAGGATGTAGTACTCGGTGTATAGAGATTTTCTTTAAAACTCAGCTTGCTGACATTTTCTGTGTTTGGAAGGATGTGGGTCTGTACTGCGCATGCATCTTTGCTGTTCTTGAAAACACATTTGTCATAGTCCTTCTCTTCTTCCCTCCTTGTCCAGGTCCACAGGATGATTGCAGAGTTCAAGCTGATCCCCGGACTCAATAATCTGTTTGACAAGCTGATTTGGAGGAAACACTCCGCATCTGCCCTTGTTCTCCATGGTCACAACCAGAACTGTGACTGTAGCCCAGTAAGCAAGGGGCCCTGGGGACATTTGTGATTTTACTTGCTAGAAGTAGTTGTTTCAAGACTTGCTGGCCCATGATCTCTGGTTCTTTGGGAATAGAGCAGAAACAGAAAATCCTATGATATGACCCATAGTGGACCTACCTGTGCCTGTGCTTCTGCCTTTGCTAAGATCCCTTTTAAGATGTGCCAGCTCCCTCTGCAACGCTAGGTGGCGATCTCACTTCCATGAAGGCAGGGCTGCCACTCTGTCCTTACAAGCAGGTTTTCCTTTTTTTGGTGGTCTGTCCTCTAGGTTCTGTACACCAGTAATGTCTTAAGTCAGGCAGTGTTTTGAGATGTGGTAGGTTTTTTTGTTTGTTTGTTTTGAGGCCAAGAACTCACACCTCAACCTTACGTTTCTCACAGTGCCCTAGACAGAGCACTGGACTGGAAGTCAGAGGCCTTTTCATGGCCACTCAGGAGTCACTGGGTCTCTGAGCCCTTTCTTGCAAAAGGAAGATGACGGGCCTCTTTGGCCTCAGGCGATGTCCTGCCTACCAACATAGGAGGAAAATACCCTCGAACTTCTAAGTGCTATGTACCTACAAGACCCAGAAAGCTCTTGATCTCTGCCTTAGGGGCATTCCTGTGTCCCACCATCTATACTCCCCCTTCCCCTCCCCCAACCCCCACAAATTTCTCTGGGTGCCTTTTAGTTTGTCCATTTGAGATTTTTTTTTCCTTTACTTTTTTAAAAGCATCATGCTTGCTAGGCAGATGCTCTTCTACTGAGCTATACCTTCAGCCCTTTTTGCTTTACTAAAGTACTATTGTCTTGTCTTTTTTGGTACTGGAGATCAAACCCAGGACATTACACTTGCTCGACAAGCGCTTTGCCACTGAGCTACATCCCAACCTGATATTTATTTTTTTTTATAGAGCTGTTTGTTGGGGTGTTTTTATTAGTACTGAGGTTTGAACACAAGATCTTACATTGCTGGGCTGGTGTAATACCTCTGAACCATGACTCCCAGACCTGTTTTTCACTGCTTAATTTTAGGATAGGGTCTTATTTCCTTCCAGCTATGCTCCTGAGCCTCGATCTGTCTCCCTCTGGTCTTCTCATCTTCACTAGGATCATAGGTGTGCGTCCCTGTGTCCAGCTCCTCTGTCCCCTCTCTGGAGGTGGACTCTTGATCCTTCCAATCTCAGCCGCTCATGTAGCTTTGGACAAGTGCATACCACTACACCCAGCTATGGGTTGAGAAGGGATCTTGGAGACCTTTCTGCCTGACTTGTTTTGATTATTTTTGAGACAGCATCTTATTTGCTAAGGTTCACCTGGAACACGATTCTCCTATTTACATGTAACAGCAGTAGCTAGCATGACAGACACATACCACTCAGCCTTTTCTTTGAGACAGCCTCTTGAAAACTGCCACCTCCACAGTTGTGAGCCAACCAATCTCCACTTCTGGCGTAACTAAGCATATAAGCATGAGTTACCACACCTAAACCATTTGAGTTTTTATTTGTTTTGTTTTGTTTTTGGCAAGTCCTGGGCTTGGACTCAGGGCCTGAGCACTGTCCCTGGCTTCTTTTTGCTCAAGGCTAGCACTCTGCCACTTGAGCCACAGTGCCACTTCTGGCCGTTTTCCATATATGTGGTGCTGGGGAATCGAACCCAGGGCTTCATGTATAAGAAGCAAGCACTCTTGCCACTAGGCCATATTCCCAGCCACCATTTGAGTTTTTAATTTCAGGCGAATATATTTTGTGTTTCTAAGCACTCTGTATGGCTGTTTTTTGTTCTTGTTTTTTTTAAACTGCTTTATCATATGAATGCCTTCTGCTTTTTCTGGTTGGTTGGTTTCAAATTTCCAATGTTTGTTATTTTTCTTATGATCTCTTTCAATTACTCACAGGGTACCAAAGCCTTTGGGTCGTCAAGCCCTCAGGGTACTGCTTCTCATGTTTTGTAACTTGCTTGAGGAAGCCACCTTTAGAGGGGCTTGCTTTTCCTGGGAACCTTGGTCCTGGTAGTATTTTTCCAAAGCACATATATTTTTGCCTTCAGGGACATAGTTTCTGGGGCCAGTTTTCATACTCTGTTGTCAGCCCTGCTGCTCTGCTGGAGTGAACCTGAGGTTTCACTTCTGGAGGCTTATGCCAGGGACACCAGGCTTCTTAACCAGCTCTCTCTGCATAGGCCTGAGACTGTCTGGTCACTGTGGGACATTAGAATCCCAGTCCTGGGTGGGCCAGGCCTCTCTTCCTCCTCCACACACTGCCCTTGGCTACCTGAGCACCATTGCCTGACTTCACTAGACTCAGACATATCTGATTTCTGATTCCTACAGGCTTTCCTTTCTAGCTTAGGAACCGAACTCACATTAAAAGAAATTTTAAGAAATTTTTTGTTCTGTATGTGCCAGTCCTGGAGCTTGCACATAGGGTCTGAGTGTTGTTTCTGAGCTTCTTTGCTTAAGGCTAGCACTCTACCACTTGAACCACAGCTCCATTTTTTTGCTGATTAACTGGAGTCTTGTGTGCTTTCCTGACCCGGCTGACTTCAAACCCTGATCCTCAGATCTTAGCCTCTTGAGTAGCTAGGATTACAGGTGTGAGCCACCAACCTGGATTTTTTTTTTTTTTTTTTTTTTTGCCAGTCCTGGGCCTTGGACTCATGGCCTGAGCACTGTCCCTGGCTCCTTTTTGCTCAAGGCTAGTACTCTGCCACTTGAGCCACAGCACCACTTCTGGCCTTTTCTATATATGTGATGCTGAGGAATGAACCCAGGGCTTCATGTATATGAGGCAAGCACTCTTGCCACTAGGCCATATTCCCAGCCCCTATTTTTTTTAAATCCAGTATTCTGGGGTGTTTTTAGCAAGAAGTGTCTACATTAGTTTAACTTGCAATTGGTTAGATGTAGAAGTCTGATGGGGTGACCTCCAACCTAAAAAAAGAGGCTCACTAAGTGCTGTCTCTGGGCTCTCACGAGCCTTGGCTTTCTCTTATTTAGGAACACTGTGACTACTGTGATTTTAACATATATTTTAGGACATCACCTTGAAGATCCAGTTTTTGAGGCTTCTCCAGAGTTTCAGTGACCATCACGAGTAAGTACGCCTGTCCCTGCAGTGGGGCTGGTGGGCTGTGTTCTGAAGTCGCCCTGTCCTCATCCTGTGCTGACCCCTCCGCTCAGGAGGAGGCTGTGGGAGCTAGGGAGAGCGCCTCTGGCCTCAGGGTGACCAAGTGTGGCTGCATTTTCTTGGCCCCACAGTAAGAGCTGCCAGCTTTCTTTCCTGCCAGGTGTTGAGCTTTCCCTCAGCCCTCACTGCTTCCCTAAAGGTAAGGTGGAGGTTGCTGGCTGCTGCTTATCGTGCAGTCAACATGTCTCTCACTGACTGACCTCCAACCTCACACAGGCAGCACCACTGACCCCTCTATGACACATGATGGCTGTCTCTCTTATTTCTTCAGATATTTCTGCCTTCTGATTTTTTTTTCCAACCTTTTTTTATGGAGACTGAACAAGAACATGGTTCTCTTCTGTAAGGGAGACAATGCAGGGAATCGAGGAAGAACAGCTGGCCCTTTTACCTTGGCATGCCGTGGGAATGTTGGTGACCTGGTGTGACAGGCTGCCACTCAGCTGCAGCAGCTGTGTGTGAATGGGAACCTTGGGCCTGCTCTTGTATGGCTTCTGGTTCTTCAGCTCCCTAGGGAAAGTCAGAAATTAAGTTTTATGTAAAAGGTCCTGGGTATTTATTTATTATTGTTGTTGTTTGTTTTTTTATAGTTTTTTTCTTTTGTTTTCTTGTTAAGTTGTACTGAGGAATCAAACCCAGGGCTTCATGCATGCTAGACAAGCACTGTACCACTGGGCCACATTCCCAGCCCCTTTCTTGTTTTTTGTGTATGCTTTGGTTTTTGGTTTTTGCAGTGTTGGGGATCCAGTTCTGAGTTTTAAATGTTAAAAAATTTAGAACATTGCATAAGCTAACATAATGTACGAGTTCCAGGCACCTCAGCCTCACAGCTCCACAGAGATGTGAGTGTCCTCTGGGAAGGGTTTGGGCATTAATCAGAGAATGAATATATGGACCTACATGTATGGTGACAGATATAATATGTGGAAGTAGAGAGCATGATTCTATGAGAGGACACCACTCCTGTGGAAAACCACATAGGTGCCATGCTTAGGTTCAGGTAATGACAGGCCTGTAGGGGAAATGTGTCACAGCTAACCAGGCCTCTGTGGGTAACAGTGTGGCTGTTGGGAGTGGTGCAGCAGGAGCAGCAGGAAGTGAGATTGGACATACAGAGGTGCTGGTGCCTTTGTGGAATCAAGTAAATACAGCCTGTGGGCAACATAAATCTAGAGATTCTAAGATAACACCTCTGCTAAGGGATGGTGCTGGCATTGTCAGGACATTGTCTATTGGAATGCTGGCACAGAGGTGGCAGGTCCTGGGAGGGAAACTGGTGGATTCTCAGCTGCCCTCCCCACGAGAAGTGGGCAGCGGAAGGCCCCTGACCCTCACACAGCACTACTTGGCAATGCCAGTTCCCATCCTTTACCTCTCAACTCATCTGTTTCAGAAACAAGTACCTGCTCCTCAACAACCAGGAGCTGAATGAACTCAGTGCCATCTCTCTCAAGGCCAACATCCCTGAGGTGGAAGCCGTCCTCAACACTGACAGGTGACCTGGTGGGGGCGCTGTGGCCACACGGTTGCCCTTACTCACATGTAGCTGTGCCGTCCCCAGGGTTCCTGTGTGCAAACACTGATGCCCCTTGCATTTTCTCCTTGAGCCTCAAAGCTGCCCTGGAGAGGAAGTACCATCATTAACTCTTCTCTAAAGATGAGGGACAGAGGCCCAAAGAGCCGCTTGCCAAAAGTCCTCTGTCCCCTTGTCACATACACAGGGCTCCTTGCTGAGGTCCTTTCCTGCTGGTGGCAGCTTGACCAGCCCGGTGAACCAAGCAGTCTCTTTCCCCCTCTGCCAAGAGTCAAGTCCTGTTACCTGCTGTGTTTGCCTTGTCTTCTGGAACTAGGCAATAAGGTGACAGAATGCCTCAGATGCAGATGAAATTGGATACTGTCCAACCCTGGTGACTTTAAGGGATAAAAGTAGGGTTGCTTTGTTTGAAGATGGTGTTTAAGGAGTCAGACCTCTGCCTGCTCAGCCGTCTACTTTTCTCCATGATGGGGCCTGAGCTATTGCCCTACCTACTGTCTTTGATTCATAGAACAACAAGCTAAGGCCTGAAAGTGATTTTATTTAGCCATGGCTAGGCCAGAACCAAACCTGAGGCAGAGAGGAAAGACCTTGGGGTCTTACTGTGTTGGCACAGATCTTGACCCATCTGTCAAAATCTGACATGGTCTCTCTCAAGCCCACTTGTGGTATAAACAGTCTTCCTAGGGCAGCCCTGAGCCCTGCCTAGTACTGGGTGTGTCTGCCTCTTGTCTGCGGTGTGGTGGCAATGTCCTCCACTGTTCTGGTGATAACTGTACACTCCTGTGGGACTCTAGGCCAAGGTGGAGGAGGAGTGCCTCCAGATTTTTTTCACCTGCCTAAGCCAGCACATTTATCCACCCCAGCCCCTTCAACCCCTCAGATCTGCCACCAACGTTAGTGCTTTGTATTCCAGGAGTTTGGTGTGTGATGGGAAAAGGGGCTTATTAACTAGACTGCTGCAGGTCATGAAGAAAGAGCCAGCAGAGTCATCATTCAGGTGAGTCTATGGACGGCTGCCTGCCATTTGCAAGGGGCCCAAGAGATTAGGTGTGGTCCCAAGTGGTTAGAAATGCTTCCTTTAGTCCCCAGTGTCTATTTCTGAAGATGGTCATGGTTGGGGGAGGCGTGGGTATTGTTGCAGGTAAGTGTATGTGTTCTTGCTGTAACACAGCAAGGTGTGTCAGGTGGTAGCTGTGTGTCCAGCAAGTACCTGTTGTGTTGGTGCTGGACAGGTGGGAGAGAGCTGGGTTGTGGGAAACAAGTGTGACTAAAAGAAACATGCTTCAGGGCATTGCAGTGTGGAAAGGAGTGGAGCCAGGAGTTGGCCCCTTTCCCTTCTGTGGCTGTTGGCAACGGGCAGATGAGGAGGCCTGCTTAGAGTTCCAAACCCCTCAGAGAAGAGTCATGAAGGTTATACGCAGGAGAAATGGTGGCAGGGCTGGATGTGAAGCTGTCAGTTGGCCTTGTCTCAAGCAGATCCCTGTCACTGGAGCCTTCCTTAGCCTGCCTTAGCATCACGGGTCCCCCTGAGCGCTGGGACCACTAAACTAGTGTCAGCCACCTCTCCTCTGGGTCAGCCTGGTGCATGTGAGCACAGTTGCACGTCATCCACACAAGCCCTTCTGCTTTCCACATTCCTGGCCCCCAAATCCCTGTCCCTTCACTCTCTGGAAGACTAAAGCCTAGAATAGTTTCACATGGAACTTGCTGATGCTACTGTCACAGATACCACCTTCTCAGCAGTGCAAACCCTTAAGTCAGACCTGTATGGAGACTGTCCACTTAACTGTCCACTCCATGAGGATGGGGCTTTGCTTACTGACTTGCTGGAGCCTAAGGCCACGATGGGCCCCCATACCTGGTAGATGTTCAGTAAATGTTGAATGAATGGGCAACAGACATCTTCCAACCCTGGGGGTAATTGAACCTGGGCCAGGAGAGGGCAGCCTTAGCCACCTGGGCCAGGGGTCAATATTTGGGTCACAGGTTTTGGCAAGCCCGGGCTGTGGAGAGTTTCCTCCGAGGGACCACCTCCTATGCAGACCAGATGTTCCTGCTGAAGCGAGGCCTTCTAGAGGTATGGCCTGGAGGAGCTGGGGTGTTGGGTGGCTATTCTCCCCCAGCCCCACACCTTGCTTTCCTGTCCTGAGCCAGTGCAGATTGTCCTCGCATTTGCCCAGGTTTCCAACTGTGGGCCCCTGTCAGTGCCCACAACAATTTGACGCGTGTTATAAGATCCATATGGAAAAGGAATGAATCTAAATGGGTGTAACTCCAGGAAAACGAGCTGAATGTGATACTCCATGTGTTCCTATAATCCCAGCATGTGGAGGCTCAGACAGGAGAATGTACAGTCCCAGGCCAGGCTGGGCTGTATACGGAGACCTCCTCAAAAATAAAGAAAAAGAAGAAAATGGAAAATGTTGAAAACAGTTTAACTGCCGTAGAAACCTTTACCAAGAAGTTAAATTGGCTTTGTGTTCTTGATAAACATCCATTGATTTTGATACAAATTTTGAAGAATTTCATTCATAAGCACAAAGGAAACCCATAGGGTCAACATATGCTATGTGTCCTTAAGTCTCTGTCCTGTACTTCTTTGACTGCCTCACTGCTTGGGCAGTGGCTGAGGACAGACCTGGAGACAGCCACCCCTCTTGGAAACTAGAGCTCTGGCCATGTCAGTGAGAGCAAACGCTACATAAACTAAGCCACTGCCCATCCTGCTGGGCTCTGTCACCTCCCACATCCTCAGAGAAGTATCTAGACAAGATTCCACCTAGGTGCTTGCTAGAAGCAAATATATGGTCTGAGCCCCAGACCAGGCCCAGGTGGGAGACAGGTGGAGGCAGCCACATTTCTCTCTTCATCCTGGCCCTTCCTCACCCCAGCACATCCTATACTGCATCGTGGACAGCGAGTGCAAATCAAGGGATGTGCTCCAAAGCTACTTCGATCTCCTGGGGGAGCTGATGAAGTTCAATGTTGATGCGTTCAAAAGATTCAATAAATACATCAATACTGATGCCAAGGTAAGGCTAGACCAGGGCCCTGTGACGTTTGCCACACTGTCAGAAGTTGTCTGGGAGCCCTGTTACCAGTCTTCAAGTGTGGGTTTACAGTTGGAGATTATAAGAATCCAGTGAGCAAACGTTTCCTACCTACCTTGTGCTGGGCCGGGGGATACAGGGATGAAAACCTTGGCTGCTTATGGGGATAGGCAGATTGAGAAATCGCTGGGTTTCTTGCTAGGGTAGAGGTCCACATCAGATTGGGCCTGACTCCTTAGGCTCCCAAGAGTGTATGTGGTAGAAAGCCATCATTAGTGCAGAACCACTGGACAAGATTGTACCAGCCTGGTCCCCACTGGTCACCCGGCTTGCAGGGCTGGGGTGGAGGATCTGTGGTGCCCTGCCGCCAGTGAGCAGCATCTCTGCTCCAGTTCCAGGTGTTCCTGAAGCAGATTAACAGTTCACTGGTGGATTCCAACATGCTGGTACGCTGCGTCACCCTGTCACTGGACCGATTTGAAAACCAGGTGGACATGAAAGGTGAGGGGCAGCTAGGATGGCACATGGGTACAGTGTGACTGCACTCACTGGCAGGAGACTCCTGGCCTCCAGCCAGGAGATGGGAGCCACTGAAGTAGCCCACATATCAGTGTGGTTCGTGTCATGAGGGTGGTCCCAGCTAATTTACTCTGCTGTGTTGACTATTTTCTATTGTTTATGTTTCCTTTAATGAACACATAATGAATGACATAAAAGTCACTGTTTTCTAGAAAATGTCAAAGACCAACTTTCTCTCTGGGTTGGGCAGGACCATCTGGGATGCGCAGGACCCTTTGTTCTGTCTGCCTGTGCACTGCTGCCGTGGACAGCGTGGCTGGGTGGAGTGCCTGCCGTGTAGAATTGCATGTACTCTTCTATGTAGGCTTGTATGTGTGGGGTTTTTTTTTCCCCCATAAGAGGCTGTGGAATCCAGTAGATTCTCACAAGTTGGTGAGTCCCTCCAAAAAGACTATTGTCCCTATCTCAGTCATTGTCATTGGTAGCAAGAAGCATACCATTTCTGTTTATTTCTGAGGACTGACTACATGGTCTTTGGTACATTTGGTTGTTGCCCCACTATAATGTGGGAACCTGTTTACTGTTGTGCCCGGTGACCCAACTGTGGGCACAGATATATGAAAGTTCTGGGAAATAATGTAAACTTTTACCCACCCTTCCTTCCTTCCTTTCTTTTTTGACAATATTGGGATTTGAACTCAGAGCTTTGGGCCTTGTGCTTGCTAGGCAAGTGCTGTAACACTACTACTCCCTTTTGTGTTGTCAGTTTTCAGGATTGTGTCTTTGTTTTATGCCCTAATTGGCCTGGACTACAGTCTTTCTCTTGGTGCTTCCCTTTGTCCCTGGAAAGACAGGTGCACACTGCTGCACCCTGCCATTGGGGTTTTTCCTATAGCTGGGGATGACAAGTGCAGACCACCACAACCAGCCATTGGTTGAGGTGGAGTCTCACAAACCTACTTGTCCTGGCTGGCCTTGTGAGCCATGACTCGTGATCTCCCAATTCCCAAGCAGCTAGAATTATAGGCTTGAGCCAACACACCCAGCTTGTACTGGTTAATTTTGAGATAAGATTTTTTTTTTTCTGCCAGTCCTGGGGCTTGAGCACTGTCCCTGGCTTCTTTTTGCTCAAGGCTAGCACTCTACCTCTTGAGCCACAGTGCCACTTCCGGCCTTTTCTGTTTAGGTGGTGCTTGAGGAATCAAAACCAGGGCAAGCACTCTACCACTAAGCCACATTCCCAGCCCCCAAGATCTTTTTTTTCTAGACCCTGTACCTGGACCACAATCTGCCTGTTTTATACTTTTTCATCATAATTGAGATGACAGGCACACATAACCATACCCAGCTTCTGCTGAGATAGATTCTCATGGATTTTTCTGCCAGGCTTCCCTGGAGCCCCAGTCTTCTCAATCTCAGCTTCTCACAGTTAAGATTATAGGCTTGGGGGCTGGGGATATAGCCTAGTGGCAAGAGTGCCTGCCTCGGATACACGAGGCCCTAGGTTCGATTCCCCAGCACCACATATACAGAAAACGGCCAGAAGCAGCGCTGTGGCTCAAGTGGCAGAGTGCTAGCCTTGAGCAAAAAAGAAGCCAGGGACAGTGCTCAGGCCCTGAGTCCAAGGCCCAGGACTGGCCAAAAAAAAAAAGATTATAGGCTTGAACCACTGCACCAAGCTCTTGGTTGAGGAGTCTCTCTTCTGTACCCAGGCCGGCCTTGAACCATGATCCTCCTGATCCTAGCCTCCCAAGTAGCTAGAATTATAGGCATAAATAACTGACATTGAGTTCACTGTCTTCCTTTTTTTTTTTTTAAACTGGTCCTAGTCCCTGAACTTCTTTTGCTCAAAGTTATCACTTTACCACTTGAGTATCACTTTTGTTTTTTTCTGAGTAGTTTATTGGAGATTAGGTTCTCATGGACTTTCCTGCCTGGGCTGGCTTTGAACTGCCATTCTCAGATCTCAGCCTCCTGAGTAGCTAGGATTATAGGCATGAGCCATTGGTGCCCAGCTTACTATATGTCTTTTTTTTTTTTTTTTTTGGCCAGTCCTAGGGCTTGAACTCAGGGCCCGAGCACTGTCCCTGGCTAATTTTTTTTGCTCAAGGCTAGCACTCTGCCACTTGAGCCACAGCACCACTTCTGGCTGTTTTCTATATATGTGGTGCTGTGAGGAATCAAACCCAAGCTTTCCTGTATATGAGGCAAGCACTCTTGCCACTAGGCAAGATTCCCAGCTCCTTACTGTATGTCATAATGAGCATCATAGATCTGTCTGTCTTAAAGGAAGGAAGTATAGGGGAATTGGGTACTGGTTCTAGGATGGAGAGGGGGGGCTGCAGGAGGAAGGGCTGCTCCCTAAGTGATTCTGAAGGACCAGATGGAAGCTTGGCTTATCCCAGTGGCAGAATGGTTGGAAGCTGTCCTGCAGCAGCGACTCTTGTCCCTATTTTGGTGGTGAGAAGCCCCATCTGAGACTCAGAGGCACAGCTGGCCCTGCCACTGTACTTGAGCCAACTGCTATGCCTTTGCCTCCCTCCATAGTGGCAGAAGTTCTATCTGAGTGCCGCCTGCTCGCCTACATATCCCAGGTGCCCACACAGATGTCCTTCCTCTTCCGACTCATCAACATTATCCACGTGCAGACACTGACTCAGGTGAGGAGCCCAGGCCGATGTCAAGGGGAAGATAGACTGGAAAGTCATCACAGTTCTGGAGCCCAGCACATCTGTGTCTGTCTCCCCCAACCCCCACCCGGCCCCACCACACACACACACTGTAGCAGTACATCCCTCCCAAGGGCTCTGCCTGATGCTTCCAGTTTGCAGAGGAGCCTAAGACAAGTAGCAAGTTGGAGGTCACCAACTAAGTTGGAACACAGCTGAGATTGGTACTCCATCTTTGCTTAGTCCAACTCGCAGTCCAAGACTCTTCCCCCATGTCCCACATCGCTACCCTGCAACCATGCCAAGGTATGTGTATAATCGGACCTGAGATTGCCCCCAACTCCTTGTATGAATTACTATCAGCCTTTCCTCTTCCAGCTTCATGCCCTTTTCTAAAATGGAGGACCTACAAGCATTTCTCAGAGGTGGTCTTTTGTTCTGTTGTCTGACAGACATGTTGGGAAGGTAGGCCCCTCAGGAGATGGTGCTCTTTATGGACAAGGCAGACTGAGACTGCTCACAGTCTAGTGAGACATGAACATTATAACAGTACCTAGCACATGCATACAACACTGCTGGGAGATAGATGCTTCTGGAAGAAAGCATGCCTGAACTGAGATCTAGTCGATGACACGTTCTGTCAGTGTGTGGAGAGTGGGAGATATGTTTAGGGAACAGGAAGGAGCTTAGGCAGGAGCACCCTTGGGGGTTGGACCCATAGATTGTACTGGAACCCTGCCAGGACCAGGCCTGGCACACCATCTTCCCTGCCATGTGTCGGCCCAGCTTCACCAGCTGCCACTGGGGCTGCCGACACGCACTCTCAGCCCGGCTGCCTGTGGCCTTGCAGGAGAATGTCAGCTGCCTCAACACCAGCCTGGTGATCCTCATGCTGGCCCGGCGGAAAGAGCGGCTGCCCTTATACCTGCGGCTACTGCAGCGGATGGAGCACAGCAAGAAGTATCCCGGCTTCCTGCTCAACAACTTCCACAACCTGCTGCGCTTCTGGCAACAGCATTACCTACACAAGGACAAGGACAGCACCTGCCTGGAGAACGTGAGAGCCCAGCCCCATGTGGGAGGTGGGTGGGCAATAGTGCACAGACCCAGGGGCCTTCAGAGGAGTGGCTAGGACGCATGCACCCTGCCTGGGCCATGGGCAGGCTGCTCCTCCTTTCTTCTCCCCTCCATGGGATGCTGGACTCAGCCAAGTCCTCCAGGCAGCACCTCATCCCCTCTCTTTTCACCCAGAGCTCCTGTATCAGCTTCTCATACTGGAAGGAGACAGTGTCCATCCTGTTGAACCCAGACCGCGAGTCACCCTCTGCCCTGGTCAGCTACATTGAGGAGCCCTACATGGACATAGACAGAGACTTCACTGAGGAGTGACGTTGGGCCAGGCCTCGGGAGGCTGCTGGGCCAGGGCCAGCATGGGTGAGCGTGGGTACCTGTACCACACGCCCTGCCTATTTCCATCCCTCCCCTGCCTCCCTGTTGATAATCTGCCTGCCCAGGTCTTCAGGGACAGGCTTAGTGGGAGGAGCATCCTGGAGCCCTCAGCCCCTGAGTCTGAGGGCCCAGGTCACTGGGAAGTATCAGTTCCCTGACGATTCCCATAATGAGGACAGGGGCACCATGCCCACTCTCCCCTCAAAATTGTGAGGCCCAGGCCTGCTCAGAGAAAGGGGACTTAGGAAAATAGCTCTGAGTTCCTGCCCTGTCTCCTGGTTGTCATCCCAGGTGGGGAAGGGATGTAGACCTCCTCCCTCCCTGCCGTGAGCCCAGCTTCCTTGGCCTCTGAGCCCCCATAGAGGCTCCTAAACCCCAGGCAAGGGTTGGGGTACCGGAGAATGCTGCCTTCCCCTAGACCTGCCCATATTTTCTCCCTCCTTGCCTCATCTTCCTTTAGCTCCTCTGGTTCTGTTTGCTCACTGGCCACTGTGTTCATCCCAGGAGGTTCCTTCAGAAGTAGGGGGGCTTTATCTCTCCATCCCTTAGGGCACAGAGTGCCCGTGCTGCCCTGGGCATGGCAGCATCTCCTGCCTGAGCCTAGACACAGGAGCCTAGCTGGGAGCTCACCTGTGGCCCCTCCTGTGTTGCCAATTTATTAACAGCAAATAAACCAATTAAATGGAGACTATTAAAGAACTTTATTTTAAATGGCTGATGTGGACCTGACTTTGTCTGTGGGACTATGTGTTCCACTCTCCCTCCAGAACTCCAAGGAATAAGAGGGACACCAGCTGTTCCTGCAGATGTCACCTTTATTCAGGGTATGGCAAGGCTTGGGGAGAGCAGAGGGGCAGCAGGGACGAAGAAGTGGCGGATCTCCGTGGATGTCAGAGCACAGGGCAGTGGGTCTCAAGCCGTCTGTCATTCCTTATGCTAAGAGGCAAGGGTCACCGAGAGAGCTCAGCCCCTCAGCCCCCCACAACACACACCTTGGAGGGGCAGTGTTCCCCAAACCCTTCACCTTGGGACCGAGGGCATCCCGGGTCCGTGCCCGCAGCTTATTTGCTTGAGTCTCTGCCATGTCTGCCCGCTCCTCTGCATCATCCAACTCGTGCTGGGCCTTGCGGTACTTGGCCAGGTTGGTGCTGGCTTGCTGCTCCTGGGGGGAAGAGGGACGGAGGGGGGAAGGCACACGGCCTTGTTGTACCTTTGGAAACCAAAGTGGTCACTCTAGTCCTCCACGTCTCACCACAAGCCTTACCCCTCCCTAGACCACACAGCAGGGAAACAAGCTGAAACTCCTTCAGAAAGTGCCATGGGCCACAAAGAGCTCAGCTCTGCCAAGCCCTTGGGAATTTCTCTTCCTGCTGGGGTAGAGCTCACTGAGCTGAGAGGATGTAGCTGCCACCCTTTCAGGCAGCCTGTTATTCATGCCTCAACTGGCCACAGGGCCTGTGGTCACAGTTCAAAGTGTTTCACCCCAGCAGCCTGCATAGTCCCAGGTACCCAACTCGTGCTCACCGCCTCCTCAAACTGACGTTTGTAGCTCTTGACCTTGCTCTGCAGTTTGTCCACCAGGTCCTGCATGCGAGCCAGGTTCTTCCTGTCCTCCTCGGCCTGGTCAAACAAAGGGGGACACATGGCCTGGCCTGGGCCCGCTCCGGAACCACTCCTTCCCACCTCCCGCAACATGGGGGGCTCATTACCCACCTGGTACGCAAGCTCCTTGACGTGGCGTTCATGTTTGCGCACACCCTTGAGGGCCTCCGCGTGCTTCTTCTGCTCCGCATCAAGCTCAGCCTCCAGCTCCCGAACCTGGGGACGGCCAGGGGGTAAGCCTGCTGCCCAAGCCTGCCACCCTGCTGGGGAAAGGCTGCAGGCTCACACACACCTTGGCCTCCAGCTTCTGCACCTGCTTCTTTCCACCCCGAACGGCAGCCTGTTCTGCCTCCTCAAGGCGTGCCTGCAGCTCCCGCGCTGTCTGTTCCAGAGTCTTCTTCATCCGTTCCAGGTGTGCGCTTGTGTCCTGCTCCTTCTTCAGCTCCTCTGCCATCATGGCTGCCTGGAGTGGGGGGAGGGGAGGGAGTAGCATGGTCAAGAGCAGGCTGTCCCCAGGGACACACACACACACACACACACACACGCACGCACGCACGCACGCACGCACGCGCCTCACATCAGTGATCGCCTTTTTGGCCTTCTCCTCGGCCTCCCGTCTCTCCTGAGCAGCTTCTTCCACCTCACCACTCAGTTGGGCCAAGTCCGCCTCCAGCTTCTTTTTCTGGTTCAAGAGGCCTGTGTTCTGCAGGGGAGCAGAGGCTTAGTTGGCATCAGGCCTCTGCCCCCATTGGCCTCCTGGACACCCCAGCTGCGTCCCACCTGTGAATGCAGGAGGTTGAGGCGCTCTGTGGCCTCCAACAGCTCCTGCTCTGCCAGCCGCCGGCTGCGCTCGCCCTGTTCCAAGGCAGCACGAAGCTCTTCCAGCTCCGAAGCCAGCAGTGCGGCCCTGCGCTCCAGGGCCTGCGCCTGCTCACGGAGCTCAGCCGCCAGCCGCTGCTCTTCATCGCGCCCTGCCTGCTCCTCCTTGAGTTGGGCCTGCAACAACCTTGTGGCTGCCTGGGCCTCCATGGCCTGGCGGGTGGCGTGGCCCAGCTGCAGCTCCAGGTCATTGAGGTCGCCCTCCATCTTCTTCTTGAGCCGCAGTGCCTCATTGCGGGCCCGCGTCTCCGCATCCAGAGACGCCTGCAGGGACTCCACTGCCCGCTGGTGGTTGCGCCTAGGAGAAGGCAGAATGAAGGGCTCAGCCTGTGAGAGAGGAGTGGCATGGGCACCACCAATGTGCTTCCAAATGCCTACTAGAGACAGGAGCCTGCTGGGGCAACAACCGAGTCGCCCTTCCCCATTCTAAAGCACCTGGAGCTACCTGTTGCTTTTCTGAGCAAGTTCACCACGAAGAGGGAGGTCCCGAGATAGAGATGGCTTGAATGCTCACTCTATCCCACTGTGGGATTTGGGGCATCCTTTAGCCTCCCTTGTGGAAATTTTCCTCTGGAATGGTGACATCCACCTGAGAAAGCCATGTGGCAGGGGCAAACTACTCATGCCACCATAAGCCTAGCAATGCTGTCTTCTGCAGACCTCAGGTTAGTGCACTCCTCATCCTTCTCCGCCAGCTTCCGGTCCACTTCCGCCTTGACCTGGGACAACTCAAGCTGAATCCGCAGAGTCTTTGTCTCCTCTAGCTCCAGGGCTCCCTGAGGACATAGAGCAGGCAATATAGAGTGGAGGCCAGGTTATCGGGGAACCTTGAGTTAGTGCCCGCCTACCCCTGCAGCCAGCCCTGACCTCAGCCTCCTCCAGTGCCGCCTGCAGCTCACTCTTCTCCCCTTCCAGGGCCTTCTTGGCCTTCTCCAGTTCTTGGATGCTCTTCCCACTGAGGCTGACCTGGTCCGTGAGGTCACTGATCTCCTCTGTGGAGTGGACAGGGTGGTCAGGAATCACCCTCACAGCTTGTGCCCTGACCCACGTCACTTTTTTTTTTTTTCAGTGTGTGTGTTCATTCCACAGCACCACTTCTGGCCCTTAATGAGTAATTTATTGGAAAAAAGAGTCTCAACAGACGTTCCAGGCTGGCTTTGAACCGTGATCCTCAGATCTCAGCCTCCTGAGTAGCTAGGGTTACAGGTACGAGCCGCTGACACCCGACTAATTTTATTGTTATTATGATGATGATGTACAGTGGGGTTACCACTTTGTAAGTCAAGTCATGAGTACAGTTCTTTTTATGGGCAGTGTCACCCCTTGGCTTTTCTCCTAAGGTAAGTGTGACTCCAAGGTGCTCCGGACCCCCGGTCCTACCCTGCAGGTTCTTGTTCTCCCGCTTGAGTGTCTCCAGGGCCTCCAGCGCCTCCTCATGGCTGTGCCGCAGGCGGAAGAGCTCCGTGCCCAGGCCGCGGGCCTCCCTCTGGGCTGCCTCTAGCTCGCGCTGCATCTCCTCCTCCTGGCGCCGTCGCTCCTCCAGGGCCCGCTCCAAGTGTCGCTGCTTCTTGTCCAGGGCAGCAGCTGCGGAGGTTGCCCGCTCCAGCTCCAGGGTCACGTCCTCAGACTCGGTCTGCAGCCGAAGCTTGGCCTTCTCTAGTGAGGAGCACTTGGCATTCGCGGCCTCTACACCTTCCTCTGCCTCTTGCAGCCGCAGGGCCAGCTTCTTCCTGAGCCATGGACAGAGTGGGGACTGTGTAGGCAGCAGGGCCAGCAGAAGGATGCCAGCCTCGACCTTTACCTCCCCGCCAGACACAGGCATAAACCTGTCATGGCGATGGCCTGGGTAGCAGCCACTCACTTGGCCTCCTCCAGCTCCTCAGTCCTCTGGATGGCATCTGCTTCATACTTGGTCCTCCATTGGGCCACTTCAGCATTGGCCTTGGAGAGCAATCGCTGAAGCTCAGCCTGGGCCTCAGCCTCCTCCTCGTGCTGTTCCCGCAAGAGGTCACAGTCGTGCCGCAAAGCCTGCACAGCGTGCGCCAATGCACTCTTGGCCTGTGGGGACATCAGGGACTCAGCATCAGCCCAAACCAATGGCTGCAGTGTCCACCTACCCACAGTCGCCACTGCTCACCCACCTTGTTCTCCTCCTCTAACTGCCTTCGCAGTTCCTCTAGGCTCTGGGCAGCCGAGGCCTTCCCACGGCCCAGCTGGCTGATCAGAGACTCCTTCTCCTCTAGCAGCCGGCCCAGCTCCCCTGCAGATGAAGGGGCCAGCAGGCGGGTCAGGTTGGTGAGGGACAACACTGTGGCCCTACCAGGTGTGGCCCAGCTGAGCCCTGGCTTCACCGTTCTCTGTCTGCAGCCGTCCCCGCTGGGTGCTTGCATCTGCCAACTGCCGCTGCAGCTCCTCCACCTTGATCTTGGCCTCGCTTAGCTGATCCTCGTAGGCCCGGCACAGCTTCTCTGCACTGGCCTGGAGTCCAGAGTCAGGGGCTAAGACAGAGACTAGAACCTGGGTTTTTTTTTTTGGGGGGGGGGGGGGCCTGGGAATGTGGCTTAGTGGTAGAGTGCTTGCCTAGCATACATGAAGCACTGGGTTCTATTCCCCAGCACCACTTAAAAATAGCCAGAAGTGGCGCTGTGGCTCAAGTGGTAGAGTGCTAGCCTTGAGCAAAAGAAGCCAAGGACAGTGCTCAGGCCCTGAGTTCAAGCCCCAGGACTGGCAAAACCAAAAACAAAACAAGAACCTGGGATTCGGAACTAGAGAGCTAAACAGGGCCCAGGATTGAGAAATCAGAGCTTCAAATTCAGGGTCAGGGATTCTACTGCTGGGCTAAGTTCAACGGGATTGCATCAGAAGTGACAGGGCTGGGCCAGCCTCCGGGCCAACTCAGGTGAGGGTTAGGATACTAGAGCTGGGATCATCTGAGACAGGAGTCAGGAGTCAGGGGTCAGAGTTGAAGCTGGCGATGGGATCAGGACGAGGCACCAGGACTAAGGTTAGAAAGAGTATTGAGTCAGTATGACTCAGGGAATCTGATTAGGAGTCCAGGCTGAAGGTTAGATGCCAGGCTAATGCCCCACAAGTCAGGATCAGGCACAGGAAAGATGCTACTGTGGGGTCAGTACTAGCATGAGGTAGCCAGAGGTCAGAGGGCAGGGGCTCAGCTATTGAATTCAGGGTTGGCATGGCGTCAGATACCTTCCCTCGGGCCAGATTCTCCACACTGGCGCCCAGATCATCCACCTCCATGCGCAGCTCACTCTTTTCCTTTTCCAGCTTCTGCCGTATCCGCTGCAGGCTGTCTACCTGCTCCCCCAGCTCTGCCGCCCCATCGGCCTGCTTGCGCCGCAGAGCAGCCACGGTGGCCTCGTGCCGCAGAGCTGCCTCCTCCAGCTCCCGGCGCAAGCGGCCCAGCTCAGCCTCACGCTTGCGGCAGCCCTCGCGCTGCCCGGCCGACGCGCCGCCCGCCTCCTCCAGCCGCTCGCTCAGCTCCTCCAGCTCCCGCGCTGCCTCTGCCCGCTGCTTTTCCACCCGGGCCCGGGCCGCCCGCTCAGCCTCCAGCTCCTCCTCCAGCTCCTCCGCCCGAGCCTAAGTGGGGGTGGCAGGGGAGGATGGTACATCAGCTTTGGGCATCAGGCCTCTGACCTGGGCCTGACCCACCCAGACCCCCACAGACCTGCAGTTCCTTGATCTTCTTCTGCAGCTGGGTGCCCAGGAGCTGCTCGTCTTCAATTCGCAGGTTCAGCTGACTCAGCTCTGAGTCCTTTCTGGAAGCACAGGGTGGGATGAGCTCTAACTCATCTCTGCCATCTACCTGCTCAGGGCCCCCCAAAGTCACCTCACCCCTCTGCACATGCTGCTCTGGGATTGTTGCCTTCAGCCTAAGCCCAGGCACAGCAGGACGCTACTCTCGCCCTAGCGACCCTCACCTCCCAGGGTGGCCCACCACTGAAGCCAGCAGGGAAGGAGGGCCCAGTGAATCTCCAGAGGTCCTCATACTCCACACCCCACACCTACTTCTTGAGCTTCTCCTCAAGCTGCTGCTTATCCTGGGTGGTGTCTGTCACTGTCTCCTGGGTCAGCTTCAGGTCCCCCTCGAGCTTGCGCTTGGCGCGCTCTGTGTCCATGCGCAGCTTCTTCTCCTGCTCCAGGGAGCACTCCAGCTGGGGAGCAGAGCAGGCCTCAGCCTCACACCGGCCCTCTCAGGTCTACCACTTCCACAGCCCCCTCGGGGCCTCAACTTACGTCCTCCACCTGCTGCTCCAGCCGAAGCTTGGCCTTGGCCAGAGCACCCACTCGGTCTTCCTCTGCCTGCAGGTCGCCCAGCACCTGTTGGTGGGCCTCCTGTAACACCTTCTTCTCCTTGGCCAGCCGGGCCACCGACTCATCCAGTGTGGCCATCTCCTCAGTCAAGTTCTTGACCTGGGCCAGGGTTAGCAGAGCACATCCCGCCATCACACTCTGGTCTGAGCAACCACCACCCCTTCCAAACTATTGGACACTGTGAGCCCCCACTGCTTCCCCTTCACGGACGAACCCAGTGCCTGGACCACAGTCAGAGGCCAGTGGATGTCAGCCACTGTTGTCGAGTCCCGGCCTAGTCCATGCCCCTGTGAGAACCTGAGTAAGTAGCTTAGTATCCCCAGCCTCACTTTCCCCTCCCAGTACTCTGAGCACATCACAAGGACCCACTGACAAGCCATGTGGAGGATGAAGCACTACACTGGCCTGCAAGTCAGGACAGAGCATTCGATGAGCACCTTCTGTGTGCAAAGCCCCTCTGTGCATCACTCCTCAGCCACCCGAATGTGGTATGTGCTGCTAGCCTCATTTGAAGGCTGAGGACACGGAGTCCCATGAGAGACAGGGACACATCCCAGGCTACACCAAAGAGGCCTGGCAGAGGCCAGAAGGGAACCTCCAGCTGTCAGATCTCAATGAGCCATTCCCCTCTGAAACTGCACCCATACCTTGTTCTCTGTGGCTTGCTTCTCCTTCTCAGCCTTGGCCAGCGTCAGCTCCAGGTCATCTATGTCCTTCTTGAGCTCTGTGCATTCATCTTCCAACTTGCGCCGGCGGGCAGCCAGGTCTGCATTTACCTCCTCCTCGTCCTCCAGCCGCTCGTTCAGCTCTTTCACCTTGGCTTCGAGCTGCACCTTGGACTTGATCAGCAAGTGACAGCGTTCCTCAGCATCTGCCAAGTTGTCCTGTTCCTGGAGGGGAAACGGGGTGAAGCCAATCAAAGAAGATCCAACTGAGGGACAGCAGGTGCCTCCCTGGAGAAGGAACTGCTTGTCTGCAATGGTTTGATGGCCACACTTGTCTGGACACTAGGGACCAATGCCTTGGCCTGCTCTTGGCCCTGGAGGGCTCTTGGGGAGGGAAGCACAGGCACAGAACTGCTGCCACCCAGAGGGCCACCTTCCAACAGGCCAAGGACAACCCAGAGAGAGGCCACGAGAACAGCTCTAGGAGAGAAGCGCGTTGCCCAGTCCCGTGCACTGGGTTTGGCTTTCAAGGGCTGCTGCCAGGCGCTGCCAGGCAGAAACTCAGACCACAAAGCAGCTCCCAGATGCCATCTTGAGAGGGGCGGGGTATTCTTTTCCCTGTGTTTGTCACAACCCGGCTGCATAATACTCCTGTACTAGTGGATGAGCCTTAGGACCTCAGGGCCGTTTGTGTTGACCCACCAGGGTGTTAGCATGAGCCTGAGGCCAGCACACAGGAGATACTCAAAATCTGTGCTGAAGGAGCAACAAGTTGCTCTGTGGGGTTGGGGAGTTTCTGAACCTTTGGCCACTGTCCTCTGGTTATTACTTTGTTCCTGTGGCCCCCTCACCAGGGAAGGGAGCAAGGGTCTGCCTCGGGGACAACAAGGGGCGTGAGGACTTTAGTCCATCCAGGAAGGCAGGGTGTCGACAAGAGCCTGCAAAGCTATCTTGGGGTATCTCAGAGCAGGAAGATAGACTCGGGTAAAGCCCAGGGCCTCCCCGGTGGCAGGTCTTGTTGTGCCATTTTCTCGGAGCAGCAAGGTAACACCAAGTCACCAAGGGGAAGCCCTCACCCTCATCCTACTCACGGCCTGCAGCTGCAGGGCCAGGTCGTTCTTCTCCTGGGTGACGCTGACGTGCGTCTCCTCCAGCTCCTGGCGCTTGGCCTCGGCCGCAGCCAGCGCCCCCCGCAGCCCCCGCAGCTCTGCCCGCAGGGCCGCCAGCTCCTCCTCCGCCTGAGCGGAGCGCAGCAGGGGCTTCATCTTGAAGAAAAGCTTCATCCATGACCAATTCTTGACGGCATTGAAGGCCCGGATGTTCCACTGGATGGTGTACAGGGCGTCCCTGGGGAGGGGCAGTTGCTGTGACCAGCCTAGTACTGACCCCCTGGAGGTGAGGGCAGAGCTGCCCCTAGCACTGACATTTGGCACCCCACTAAGCATGTGCCAATACTTCGAAGAGGGGAGACTAAGGGGTCCCACCTCCAAGGCATGGCTCATGAACCCCAAGTATAAAGACCCAATGGTTAAGCCACTAGGCCCTCGGGTCAGAGTTCATGTTCATGTCAAGGTTCACATGCCAGTGCCCAAGGCTGTTCCTAGATCTCTGACTCAGGCCTTGCTCCGCTGAGGACTGCCTCTCTTGATGATCAAGAAAATACAAGTCGGGGGCTGGGGATATAGCCTAGTGGCAAAAAGTGCCTGCCTCGGATACACGAGGCCCTAGGTTCGATTCCCCAGCACCACATATACAGAAAACGGCCAGAAGTGGCGCTGTGGCTCAAGTGGCAGAGTGCTAGCCTTGAGCGTGAAGAAGCCAGGGACAGTGCTCAGGCCCTGAGTCCAAGGCCCAGGACTGGCCAAATAAATAAATAAATAAATAAATAAATACAAGTCGGGCTGGGGATATAGCCTAGTGGCAAGAGTGCCTGCCTCGGATACACGAGGCCCTAGGTTCGATTCCCCAGCACCACATATACAGAAAACGGCCAGAAGCGGCGCCGTGGCTCAAGTGGCGGAGTGCTAGCCTTGAGCGGGAAGAAGCCAGGGACAGTGCTCAGGCCCTGAGTCCAAGGCCCAGGACTGGCCAAAAAAAAAAAAAAGAAAATACAAGTCAAGCATGTGGCCCAGGGGCTGGAAAACCCTGGACCGCCATTGTTACCTCCCCTGGCCACAATTCTACCATGACCTGAAGCTCCATGATGGGTGCACTTACACAGTTAGAGGTTAGAGGGTTAGGAGCACACACAGAACCTCACCCCAACCAGCCACGAGGGATGAGCTGACCCAAGGGCAGCCTGACAGGGCTTGGAAAGCCTGGGTGACTCTGTGGGCCAAGGCACAGTAGCCACAAGGCTGCCCTTACCCCACACCCACCTGCCTCCCAGCATGCGCTGGTACTCAAGGCGCATGAGATGGCCCCGGCTCCGTGCCTGCAGCAGCGTCAACACCTTGGCCAGACGCTGATCCCGGAGTTCCTCCAGGACTCCAAGAAGCCCAGCCTTGAAGAACACCTGTGGGGCCAATGGAGGAGGGTAGCGCCAGCTGTGACTCCTGCCCAGGGTGACACCCATGCCCAGGGTCAGCCATAACTCTAGCGTGCCCCAACCTTGGTGTGGCCAAACTGATACTGGGTATGGTCAATGTCCAGGGAGCCCAGGAGCTTCTCGGTGGCCTTCCTGCTGTCCATGAAGGTATCGTCCGGGATGGCACTGGGGTTGAGGATGCGGTACCTAGGGGGACCGGGAACAGATGGTGAGGAGATAGACACACGCCTCTGAGGATGGAATGCCAAGAACAGAAGAGGCTGGTGGGGAAACAGAGGCTCGAAGTTAGCAAGACCTCAACTCAACCACTATGCTAGGTGTGGTGGTGTTCACCTATGATCCCAGCTACATGAAAGGTATCAGTAGGAAGATGGTAATCTGAGGCCAGCCCTGGGGCAGGGGGATGTGGGGGAGATACCAAATAAAGCAAAAAGGAGCTGGGGACATGGATTAAGTGGTAGAGCACCTACAAAGCAAGCTTGAGGCTGGAGTTCAAAAACCCAGTTATGCCCCTAAAAAGAAAAATGAGAGAGAGGAAACAGTACGTTTACATGTATCCAGTAAGTTTTTAAGGAGGATGTAGTTTTACAAAAAGCATGTGCTAGTTCTATAATTCTTTTTCTCTGTGGGGGTGGGGGTTATACTGCAATTTGAATTCATGGCCTTGTACTTGCTAGATAGCTGTTCTACTACCCAAGCGATGCCCACAGTCTTTAAGTCATTTTTCAGGTAAGGTCTTTGTGTTTTTGCCTGGGGCTAGCTTCAAGCCACAGTCCCTTAATATACAGGCCTTCCATTTTGCTGTAATCACAGGCAAGTGTCACCATGTCCAGCTAATTGGTTGAGATTGGAGTATCGCTACGTTTTTCCCTGGCCTAACCTCAAACTGTAAGCCTCCCAATCTCTACCTCCCAGGCGGTTGGGAATAAAGGCATGAGCCACTGTGCCTTGCCCTATATTGTAAAAGACAAAACATATAAAGTAACTTGCTATACTATACCACAAATTGAAGAAACATTTAGGAGAAAATTCTACTTTAAAAAAAAAAGCGAGCTGGGAATATGGCCTAGTGGCAAGAGAGCTTGCCTCGTATACATGAGGCCCTGGGTTCAATTCCCCAGCACCACATATACAGAAAACGGCCAGAAGGGGCGCTGTGGCTCAAGTGGCAGAGTGCTAGCCTTGAGCAAAAGAAGCCAGGGACAGTGCTCAGGACCTGAGTCCAAGCCCCAGGACTTGCCAAAATAAATAAATAAATAAATAAAAGCAAGAATTTCTAGTGCATGCACCTAAGTAGACATGTATGCATAGGGGATGGGAGAAGGGGTATGGGGAGGAGGTGGGCTCACCCTGAAGGGATAGCCCAGAACTAGGACAGGCCATTCACTGGGGACCTGTCCAGGAAGCTCCTGGTCTCTGTGGACAGGGCTGCCCCGGGGTGATGGCCCTCCAGAACAAAGTCCCACTTGGTTGCACCTGGGCTTATTCCTGGGCTGTCACAGGTTCCACAGGGGCATTCTCATCCCTGTATTCCTCAATTTGGGGTTTCTAGGTGTTCTAGAGGAGCTCCATTAAACAAGGCCATGGGTCAGTGAACGACAGGGTGTTTAACAGCCAAACAAATGAATGATAATACAGACTTTTGCCTGTGGGTAAGGAACAGTCATAAGACTGAAAATGAATATCAAAAGGTATGTGTGAGCCAGGCACCAGTGGCTCACACCTGTAATCCTAGCTACTCAGGAGGCTGAGATTTGAGGACTGTGGTTCAAAGCCAGCCCCGGCAGGAAAGTCTGTGAGATTCTTATATTCAATTAACCATCAGAAAAACTGGAAGTGGCACTGTGGCTCAAAGTGGTAGAGCACTAGCTTTGAGCTGAAGAGCTCAGCGACATGTGCCCAGGCACAGAGTGCAAGCCCCACAATCGACCAAAAAACCAAAAAGACCTGTGTGTGGGGCTGGGAATATGGCCTAGTGGCAAGAGTGCTTGCCTTCTACACATGAAGCTCTTGGTTCAATTCCCCAGCACCACATATATGGAAAACGGCCAGAAGGGGCGCTGTGGCTCAGGTGGCAGAGTGCTAGCCTTGAGCAGGAAGAAGCCAGGGACAGGGCTCAGGCCCTGAGTCCAAGGTCCAGGACTGGCCAAAAAAAGACCTGTGTATGCACATGGCCATAGAGCCAGTATTTGTATAGAAATCCAATGTGGGCCACAGTTAATTCTTGAGGGGGATAAAATCACAGACACTTAAAATCTGACAAAAGAAAAGCAAGTCTATCAAGGGAAAGGGGAAGGGAGCTGATGGCATTGACAGCACTCATGACACACAGGCTACTATGTGAAGTCCAGTCATGTGATTTCCACTCGATTTTCAATCCTATATGCCCTTTCCACCTGAACTCCAGAATAATAAGTCCAACTCTCTCTTCTAGAATGTCAGCTGGAGTCACTTCCACCGTGACATACTCAAAGCAGAATACCAATCACTGCTTGGTCTGCCCAAATCCTACCACTCTGCCTTATAGTGCAGTAAATCTATTCCTAACTCCCCATTTGCTCAGGCCATAACCTGGGAATTAACCAAGACTTTGCCTCCCTCCCTCCCTCCCGTCCTTCCTTGTGCCGGTCATGGGGCTTAAAATCAGGGCCTGAGTGCTGTCCCTAAGCTTTTCTGCTCAAAGCTAGTGAATGCTCTGCCACTTGAGCCACATGTCCACTTTCACTTCTGTCTTTTTGGGGGGAGGAAGTTTATTAGAGATAAGAGCCTCGTGGACTTTACTGCATCAAACCACTCTCCTCAGATCTCAGCCTCCTGCATAACGAGGATTATAGGCATGAGCCATCCATACCTGGTTCTTTCTTATTCTGTATCCAGAATACAGACACGAGAGATGCCATCTCCCATATTCACTGGCTTCTCTCCCAGGTCGGAGTTTCCACATCACTTGTGGGCATACCTTCCCTCTCTCGTGGCATGCCTTCCGGGCCCTCATGGTCCCCTGCTCCCTGCTCAGCGACTAGAACCTCCCTCTGTTCCTCCACTTGAACATGTCCCTCCCCCCCCACCCCACCCCGGCCTCCACTGTGGGCTGAGGGCAGGGAGGGTGGCTGAAGGCAAGGCTGGAGGAGCCAGGCAGGGTCGAAGCTAGCTACCCACCGCTGCCTGAAGTCAGCATAGAGCAGCCTGTTGGGGAACCCTTGGCGGCAGATCCGGATTCCTTCCAGGACCCCATTGCAGCGTAGCTGGTGTAGCACCAAGAAGGCGTCCATGACCCCTAGGCATAGTGGGGGTTAGAAGACAAGGTTAGAGGTCTAACAACACTCACTTCCTGGTCTCTACCCCATTACTCACTCTCCACCCCAGCCAGCCCTGGGGACATTACCTGGGGTCTTGTTCTCATTGGGGACAATACAACGGACAAAGTGGGGCTGTGTGGCCCGCAGGTTGGTCATCAGCTTGTTGAGGTTCTCCTGGAAGTAGGGAGAGCAGGGAAAAGGCACAGAAGGGGCAGAGAACCAGAATTGGATGCTGCAGGAGATCCAGCCAATGAGAACTGGGTACAGGGGGCTAAGTATGCCCGGCACCCCAGTTCTTACACTCTTGCCCCTGGTAACACTCGGCCCTCTCCCATCACCCTCACCGAAGTTTCCACTCCCCCCACCAGATCCCATCCCTCAGAGGCCCCATGGCTCCCTGTCCACCAGCCCCCCCAGCCCTGCCTTGGCAGTGTGGGGACAGGAGGCAGCACAGACTTGCTGTGATGTTCACGTCACGTGGAGAGCAGTTAAACATCACTGCAAGTCTTAACCGCCTCCCGCCCAGGGTGCAGGATGGCCGGAAGTGGAGGGGGAGGAGGCTGGAGGGTGAAGGCCTTTCCCCAGGGTGGGGTGGGGGCCCAGCCTGGGCCTCACCTTGTGGAGCTGGGACACTGTCTGGAATGATGCTGCCTTCTTACGCTTCTCTTTCACCCCAGATTTGGGGGGCTCAGCTAGTGGAGACATGGAACGCCCCCTCAATCCAGGGAAGGCCACCCTGTGAGCCCTTGTGGAAATGGCGAGCGTCTCCCCAGCTACTCACAGGAACAGGAGCCTGCGTAGTTCTCATAGAGAGTGGCCAAGAGTCTGTTTTGGGACTTTTGGAAGATGGGGACCACTGTTTCGTTCAAAGGATCCTTGTTTTTCTCCAGCCAGCCAACAATGCTGTAAGGCACCTACAGAAGAAGTGAGATGTGTAATCAGCTAGGGTGGGGACCCCAAGAGGAGAGTGGTCAAGGTTGGGGTTCCAACAGACCTACCACGCCTGCATAGTGGACCACCTCAAAGTGGGCCTGGTACTTGCGCTTCTTGTCAGGCCGAGGCTGCTGGAAATTGGGCGACTTCCCTGAGTGGTTGTCATAGAGCTTGGCCCGGAAGCTGGCATCTGAGGCTTTAGGAAACATACACTCCTCCTCCAGGATGGACAGGATGCCCAGTGGCTGGGGACAGGGAACATCTTGAAGGGCCAGCCCATCCTGGCGGTGCTGGACCACCCCCCCCCCCGATCCCTAACTCTGGCCATTTCACCAAAGGGGTCAGGGACCAAACTTACTCCAAGGAGTCCCACTTTCTAGGAAAGATTTTGTGGCCTGACTTCCTTCTTCTTTCTGTGCAGTTCATACCCCTAAATTTTTCTCTTGCTTATATGATATATACAAATGCAAAGTGGCATCTGTTACCAACATCCATGGCTCACACACAAAGGCTTGCAAAGTGGAGACGTGGGATGCCAACTGAGACTGTGCTCATGGAGAGAACACATTTGCCCAGGGCAAAGCATTGAAAAGAAATCAACTCAAGGACCAGGGCACAGGCTGTAGTATAGGATTGGAGAAAACGTTCTTTTCCAATTTTGCCAATTTTCTCCTTCCATCCTCTGTACCATGGGGAGGTATGTGTCATGGTTCACAATCAGATAACATGGCAGACCCTGTCTGAGGACCCAGGGAACCTGGCTGCCATCATCCTGGTGACCACACAGAACCATGAGCTGACTTCAGTACTCCCATGTATACCTCAAGCTCCTATTGCTCATACCCACCCTCCAACTCTCCAGCCAGCACACCCATTCTCCCACATACACACAAGTCCCACTCCCACCTGTGTGCATGGACACAGTCACACACACGCTGACTTCAGTGCACAACAATATACTTGAATGCCGGCACAGGCTTGCACATGAGTGTGCACACACACACATGCTGTCCTCCTCACAATGCCCTATCCCCAGGCCCTACCTTCTCAATGAGGTCGATGCAGGGCTGCAGGTCAAGGCCAAAGTCAATGAAGACCCAGTCGATGCCCTCACGCTTGTACTCCTCCTGCTCCAGCACAAACATGTGCTGGTTGAAGAATTGCTGTAACTTCTCATTGGTGAAATTGATGCAAAGCTGCTCGAAGCTGTTAAACTACAAGAGGGTGACACCCACTCAGCAGGCTCCTAGCAGATGGGGACCAGGAGGCCCACAGAGGAACCAAAGGCGCCCAAGCTAGCTTGTCCCCTCCCACCTGAGGTGCCCTCTGCCGGGGATTGTGGGCCATTCTCACCTCAAAGATCTCAAAGCCAGCGATGTCAAGGACCCCAATGAAGAACTGCCGGGGTAGCTTTGTGTCCAGGGTCTGGTTGATCCGAGACACCAGCCACCGGAACAGCCGGTCGTAAGTGGCCTTGGCCAGAGCCCCCACTGCAAATACCACCTACAGGTGCAGGGAGGCTGGGCTGGAACCTGGCAAGGAGGGAGCCCCACCCTGGCTGTCCCCAAGTGGGCTTTGGGGGGATTGCTCACCTGCTCCACACTCTGACCTTTGGTTACATACTCGTTCCCCACACGCACCCGGGGGTGCAGAAGGCCTTTGAGAAGCTCCCCACTGCTGACTCCCATCAGGTAGGCAGCCTTGTCTGCACCTGACAGTGCATAGGGTAGAGGAGGAAGGAGGAAGGCAACAATGTGGGACCCTGCTGGCACTACTGCCTCAGTCTGGGGTTAGGAGAGGCAGAGGGGAGGGAGGAGTCAGCTTAAGGGCCTGCACATTATCAGTCTTGGGATGATGTCAAGAACAGGTAGGAATGTAGTCAAGGATGTGGATGAGAGTTGGGATTATTGCTCATGAACGAGTCAAGGCAATCAGGGTCAAGGTGAAGGCCAGGACAGATTAGAGTCAGGGGCCTCACTCTCAGTGCCATCAGCCTCAGCCTGCTCCTCCCGCTGCTTCTGCTTGAACTTCATGTTGCCGAAATGCAGGAGGGCCCCAACAATCTTATAGCAGGCGCACTTCTCATCCATGCTGAAGCCCAGGATGTCCATGGCATGCTGGGGGTGGGGGGTGGAGCACAGGGGGTTCAGAGAAGTTTGGATGGACCCTTCCAGGATCCAGATAGGCACTGCTCCCCTGACAGTGCTCCCTGATTCCCCACCCAGCCCACCACTACACACACCCCATGCCACAGGTGCCCACTCAGCCACGCCCTTCGCAGCCCCTTACATCCGTGGCAATGAGCTCCTCCCCGTCATCCATGTTGTCCACGGTGATGACGCCCTGGCTGCAGAAGTGGTAGTCATAGGGGTTCATAGACAGGAGCAGCATGTCTGCGGACACGGGGCCGACGAGAGCGGCTCAGGCTGTGCTCACTAGACTGCTCTCCTTTCTGAGGCCCTCCCAGGCCGTCTCTGGAGCCTGGGTTTCTAATCCCCATCTCCATGTTCATGACTATTAATAAACAAGGTCTCATTATGTGGCCAAGCTGGCCTCAAACTTGTGATCCTCCTGCCCCAGATTCCCGGGCTACATTGCAGGTGTGTCTGGCGCTCTCTCTCTCTCTCTCTCTCTCTCTCTCTCTCTCTCTCTCTCTTTCTCTCTCTCTCTCCCCCCCCCCCACACACACACTCTCTCATTTTCTTTTTTCTTTTTTTCAGTGTTGGGGAGGATCCTAAGGCATTGTGAATAGTAAACTAATGTTCTAGTAGTGAGCTACATCCCCAGTCCCTTTTATTCATTTACATTTTTAAGTTTTAGCAATGATTTGTTTTAGTATGACAGTGAACAGAGGGAGAAATAGGAGACATATTTCTCACTCCCCATGAAAGAAATGGGAACTTAAAGACACCTATTTTTTTTAACTGTTCATTGTTTTTCCTTTTTCTTTTCTTTTTACCAGTACTGGGGCTTGAACTCAGGGCCTGAGCACTGTCCCTGAGCTTCTTTTTGCTCAAGGCTAGCACTCTACCACTTGAGCCACAATACTACTTCCAACTTTTTCTGGGTGGGTTACTAGAAATAAGAGTCTCATGGGCTTTTCTGCCCCAGCTGGCTTCGAACCCTGATCCTCAGATCTCAGCGTCCTGAGTAGCTAAGATTACAGTCATGAGTTACCAGTGCCTGGCTTACTTTTCAAGATTTGAGAGGCTTCTCTTTCTTTATGGTTTCTGAGGAAGGAGGCCTAGTTCCTACATCTCATTTCCCTTTGACCACTGCTCATAGCCACCCTTCTGGCCTGGATCCTGATCTGAGTGTCAGGAAACAGGACAGATAGACTCTATCCTCAAGGGACGAGAGAGAGAGAGAGAGAGAGAGAGAGAAAGAGAAAGAGAGACCCCGAGTGCACTAGGTGTAGAGTCAAGCCACTGGGCACTCTGTAGTGCTGGGGACCTCCAGTCTCAGCGTGGCTGGAGGGACTTGCACATCTGTGGGAAGCTGTACAATGTGGATGGAACAAGATGCATGGAGTAAAGGTCTCAGAAATAACCAGAAGTCAAAAGAAGGAGGGAACACAATGGACTCTGAGTGCTCAGGAAAGTAGGGCATTCCCAACACAGGGCGGGACCACCATCCCAGGGCTGGCCTGAGAGGCCAGGAAGGACCCGGCAGCCCTTTGATTTGCCTCCTTCTCTCCATCCCCAGCACTCACCCTGCAGCTCTGGCTTCTTCCCTGAGAGGATTTGGTAGTAAACATGGTAGCCACGCTCCCCAGGCAGCTGGAATATCACTCGTGACTTCTCCAGGAGGTCTGCAGAAAAGGGGCAACAGTTTGCCATCTCCTATACCTCCCTAAGCCAGGCACCCCAATAGCAGAGGAATGGGGAGGGCGGTCACCATAAAAAATGGGTAGGCCATGTGCAGAATGCTCTGTCCACACTCAGGCCAGCATGTGCTAGGAGGGTACTGCTCCATCAACTCTGTCACTGTTGAAATGTGTCTGTCTCTGGGCGTCTCTCTGGCCAGTGGGTGTCCTTGGGGTGGGGTGTGCACATGGATGTGTATTAGGCTATGTGTTGGTGTCACTCAGCATGCTTATCCATCATAATGAGCTGTGCATCCCAAGATGGAGAGTGGCCAGTGTAGGGGCTCCTGGGTGTGTGGGGTCTATAAGTATAGCCCTGGCAGCCAGGGTCTGAACAACTGATCTCTGGGCAGGATGAGCTTCCTAGGAGGTGGCCAGAGAGGGCTGGAGAGTAGAAATGAGACATGAGGCTAGACAAGGTGGGGGTCAGGGGACCAAAGGGCAGAGAAAAGACTGGGTATGGTAGAGGTCCAGTTATAAGGAGTCTGTCTGGCCAGATAAGGATGAGTCTCCATCTCCAGGTGACAAGATCTAAAGAAAGTGTGTGTGTGTGTGTGTGTGTGTGTGTGTGTGTGTGTGTGAAATGGGGTCTTGTTATGTGGTCCCAACTAGCCTTGCACTTACTCTGTAGCCCAGACTGGCCTCCAACTTGTGATCCTTCTATTTCAGTCTCTCAAATGCTAGGGTAACAGATGTGTGCCACCATGCCCAGCTTTAAGCACGGATAGAATATGCTCAGTTAGGATCAGAGAGACTAACGGGAAGAGCAAGCAGAGGAGTGGAGGCTGGGAGACCCTGTGCAGAGGCTGGAGGGTGTAAAATGGACTGAGGGATGGAGATGAAAGCCAAAGCCAGATGAATCCAGAGGAGTGGACAGACACCAAGTCCAAGCGGAAAGGCTCAGGCAGCCTCCGTCCCTCCTGCCTTCCCCCTCTCCCAGACTCACAGCTGTCAATATCCGCAGAGGCCAGCTTCCCAGAGGGTCCGAAATGAATGCGGATAAACTTGCCCTGCAGCAGAGGGGCCCCCCCTCAGTCAAGGGGCTCAGCCAGTACTTCATGAGCTGTTTGAAGGCTTCCACTACCTGGGCCCTCCAGGCTGCTGACCCCGCCCCGCCCACCCCAGCAGCGGCTCCCACTGTGGCCACTCACAAAGCGAGACGAGTTGTCATTCCTCAGCGTCTTGGCATTACCAAAAGCCTCCATGGCTGGGTTGGCCTCAATGATTTGATCCTCGAGAGTGCCCTGGTGACAGACAGCAGGGACAAGGGCCTTTCAGTCCTGGTACTCACTGACTAGGAGGCCAGGGGGACCCACAGTCTCTGGTTGTGAAAAGAAATCCCCGAGATCTCAGAATTGTTGCCTGCCCCAGGTCCACTGGCTCCATACTTACCCCAGTCTTTGTTGCCAGAAATTGCTGGAAGGAGAAGGAAGAAAATGTCAAAGGCTATGAGTCTCATAAGGGGAGAGGGTGAGAAGGACAGACAGCCGTTAGAAAGACAGGGAATGTTAGACTCCCAAATGTTTACTCACGATGCAGCACCCCTGCCTTTCCACACCCCCCCCCCCCCACAGCTTGGCCCACCTAAGACTGTTAAAGGGAGAAATTCTGGAAAGAAGGAACAAGCATGGCCCTAACCCGGGCTTTTAGGTGGGGAGCTGAGCTAGGGTCTTCCAATCACAGCACTCTGTCTCGCTCAACCAGTTCTTGGTCCTTTCCTGCATCCCTTTGTTTCCCACAGAAGACCGTGCCTCAAGCTGGGGGGGGGGGGGTGTTCTCATGAAGTCTGCTCTCCTTCAGAGCCCTGCCAAAGCCTCCTCGTTCCAGAAAGGATGGGGCCTTTCCTCCCTGATCCTCTGAGGAGGGAGGGAGGAGACTCTGGATATTCCTACCCTCATCTCCCTCTGATGCCTGCTCCTTTAAAAAAATAAATATGCATGTTGCATTTATTATTGATAACCTTTGTAGTATGATCAGGTGGGTTTTCACTGAATACTGTATACCTACTATTATTCAGAGTGGATGATAACATGCCAGGTGCATGTGACTGACCCTACCAGAAGCAAGGTGCTGATCTGCCCAAGGCCACAAGGCAAGTGCCTTGGCCTAAACGGTGGGCATGAATCCAGACATCGTAGCTCTCTCATGCCCATAGCTCTCCTATGTCTCACATAAAGGGACTTCTGGAACTGAACCTACACTCCCTCTCTCCTTCCTGGCCTTTGCTTTCTCTTCCCTTCATTTTTTTCCTTTCCTTCTCTTCTCTACCCTGGATGCCAAGAGCCTAGGACGAAAAGCAGAGGAAAAAAGGAACAAATAGAAGGAACAGAGAAGTCCCAGAGACTGGATGGACAGCCATTTATTTATTCACCTCCAGGGAGCTCAAAACTTAACACATGGCTGGGGAAAGGGAGGTGAGGAGGATGATAGCAGGAGTCCCTGCTCCACACAGTCCTGCCCATTGTTTTGATGCAGGACTTTCTGGCCAGTTTGCCCACATTTGGGGTCAAAGTGAGGGGATTAATATAGCTTTTAAATCCTCAACTCCTGCTGGCAGCCTTCCTTTGCCTTCCCTGCCTGACCCTCTTCCCTGCACTCCTGATCAGGACTCTTTTCTGCCCAGGTGCTGCCTGTTCCCAGCCCTTCCAGCTATATTCCTGCCAACTCTGGCCAGCTCTTCCTGGCACTAGAGCAACCCACTTAGTATTTTCAACAAGCCTTTGGTGTTTGGAAAAAGTGTAGGAAAGGGAACGAAGAAAGACTACTTAAAAAAAAAACCAAAAAACAATGGCAAAAACAAATTGACAAAAACAACAATGACCACAATCAAAAAGCAAAACTGAAATAAAAAATCAAAAACCAAGAAACTGAAATGAGGAAAAAGGAAAAAAAAAAAAAGGCAGGGAAAAAAAGAAAAATGCCCCAGAATAAAGCAAGGCTTAACAAGACCAGGACAAGAGTGGGTCTTGGGCTATGGGGAAGAAAAGGCAGCCCAGTGAGGGTAGATGAGGAGTCAAGGGCAATCACAGAGCTCTGGACAGCTGCCCCTGGGGCCAGGAATACAATGTGTGCCTTAAAAAAACAAAACAAACAAACAAAAGTACCCGAGGCCCACTTTTAGTGAATTTCCAAAAACTCTTGCAGAGCTCACAAGCTATAACAATTGTCCCAAAAGCTCAGTGTCCTCGCTCTGACTAATTAAGTTCTATGGGTAAGATTGGCCTCAAATGACCAAGTCTTCAGTGCATGAAAACTAAGAAAAACCATCACTTCAAAGTACAAAGCAGCCTTATTAAATAAACTCTTCTAAAATATAAAACACAAAATGTCCGGCACAGCATCGCCACAGTTTTTCTGGTCAAGCCTTGCTCAAGCCAGAGCCTCCTACCAAAGTAGAAGGCCCAGGCAGGGCTGGGGGCTGGGGGAAGTCAAAAATTTAAAAAGAAAAAGAAAAGGGGAGGAGGGAGAAGAAAAGAAAAAACAAAACAAAACAAAAAACAGCGAGAAGCAATGGGGATCAGCGCCCAAAGGGGCAAATCTTACTGCCTTCTTGCCCGGCCCGTCTCCCAGGGCGGCGACGATGGCAAAGTACTGAATGACCCGCTTGGTGTTAACGGTCTTACCGGCCCCCGACTCTCCGCTTAGAGGACACAAACGTAAGTCACTAATGTTCATCAGATTCTCTCATTTCCCTCAGACCCCAGTGCACCCTCCTCCCAAGCAGGACACCTCTTTCCTCCTCTCCCCCAGTCTGTACCACCAAATCCAAGCCCCAGGGGAGATCAACACCCTAACGACTGCTTACAAAGCAAGGCAGTATAGGCAACCCCAGTGAGATGATACACATGACGATATCATGGCTTTGCTCAGTGCTAATCTACCTCCAGGTGCTATGCCAAGTATCTCTCCCTCCATTGTCTCAGTTATGCCTTATAAAAAGTGTATTAGACAGGCATCACTGAGGTAAGGAAATGGGCCTCAGAAGTTCTGTGACTGTCCCTACTGTTTGCCAGGCATGTGTATCAATTCATGGACACCTTATAATTCTACATAGTAAGTAGGATTGTTCTGTTCTTACTGGTGAGGCTCAGAAGCCCAAAGGCACAAGATAAAGCAAGAAATGGAAATGGTAACTAGGCCCAGGTACTTCACGTGTGTAATCCTAGCTACTCAGGAGACTGAGATCTGAGGGCCATGGCTCCAAGACAGACTAGGCACACAAATACAAGAGACTCTAACCAATAAAAAACTGGAACTGGAGGCTCCTATCTCCAATTAATCACCAGAAAACCATAAGTGGAACTGTGGCTCAAAGTAGTAGAGAGCACTAGCCTTGAGCAAAAGAGCTCAGGAACAGCAAACAGACCCTGAGTTCAAGCCCCACGACTGACCCCCGCCCCCCCCCAAAAAAAAGTGGTAGAGTGCAGGCCCTGAGTGGGAGCACAAGGCACTGAGTTCAAACCCTAGTACCAGAAAAAAAGAAAATGTTAGCACTTGAATCCAGATCTGCTAAAGTCCTTTTTCTTAATCACCAGGCTCCAAGTTTTTGCACATGTGCTTGTATGTGTGTGCATGTACAAGCATTGCCAAACTGCTCAGGCCTGATTTAGCTTCATCTGGGGCACTGGCTTGTAGGAGCTAAAGGTTCTGCCCTAGGCATTTTGGATTCAATTTAAGAAATGACTGGTGCTGTCCCCTTCCTGCCAGCCTTTTCCACCCCACACCCACACTCCCTGACTCACGTGATCAGCATGGATTGGTTTTCTCGGTCTAGAGAAAAGGAGAGGCGACAGAAAAATCAGCCAGAGTGAGGGGCCTGCCCCAAGTGGAACATCTGGGGGACCCAGGGTATTGGTGAGGGCTCTACCACCCAGGGCCCCAAATGAGATAGACCAGGAGGGACTTCTAGTTTGGTAAGGCAGAAGAAGGATTGCAGTAGCATCCAGGAGCTTTAAAGAAAGAAAGGTAGTGCAAGTGAGGGAGGAGGGCTTTGAGAGCGGCTTCCCTGGAGCCAGGCGAGGGTCCTGGGTGGGATGAAGAGGGAGGCAGCAGCCCTTACTGCGGAGCATGTCGTTGTAGGCATTGTCGGCCACCGCGTAGATGTGAGGCGGGGTCTCGGAGCGCCGCTTTCCCTTGTAGGCGGCCACCACAGGCGCGGTGTAGACGGGGAGCCATTTGTAGGGGTTGATGGTGACACAGAAGAGGCCTGAATAGGTCTGGGGGGACAGAGCGCACCAGTAGGTGTCTCTTAGCTTTGGATGGGAAGTCCAAATTCCCATTTCCTGACCCCAGTCTTCACAGCACTGAGACCCCTGCAATACTCCTCCAGGGACCACTCGGGGTGCCAGGTCACCACATTCTCTACCTCCCACACCGTGTCTAACCCCCACTCCAGCTCCGACCGCCCACACCCCTCACCCCGGCTGGCAACCGAGCCACTGGTCGCTAGCCTGTAGGTTTGCAATATTCGCCTAAGTTTCTCTAGCTCTGCCTCTGCCGCCAGTTCCGACCCTTCAGCCCATCTCTCACTCCAGCCCAACCACCATAGCTACGGCCCCGCCCCTGCAGCTCTACCTGTAGCCACGCCCCCATAACTATGGCCCCGCCCCATACCTATACCCTAGCCACGCCCCCACGGCTAAGGGTCCCGCCCTTGCAGCGCTACCTCTAGCCACGCCCCCATAACTATGGCCCCGCCCCAAAGCTCTACTCTAGCCACGCCCCCATAAAGATGGACCCGACCCTACTGCTCAACCTCTGGCCCCGGCCCCAGGACTATGGCCACGCCCCTGCAACGCTACCTCTAGCCACGCCCCCGTAGAGGTGGGGCTGACCCTACCGCTCAACCCCTAGCCCCAACTCCATACCTACGGCTCTGCTCCTACTGCCCTACTTTTAGCTCCTGCCCTAGGCTTCCCATTGCCCGACCACAGCCCCGCCCGGGTCCGAGGCTCACGTAGATCATCCAGCGAGCGTAGCGCTGGCGCAGGTTGTGCAGCACTGTTGCCTCATTGAGATGTGTCATCATGGCCATGTCCTCCAGTAAGTCGAAGCGGGGCGGGTTCATGGGTTGCAGTTCGGTCTCACGCACTGTCAGCACCTGACAAATGGTGAGGGCAGAGATGGACCAATTGACCTTACCCCCACTCCCACCCATATGCTTCCAGGCTCCTTACACCTGCAGATCTGGAGACCAGGGGTCCCAAACTGGGGCATAACACTCCAGTATCAGGCTGCAAAGTGCTGTCTGTTCTCCTCCCACTGCCTGGTGGCAGCTGTTCCTACCACCCCTAAAGCTGCACCCCAGGGACAGAGGGATTAAACTCGGGGTGGGGGGGGCGCGGCAGAGCTCAACCTTCTGGTCTTTGGTCTCCACGGTGACTTTGCCCCCAGTAGCCTCCGACTTGATCTCAGCCTCCACATAGGCGTCTTGCTCGTCAGGTATCCAAACTCTTTTCTTTCCTGAGTTTCAGAAAGACCATGGAGGTGGGATGGGGCTTTGAGAGGGACTGGGACACCATTCAAAGGGTTCCCAAGCTGTATCTATGCAGCAGTGCCTTGACTCAGAAGCCCCTGTGGTAGGGGGGATGGAAATCCTACTGATGCCCCTTCTGAAGCCAGGCAGAACAGTGAGGATCCCTAGAGGTTTACAGTCTGGGTTGTGCATCAGCCATATTTGCCCTGCAACCTTGGGAAAACACTCATTTTGCTCTGGGCCTGTTCCCTCAAATGCCTACGTAGAACAGCCTTTCAATATTAGGCACACTAAGTCTTCAGCAGGTGGTTCTGCCTTCCCCTTTTCCTGAAGACTTGGGTCTTTTGTGTTATGTGCATTTTTCTGTCTAGCCATCTGGCCCCAGAGCTTTGTGGTGCCCAGATTTTATGGTGGCTAAAAACATGGAGTCTTCAGATGTCAGTGGCTTATGACAGTAATGCTAGCTACTCAGGAGGCTGAGATCTGAGGATTGTGGTTCAAAGCCAGTCTGGGCAGGAAAGTCCATGAGACTCTTATCTCTAATAAGCTACCAAAAAAAAAAAAAAAAGCCAGAAGCTCAGGAACAGTGCCCAGGCCCTGAGCACAAGCTCTAAGACCAGCACACTCACAAGCACGTGTGCACGCATGCACGCGCGCGCACACACACACACACACAGACTCAAGCTGGAAGCTAGTGCCTGATGATTATAATCCTAGCCATTCAGGCTGAGATCTAAGGCTCTCATTGTGGTTCAAATCAAACACAGGCAGACAAATCTAAGACCTTCTTATCTCCAGTTAACCAGCAAAAAATTAGAACTGGAAGCCAGGCACCTGTGGCTCCCGCTTGCAATCCTACCTACTCAGGAGGCTGAGATCTGAAGATCACAGTTCAAAGCCAACCCATGCAAGAAAGGCCATGAGACTCTCCAATTAGCCTCCAGAAAACCAGAAATAGTGCTATGGCTCAAAGTGGTAGGGCACCATCCTTGAGCCAGAAAGCTCAGGGACATTGCCCAGGCCCTGAGTTCAAGCCCCACTATCAAAAACAAACAAAACTAGAACTGGTGGTATAGCTCAAGTGATAGAGCACCAGCCTTGAGGGGAAAAAGCCGAGCATGAGGCTCTGAGTTCAAACCTCAGTCATGGCACAGATCAACAACAAAAATTGGCTTTGCTAGTCAAGATGTCCTGGTGAGGACCATCTACATAACAAAGCCACACTATAAAATAATGCAAACTCCATCCATTATTTAAAACTTATCTAAAAGCCTGAGATGACAATAGCATAGTTAAATCAAGCACAAAGCCCTCCTAAGTGTGGTGCCCGGTACAACCCTGGAAGCTGGCTCTGCCCCAGATCTTGGTCTCCACCTCCCCAGGCTGTTGAATGAATTCATGGAAAGTTATCTGTGCTGGACCTGGCACCATAAGCACTTAATACACATTGCCTATTATTAATGACCTATGAGTAACCAACTCATAAATAGTAATCTTTATTCCTGTCCCTAACAAACAGTAGATTTGGCTCTGGGGAAAGCACTAAAAATAAGTCCAGCACAGGTTTTGTGGACAGGTGGAGGCCGCCTGCATACATGCCAGTCAGCCTCATCTCAGGTTCCAGCCCATGACTTCACAGATTGCAGTTTTAGGAGCAAGTCCTGTTGTCCCATTTTACAGAGGGACAAACTAAGGCTAGCTCAGACACAGTGATACATATAATGTTCTCTGGGGTTTGAGCCTTCAGGCCCCAGCACCTGAGGGAAACATCCAGTGCTAATAACACTTGTCAAAACCAGATTACCCCAAGTGGAAGGCCACTCCTCACTACTCCTGATCTGAGTCCATAAAAGCTTTGTTGTATTTCATTGTATTTCACCCCCTTGGCCTTCACTTACCATCCCACGCGACAGTGTGCACCTTCATCAGTTCCTGGTATCCCTGGCGGAGGTAGCAGGCTGACTCCCCAAGTTCACTCATGTCCATCATGATGATGAAAGGTGGAGGAAGAGGGTGGCCTGGAAATCTGGGCGGTTCAAGGCAGTTGTAGGCAGCCTGCTTTGGAAAATGGCAATGAGGAAGCAACTGATGGACCAGGGGCCCTGTACTTGGTACGTGATCCTCCAACTACAGGAGCTGATACTAAAGGAGTCCCGGGATCACACACACACACACACACACACACACACACACACACACACACATACAGATACAGAAGACTTGTGCTCACCCACAGGCCTTGGACCCACCTATCTTCCAGCCCTAACCCAAGCCCGGATCACCCACCTCAGCACCACGATAAAGGCTGGGAAGCAGCACTACTCCTTTTATTACTACCGTCAAGGTCAGCAGAGGAGAGCTATGTCAGCAATCTCCACGTGTCACAGCCCCCCCCTCCCCAGCCTGGCCACGGGACACAAAAGGCAAATTCCCTTTTATCTCCACCAGCACAGCCCCTGGGCTATTTTTACCTCCCATTGTCAAGGGATCACAAAGGCGGAGAGAGACACTCCAAATCCAGAGACCAAGACCGGAAGGCAGGATTCAGGCACTGAGAGGGGCAACCAGGCAGAGAGCAACTTGAGAGTCAGAAACTGAGTCACAGAAAAGGGCTCATACCTTGAGAAAGAAAGCAAAGAGATGGGAAACAAAGGCACTGTTGAACCACCTAGTACAACTGTGTGTGTACATCCAAAGAGTCCCAGAGGAAAAGAGCACTGGCCAAGCTCACCAATGAGCAGTGTCAGAAATGGGCGAAGAAGAGCTCAGAGTGAGACACCCCTCTCCAGCACCCAGATAGCATCTCTTTCTTCTCTGCCTCTAGCTTCATTCTCTGAGCCCCCCCCCATCCAGGAAATCAAATATGAAGAAAACTAGGAATCGGAAGTTAAAGGAGTGAGTTGGCTGGAGTCTAAGTAAATCTAGAAAATTAAGACCAATTAGGAACCCTTTCTTATTCTGACATTTAAGATTCACAAAAAGCCAGTTATTTCCTCCTCCTCCTCCTCCTCTTCCTTCTCCTCCTCTTTCTCCTCCTTTTCCCTCCTCCTTCTTCTCCTTCACCGTTCTCCTCCCCTTCCTCCCCTGCTCCCCCCCTCCCCTCCTCCTCTTCCTGCCCTCCTCCTCCTTCTCCTTCCTCCTCTTTTCCTCCCTCCTCCTCTTCCATCTTACGTGGAAGCCAATTTCTTGCACACTACTCTGATCAGAAGTTGAGGTTGGTGCTGGCAGTCACTTCAACAGATACAGGCTTCCGAAAGCCTTGCAGATCCTCCTGTCTGTCACTTCATGCAGGGCTTGGGGATACTGCAAAGTTTTAGAATCAGAATCAAAGGATCCAAGAACTTTAGACACTGAAAACACAGAACTAGAAAGTAGAGCTGGGGTTCCAACCAGACATCAGAGAAAATCCTTTGCCTATGAATTCCAAATATGTACCTGTGTCAAATAAAATATAAAGTCATTTTAAAGACACTGTGTGTGTGTGTGTGTGTGTGTGTGTGTGTGAGAGAGAGAGAGAGAGAGAGAGAGAGAGAGAGAGGGAGAGAATGAATCCTGGGGCTTGAACTCAGGACCTGGGCTTTATTCCTCAGCTTTTTTGCTCTAGGCTAGCACTCTACCACTTGATCCACACCTCCACTCCTGGTTTTTCAGTGGTTAGTTGGAGATAGAAGTCTCAAGGTCTCCCTTCCCCAGCTGCCTTTGAACAGTAACCCTCGGATCTCAGCCTCCCGAGTAGCTAGGATTACAGATGTGAGCCACTGGCCCAAAGGTACAGGTTAAGAACAAGCAAAACTATTCTGTGCAAGAGTGGCCCTCTGAGAGGATGATGACTCAGCAGGGCACTGAGAGGCCTGTGGAATGTGGGAAAGGCTCCATGCGCTGAGCTAAGTGGCAACACAGGTGTGTCCACTGGGTAAAACAAATCAGGCTGTGCATAACAGTTTAGGCACCCTATTGTATGATTAGTACAGGAAGACATTTTTTATTTTTTGGCCAGGCCTGGGGTTTGAACTCTGAGCCTGAGCATTATCTCTGGTTTCCTTCTTGCTCAAGGCTAGCCCTCTGCCACTTGAGCCACAGCACCACTTCTGGCCTTTTCTGTTTATGTGGTGCTGAGGAATTGAACCCAGAGCTTCATGCATGCTAGGCAAGCATTCTACCACTAAGCCACATTCCCAGCCCCATGAAGATTTTTTTTTTTTGCCAGTCCTGGGCCTTGAACTCCAGGCCTGAGCACTGTCCCTGGCTTCTTTTGGCTCAAGGCTAGCACTCTACCACTTGAGCCACAGAGCTACTTCTAGCTTTTTCTATATATGTGGTGCTGGGGAATCGAACCCAGAGCTTCATGTATATGAGGCAAGTACTCTTGCCACTAGGCCATATTCCCAGCCCCCCCAATGAAGATAAAAAACAATTCCCATAGCTACTCAGGAAGCTGAGACCTGGAAGATCAAGGTTCCAAGTCAGCCCTGCAGACAAGTCCTTGGGTCTGTATCTCTAATTAATAAGCAAAATGCTGTCCTAGAGGCATGGCTCAAGTGTTAACAGTACCAGCCATGATCAAGAAAGCTGAGTGAGAGCATAAGGCACTGAATTTAAGCCCTGATAATGGTGCACGTACACACACACACACACACACACACACACACACACGAAGAAGAAGAAGAAGAAGAAGAAGAAGAAGAAGAAGAAGAAGAAGAAGAAGAAGAAGGAGAAGGAGAAGAAGAAGAAGAGAAGAGAAAGGAAAGAAAAAATTTAAGGTCAGGAGCATGGTTTATATCTTTAGCACCTTACAGAGTTGGCATATATTAGAAAGCTATCAAATATCTCTTGAGCAAGAACATGAACCAAAGGTGATACTCTAGGTTATAGTTTTAATCACGGGATCAGAGGCTGGGAGCTGAGCACAACAATTCTGTGTGTGTGTGTGTGTGTGTGTGTGTGTGTGTGTATACACACGTGCATGCTGGTACCAGGGCTTGAGCTCAGGGCCCCACACTCCCACTCTGCTTTCTTCCTCACAGCTGGCACTCTACCACTTGAGCTATACTTCCAGTCCAGCATTTTCCTGGTTAATTGGAGATAGAGTCTCACAGCCTTTCCTGTTCAGGCTGCCTTCAAATAGTGATCCTCTAGGTCTTACCCTACTGAATAGCTTAGGATTACAGGCATGTAGCAGCTGTCAGTTTTCTAGAAAACCTTATAGATAGTGCAAGTTGGAGAAAACTCTAAACTCTTTGAGGATGCTCAGAATGCAGGGTTTCCTGCCCAGAGGCTAAACAACAGAATTGGCCTTGAGAATTGGAGCCTTCCACAGCCTTGCCTATACCAAATATCAAGTGGGTCAAATTCTAGAATTACCTGCTCAGTGTCTAGCCTGGTACTGATAGACCAACCTGAAACTCAGGTCCAGAACAACTGCCCTGTTAAGTTCCCCTTCGCTACCCAGGGCCCATCTGCCTGCTGAGATGAGCTCACAGATAACCCTGACAATGCAAAGAGGAAACACCACCTCCTGAGAGATGCAAGGAAGACTGAGATCTGACAGGACTTAAGGTGCGGACTCCAAAAAACCTAAAGAGGGTTGGGAATGTGGCTTAGTGGTTGAGTGTTTGCCTCACATGCATGAAGCCCTAGGTTTGATTCCTCAGCACCACATAAACAGAAAAAGCTGGGAATGGCGGTGTGGCTCAAGTGGTAGAGCACTAGCCTTGAGCAAAAGAAGCTCGGGGACAGTGCCCAGGGCTTGAGTTCAAGCCCCAGGACTGGCAAAACAAATAAACAAACAAAACTGAAGATCTGTCCTGGAGCAGAGGGAATCTGTGGGATATGTGTGGCTTTCCATGTAGACTAGGAGACAGGGACAAGGAAGTAGTTTGGATGCACACAGAGGAAGACTATTTTACACTCAGGACCTGACCACAATGGAAAGGAGAAATTGGATTTGAAGATACCAAAAGGGACTCAAGCAAAGGCTGCCACAGGGGTAGAGCTGTCGACTGGGTGACCTGTAAAGTTGGGTCCAACTTCAGGATTTTAGAACTGAACCCAAAGTATGTATGCCATCAACGTACTGCCATGCCTGGATGTCCTCCTTCAGATGGAAGCCCTTCTTTGGGGAGCTATTGAGGCATTCCTCTGAAGTGCTCCTATAGCCAGGAGGAATGTACAAATCCAAGTCAACACGCACCTGGAAGCTTTCTGTTCTGTGTCCAGGATTGTAACAAGAAACAGTCATTGTCCACGAAAAGAAAGACATTCAAAGAAAACATCCAGATGGGCCTGAAGGACAAATATTTGATACCCAGAGTGGCAAGGACAAGGCCATGAACACAAGGTCTCTTTCTTCAAAGTGCTGGCATTCTCTTGGAGAACAACAACAACAACAACAAAAAGCAGATATGTTTATGAAGGTAAAGACTACGGCAGGTGCCAAGATGGAAATAAACAGCAATGTTCTGGAAGTTGGCCAGGGAAGGCCTCTCTGAAGAAGGGACATCCATTGTGGAACTAGGAAGATGAGAAGGAGTGAGGTAGGCCAGAGGTAGGCAGAAGAAACAACAACATCAAAAAGTGGGATACTGGGCTGGGAATATGGCCTAGTAGTAAACTGCCTGCCTCATATACATGAAGCCCTGGGTTCAATTCCTCAGCACCACATATATAGAAAACAGCCGAAGTGGTGCTGTGGCTCAAGAGGTAGAGTGCTAGCCTTGAGCCAAAAGAAGCCAGGGACAGTGCTCAGGCCCTGAGTCCAAGCCCCAGGACTGGCAAAAACAACAACAACAACAACAACAAATAAACAAAAAGTGGGATCCCATCCGTGGTGCGGCTGGGCACACTGAGGGATGGAGTCGTTTTCCCAGGTGAGGGTAAAGAGAGGGAGAGGTAGGCAGTTCATTGCAAATCATCTTGAATGATTTGGAAGAAACTCTGGACTTCATTAAAAGGGCAACAGGAACCAATTAGGACATTAAAGTAATAATAGCCACTCTGGCTTTGCAGAATGAACCAGAAGGTTCAAATGATACCGAAGGGAGCCTTGAAGAGGCTCTCCAAAAGCTGATGGTCCTGGATGGATACTGGCACTGAAGGTGGAAGAGAGGAATCCGACAACATAAACCACCAGTCCAGAGTGGGAGGGAAGGAAAGGAGACCTGAGCAGCGGTGAGGGCTGAGGCTGAGCCCTGGGGCTTCAAGTGGGGGTGAGGCTGGATCTGGGGCTCAGCTGGGACTAAGCAATTGGGAGGGACTGAAGGGCTTCAAAAGCTAGATTAAAATGGAGAGCTTTTCCCTGTAGGAGTTGGGGCACCATCAAAGGCATTTTTTGTTTATTTCTTCATCAAAGAGCTCTGAGGAAGGGAATTTGAATGTGGTCAGATTTATGTGTTCATCGGATCCCCGTGGCAGCTGGTGTGAAGGGGTGAGACCGGTGGCAGGCAGGAAGACTCGTTCAGGAGGAGGCTGCCATAATGGTCCACACACAAGGTGCTGAGGCCCCAACTGGGGTCGGCCACTATGGCACCCTTGGAAAGATGGGCCCCTGTTTGTCCCAGGTCTGTTCCCCACTTGAGGCCCTGGGCAGCTGCAGAGGTCTCCAGTGGGCCCCAGTTCTGATGCTTCAAGCAGAAATAGGATGAGGGCAGCCAAAAGGCATCAGGGCTGTTTATCCGGAGGAGAGACGCCTCAGCACGGATTTATGGCTGAAAGATTATGGGGATGGGGGGGGGGAGGGAGGGAACCAGCTGTCCCCCATCCCCACAAAGGACAAACAAAGACAGAGACTGAGGCCTCAGCTGCAGCAAGAGGAGGAAGGTTGGACATAGAAAGGGAAATATCCTAACAGAACTAAGAGTTCCCACTTTGCCTTTAGGGGCAAAGTTATTGTTGAACAGTCAGGGAAACTGAGGCATAGAGAGAGAAGCAGGTTCTTGCCCAAGATCACACAGTAAATTATTTTTCTTTCTTTCTTTTGCCAGTACTGGGGCTTGAACTGAGGGCTTGGGTAATGTCTCTGAGCTTCTTTTGCTCAAGGCTAGCACTGTACCACTTGAGCCACAGCACCACTTCTGGCTTTAAAACAAAAAATGTGTTGGAGCTAAGTCTCATAGAAGCTGGGCGCTGGTGGCTCATGTCTGTAATCTTAGGTACGCGGGAGGCTGAGAGCTGAGGATCCCAATTCAAAGCTAGACCAGGCAGGAAAGTCCATGAGACTTATCTCCACTTAAACACCAGAAAACCAGAAGTGGCACTGTGGGCTCAAGTGGTAGAGCGCTCGCCTTGAGCTCAAGAGCTCAGGGACAGCACCCAGGCCCAGAGTTCAAGCCCCACAACCACCAACAAAAAAAGAGTCTCATAGACTTTCCTGCCTGGGCTGGCTTTGACCTGGATCCTTAGATCTCAGCCTCCTGAGTAGCTAAGATTACAGGAGTGAGCCAAAGGCACCTGGCTGGGTTCTTTGTATCTCTTAAGGGTCTTGCTCTTTCTGTGTTACTGCATATCTCTCTACCTTCTGGGACTGATTTTCTCTGTCTTGGTTTCTGACTCTGTCTGCCTAGAGCTAAGCTGAGCTAGGTCAACCTCCCACCCAAGGGGCCTTCAATGGTAGAGTGACCCAATGTAGACAATGCTTGGGCCCAGTGCCCAGGCTAGGACAGGTGACAGCAGCTGTGGGTCTATCTATAGCTCCCTTGCCCTTCAATTGTTCTCAACTTCAAACAATGGTTGGGCCCTGGATTAGAGATACCCCCCACTAGTCCTGCTGTAACGGATCTCAAGGGGCAGGAGATGAGCTTTACCAGGGCTCCATGGTGATCTTCCATAGGCGGCCATCTGTCTAGACCCAAATGCTCCTACATATAACTCTGGGCTTCAAAGCCTTTCAGCTCAAAGGCTCTATGACTGTAGGACTTGTGAATAAGGGACCAGGCTGTGTCTGAATAGCAGACCTGTATGTGGGAATGTGGCTATGAGACATGTGGTTGGCAGATATTCAGGGGTATTAGACTGCAAGGGCAGTCTAATAAGGGCAGAGACCTGGTCTTTCTTATACTCTGCTATACATTAGACTCTGCCTGGCAAGTGTTTCATACGCATTTTTTTTTTTTTTTTTTTTTTGGCCAGTCCTGGGCCTTGGACTCAGGGCCTGAGCACTGTCCCTGGCTTCTTCCCGCTCAAGGCTAGCACTCCGCCACCTGAGCCACAGCGCCGCTTCTGGCCGTTTTCTGTTTATGTGGTGCTGGGGAATCGAACCTAGGGCCTCGTGTATCCGAGGCAGGCACTCTTGCCACTAGGCTATATCCCCAGCCCTCATACGCATTTCTTCTTCTTCCTCCTCCTTCTTTTTCTTGTCAGTCACAGAACCACCTCCAGCTTTTTCTGTGTATGTGGTGCTGAGGAACCCAGGGCTTCATGCATGCTGTGCAAGCACTCTACCATTAAGCTACATTCCCAGCCTCTCATATGTAGTTCTGACCTTAGCTTTTTTCTTTTTTGCCAGTCCTGGGGCTTGAACTCAGGGCCTGAGCACTGTCCCTTGCTTCTTTTTGCTCAAGGCTAGCACTCTACCACTTGAGCCGCAGCACCACTTCTGGATTTTTCTATATATGTGGTGCTGAGGAATTGAACCCAGGGCTTCATGTATACGAGACGAGCACTACCACTAGGCCATATTCCCAGCCCCCTGACCTTGGCTTTTAAGAAGGAGATGGTGTTATGGAAAGAAGCGACTCAAGCTTGAGAGGCAGGCCAGAGTTGTGATGAATGTCTTGTCTAGAATCAGACTGCCTAGATTGGAATCCTGGCTCTGCCAATTGCAAGCCTCAGAATCTTGGAGAATCATTTAGCCTCTTAACAGCAGATATTCCTACATAATGCTAACAGCATAGGACTGTGGGGAATGTCCTATGAGCTAAAATATCTGAGTGCTTAATACTAGTGGAGACTCAATCACGTTTTTTAACTGGTGTTTGCTAAATGAATCAAGATCATGTTCAACACCATCCTTGAAAACAACCCCCTTATGGGTGTTACTGGGGAGCAGCATGGGCAAGGACTGGTCCCCAGATTACAGGTCCACCAGCCTCAGCCTAGTTCTGAGTCCTGGGAGCACCCTTTTTCAGCCAGCCCAGGGGTGGAAAGTATGTCCATTCAAAACCATCCTAGAGCAAATGGTAAGCCAAAGGCCAAAAGCCAAAGCCCAGCAGCCTCCATGCCAAGCAGCAGCAGGGGGTGTGGCACAGCCTCCCTTTCCCCTCTCTGGCATCAGCCTCCGATCTTCAGCCTATGCTATTCTTGTCATCCAGACAATGCTAGCAGTTGCTGCTGCTTGTATCAGAAGGCTGAGTTCAATCACCAGTAAGGTGTGTGTGTGCGCACACACACACAGATAAGGCAGAATCACATTGGAAATACTTCTTTTACAAGCTGGATAGTATTCATGGTATTGGTCATTAAGTCTTTCTCAATGGTTCTATAGTAAGTAAAATTTAAAAGTATTTCCTTGGGCTGGGGATATGGCCTAGTGGCAAGAGTGCTTGCCTCATATACATGAGGCCCTGGGTTCAATTCCCCAGCACCACATATACAGAAAACGGCCAGAAGTGGCAGAGTGCTAGCCTTGAGCAAAAAGAAGCCAGGGACAGTGCTCAGCCCCTGAGTTCAAGCCCCAGGACTGGCCAAAAAAAAAAAAAAAAAGTATTTCCTTAGTCTAGATCTGTATCTATTTGGGCTACCTGGGTGACAGCATGGTAAAATCAGATTCCATCCTGCCTAAATATAAGTGAGGAAACAGTAAGTGGAGAAGACTCCAGGTAAGTCAGTTCTCTTTTCTGAGTTTCTTTCTCTTCGCTCATGAATAAAATGAGAGCTAGATTAGAAGCTTGTCACCCAAAGGTCTCGGAGGATCCAGAAGCCTAGAAATCCTCTTTGTCAGTCCACAGCCCTCCCAAGAGTTCATCACGCAGAGTAACAGTGAAGGCCCTAGAACTAGTCCTGGTGCTAACAGCCACTAAGGGGCTAAAACTCTAAATTCCTTGAGTTTGTTTCTTTTTGGTAAAATAAAGATGTGTCCCTCCCAGGATTACTGCAGGAATGTAAAGGAGATGGCACCTATGAAGTGTCTGGGACAGGGCCGGCACACACTAAATCCTCCACATGTGGAAGAATCCTCGCTTTGATTCCATAGGCATTTCCAGAGCAATGAGAATGAGCTAGGCCCATGCTAGGGGCTGGAAGGCAAAGAATTCCTCTATGAATGATCAGAACAGTGGCCCCCAGCCAAGTGGGGAGACAGTCTTACAAACAATGCCAGGAGGGGTGATATCATTTCTAAAAGAGAGACAGTAGATCTATCTATGAACAGATGCAGATAGACCATATGGGGTGGTGGTGGGTGGCTGTAGATCAAACCCAGGTCTCATACATGCTACGCAAGTCATCTATCACTAAACCAACTCAGCTCTCATCTGAGGTTTCTTGGTCTGGAAGCTCTGAGTGGGCCCTAAAAGGTCTGTGCATTCCTCTACATGGTATATAAAATTGTGAAAGTATGTGTCTAATGCCTCTTCTCAAGTCTCAAATGTAGCCTGAAAAGTAACAAATCACTAAATGGAGGTAACAGTATCTACCTTGAAAGGCTGTGAGGGGATTCAAAGAGGCAATCTGGGAGAAGCAGCTGACATATTATAAGCTCACTGAATGTCAGGTTCACCTCCCCCTACATCCCCCTCCAGTCTACTTCCACCAGGCAATAAATACAATTGAGTATCTCCTATGTGGCAGAAACCATTCCAGGTTCTGGGGTAAAGTGGTGAACAAGACAGATATTGGTTGGTTCTGTTATGATGGAGCTCACGGTCCACTTTTTTTTTTTTGCATCATGGTACTGGTACCTGCCTTTCCTCAGCTTTTTCCTCTCACTGACAGCACCCCACCACTTCAGCCACTTCTGTTTTTCTGCTGGCTAAATGGAGATAAGTCTCACAGATTTCCTGCTCCCGCTGGCTTCTATCATCCTCAGACCTCAGCCCCCTGAGTAGCTAAGTGTGAGCCACCAGTGCCTGGCTGTACCTTTGCTGCTTTGGTTTCAGCTACTTGGAACACTCAGCTTCTCACCTCCACCCCTACCTCTGTCACTGCCTGTCCATTCCCTCATTCATCCTTCACTGAATCTGCCAAAAAGCAATTTACTCACTATCTTTTAAAATCAGGTTGAAAGCAGGGGCTATGTTTTATTAATGGCTAATTCCCTAAGGGTGGAATGATTAAACCTAAGAAATTAAAATTCTTATCAAGTCTTCAGATTGCAAACATCCTCTTAACAAACCGGGGTGGGGGAGGGGGGAAGTTCAGGCATTGGGGGTTCCCAAGAGGTAAAATGGGGCAGGATCATGAATTCACCTATTTTACAAACTTCCCCAGATTGCGATGCAGATGGTATTGAAGCTGGAAAACACTGGGCCATCCTTCAAGCTGTCCAAACTTGAAAATTCACAGAAATACAAAAAAAAAAAAAAAAGCTTTCCTTTGGCCTCCAAGGCTTTCTTTGCTGTGGCCCTAGGCGAGAAAAACCCCGTGTTTTTTGAGGGTGGGAGGGGAAGAGGAGTTGACTGAGCTGGAGAACAGCCTGGGTTCTAATACTGGCTCTGCAGTTCTAAGGTACAGTGCGACCCGGCTTCGGCCGGTGTGTGTGGGGGGGGAGCCCGCCCCTGGGTCAGGGCCGAGCCCGACGTGGGGAGTGGCCGCTCCCACTCTGAACAATGATTTCATCTTACAATGGACGTCGCCAGCTCCGAGCACGCTGAAGTGGCCTGACCTCACCACCTGAGTGCAGCCCTAAAGCCTGGGTGACCCTCACCCCACACACACACCCCAACGGCACCTTCGCAGCCGCCGCCCAGCTCCACAGGCCCAAGCCCCGCTCAAGTCCCGCCCAGTGCCTGAAGCGGAAGGGTGGGCGTGGCCTGCGCAGGCGCAGTGGGCCGCGACGAGGCCCCGCCCACCACGCCTGGGTAACGGCGCCAGGAGTCCGAGTGCGGTGCGCGGCCGAAGGAGGAAAAGAGTAGGTTGGGGCTCGGCGACGGCGGCTGGCGAGGGTCACGCTTCCTCCCCGCTCCCCGGGTGTGGGGCGGGGGGAGGCCGCGCCGAGGGGAGGGAGGGAGGGAGGGAGTGTCGGAGAGCGCTCGGAGCGCGGGAGGCCCGAGGACGTCGCGGCTCCAGCCCTTCGCGGGCTTCTGGGAGCTTGTGTCCAGTGAGGGGGGTGGGGTCGGCCCGGCGCGTGTGGGTCCTGGATTGTTCCAGATCCGGCCGGTGTCAGCTCGGGAGATCCGAGCTCGAGTTTAAAGGGGAAAGGAAGCAAAGAAGAGCAGGGACCAAACGTCGCCCCGGGTGGGAGCGAGCGGCCCGCGGGGGTCGGACAGCCTCGGGCGGCCTCCCCAGGCCCGCGGCCGGCAGGAGCCTGGCCTGGGGAGGATGGAGTCCGGCCGGGGAGTGCGTGTGGGCGGTGGACGGCTGCGTGGACGGCTTCGGGTGACTCCTTCGTCATTCATTTATTTAAGGATCCTGGAGTACCGGGCTAGGAACAGAAGTGACCGAGGCCACCGTACAGGGCACGGGAAGAAGCCGGGTGGTAGAAGGCCGGGCAGAGCACAGGGGCCGCTTCGGAAGCAATCAGGAGTAGTGGGCGAGTGTTGCAGAGGGAAAACCGCATCTTCCAAGGCCTGGAAGAGGGAGAGCGCCGGTGCAGTCGGCACACTGGAGATGCCTCACGTGAATGAACCCTCCAGTGTCCCGGGAGGAGATGGGGGGCGGGGAGGAGCTCAGCGGCCATCAGTGGAGGTAGGCCTTGAGACTTCAAAGCAGTGTGCACTGAGGCAGCAGAATCCGGAGGACTGAAGGAGAAAAGGACCTAGGAGCAAAGTACACAGGAGGCTTGGTGCCAGAGTAAGGTTCATAGGATAAGACGCAGATTATTTGTTTTTTGGGGGGGAGGGAGTAGGGGGCAACAACTTCTGTTGGAAGCAGCTGGAGCTCGGGAAAAGTACTGCTTTGAAAAAAATACAGATTTTCCTGGCGCTGGTAGCTCACACCTGTAATCCTAGCTATTCAGGAGGCTGAGATCAAAGCCAGCCCCTGCAGGAAAGTCTGAAAACCGAGTGGTAGAGCACTAGTCTTGAGCTGAAGAGCTCAGGGATTGTGCCCAGGCCCAGAGGTCAAGCCACATAACTGACAGAAAGAAGACGAAAAATACAGATCTGTATGGCATTCAGCAAAGCAGGTTTAAGTCACAAGGAGGTTTGAGACACAATAAGGAAAACAATGCTGGCATGGTGTCTCAGACCTGTATTTATGGTTTGACACTACTGAAGGCACATGTGAGACTTCATCTCAACCAGTGGCAGAGTGCTGTGGTGTGTACTTAGCATTCTAGCAAAAGGGACTAGTGGAACGTCTCAAGTGGAACAACACTAGGAAGGAGGAAGCTTTGAGTTCAAACTGCAGAACTGTCCAAAAAAGTGAGGAGAGGGGATAATACTAATTATTTTAAGACAGGATCTCACTATGTACCCACACTGGCCTTGAACTTGCAATCCACCTGTCTTAGTTTTTTGAGTGTTGGGATTACAGGTATGCACTACTATACCTGGCCATAGTGATTATTTTTATGTCTTACCATTCTGTGTCCCTAGTACCTAGCCAAAGAACCTAGCATTAGGAATGTTTGCTAAGCAAAAAAGCCAGGCAGCAGAAATATTGGAATTCCAAAGTTGTGGGGAGTTGGGGGCTATTGAAAGGTTCTGTTGTTTTTCTGGTACCAGAGGCTTGAACTCAGGGCCTGGCACTCTTGCTTGACTTTTTTGCTCACAGATGGTGCTCTACCACTTGAGCCATACCTCCAATCCAGAGTCATGGGGTTTTGTCTTAGTTCTGCCGCTAGGCTGTTGTGTGAGACCTCCTTGCCTGTTAAGTAGGTATAGTCAAAACAAAACAAATGAACAAGCAAAAACCTCTCGTGTTATTTTCTGTATGGTTTGGGCCTGCCTTGAATGTGTCTCTCAAAGGGTTCATATATTGGAGTCTTGGGGCCCAAGGTTGTGACATGGGGAGGAGGGGCATTAAGAGGTAAGGCCTAGTGGAAAGTCTTTAGGTAGTTGAAGTAATTGCCACTGGAAGAGATTGTGATAGTTCCTGTGGGACCCTGAGTTCTGGGAGTGAGTCACTCTTTTTGGCTTGCTCTCAAGACTGCCACTGTATTGTTTAACAGTGCATAGCCAGTGCTATGCCCTTGGACCTTGAAAACTATGAAAAAAAGTTTCAGCTTTGGGGCTGAGAAAGTGGCTTCGTGGTAGAGTGCTTGCTAGCATGCATGAAGCCCAGAGTTTAGTTCCTCAGTACTACATAAACAGAAAAAGCTGGAAGTGGCACTGTGGCTCAAGTGGTAGAGCGCTAGCCTTGAGCAAAAGATGCTCAGGGACAGTGTCCAGGATTGGAAAAAAAAAAAAAAAAGTTCCAGCTTTAGACATTTCATTATAGTAACAGAAAACAGACTAATAAAAGTTCCAAATACTGCTGAGAAACTTCACATTGATCTGATTTTTCTCATTTAATCCATATACTGACATTACTTATAAGGGAAATAATAGTATTATGAACTCAAAGCCAGGTCTACCTAACTCCAGGGCCTTGTTCTATATTATGACTATTGTCATTTATTGCTCACCAGACAGATGTTAATCAGAACCTTCTTGAGTTGATAGAGCCATTCTTTCAAAACATTGTGCTGAGACTGGCAGATTTGCATAATTGGTGTAATACCAGTTCTGTCATGTGGTGAGGGAGACAGGGCTGAAAGTGCTGGAATTAACGTATTATTTCTAACGCTGGTCTTGGGGCCCACTGTGATTTGGTCCCAGCCATGTCATCTTAAAATTGAGTGACAAGGCAGAACAAAATTAATGACTGATGTTTTTAGATTTTTACTCAAATCCCTTTCTTACCCCATTGCAAAATGAGTATTTTCTGGGTTGGGGTATGGCTCTTGCCTAACAAGCAGTGTGACCGAGTGTGAACCCCAGTACTGTCCAATTTTTTTTTTTGCCTTTTCATTTTCTGTGATGATAGATGTCCACACAAAATACAGTTGTTTACTGCTAGTAGATTTTTTTATAATCCTAGCTACTTGGGAGACTGAGATCTGAAGATTGCCTTTCAAACTGGAAGTGTGGAGCTGTGGCTCAAGTGGGAAAGCAAAAAAGCTCAGGGACAGTACCCAGACCTTGAGTTAAAGCCCCAGTACACACACACACACACACACACACACTCTCTCTCTCTCTCTCTCTCTCTCTCTCTCTCTCTCTCTCTCTCTCTCTCTCTCTCTTACTTCACCTTATCTTAATTTTCATGATATTCCAGAAAGGGCTCTTGCCTCATTCGTAATTTGTTGGGTATGTTACATGAGTTGCTGGAGTGAAAAGGAAAATTAATCTACAATGATTCTCATCCCAGGAAAACTTTAAAAAAAAATACAGAACCTCTCTAGGCATCTGTGTCTCAAGCCTATAATCCTAGCTACTCAGGAGGTTGAGATCTGAGGATCACAAGGCAGCCGGGGCAGGAAAGTCTATGAGACACTTATCTCCAGTTAGCCACCAGAAAATTGGAAGTGGCATTGTGGCTCTAGTGGTAGAGCGCTAGCTTTGAGCTGAAGAGCTCAGGGTCAGTGCCCGGGGCACAGATTTCAAATCCCACAACAGCAAAACAACAACAAAAAAAAGCTCCAAAACACCAGAACCTCAATCCTTTAACCCTTTCCTCCTTTCAGGCCTTTTGAAACACAATCTCTTGGGTGGGGAGGGACAATCCCAAGCAATCCAGAAGGTTCAGTCAGGTTTATCACTGCTGATCTCCCCCAGCCACTTTGCTTCTAGTGTAGGAAACCTGTAGTTGTGAGAGGGGAAGGAACTTGTCCCAATCACATATGACATTACTCCTTTCTCTAAAGAGGGTTGGGCTGGGAATTCAGAAACCTGGGTACAAGTCTGGACTTTACAAGTCTGAGACCATACTTGTGAGCCTCACACTTCCTTACTGTGAGAAAAATACCATTGCTGTATTGGGAATTAGAGAGTGGCGGTGGAAATGCTTTGTCAAGCTAACTCTTTTGAGTACGTAGAAATGAACCACTGGGACCAGCCAGTGTTCATTCCCTGCACCACACTGTCTTTTCAGGCGACCTGGTCAGAGTCCTGCAGTGTTTGGGAGGTGTCTAGTAGCAACTTTCAGGGTTGCTGGACCCCTGCCCTCTGTCACCAGACAATCACAGGCTGGGATGGCCACCAGCTGGGGGAGCCTCTTCCAGGATGAGCAGCAGCTAGAGGAGCTGGCAAAGCAGGCCGTGGACCGGGCCCTGGCGGAGGGAGTTCTGCTGAGAACCAAGCAGGAGCCCAACTCCTCTGATGTAAGCACCAGTCCCATCCACACGCTGACCACGCCCCCCATCCCACTGCCCGGGCTCTGCCAGCCCAGGTCACGACCCCCCCCCCCCAAGCTTTAATCTATCTTATTCAGTAATTAAGCTGATCTCTGAAAATATATAAAGTAAAAAGCCGGAGTAATCAAATTTAAACCTGTGCTTTGAAGTGTGATTTGAGCAAGTTATTTAATCTCTCTTAGCTTTCTACAGATACATGAATGAAATAATGATAAGGCCTGTAGAATTGGTCAGAGAGGGGAATTAAAAGAAAAAAATTCACATGAAGCTCTTTGTCCAGAGAGCTCAAATCGTGATCCTCCTAATCTCTGTCTCCAAGTAATTAACATTACAGGTATAAGCCATAACATCCAGCCTTTTCTTCTTGTTTGGAGACAGGCTTCTCACTATGTAGCCTAAATTGGCCTTAAACTTACAATCTTTCTGCTTCCTCCTTGAATGCTTGGATTACAGGCATATGTTACCATACATGGCCCCACTTATATAAATTTTGTTGACAAGGTGTTGTGCAAAAGGGGTACAGTTACATAATAAGGCAGTGAGTACATTCCTTGTGATATCTTACGCCCTCGTTTTTCTTTCACTTCCCTAGATCAGGTAGGCATATATACAATATCCAGTGTACCAAAATCATATACAGTACATGGCCCTACTTTTATTTTATTTTATTTTTTTGGCCAGTCCTGGAGCTTGGACTCAGGGCCTGAGCACTGTCCCTGGCTTCTTTTTGCTCAAGGCTAGCACTCTGCCACTTGAGCCACAGCGCCACTTCTGGCCATTTTCTGTATATGTGGTGCTGGGGAATCGAACCGAGGGCTTCATGTATGGGAGGCAAGCTCTCTTGCCACTAGGCCATATACCCAGCCCCTGGCCCTACTTTTAAACCAAAAGGCATACTCGACAAATACTTCTGTACCTTGCTTTTTTTGTCTTCCTAATTAACAGTGTGCTTTAAAACCATCCACACTGGTTATTAAAGAGCTAACAGTATGGTTTCTTTTTTCAAATCTAAACACTTTCTTTTTTGTCTCTGTGAAATCAATACTTACTATGGACTTGGTGGACAGCCCAAACTCAGTAAATATTTGCCAACTACGGAGTCAATGAAAACACGTATCCCCTAAAGGTGGCTGGCTTTGGCAATAAAATGTCTTAGACTGTGATTTTTCTGAATTCAAGATAAAACATATCCCTCTTCAAACTTCTATTTCCTGTTACTACCTGTTGATAACCAGGCATTCTATAAAGGTCTAATTTGTCTTTCTGAGAGTTCATGGCCAAGAAAAGGCACAATCCTCAATGAGAATATAATCCAGAGACATGTGCGTGCATGCGGTATGTGATTTCATTCTAAATCTTTACCAGGTTCCTTCTCTAGGCCAAGGCCTTTTAGGCACTGAGCTCAGAGTGAGTCAGCTAGAGGTCCAGCCTCTGGAGCACAGGCTCTCTCTGGAGAACACAAACCAAAACTGAACCCCTCAGGAAACACAGGCAGGGTGCCTCACAGTACTTGCTGAGTATATGCTCTGGGGGGTGGTCAGGTGCTGTCCTGCACACTTTAGACTTGCTGGCTCATTTCTGCTTCAGCGCAGCAAACATGAACTGCTGGGTGCTGGTGGCTCACTCCTAGCTACTCAGGAAGCTTAGGTCTGAGGGTAGTGATTCAAAGACCACTTGGGCAGGAAAGTCCATGAGATTCTTTTATCAATTAACTACCACAATAGCTAAGGGACAGCACCCAGCCCCTGAGCTCAAGCCTCAGGACTAGTGTATACACACACACACACACACACACCACAGATGGGAGGGGGGATGGCAAAAGGAACAATGGATCTAGGAATTTAAGTAGTTTACCTGAGGTCATTTAACTGGTAGAATAGTTGGCACAACTAGAACTGAAGTCCAGGCAGTTTGGCTCCTGGAGCCAAGAGGTGCAGACCAGCCACAGCATGCAGGCTGATGACTTGGTCCCTGCAGTACTTAGGGAGTTAATTCATTTGTCTGACTAACCCATGAACAGGGTACCTGCCTCTTTCAAGAGGAGGCATGTAGAGTAAACCTCCTCAACTCACTGCTCTTTCCTCTACAGAGGCAATCATTCTTTTACAGGCTTTGAGGTTTTTGTTTTGTTTTGAAACCAGGATGCTGTTTTTGTTTTTGTTGTTGTTGTTTTGGCCTGAGACTCACGGCCTGAGCTCTGTGGCTGGCTTCTTTTTGCTCAAGGCTAGCACTCTACCTCTTGAGCCACAGGACTACTTCTGGATTTTTCTGTTTATGTGGTGCTAAGGAATCGAACCCAGTGCTTCATGAATGCTAGGCAAGCACTCTACTGCTAAGCCACATTCCCAGTGTTAGCCAACACTTTTTAAAAATTCATGATATTACAAGAAATGTACCCACTGACTTACGTATGAAACTAACCCCTCTGTACATCACTTTGACAATCAATAAATAATTATTCAGGGAAAAAAAGCAAATAAATTCATGATATTAAAAACAAAGCCAGGGGCTGGGGATATGGCCTAGTGGCAAGAGTGCTTGCCTCATATACATGAAGCCCTGGGTTCGATTCCCCAGCACCACATATATGGAAAATGGCCAGAAGTGGCGCTATGGCTCAAGTGGCAGAGTGCTAGCCTTGAGCAAAAAGAAACCAGGGACAGTGCTCAGGCCTTGAGTCCAAGCTCCAGGACTGGCCAAAAAACAAAAACAAAACAAAGCCAGCGTTAGTGGTTCACACCTGTATTCCTAGCTACTCAGGAGGCTGAGATCTGAAAACTATAGTTTGAAACCAGCCTGGGCAGGGAAATCTATGACTCTTTTCTCCAATTAATCACCAAAAAGCCAGAATTAGAGCTGTGGCTCAAGTGGTAGAACACCAGCCTTGAGCACAAAAGCTCAGGGGCAGAGTGCACAGGCCGAGTTCAAACCCCAGGACTGGCACCCAAAAGAAAGCTTCCCAGCTTTTCTTGAACAATCAGATCAACTGGGCAAGTCTGACCCACTTCACTACATGGTGGCAATCAGCTGGAACAATGTTCTGGCTGCCCTTTCAGAGAAGATACCACTTCTCACCACCATTTCATCACCTGGTGTTTCCCTTGACACAAGCAGAATGTTCTTGTCATCGCATGTGCTGTAGTGTTCCTTACAGTGAACTAGTGTTACTCTAATGCCCATTTATCTAAAGCAAGAGACTATGCACGACAGCCTTTAGCCTGTGGCCTGCAGGAAGTAGTGGCATGCCTGCAGTCCTAAATTCAATTTCAGGTAATGGGTCCTAGGAGCTGAGGCAGAAGGAAGTCTTGGCAGAAAAACTCTGGGAATTTTTTACAGCAGATGAGACTTGTGGGAGAGGCATGTTGGGAAGTCTTTTTGTTTGTTTTTGCCAGTCCTGGGGGTTGGACTTGGGCCCTGAGTACTGTCCCTGGCTTCTTTCTTGCTCAAGGCTAGCACTCTGCCACTTGAGCCACAGTGCCACTTCTGGCCTTTTCTATATATGTGATGCTGAGGAACCAACCCAGGGCTTCATGTATACGAGGCAAGCACTCTTGCCACTAGGCCATATTCCCAGCCCCCACTCATTGCTTCTGTAATGGCAAACTGATATTAACTTGAGAGTTCAACTCAGGACTGTTTGAACCTTCTTATTATCTCTTTAACCAAGTTCTAGTTCATTTGTTGGGAGTCTCAGAATGCGTTTTCCTCCCCTTGTAGAAACTTGACTACATCGAACTCCAAAGACCTCAGAATGCAGCTAAACTCCAAGCCTGTTAACCTGAGTTAGCATCTCAAGCACTAAGTGGGAGCCACTCCAGTTTTCTACTTGGGGGCAGAGTTCACTTCTGCTGCAGCCCTACCAGTAGGACTCCTTTACCCAAACCAGAAGGCCAGGGAGCTGGGGTGTGAGGTTCTGACACAGGTCAGGGCCTGGGCTTGAATCAATCAGATATGAGTTCACAGAGGGAGGTGTGGGTGTGGGTTGTGTTGATAAGAGTTTAGTCACCATCTTGATTGAAATCCCAGCATCTTTTACCAGCTGAATATACTTTTAGACCTATTACTTAGCCTCTGTCTGGGGTCCTGTATATCTCTCTTTCTCTCTCTCTCTCTTTTTGGTCAGTTGTGGGGATTGAACTTCAGGGCCTGGATGCTGTCCCTGAGCTCTTTTGCACAAGGCTAGGGCTCTACCACTTTGAGCCACAGAGCCACTTCTGGTTTTCTGGTGGTTAATTGGAAATAAGAATCTTGCATGGGGCTGGGGATATGGCCTAGTGACAAGAGTGCCTGCCTCATATACATGAGGCCCTGGGTTCGATTCCCCAATACCACATATACAGAAAATGGCCAGAAGTGGCGCTGTGGCTCAAGTGGCAGAGTGCTAGCCTTGAGCAAAAAGAAGCCAGGGACAGTGCTCAGGCCCTGAGTCCAAGCCCCAGGATTGGCAAAAAAAAAAAAAAAAAGAATCTTGCAGACGTTCCTGCCTAGGCTGGCTTCAACCTGGGATTCTCAGATCTCAGCCTCATGAGTAGCTTGGGTCACGGGTGTGAGCCACTGGTACCCTGCTTGTATCTTCTTTATATGAGAATTCTATCATGAAATACAGAAGAACCACATTTTGAGAGATTGAATCCAGATTTATTTTTATTAGAAAGCCAGTGACTATGAGTAAACATATGTCCCCAAATCTTGCAGCCCCCAATGCACTTAATACTGTTAGGAAATGGAGCCACGAGTGTAGTAAAGAAAGAACAACAACAAAAAACAATCTCAACCAGATCAACTCTAATGGAGAGTTGAAGAGGGATGCCACAGTGACCTCAGGAGACAGGAGACATGGCACAATGGCTGCAGGGGTAGTAGGGCCTAAATAGAGTCATGGTCAAGGGGCAGGATCACAGGGAGCTAGAAAGTTCAGAGTCTTCTGAGTTAATGGTACAAGTCTGGCAGGTCTGGGAACCTGCTGTCCAAGTCCCCACCCCTGCTTCTAGGAATTCAGGCAAGCCTATCACCAGGGGGTAGACAGGTGGAATTTCACCTCTAAGAGAGTCCCTGTCATCTAGAAGCCAAGATGGTGCCAGTCAGCCCCAGTATCCATATTTCACTCTTTTTTTTTTTCCTTTCTGGTTCTGGGGCTTGAACTTAGGACCTAGGCTCTATCCCTGAGCCTCTCTGTGCTCAAGGCTACCACCATACCACTTGAGCCACAGCGCCCCTTCCGGCTTTTGCTGTTTATGTGGTATTGAGAATCGAACTCAGGGCTTCATGCATACTAGGCAAGCGCTCTACCATTAAGCCACATTCCCAGACCATATTTCACTCTTAAGTATGGGTAATATGGTACCTTCCTCATAGAGTTAAATGATGAATCCATTTAAATATTTAATATGGTATTTTGCACACAGGAAGTGCTTAGTCACTTGTAGATTGTATGTGTGCATGTGTGCGTGCATGTGTGTATGCATGCATACTGGGACGTGAACTCAGGGCCTTGGTAATGTTTCTTAGCTTTTTCACTCAGTGCTTTACCACTTAAGCTGCAGCTCCATGTCTGGCTTTTTGCTGGTTAATTGGAGATAAGATTCTCACAGACTTTCCTGCCCAGGCTGTCCTTGAACTGTGATCCTCAGATCTCAGCTTCCAGAGTTTCTAGGATTACACATGTGAGTCACCAGCACCTGGTGGTGGATTTTTAAATTTTTTTTAAATTTGTGGAGATAAATTGTCACAGAAGCTGAGTGCTGTCTTTGTACCCCTTCCTCACCTTTCTTCTGTCCTTCCATTTGTGTTGGTAACCAGGATTCTGAAATTGGTTTATCCTCAATGAATGTAGGCCAGATTTTGCATGGAGTCCTTTGCAGGAAGACACCCTGTTCACTCCTACCCATCTCTCTCTTTGATCAGGTGGTGAGCTATGCCCCTTTTACGCTCTTCCCCTCTCTGGTCCCCTCTGCCCTGCTGGAGCAGGCCTATGCTGTGCAGATGGACTTCAACTTGCTAGTGGATGCTGTCAGCCAGAATGCTGCCTTCCTGGAGCAGACTCTCTCCAGGTACTGGGTCAAACTTGAGGAACCTAGGACCTGTTGGAAGCAAAGGACAGGAAGATTGGGAATCCATGAGGTGCTTCTGTGTCAGCTGACTTGGTGGGATAGAGGGCGGGTACTCCAGGAAAAACACAAATTAGTAAATGAGTCAAGAATGTTGGCTTCACTTCCTGCCTCCACCCTGTGATTATATGGCCTCAGAGAAGTCCTTTTCCTTCTCTGTGCCTTAGTTTCTTTATCTGAAAAATGAAGAAGTTGGCTTAAAATTCAGCTCCCTTCTAGTGCTAACATTCTGTGATCTGTGTCCCCCTGCTTTCAAAGACTGAAGTTTCCATTTGAAATTAGGGAAAGTCAGCTTAGTTTGGAGGAGAAAAGAATAGGGAAGGTTATTGACTTAAACTTAGACTTTTTACTTCTTACCTCAGTGTCTTAGCTTTGGTGGGACAGAATGCAGATTGAGGCACTCCCAAGGCACAAGGACACCACTTCTGCAATGGCTCATAGTCACTCCTTTCTTTCTCTTCTTTCTAGGTCTTTTTATTTTTTCCCTTTTTCAGATCCTCGAGCAAGTGAAATTTCCTGATTTATTTTAGAATTACATCTCAGTTTCTCTTAGAATTAAATGTATAAGTGTTATATATTTGCTAGATGTATATATAGATGATTATGTATCTTTGATAATCTAGAAAATGATTTTGTTAAAGACCAAATCTGTTTTCAAATGTGTCCCATTGGTGTGAGGGGAATATAAGAAGGAATCATATGGAATAGAGTTGGGAAACCCTTACCTTTTGTGGTCAAGGATGGTACTTTACCACCTGAGCCACAACTCTACTCGTGACTTTTTTCTGGGTTAATTGGAAATCAGAGTCTCATGGACTTTCTTGTCCAAGCTGGCTTCAGGTTTCCATCCTCAGATCTCAGACTCCTGAATAGCTATGGTTATAGACACGATCTTTAACTGTAATTCTGTACTAGATTGGAATGGGTTTTCTAGTTTGGATCAGTAGAACCAAAAAGGATTCAGGACCCCATGGTTAAGGGTAGGATCTTTAAGATCCCATGTAGTCTAGAAGAATGTTCTATTTCCTCTTCCAGCACCATCAAAAGAGACACCTTTACTGCTCAGCTGTTTGACATCTACAAGCAAGTCCTGAAAGAGGGCATTGCACAGGTAACAATTCTGGAACCTACCCTTCTCTCTGGTATTTTGAATTGATCTTAACCTTAATCTCCTGGTAATCTTTCTCTTGCTGCTTCCCTCTGGGGTTGGGAATGGTGGCTGATACTTCTCCTGTCGGCATAGTTTGTGTACTTCTTTGCTGTGTGGCTAGACTCTCAGAGTCAGCCCCAGGACAGATGTCCTCAGCCTTCAGTTTCGCCCACAGACTGTGTTCCTGGGCCTGAACCGCTCTGACTACATGTTCCAGCACAGTGCAGATGGCTCCCCAGCCCTGAAACAGATTGAAATCAACACTATTTCTGCCAGCTTTGGAGGCCTCGCTTCTCGAACTCCAGATGTGCACCGGTGGGTTTCTTGGGCAGCTGTGGACATAGCTTTAAGAACCTATAGTCACTGAGCAAGGGATCTCCCAGTGATGATGGTGGCTGCCTGGGCCCTGGGTCATGTGTCTATCCCCCTCCCCCTTCATCCTTACATCCCCCAATCTGCTCCTTGCAATTAGATTTTTGATACATCAGAGAGAGAAAGGACTTCATGGCTCATTTAGTCCTGCTTCTTCACTGTGCAAGTTAGTGTTCCAGGTAGAGGAACAGTATGTCCCAGTATGTTCCAGGGGCCTGTGGTAAGAAAGAGATGGACATACCTGAGGGCCTGGAAGGGATTCCAAATGCAAAGCAGAGGGGACTATAGATGCTTACATGTAAGGGCTGTGTTGTCAAGGTAGCCATCCTTACCTGACAGGGATGTTTCAGGTTGTTATCGTTGTACATGGTCTGCAGCAGGATTCCAGACAGCACCTGGGGCCCAGCGTAAGGGGATCCAACTCACATGGAGGCTGGGATGGGGTGGCAGGGGGACACAAAGCCTCTGGCTCCTCTGGGCATATGGATCAGGGAATCACTGTGAGTTCAGTCCAGCCTATTCCAACTAAAGTAGATCCTACAGGAGTGTGATGGTAAAGATGCTTTTAATGTGCATGATTGATTTGCAGAGTCATATCCCTGTATGTGTTTGTGAAGTCATAGGCAGAGGTGTCTTCTAGTCCATCCAAGTACTGAACAGCCATCTCTCTTCCAACAGACATGTTCTAAGTGTCCTGAACAAGACCACAGAAGCTGCCAAGATCCTCTCCAATAATCCTAGCAGGGGACTGGCCCTGGGAATCGCCAAAGCCTGGGAGCTCTATGGCTCAGCCAAGTAAGCATGGGGGAAGAAAAAATGGCAGCACTAGCCTGCTTTAGAGTCAGCATTCATGAGATCCACAGCTTCTTCTTTGTTAGGCATCTTTAAGCAATAAAGGGATTTTCCTGGGAACAGAAACGTTAACTCTCAAGTGCCAACACTATTTTAATGGCATTTTGGGCTTCTTTAAATAAGAGAGGCTGTGTATAACTTAACCTTTCCTCATGGACTGGTAGTTATCATTGTGACTGTCAGCAGTTGTGTCTTGCTATAATTCAGGGATGCCACCTAGGGTCAGAGAGGCATATGAGTCTGTTTGCCTGCACCAGTGGCTTTAGTGCTGAGTCAGATGAACTTTCATCAAACTTCCTGACTATTAGTGCTTACTATTTACTGCCATCAGTGGGTTTGAATGTGGAATCTTTCCCTCCCCTTCTACTACTTCCTCTCTGATTGGCTGTTGTTTGGAAAAAATAAATAATGATTCAATTTGTACCCAAAGAGTAGGAGGGCCCCTTTGATGATTAAGTGCATAAGATTTGACTTAGGAATTTTATGCTGTCTATTTTGACTGCCTAGGGCATTTTTTGCTTTCTTCCTATTTCTCAACCATGTTCCAGATGTGTGAAGATGCTAGGTAAGTGACTTCCAGATAATTGAGGGGTTGCAATACTGATTACTGTGGTGCTAACATGGCACTGATAGTTGTCCCAGAATGAACACTTACTTGTACCACCACTTGTGCTAAGGATCTCATTGAACTCTTTTAACAAATGCTATAAGGTAGAGACTGTTCATCTGCCCTGTTTCAGATGAGGAAACTGAGGTTCATAGCCATGCTCAGTTCTGACTACCCAGGGGGAGGTAGAATATGTTTTCTGGGCCTGGCTCCCATTGTTTGACATGTGGCAGGCTGACGACATAATTGGGCAGAGCATGCAATTGTACTTTACCCTCCTGCTTTCCCTCTCTGCCTGGGCTAGGTGCCACCACCTCCTCCACCATAAACAGAGTAATTGGGCCTGCAAAATAAAGAGCAAGGTCTTTGGCCCTTGGGACTCTTCTTAGGGGTATAAGAGCACCATTTCTAGCTTGTCTTTCAGACAAGAACATGCTCAAAGCCAGTGTCATATCTGACCTCTGCTAGTAGCATATATAACCTTATGAGGTTTCAGCCAGGCTTTGAGAGGTGACATAATAGGACTTGTATTTGGAAAGAAGTTAGGTAAACAGTGTTCAGTCCAAAAGGTTCAGCTAAGGTAAAGAGAAGCAGAGACAAAGAGACAAGGCCAGGTACAGGAGGTCAGGAATACACACAGTATTCTAAGCCAGAGTCTGGGGGCTTCCACAGATCATTGCAAGACACCACAGGCACAAAAAGTATAGCTACAACAAAAATAGTTTGCTACTGTTAAAATTGGCCTTATGAGTCTGATGTATCTACCTTTGACCCTGAAAATAGCTTAACTGGTACTTAAAGAGACAATCCTTTTTCCTGAGCTCTCAAGCACCTGTTTTTTTGTATTTGTTTTTTGTTTGTTTTTTACTAGAATTGTGGTTTGAATTAGGGTCCTCTGATATTCTGTCACTTGTCAGACTCAAGCACCTGCTCTTTTTTTTTTTTTTTTTTTTTTGGTACTAGTTCTGGTGCTTTAACTCTAGGCCTTGCACTCTTGCTTGGCTTTTCTACTTAAAGCTGTCACTCTACCACTTAACCACACCTCCACTTCAAGCTTTGATATGTGTGTGCTGGTCCTAGGGCTTGAGCTCAGGGCCTTGGCACTGTCCCTGAGCTTTTATGCTCAAGGCTAGCATTCTCTTTTACTTCTGGATTTTTTTTTCTGGTTAATTGGAAATAACAGTCTCACAAACTTTGCTACCTGGCTGACTTTGAACTTCCATCCTCACACCTCAGCCTCCTTTGTAGCTAGGATTACAGAAGTGAGCCACTGGCACCAGGCTAACTCCTACTTCTTTTAAAACTACAGATAAACAGGGCTGGGGATATGGCCTAGTGGCAAGAGTGCTTGCCTCGTATACATGAGGCCCTGGGTTCGATTCCTCAGCACCACATATACAGAAAATGGCCAGAAGTGGCGCTGTGGCTCAAGTGGCAGAGTGCTAGCCTTGAACAAAAAAGAAGCCAGGGACAGTGCTCAGGCCCTGAGTTCACAGCCTAGGACTGGCCAAAAACAAACAAACAAAATACAGATAAACAGAGAAAGATACCCAGTTCACCCCAGTGATCCCATTAAGGAAACCAGGGCTTAGGGATTAGTTCAACTGTAGAGCACTTTTCTAGCACTTCCTATACCCCGGATTTGAACTCCAGCACTAAAACAAAATGAAACAAAAACATGAAACCAGACATAGCTCTGTGGACAGAAATGTTGGAAGGCCTTGGGAGACAATGCCTTAATTGTAATTGGCTCTATGAGTTTCTAAGGGTTCTACTTAGCTATTCTATTTTTTCATGTAAAAATCCTGCTTTTAAAAAGTATATCCTTGGGCTGGGAATGTAGTCTAGTGGCAAGAGTGCTTGCCTTGTATACAGGAAGCCCTAGGTTCGATTCCTCAGCACCACATATAGAGAAAAGGCCAGAAGTGGCGCTGTGGCTCAAGTTGGCAGAGTGCTAGCCTTGAGCAAAAAGAAGACAGGGACAGTGCTCAGGCCCTGAGTTCAAGCCCCAGGACTGGCCAAAAAAAAAAAAAAAGTATGTCCTTTACAATCTAGTAAATCATTAGTACCCAACTCTCAGCAGTGAGGGTTATTGTTTATATTCAAAATATCCTTTAATACTGCTACCTCTTTATAGTTTCAGATAGATTTTAGAATCATTATATTAAATTCTAAGAAAAAATCCTCTTAAGTTTTTGTGATGGTTTTAAATGTAAATTATAATTTGTATAGAAAATTCACCTCATTGCTGGAGAAAGGGGCAGAAACATCTATTTTCTTTTTTTCCCCCAATTTTTTTTTTTATTTTCAGCAAGTAATGTGTTAAAACCTGAAACAATAGTGGGAGCTGGTAGCTCACACCTGTAATTCTAGCTCTCAGGAGGCTGACATCTGAGGATTGAAGTTCAAAGCCAGCCCAGGCTGGAATGTCTTATCTCTAATAAATTACCAAAAAAAGCTGGAAGTGGAGCTATAGCTCAAGTGGTAGAGCACTAGCCTTGAGCAAAAAGAGGCTAAGGACAGCACCTAGGCCCTGAATTCATGCCCCAGGACCAGCAAAACAGCAACAACAACAAAAACCTGAGGCAATATCAAGTTGGACATCTACTTTTTTTTTTTTTTTTGCCTGTCCTGGGCCTTGGACTTAGGGCCTGAGCACTGTCCCTGGCTTCTTTTTGCTCAAGGCTAGCACTCTGTCACTTGAGCCACAATGCCACTACTGTGTTTTCTATATATGTGGTGCTGGGGAATCGAACCCAGGGCTTCGTGTACACAAGGCGAGCACTCTTGCCACTAGGCCATATTCCCAGCCCGACATCTACTTTTTAAAGAAACCTCTGTTCTCATTCCTGAAGGGGATGAGTCAGAGCAAGGACAGGCTCTTTAGCAGTTTTGGGCCACCTGTGCTCTTTCTCCAGTGCCCTGGTGCTACTAATTGCTCAAGAGAAGGAAAGGAACATATTTGACCAGCGCGCTATAGAGAATGAGCTGCTAGCCAGGTAAGTAATAAAGGAAGAGACCTCCAGATGTGGCCCCAAGAGAGGGCAACTGAGAACATAGCACGCACTCCTTCTGATTCTTGTCCATCCATCTTTGCCAGGAACATCCATGTAATCCGGCGACGATTTGAAGATGTTTCAGAAAAGGGGACCTTGGATCAAGACCGAAGGCTGTTTATGTAAGCATCCCCAGTTCCCAAAGATGGCTGGTTTGTGAAAACTCTCATGCCACCCTCTTTCACCAAGTGATCTTTTCTTCTGGAAGATATGATGGCTTGTTTTCTTCTCTTTTCTCCTAACTTCTGAAATATCTTATCCTCACAGGAAATTCTGGAGAAGGGCAGCCAAGCTCTGCCCTGGTTTTCTTTCTGCCATAAGTTTTCTTTCCCCCTCTTAATGGCTGTCAAGCGGGTCCTGAGCCATCAAGGAGAGGCAGCTGGCCCATTTTGGGACCCAGCCGGATGTTGCTCTCTGAGCTCAGGCCTGGATTTGTCTTCCAAAAGAGGCCCTTTCATAGGCCACCACAAGGGGGCTTTGTTGCTAAATCTTTGGATAGCATTGCAGCATTCATAGTTACACCTGGAACTTGAACTGTTCAAAGTTACAAACCTTCATGAAATTTCATAATACCGCTGCCACCCACCATATTATTTAAAAATACACTTTTAGCATAACAAAATTATTTTACTTTCCTGATAAACTAGATAATATCAAGTAGGTCAAAGAAAAGGGAAAGAAGCTTAACAAGGCTATCTTATGTCATAACTGAATTCACATTTTTCTTGGAATTTACTTAATTGGATTCTAGTTACCTTTCTGTTTCTCTGTAGCCTTTTTTAGAATGATGTGGAATTTCTGGAAAGCTTTCCAACGTGGCACACTTCGGTGGTTATGCTAGTATCTGTCTGGTTATCACTGGTTCTAATAAGGACTGTCCAGCCTCCCTGTATGAATCGACTGACTTTCAGAGAAGCCAAATGCATTTGAATGTACCCTGAAATGGATTGAAACACTGAACATGTCTGATTCCTTTAACACAGAAGCTTTTGTTTTTTTAAATTCTGTGTTATAGGGATGGCCAGGAAGTTGCTGTGGTTTACTTCCGAGATGGTTACATGCCAAGTCAATACAGTCTCCAGGTTGGTATTTTCTGTTGGGCCAGTCACTGCCTCCTGGGACCCACTAGCTAGCTCCACAGAGACCCAACATGGTTGTCACAACAACCAGGGGTTTTCTCCAAGCTCTAGCTTCAGTTCTTCCTCAGGGAACCTGTTGTTAGAAACTCCTCTCCTACTGCAAGCTTTTTGCTATTCTTCCTCTATAGGCACATTGTCTTCTAGAATCTGAATCCTCCACCAGGCTTTAGCCAGCCACGCATTTCCCAAAGATAGGCTAGCAAATGTGTAAGAGACATATTTCTGCGGGAGAGGGGAGTGAATCTCAGTTTATAATATTTGCTGATTTCCGTAGTATAATTTTTTACTACCCAACTTATCTTTGAACACAGAGTCATGAAGAAATGGTACAACCAAGCACTAGCCAGTATAAGCCAGTTCCAGCACACCACTGGTTATTTCCTTCCTCTTTACCTCTCCTTTAACCTGAATTACAAAGGTGTTTTTTTTATCACATGTTCATACATGTTCATGGCAATAATGGTGATATTGATTCATTTTGCTATCTGATCCTTCAGTTTCAAATTACCTTCCACATCCATGATCTCATTTAACTCTTACAACTACCCTCGAAGGCATATAATCAATCCCATTGTAAGATGGAGAAACTAAGGTTAGAGAGAGAGGCCAAGGCTTACTTTAAGACCACAAAGGAATTTCCCAGCTTTCTGACACTCTGGTCAGAAATGGTATTCCCAGTAAACCATTCTTCCTCCATGCCTCTAACATCCAGACTATAGGGAAGCTAAGAAGCCCTGCGTGTGTGTGTGTGTGTGTGTGTGTGTGTGTGTGTGTGTTTGTGTGTGTGTGTGTACACCTGTGTGCATGTTAGTCCTAGGGCTTGAACAGTGTCCCTGAGCTTTGTTAGTAAAAAGCGAACGATTTATATGATCTGAAGAGAACCGGAGTCTGCCCCTAAGCTCTTCTTACCCAAGGCTAGTAGCACTCTACCACCTAAGCCACAGCTTCCCTCACTTTTTGTTGTTGTAAGGTCTACCCCTGGGAGGGCTCCATGCAGATGTCCCCCACCTGTTTAAGTCAGCATCCAGTACCAGAGTTACCTAGGTAACTGGCACACCTGGAGGCAGTTACCTCCCCCTTCTCTGAGGTCACATCCAATCCACCTGGCCATACCTCCCACCTTTCCCTATATAATCTGGCTCAACACGAATCCCCACTCTCATTCCTTTTCTCTCTTTCTCTCTCTTGCTCTTTTCTCTCTTTTTCCCTTCTTCCTTTCCCTATTTCCCCATTCTTCCATCTTGTGTGGGCTGGCAGTTTGCTTTCCCCCCAATAAACGCCTTTCTGCCTGAACATGGTGGGTTTCCTTTCCTGTGAACCTTATAGTTGTTAATTGGACTTTGCTACCCAGGTTGGCTTTGAACTGTGATCCTCAGATCCTGAATAGTTAGGATTACAGCATCCAGCTAAGAAGCCCTGCATTGAACAGGGAAAGATAAGTGAAGGAAATAGTCAAGACATACAATGAGTAGTGGGCTGGGAGTTGTAAGCGAGGCTTTGCCTTTGTTTGACCATACATAGGCATGTTTCTTGCTCTTTCTTGGTCTGTTTCTCAGAGCAGGATGTACACTGGAAAATTAAAGGAGCTCCTTCCAGAACTACAGTTTTATCTGGGTTTTCTGTCAGGGTTGAGCTCCATAGTGGGCAGCTCTACAGAGGGAGCATCTTTGAGGAGGGCCCTTCCTCTAAAGAGGTGCATAGCAATACTGGGTACTTGCTGACTAGAGAAGAGAGAAATTGTCTATTGGGCTAATGGATCCAAGTTTCAAGATAGAAGAAGGGGAAGGGACCAAAGAAAACTTAGAGAAGAGATGAGCTAACAAAGATGGAAAGTACTGTGAGCAAGGAGATGGACATTTTAAGGGAACTGAGACACTTAAAGTAGGGTTAGAACATAGAGGTAGGTCTCCCAAGACTTAGCCATTGGTAGGTATTCCTCAGGCCTCAGCCTTGATCCTGCAGTGGGAAATATACTGTGTTCTGGAACCAAAGAGAGACTATCTGCTCAATGCCTGAACAGGGACCAGAGCTGGGAGCTCTAGTCCTCTGCCATTTCCCTGCTTCTTATATTTTAAGCTTCTGGGACAACAGACCATTCATGAGATACTGTCACACCCTTGTTTGTATTATTTTGTGAGCCTGAATATTCTTCTCTACCGAGTCTCACCTATCACTCTGACACTACTCAAATTCTACTTCACTCAGCAGCAATAAAAGAATGTCAGAAGTACCCCCTAAGTGCCAGAACTGCATTTTGTGGAGATACATAGCAGAAAATAAAGCAAACAAGTGGGGATTGGTCCTCATATTGCTCACCCTGGTCAGGAAATAAGAAGAAATAAGAAAGGGCTTTTAGGGTTTTGTGTTTTGAGACAAGGTCACTGTGTAGTCCAGGCTGGCCTTAAACTTATGATCCTCCTTCTTCAACCTACCAAATGCTAGAATTACAGGGATGTACCACCATACCCAGCTTAAAAAAGTTTTCTATCGGGGCTGGGGATATGGCCTAGTGGCAAGAGCGCTTGCCTTGTATAAATGAAGCCCTGGGTTCGATTCCCCAGCACCACATGTACAGAAAATGGCCAGAAGTGGCGCTGTGGCTCAAGTGGCGGAGTGCTAGCCTTGAGCAAAAAACAAGCCAGGGACAGTGCTCAGGCCCTGAGTCCAAGGCCCAGGACTGGCAAAAAAAAAAAAAAGTTTTCTCTCAGTTGAATGAACAGCAGTATGAAAAGATAGAGAATTATGAAGAAATCCACATTAAACAGGGTGGTCACAGAAGGCTTCTCTGAAAAGGTGACTGAATTAATAGTTAAGATGAGAATAAGCTGGGCATGGTAGCACATGCCTGTAATCCTAGCAACTGGAAGACTGAAACAGGAGAATTAAAAATTTAAGTCTAGTCTGGGCTAGTGAGATGTCGAAATCAAAGAGAATGGCAGAGGGAAAAGTTAAAAAGAACAGGATCTAGATCTTTCAGGGTCTTTTAGGCCGTAAGTAAGATGTTGGGATTTTATTTGATAAAAGGCAAAGGGTTATATAATCAGACTATTAGAATTTATTTGGAATACAGTGGGAAGTATAGCTTATAAACAAGTATACTCTGCTCTTTAAAACTTCCCATCTGGCCAGTTGTGGTGGCATATACCTGTCATCCTAGCACTCAGGAGGCTAATGTAGGAGTGCAATTTCAGGTTTCAAATTCAAGACCTTACCTCCAGGAACTAACAAACACACAAAAACAAAATCCACCAATTTTCCTATATCTTTAAAAAAGGCTGTTTCCCGTTTTTTTCCTTTTCCCTCTAATTATGGTCATGTACCAGTGTGCTAGACCATGAGTTCCCTAAAGGCAAGAATCCTGCAGAATGTTAGAGCTCACACCTGCCTGGTAGGCAAGTTGCAATCATAGGGGGTGGGAGGAAATGATCAACGTGAAGATAAAAAGCATAGTGCCAGCACTTGAGGGATACTCAGTAAAGGTTAGCTGAAGTAAAATAGACTTCCTTTTGTCTTCTTCCCTTTACAGAACTGGAAAGCACGCCTGTTGCTGGAAAGGTCGTGTGCTGTCAAGTGCCCAGACATTGCTACTCAGCTGGCGGGGACTAAGAAGGTGCAACAGGAGCTGAGCAGGGTGGGCATGTTGGAGATGCTGCTCCCTGGCCAGCCTGAGCCCATAGCCCGCCTCCGTGCCACCTTTGCCGGCCTCTACTCCCTGGACATGGTACATAAGCAGCCTGTTTTCTCTTCACAGCTCTCTTGGGTGGCAGATACCTGAAACCCATTGGTTGGGGGAGGGTGGAGCTGGCACTATCATTGGCGTTGTAATTGAGGTCCTAGAGCCGTGATAACAGGCCATCTCAGGGGCTAGATTCACTGGAAGCTCCCCTGAACAAAGGTAGAGATGGGAATGGCAAGCAGGGAAGGGACACTAAGGCAGGTAGAAAGGACTAGGGGATATCTGAACCCACTTTCTAGGTCACCTGCTGCTGAGTCGTCATATTGCTAGAGAGAAAAACCTGTTCTTGGGTTTACTGTGGGGGCTCACATCCAGATAGAAGCATCCAACCTAAAGGAGCTTATGGCTGTTCCCTCCTGTTCTCCCCCTGATGTAGCTCAGAATGACCAGTAGGACCTCAACTGCCTCTTTCACCTTAAGACTGCTGGTGATGACTTTCTGCCTCCTACCAGGGTGAAGAAGGGGACCAGACCATTGCTGAGGCTCTCACTGCCCCTAGCCGGTTTGTGCTGAAGCCCCAGAGAGAGGGTGGAGGTAGGTGGAGCCCCCACTCTGTATGGCTGCTAAGTGAAGGGATTAGCAGTATTGGCAGTGTTCACTGGCACTTGCTATGGACACAGCGCCAGGCTTGGTGGATACGAGAAGGGATCCATCCTGGATAATGTCCACCAAGACCTTGACCTTGTGAGCAGGTGCTATGGAACACAGGGGAATCTGATTCTAGGTAGAGATGGAGCCTTGGGAATGGACCAAGTCTTTCTGGGGAGGGAAAATGGTACATGGAGAACCCAAGTGAAGACAACTCCTGCAGAACCTCAACATTTAACTCAATATTTAAGAAGAGGAGGCCTAATAATGGAGATTGGGAAGAAACGTCCCTAGGCAGGAGACAGCCAGGCAGGGCAGTGTGATGGCAGGCATGTTTGTTTGGGTAAGGGCTATACTGTCAAGTGACCTGTCTCAGAAGCCATATGTGCTCTGGACTCTCTGGGCTAGAGGCAGGAAGTGAGACTGGTGTCTTGTTCACATGGCTCCTGAAGTGAGGGCACAGGGTGCGGAAGGTACACAGAAGGCAGACTGATTGACTGACTGGCTGGCTGTTTCACTGCAGGTAACAACTTGTATGGGGAGGAAATGGTGCAAGCCCTGGAGCGGCTGAAGGACAGTGAGGAGAGGGCTTCCTACATCCTTATGGAGAAGATTGAACCAGAGCCTTTTAGGAATTGCCTGCTACGGCCTGGCAGCCCTGCCCGAGTGGTCCAGTGTGTCTCAGAGCTAGGTATCTTTGGAGTCTATGTCAGGTGAGCTCTTTTCTCTACCTCCCTATATGAGTGCTAGCCAGGCAAGCTGAGAAGGAACTTTGAACAGAGTCAGGAGTCCTGGGCTTCAGTCCCAGCCTTGCCAATCCCTAGCTTTGTTACCTGTTTTCTGGTCTAGTAAGTGAGGCTAAAGACCCAAGACCTGCCCAACTCACAGGGCTAACAAGTGACGCTCAGAGGAGAGTTGCTTTGTAACTATAAAGGAAATTCTACATAGTAGCAGAAGGATTGAGAAAACATGGTGTGACAAACAGAACTAGGAGACTCTAGGGAGAGTTTAGGTCCAGCTCCAAGGCCACTGGGGATTCTAGGGAAAGATGAGATTTGTCAGCTACAGGATATTGAGTGGCTCTGAAGAACTGAGTAACTCCTTGGTTTGGGGATTTAAGCACTAAAAATCAGGAAGAGGTCACCTGTGGCTCATGCCTGAAATTATAGCTACTCAGGAGGCTAAGATCTGAGGATTGAGGTTCAAAGCCAGCCCTGGCAGGAAAGTCTATAAGACGCTTATCTCCAATTAACCACCAGAAAAGCTGAAAATGGGGCTGTGGTTCAAGTGGAAGAGCAAAAAAAAAAAAAAAAAAAAAAGCTTAGGGACAGTTCAGGCCCCAAGACAAGTACCCCCTCCAAAAGAAAAATCAGTAATTCTGAGAAGTGGACTTGAAGTATAAGGAATGAGGCCCCTTATACCATGTGCTGTAACATGACTCCCAAGATGAGGATAAGACACAGATACCACATTCCCCCGCCTCCCACCCAAGCCTGCCCTCTCTACAGCCTTCCCTAATGACCTGCTGCATCTCCGCCTGACACCATCCCACAGCCATCATGAGAGGGAGAGAAGGAAAATCATGGTTTGGGATATGAAATGTGAGTCTTGATATGCTGAGTGCTTCTCCTGATTGATTTCATCCTCATGATCAGGTTGATCATGATGATGATCATCATTGTCCTAGTAAGAAGTATCCTGGAGGGCTGGGAGTGTGGCCTAGTGGTAAAGTGCTTGCCTAGCATGCATGAAGCCCTGGGTTCAATTCCTCAGCACCACATATACATAAAAAGCCGGAAGTGGCACTGTGGCCCAAGTGGTAGAGTGCTAGCCTTGAGCAAAAAGAAGCCAGGAACAGTGCTCAGGCCCTGAGTTCAAGCCCTAGGACTGGCAAAAACAAAAACAAACAAACAAAAAACAGAAGTATCCTGGACACCAGTGGCTCATGCCTGTAATCCTAACTATTCAGGAGGCTGAGATCTGAGGATTATGGTTGAAGCCAGCTCAGGCAGGAAAGTCTGTGAGACTCTTACCTCCACTAAAACTACCAAAAAAGCCAGAAGTGGAGCTGTGGCTTAAGTGGTAGGGCACTGGAGCAAAAGAAGCTCAGGAAGAGTACCCAGGCCCTGAGTTCCAGCCCCAGACCAGCACCGAAATAAAAAAGTAAGAGATATCCCAATTTTAAATGAAGGAAAGTGATATTAGAAAGTCTAAGGAACTTGCTCAGAGTCATAGAACTAGTAATTTCCAAGCAAGGCTACAAATCCAAATCTGACTCTAAAGTCTTAGCATTTCTTGAAAGTAGTCACTCGACTTCTTGCTTATTGGGAAGGTCCTAGATTTGGTGACATTGTGTGTTTCCTGACCCTGTTTCTACAGGCAGGGAAAAACACTTGTGATGAACACACACGCGGGCCATCTGCTTCGAACCAAAGCCATTGAACATGCAGACGGTGGTGTGGCAGCAGGAGTGGCTGTCCTGGACAACCCATACCCTGTGTGAGGGCGTAGCCTGGACTTCACTCAAGACGCCTTCTAAGCCCCTGTACTTGTCATTCCTCTCCTAGCCCTCCTGAGACTTCAGGGAAGGGGAAATGCTGTTGCCTTCTCTCAGCCCTCCATCTGAGGATCAGAGAAGCAATATTTCCCTTTAGATGAGCTCTAAAGACCCTCAAGCCCCTGGAGTGTGAGAAGGGAAGCTATTCTGAGGTAAAGGTCTATAAACCCTGCCCTCTTCCTGTGGGTCCCTCCACAGTGCCTGACTTGGGAGAAGACTGGATGGTAGGAAGAGGTGGATGGAAGGGTATAGACTTTGCCTAGCTCTGCCTTAAATAAAATGACCTTGCTGATTCAGTGATTCATTGCTATGCACCCAGCAGGAAGCAGGGAGCCACAATCTAGATCTTCCTATTCAAGGTTGATTGGTGGCTGGGCTATATTCAGGGCCTCTGTAGATCTAGCCCCAAAGGATGGAACCCTGAAGTTCCAATCCTTAGTTACCACAAGGTCCTGGGGAGGAGAAAGGATCCCTGGCAGGAACCCATTGGGGAAGGCAAGCATGGTGGGACATCACAGTTAAGAACAGCGTCCACTCACACCTGCTTAGCTCAGGAGCTGGCCAGAGGTCTTGTGAGCGAAGCCTTGACTCCCTCTACCAAAACCAAGTATTCTAGGAGGAAGAATACCAGGATGGTCCTGGGAAATGTCCTTCCCCTTTTCATCTGCCACATAAATCACAGCCACTCACCACCTTTTTAAGGTCACAGACTTTATTCTTAGAACCATGGGGCTTGAGCATGACTGGGTCAAGAAAAGAGAATTTAATCTGAGAGAGTGTCTCTCATGGGGGCTGGGGACAGGACAAGGAAGACAGAAACTCCTTTGGTCCTGGGAACAAAACAATCTACTCCTTCAAAGAAGCAGATAATATGAAAGTCCTCTGGAGACTGAGTCCACATGCATAGCCCCTGGAGCAAATGGGCAGACAGTACTGCCATCTGGGAATTCAGACTCGGAACAAAAGCAGCAGAGTATTAAAAAAAATTATTATTCCTAAACTCACACATTGTTAGGGTTTAAGGTAATTGCCTGCACAAGGTTAGAAGTAGTGCTTCCTGAGAGAGTTGATATAGGATTGAGTTGCTGCCCTATTCAAGGCCCTCCCTTGCCCTTTGAACACTTAAGTGGGACATGGCCTTGAGGTTCCTATTCTGGGCTTACAGAGCTCTTCGAAGTCAAGGGGCACATCAATCCGAGACTGGCCTGGGTCCTTCCCCTTCTGCCTGGTAGTCACAAGAAATTGTCTTTACTTGGGGAAAAGTGTGGCCCTCATTACACCTGGATGGGGGTAGGAAAGCTTGGCAGAACTTGGGAGAGCCAAGCAAGGGGAATCCTAGGCAAAGGCCAGTCTTGTTCACTGGATGGTCAGGCAGCGATGGCTGAAGAGGTGACTGATGACAGACGGGTCAGCCACTGTAGATGTGTCCCCCAGGTCATGGTCATCTTGAGCAATTTTCCGGAGCACCCGTCTCATGATTTTCCCTAAGGGAATACAGGCCTCTGGTTACTTGGTGATAGCATTGAGCCATCACAGCCCTGCAAGGATTTTAATCCACAAATGCCACCAACCACGGGGCCCTCAACCCATCCCAGTTCCTGGAGATCTCTGAACATACCTGAGCGGGTTTTAGGCAAGCCAGGTGCATTCTGGATGTAGTCTGGTGTGGCAATGGGGCCAATCTTTTCTCTAACTATAACCAACAAATCAGGCATTTCTTAAGTATCATTAGCTAGATTCCCAAAAGCCTGCATAAGCATTCTCATGTTCACTGTCCCCTCCCCCTTAACATCGACTCATTACCCTCTTTGTTGTATCTTAATCCAGTTATAGAACTTTGGCTCTAGAAATCAACCTGCTAGGATTTAAATCCCAATACTTTCTCGCAGTGTAGCCTTGGGCAAGAGGTTTAATTCTCTATGTCAGAAGTTTCTTCATAACTAGAATAACAATAGGATCTGTTTCAATGAGGTGATTATAAGAATTAAATAGGATAATGCATTCAAAGCACTGAACCCAGTGACAGCAGAGAAAAAGTATTCTGTACTTATCTGCTATTGTCATTATCTTAGTGGAGATTCAGTGGGAGGAATGAGCCAGCCCATGGGATCCCTGAGTTCTGTTCATAGTTTGGGGACCAGCTTGATGCAGCCCCCTCCTAAGTAATTCATATGCCCTGTAGTCCCTGCCCAGGGAGGCTCCTTACTCTGCTTCTTGAGCTCCTCGGTGAGGGTGGGGCTGAAAGTGTGGCCATCACATAGGGTGACAAAGCAATAGAGACATTCCCCCTTCACAGGATGAGGGTGGCCTACCACAGCTGCTTCTGCCACAGCCTCATGTTCAACAAGTGCCGATTCTATCTCTGCTGTACTCAGCAGATGTCCTTGTGGAGAGGAAGAAAATACTATGAGAGAGATCCCAGCCTCTGTCCACCCCAGCTTGCTCCATCTGTATCCATAGGGAAGACCTGGTCTGGTCATAAGAGAAAGGTCATTCCTTCCTCAGACGGCATTCTTTCCATTACTTCACCACCCCTCAATCTCTTTACCTAGGCACATTCCAGCATTCATCACTCTTCCTCTAAAACATGGGCCCAGAATTGAATGCCACATTCCACACATGTTCTAGCTAAAGGACAGCTCTAGCACGCTCAAAGGCTTTCTAGGAGTTACCAGGGAAACTGAGCTAATGAAATGGGAAGGGGAATCCGGGCCCTCACCAGATACATTGAGCATGTCATCAATCCTGCCAGTGATCCAGTAATAACCATCCTGGTCCCGCCGACAGCCTTGGGGGAGGGGAGGGGAACAGATAATAAATACTCGGCAGGTTGCAGGATCTCCATTACCAAGCTGTCTTAGCCACTGCAGGGCTTTCTCACAAGTCTTCCAGCTTCTACTCTAAGTCAGTCTCCGATGACCCCAGTGATCTTACCCCTGGCATTTATAGCCCTGCATAGTTCTCTTCATCATTATATAGGATGGTCTATGTGATCAACAGAACTTAGCAGAAATGCTGGGATGTGACTTCTAAGATCAGGTTACAGAAGACACTTTGGCCTCCATATTACCTGTATTCTGTCATATCATTTGCTCTGCTAGCTGAGAGTAGCCCTTTAGAGAGGCCCAGGTGGTGAAGGAACTGAGGATTCTTGCCAAAAACCATAGGAATAAGCATGGAAGTAGATCCTCTAGGCTAAGTCAGATCTTTAGATAACTACAGCCCCTACCAACAGCCTGACTATAACTTACAAGGGACCATGACTGAGAAACACGAAGGTGCTTTTAGAATCGAATCCTCAGAAACTGAGATAATATGGTATGTGGTATTTTCGTCTTCCAATAGCTAATAAACCCATCTATTTTCTGTAACTCAGGAAAAGCTATTTTCTAAACAGGAAATTAGTTCTTACCACTCCTCTGCTTAAAGCCCATAAAGGTCTGCTACTGTATGTTGAATGAAATCCACAGACTACTCACTGTGGCCCACAACACTGTCCAGCTTCATGTACTATTTCTCCAGGTGTTCAGCACACTTCTGACATACCAGCTTCAGTCCAAGGCTTGTGCATTTCAAGTTTGTTACCTACCCACACAATACTCTTACTTTACATTAACCAGTCGCTAGTTCCATCTCATCCCTCATGTCTCTACTTAAACATCACTTCAGAAAGGCCTTCTCTGATTATCTTTTGTACAATGGCCATCACTAGAGACTTCTTAGTGGAACGTGAAGGTGCATGTCTTAGTAAGAACTATGGGGGCAGGACAGCCAAGTCTTACCATCTCCTGTCACGTAGTACCCAGGGAACTTCTTAAAGTAGGTGGTTTCAAAGCGTGTGTGGTTCCCATAAACTGTGCGCATGATCCCGGGCCAAGGCTGCTTGAACACCTGGGACGTGAGGAAGCATAGTGATCTCATCTTCTAGGCTGTCTCATCTTTGCTACATTTAAGGAAAAGCACTCTAAATGCCATTACTGACAAGTAGGATAGGTTTTGGAAATGGATGAACCTGGCTTGGAATCCTAACTGCCAATTTACATAGGCCAGTAACTGCTCTGAGCCTCGGGACTCTCACCCATCAATCTGAGAATATAGCTTCTTTCTTCCAAAGTTACTGTGAGTATTAAATTAATAGTATGTGGAAACGCCTGATGGTGTTCTGTTAGTGATAAGCATTTAGTTTGAACCTCTCTTTTCTCCTTCAGCAAAGCAGATCCACTTTACTGCAAATGAAAACAGTCACGTAAAAGAAATAGGTCCTACACCTGAGTGAATAAGTGCTGCCTAACATATATAACATTCTGTGGCAGCAGATTGATAAGAGACACAAAATTCTAGCCTGAACCCAGAAGTCCTAGATTCAAGTCCTGCCCCTGTTATTAACTTGACTTTGGAAAAGTGAAAAAAAGTGTGATCTTTCCACAAAATTACAACTAAAGTGTGACATTGATCAAGATGTGTTGTATTATAAGCTGATTAGTTGAGTGATAATCCCCTTGTACAACTACTTTAAAATAATAAAAATAAAATAAAATTTAAAAATTACAGCAGCTAATATTTGTTGAGTACTAACTGCTGGGTTCCAAGCTAATCCCTTTGCATGGGCTATCTAATTTAATCAATCAAGCACCTGTAGGAAACAATGATACTCTGTCTCTCTCTCTTTCTCATACATATATAAACCAATTTTATGAATGGGTCTATTCAAGTGTCTTATTCCCTTCTCAAAGACTCCCAAGGGCTAGGGGCTCACCAGGTAGCCTTCAGCTTCACCTTCCAACTCTTCCCCGGACTCATTCAGGATTGCAGGAGCTACACCAAAGAATGGGAAGGCCTAGAAGCCAATAGGAGAGAGAATCCAAGAAAAGGAGTAAGGCAATTCTGTCTCAATTTCCAAGGATTTCCCCCAATACCCCAAGTTTTCGTACCTGTCAGTCCACTCTCTAGAAGGCCAATGCATCAAAACCCTACCCCTGCCAAGCCCAGGACCACAGGGGAGCTTCACTCACCGCAGAACCAGGCTTCATGGGTATGGCACCAGGGAGGGGGGTCAGCATGTGGCCACCCTGTAGAAGTCAGAGATCAGGGGCTAGAGTCAATTTTCCCACATTGTACCCGAGCCCCTGCTTCCTGAGACCCTCACTCACTGTCTCTGTTTGCCAGAAGGTGTCCACGATGGGGCAGCGCTGGGCCCCTACTACTCTGTGATACCACAGCCACGCCTCAGGGTTGATGGGTTCACCCACTGTGCCTAGCACCTGCAAGGATGCCCGGCTGTGCCTTGAGCAGGGAGATGCAAGAGGGGAAAGTCTTGAGTAGCACCAAGAGCCAGGGTGCACATGCCCCAGCTCTTCTCTGGCCCCCTCCCCTATTCCAGGTCAGAGAGTTGGGATAATGGAAAGAAAGAAATGGTACAAAGGGCAGCACACAGATCTGAAGGATACCCAAGGGACAGCAACTGGGGCGGGGAGTCTTACTTGGTGACAGGCTCATCTCCAAACTTCATGAGCAGACGGATGGCTGTGGGTGCTGTGTAGAACTTGGTCACCTTGTATTTGTCCACAATGCTCCACAGGCGGCTCACATCTGGGTATGTGGGAATCCCTTCAAACTGACCCCAGTGAAAGCTGGTTATTCCTGGGCCTTCCCCAAAGTCCTTTCTTCTATTCTGCTACTATGGCCTCAAATTTACTCCTTCTTTCTTTCTGACCAACCATTCTTCACTTTGAAACTAAGGCACCTACCTATGAGGACACATAACCCCCTCAGCACTCCTCTTTCTCCATGAGACATATCATTGGTCTAAGTCCCTCTGCCTCTAGACTAAGTAGCCTTAAGGAGTAGTCATCCAACATAATCTCCATGCTCTAGCTCCTTTCTCACCAAAACACTGGTGGCACCATTGGCCAGTGGCCCATAGGTGATGTAGGAATGGCCAGTGATCCAGCCAATGTCTGCTGTGCACCAGAACACATCCTCTGAGTGGAAGTCAAACACATACTTGAAGGTCGTGGCCACATAGAGCATGTAGCCCCCAACTGTGTGTACTACACCCTGTGGAAAGAATAGGGTCTCAGTGAATAGGTCTGACAAATGGAGGCTGGAAGAAGACTCTCTGATCCTGCCCAAACCCTTCTCACTGCATCTGTCTCTCTTCCATATTCCTAATAGTACCCATATATATCTGTCATTTCTATGTACGCCCCGAGGTCGTATTTCTGAGCCATCCATACCAATCACATATGCATATCATATCCTTAGCTTATTCAAATCTAGTAGTTTGTATTGTGAGATGTACTCTAGTAGAGGACTAGATGTTAATAATGTGTTGTGAAGAAGGAAATGACTGAGAGCTATGATCTTACAAGCCCAAGAAGGTTCACTGTGTTACCCTTGGTCTTGAGTCAAGAGGACTGCTCTCCTTCACTCCTTCAACAGAACCATGTGAAAATGGGAACAGGACACCCATTTCATCCACATGGATTCATCCTTCCTACTTTTTTTTTTTTTGCACTATGGAAGCCCCCACCATCTTGGGTCTCACCATCTAGTGATTGAGGATTTTTGTCTTAATTCGATTTAATATGACATTTTGTAAATTCAGGGTTGGGCCCACAAGGTAACCAAAAATGGGATTAAAAGCTTGGCATTTCTATTGCATCCATATCCCTTACTTTTAGTACCCCCCTCCCCCGCCCCGTTCCCCTCTCCCTCTCCTAAAATCACCTTGGGTTCCTGGAATGATAGGACTGATTGGTAATATATGACAAGGGACCTAAGCCTTTGGATGCTTCCTCAGTAACTCACTTTTCGTCCCTACACAACACACACACACACACACACACACACACACACACACACACACACACTTGCCTTGGGTTTGCCTGTGGAACCGCTGGTGTACAAGATGAAGAGTGGGTCCTCAGCATCACACCACTCAGGCTCAAATTCATCTCCAGCTTCTTGCATGAGTTCATGCCACCAAAAATCAACCCCTTGGTTCCAGGAGATCTGCAGAGAGAATAAGATAGGAATGGACAGGAAAGAAGTGTGAATAATTCAAGACACGGCAATAGATACCCCCTACCTGGCGTCCAGAGGAGTGGTGTAGGACTGGTAGGTGGAGGTGCAGGAAGGGAAGGAGGGCCCTACAAGGATGTAATGGGACAGAGAGAACAGAAACAGAATGGCAGACTTGCTGGGTTCTCCTATCTTGCCATCCTTTCTCTGCCTTCACTCCAGAACTTCTCTCACCTGGCCTTAGGCTGAGAAGGGACCCTTCCTTCTCATCCTTCAATTCTTGGCTGAAATGTCATCTTACAAAGGTTTTACCTGAACAGTATCTGACAGATTCCCATCCCACCCCCTGTTATTATTATTAATCACAGCAACACATGTCTTTTCTACACAGCACATACTTTTCAGTTATTTTATTTAATCATTTCCTTGATTATTGACTCTCCCAACTAGAAGGTAATTTCTAGGAGGGGAGTGGCATGTCTTTCTCCTCTCCAACATCTAGTAAAGTTCCTAATACTCAAAAGACATTTAGTAAAGTTTTGTTAGATAAATAACTGCACACACAGCCTGCATACACACATATATACTATGAGACTAATAGACTATCAGTAGGAATGTGGACACCATACAACTCAGAAAAGCAAAACCACTCAGAGAACTGTGTGAGGTGGGTTCTTGACCTTGGTAGTTAGTTGTAAAAGAAATTAACATCTCAGTTCAAACACTTTTCCCTACATGTCCATTTCCCATCAAATTATGAAGTTTCTTTCCTACCTTTATAGCATAGACAACCAGCGGGGTCACCATGGCAACTTCTGCTCATGGAAATAGGCTTCATTCAACAGGAAGCTTTTTTCTCCATCAACTTGAAGCAAGACTTCCTGCTTCAAGCTGATGGAGAAAAATCCAAGGAGATTCCTCCCAGGAAAGGAATACCTTTTTTTTTTTTTCTTTTTTCTTTGCCACTCCTGGGGCTTGGAATCAGGGCCTGAGCACTGTCCCTGGCTTCTTTTTGCTCAAGGCTAGCACTCTGCCACTTGAGCCACAGCGCCACTTCTGGCCATTTTCTGTATATGTGGTGCTGGGGAATCGAACCCAGGGCCTCATGTATATGAGGCAGGCACTCTTGCCACTAGGCCATATCCCCAGCCCCCAGGAATATCTTCTTATACTTGATTGTCTTTAATAATAACTTCTGGGTCTGTTATTCTAAACTTTCTCTAACTTCCTTTGAGACATTTTTCTTCCTTCTTTGAATGCCAATTTTTTTTCAGACTGTTCTTTGTTGGGTGAAATTGGATTCAATGAATTCATTGAATTGAGACTGGATTTCAGTCTCAATTTTGTCACTTCCTACCTATATGACTTTGGTTAAATCACTCTATTTCAAGACCATCTTTTTTTTTAAAGGAATGTAATCATTCCTACTTTAATGGTCTCAAAGGATTTTTGAAACATAAAAAGAGAAAAGATACTATCTAATAAACAGCAAACCTTGGATTATCTTAGGAGGTAGAAATTGGGTGAGGTAGAGAAGACTGATGGATGACACAAGGGATAGGGTAAGTTCTGGGAGATAAATGTAAAAATCTGATGATGTTTAGGGCTTGCTTTAGCTGCCTGAAAGCCCTTTCATACACATTACAGTCTTGTCTGTTATTATGACCCTGGATGGCAGACAGACATAGTAAGATGACATAAATGCCCTTCCCCCATTATATGGATCCCTGCTAATTTATCATGTGCACATCTGGTTTCAAAAATTCCCAGTGTTGGGCTAGGGATATGGCCTAGTGGCAAGAGTGCTCCACTCATATACATGAAGCCCTCGGTTCAATTTCCTAGCACCACATATACAAAAAATGGCCAGAAGTGGCGCTGTGGCTCAAGTGGCAGAGTGCTATCCTTGAGCAAAAAGAAGCCAGGGACAGTGCTCAGGCCCTAAGTCCAAGCCCCAGGACTGGCAAAAAAAAAAAAAAAAAATTCCCAGTGTTATACACATACCTTATCAAATTATAGAATGACTAACTATGGGACTCTTAGTCTAAAGAACTTAAAAGTTTTTGTCAGTTGAGGCTCATAAGACTGACAATCCCAGTTCAAGTAAGGGTGCTATTAAAAAGAAGGGTGGGGGCTGGGGATATCTGGTTTCAAAATTTCCCAGTGTTGGGCTGGGGATATGGCCTAGTGGCAAGAGAGCTTGCCTCGTATACATGAGGCCCTGGGTTCAATTCCCCAGCACCACAAATACAGAAAACGGCCAGAGGCTGGGGATATGGCCTAGTGGCAAGAGAGCTTGCCTCGTATACATGAGGCCCTGGGTTCAATTCCCCAGCACCACATATACAGAAAACGGCCAGAAGTGGCGCTGTGGCTCAAGTGGCAGAGTGCTAGCCTTGAGCAAAAGGAAGCCAGGGACAGTGCTCAGGCCCTGAGTTCAAGGCCCAGGACTGGCCAAGAAAAAAAAAAAAAAAACAAGAAAAAAAAAACAAACCAGAAAACGGCCAGAAGTGGCGCTGTGGCTCAAGTGGCAGAGTGCTAGCCTTGAGCAAAAAGGAAGCCAGGGACAGTGCTCAGGCCCCGAGTTCAAGGCCCAGGACTGGCCAAAAAGAAGGGCGGGCTGGAAATGTGGCTTAGTGGTAGAGTGCTTGTCTAGCATGCATGAAGCCCTAAGTTCGATTCCTCAGAAAAAGCCAGAAGTGGTGCTGTGGCTCAAGTGGCAAAGTGCTAGTCTTGAACCAAAAAAGAAGCTTGGGAACAGTGCCCAGGTCCTGAGATCAAGCCTCAGGACTGGCAAAAAAAAAAAGGCCTGGTTCTAGTAGCTCATGCTTATAATCCTAGAAACTCAGAAAGCTGGGATCTGAGGATTGTGGTTTGAAGCCAGCCCAGACAGAAAAGTCCATAAATAGCTTATCTCCAATTAATCAGCAAAAGATAGAAGTGAAGCTGTGGCTCAAGTAGTAGTGAGTTCAACCCCAGGACTGGAAGAGAGAGACAGAGACAGAGACAGAGAGAGAGATGCACACACACAGAGACAGAGAGAGACAGACAGAAAGAGAGAGACAGGTGGGGGGAGAGAGAAAATAAGATGCCCTAGCAAAAAGCATAAAACACATCCCATTTTTTAGTGGAAGATCTATATGAGTTTATGTGTACATTGGCACATGAATTCTTATGTTTCCTGCCAAGTGGTTGCTTGAGGGCAGTTATGTATGTAAGTAGAATGGTGTCAATATTGCTTTATATAAAAGGTGCAGGTCTAAAGTACTGTGAATTGTCATAATGTAAGACATAGTTACACCTGGCTCTGCAATGAGGGGATTCTGGTAATCTGACAAAAACTGTTTCCTTTGTGAGGCTGTGTGTGTTTAGGGAGGAGGAAGAGGTGTGGCACTCCAGGTGCACCAGGAAGCAGAATGACTTCCTGATATAAACTGGGCCTAGGGCTTTGAACCAGGAAAAAGTTTCAGTTTTCTAAAATAAAAATTGAAGAGTTGGCCCTTGTCCTTAGACTAGGGCAGCTGTTCTTAGAAGAGGAATATGAAGGAACTCATGGGTGATACGGTTGAAGAGTGCACCTGCAAACTACACCAGGCCTCCTTTGAAGGTTTAAAGTGTCTGGAGTTCTGCCAAGGCTTCTGCAGATTTTAGTGCTGTTTTTAGACCAACAAACCCGGACTTTGGAAGTCTATTGTTATGTTCTTTGGGTTTTGGTAACTGATTGGTTGTGGGGTTTTTTGTTTTTTTTTTTTTGGTCTCCAAGAAATAAAAGCCCAGAAGCCTGAACCTGAGGCAGAATTAAGTTTCTTATTTGTTTTCTATCTCATTTTTAGAAATGCCAGTCTGTGTGCTATGTTAAAGAGAAAGGGGAAGCAGTAACACCTAACATTGATTGAGTAGTTATATATGCCATTCACCTCACATAGATTGAAAAAAAAGCCTTATAGAACAGGTACAATTACTATCTTTATCTTACAGGTGGGTGAGAGCTTAAATAAATTGAAAGCTTAAATAACATGCCCATGCTTATCTGGTGATGTTATTTAAGCTCTTATCTCAGGTGACAGATCCAGAATTTGAATATAGATCATCTGGTTATAGCACTTATACTCTAAATCATTAAGTTAGTTACCTCTTTTCAAAAGAACTGGTTAGGCCACCCACCAGTGGCCTAACACCAGTGGCTCACACTCATAATCCAAACCACTTGGGAGCCGGGAGGTTGGGAGGAGTTTGGGACTATTCACAGCAGGTAGCTGAATTTGATGGTGGACCATACCTATGATCCCAGCATGCATCTAAGTGAGAAACCAGCTCCTATCTCAAAATAACCAGTGAAAGTCAGTGCTAGAGGTGTCACTCAAATGGTAGAGTGTCAGGATAGCAAGTACAAAACGCTGAGTTCAAACTCCAATACCACAAAAAAAAAAAGACATTTGTGTTTGAGTTTTAAAAGGAAAGCCACGTTCTCAAAAAATCAGATCTGTCTCCACCATACTAATGAGAAAAGACAAAAGGGGGTTATATGTATATATATCCTATATATACCTTTAGCATAAAAGATTAATTATAGCGGACTTTGAGTAAGGTAACCTGTGATGATGATAAAGTTCACAGGAACAGTGAGCTTTATGTTTTGTGTTAGAAAGGAAACTCATTTTCTTTTAAGCATTATCATCTCTATTTCTGATGAGTAAAATGAAGCCTAGAGAGGAGAGGTGACTTATTTGAGGTCTTATAGATAAAAATTGGCCATTGGGGGGCTGGGAATGAGGCTTAGTGGTAGAGGGCTCGCCTAGCATTCATGAAGCCTTGGGTTCAATTCCTTAGCCCCACATAAACAGAAAAGGCTGGAAGTGGTGCTGTGGTTCAAATGGTAGAGTGATGGACTTGAGCAAAAAGAAGCCAGGGACAGTGCTCAGGCCCTGAGTTCAAGCCCCAGGACTTGGGGATAAATAATTGGCCATTGGATTCCAAGCCCATGCCTATGTAATGATCTCTATGCACCTACTTACAGATTTCCCTTCTTAGAACATCCTACAGTATGACTTTTGTTGAATTTAGTTTAGAGACTTAAATGCATTTTATAAATCCCAAATGTTTTCTTCTCTTCTGTCTTGTATAAAACTTTTGTTTCCATTTATAATACATATCTAACTCCCTAAATGATGACAAATTCCTATGGTCAGGGACCGTACCTTCTCTGCTTGCCCTTCCTTGGTCTCTTCTAGCTCTACCCCATCTAAGTGCACAGAAAACAAATGCTTACTGACAGCTATCCTGGTCTCCTTCCCAGAAAAGACCTGGCAGCAGTTGTGAAATAGGATGTCCATTGCCACATCTCTTGAAACCTTGTTGTATGCTAATTAACAAAGGTAGAAACTGACATTTGATTTTACAACCCTTCAGAGTGGTGTAGATGTCAAGGGGTTAGATCTGACAACACACCTCACTGAGGCGAACAGACAAAGGACAGATGGATTCACAGACAAGCACACAGGGAAGCAGTGCCCAAGGCAGAGCAGAAATGTACCTGGGGCTGGATGCGCTTGGATTTCTCTTTCAGCTTACCCTGTTAAGAGCCCATGGAATGGAAAGGCTGATGAGCAGGGTCCAAGAATAGAGCAGGGAAGGGTAAATATGCCCTAACTCCTGGATACACTCTCCCCCAGATTGCCCTCTCACTTGTCTTTCCAGCCTCTATTTTCCTCACCCTGAATCCAGCAGAATCTCTAATACTGATTGGACTTTCCAATCTCACTAAAGTAACACTACAGCCCTTTAAGTCAGACAATCTGTAAACCTCTGTCCTTTTGATCCTCTAACTTCCATATATATATATATATATGAATGACCTGGAAGCCATAATTGGGCTTTGTTTCTGTTCTCACCAGAAGCATTGGATCCAAAGCTAACAAGAACCATCTTGAAGGCTGGACTCTAGTCCCTCCATTGTAGGCATCCCCTAGACCACAAGCTTATCCCATCCCAAGTCACAGTCTAGCTAAGACAGCTCCATATAGTCACCCAGGTGAAACACAAGTGACACATTTCCAACCCATCTCCAACCCCTGGGAGTCCTGTGTGCCTATTAAGATACTCTAACCAACATAGGATTCTCCTTCACAACATCTCATGCTTAATTCTTGAGATCCAGAGGTCTATTCACATTCAAGGTCCAAGTCCCTTGCTCCCAACTAGCCCTGCCAGAGAAAGCACTGCTAGGATTGTTCCCAGATCCTCAGCATTATGATGAAAGGAAGACACTGGGAACTTTTTGAGCAAAAAGAAGTAGGAAATTTGAGCCCAGAAGAGAGCATAGTAGTGTCACTCACCTGGACATCTGGACATGGCCTCTTAATTGGGGGAGACTGGCTGAGGGAGTCACCCATGCCCAGCTCTGCTCGCCCTATGTGCTTGACCACAATGCAGCATCTCACTGGGAAACCCCTGGAGGAGAGAAGAACCTGAAGTAGTAGTCTAGTTGGCTCTAAAGAGAAGTTAGCAAGATCCTCACCCCATATCCATCCATAGTAGGAGGAACAAAGGAAAGTTGGCACTGAAGAAAGGCCCAGTCCACCCAGGGCAGTAGCTAAGAGGTGAGCATACTCACTTCTCCTGGCACTTCTCCAGGGACTCATCAGCCAGCTCCTTCAAGTTCACAAGCTTTTCCCCCCTGTAGAAGGCATCTTTGGGGAGCAACAGACATTCCAGGCCTTAGTAGGCACCCCAATCCCCAGTAGGCTCCATGTCCATAGGACCCTTCCTTAGTGGGTCTTTTGACCCTGGCCTTTCCAGGTGACTTGGGCTGCTGAGGGTTAGCTGAGGTGGGACCAAGAGACCAAGAGCAAGCAGTCCCTGGGCCCTCCTTTTAGACCCAAGCCAACTAGCGGAATGGAGACCAAGTTTCCAGGTGTGGGGGAATTCTGGAGAAGGGGGAGAGAATTAGTCACCTGCAGTGATGAGAAGACTGCAACTGGAATCCAGAATTCGTTCACATAGAGACTCTGCAGAGAAGCCTGCAAACTAGAGAAGGAAAAAAAAAACTGAAGGAGAAAGGAAAGACCTAGACAGTAAATAAAGAAGAAAAAGAATTGCTCATGAAATAGCATCTCCAAGCCAGGGCCCTAGATAAAATTGAGTAACTGATTTTTCTTTTTTGCCAGTCCTGAGGCTTAGTCTCAGGGCCTGGGCACTGTCCTTGGCTTCTTTTTGCTCAAGGCTAGCACTCTACCTCTTGAGCCACAGCGCCACTTCAGCTTTTCCTGTTCATGTGGTGCTGAGGAATCGAACCCAGGGCTTCATGCATGCAAGGCAAGTACTCGACTGCAAAGCCATATTCCCAGGCTCATGAGTACATGATTTTGATCTATGACATAAACACTCTAAAATCTTTCATCATCCAGATCCAATCCACCTCCCAATCTCATCTCCACTCCTGCCCCGTTTCCCCAGCTCAAATTCCTACCACAATGGAATGCAAAGCCCCAAGGCGGGCACATGCCAACATGGCCACCACCAGCTCCAAGATCATGGGCATGTAGATGGCCACTCGGTCACCCTTCTGAATGCCTGCAGGTAAAAGATACAGAACAGGACCATTGATTCTTCCTGCTGCTACTTGTACACTCTCCCATCTAGCTGTCCCCCTTCCCAGCTAGCTAACTTTTTTTATTCCTGTTACCAGAATCTTTCCATCTCTCCCAACAAATCTTCAGATACCCCAAAGCCAGGCCCTCCAGCCTCTTTCCTGCACCCCCACACTCACCTTGTTTACGGAGAACATTGCTGAACTGACACACTTGGACCAGAAGCTCACGGTATGTGATCTGAGCAGCCTCTCCAGGCTCATTTCCTTCCCTGAGATATGCCAGAAAGAACCAGTGATTAGGGATATAATTTCATCATCAAGATAGGAGCAGTCATAAAATGCATCTGTTAACACTAAAGCCTGGGACTGTCCTATAATGGTGAACTCTTTGCAGCCATACCTTGAGCTGACTGAACAGATACTTTGGCTCCTCAAGATACTTCATACACATGTGGCCAGGCACTGGTGGCTCATGCCTGTAATCCTAGCTATTCAGGAGGCTAATATCTGAGGATCATGGTTCAAAGTTAGCTTAGGGAGAAAAGTCCATGAGATTCTTATCTCCAATAACTACTTAGAAAAAGCCAGAAGTGGCACTGTGGCTCAAGTGATAAAGTGCTAGCCTTGAGCACAAAGAGGCTCAGGGACGGTGCCCAAGTCCTGAGTTCAAGCCCACAGATTGGCAAAGAAAGAGAGAGAGAGAGAGAGAGAAAGAGATTGAGAGAGAGACAGAGACAGAGAGATACACAGAGAGAGACAGAGAGAAAGGAAGGAAGGAAGGAAGGAAGGAAAAGGAAAGAAGGAAGGAAGGAAGGCACACATGTGACATATCACTGGAAAGTTCACTGTCCATCTCTGATCCTTACTTATTTTATTATTTTTATTAGTATATGTTAGTTGTACAGGGGATGGTTCATTGTGACATTGCCACACATGTAACCCATGTATCCCTGTCAACTTCACCCCTTCTATCATTCTCCCCATCCCACTTCCCCTTCTTAAAACAATCTTTTTTTTTTTTTTTTTTTTTGCCAGTCCTGGGGCTTGAGCACTGTCCCTGGCTTCTTTTTGCTCAAGGCTAGCACTCTGCCACTTGAGCCACAGTGCCACTTCTGGCCTTTTCTATATATGTGGTGCTGAGGAATCGAACCCAGGGCTTCATGTATATGAGGCAAGCACTCTTGCCACTAGGCCACATTCCCAGCCCCAAAACAATTCTTTCTTTTAAAATTTAAAAAATATTTATGTTATTGGGCTGGGAATGTGGCCTAGTGGTAGAGTGCTTGCCTAACATGCATGAAACCCTGGGTTCCATTCCTCAGTACCACATAAATAGAAAAAAATCCAGAAGTGGCATTGTGGTTCAAGTGGTACAGCACTAGCCTTGGACATAAAAGAAGCTCAGGGACAGTGCCCCAGGACTGGAGAATGTGTATATATATATATATATATATATATATATATATATATAAACATATATATATATAAAATTTATATATATATATATAATTTATGTGGTACAGAGGAATTGAACCCAGGGTCTCATGCATGCTAGGTAAGCACTCCACCACTAAGCCACATTCCTAGCCTCTTAAAACAATTCTAATAGGCCTAATTGTTCTATTTTTCCATATGCAAATAAATAATATCAAGCATATTCACCCTCTTTTTTTTTAGCCCTTCCTGTTCTTGCTAGTGCCTGCCTCCCTCCCCCCAATTCAAACTTGTTTTACTTTTCTGTCATTAATTTTTTTAAAAATGTACATTAAGTACATCAAGGAGTTTCACTATAATATTTGAGAAATGCATATATTCTGTTTCTGAGACTTATTTTTTATGCTGATAAAAACAGGAGGATGATCCCTTTTATCCTAGGGCAGTATTAAGGTGAAATCGCATCACAGATGTGACTGGTTTTGATGGTGTATGAAGACTACATTGGTAGCTGAGCCTGGTGGTACACACTATAATCCTTGTACTTAGGAGACTGAGGCAGGAGGATCATGAGTTCAAGACCAACATGGGCTACATAGCAAGGTCCAGACCAGTCTTTGCTGCATAATGAGGATACTGACTTTAAAAAAGTGGGTGAAGGGAAGACTGCATTGGCATTGTTCAGAGAGAGAGAGAGAGAGAGAGAGAAATTTAAAAGCTGGATACTGGTGGCTTACACCTATAATCCTAACTATTTAAGAGGCTAAGATCTGAGGATTGCTGTTCAAAGCCAGCCCAGGAAAAAAAAGACCATGAAACTCTTACCTCCAATTAACCAACAAAACAAAAAAAGCCAGAAGTAGAGGTATGGTTCAAGTGTTATAGTACCAGCCTTGAATAAAAAATGGGAGTGAGAGCTCAAGGCCCAGAATTCAAGCCCCAGTACTGGCAGACACATTAAAAAACAGACATGTATTTTAAGTATTAATAAATATTAGGGAGGGGGGCTGGGAATATTGCCTAGTGGCAAGAGTGCTTGCCTCCTATACATGAAGCCCTGGGGGGCTGGGAATATGGCCTACTAGTAACAGTGCTTGCCTCCTATACATGAAGCCCTGGGTTCAATTCCCCAGCACCACATATATAGAAAACAGCCAGAAGTGGTGCTGTGGCTCAAGTGGCAGAGTGCTAGCTTTGAGCAAAAGAAAAAAAAAAAAAAAAAAAGCCAGGGTCAATGCTCAGGCCCTGAGTCCAAACCCAGGACTTGCAAAAAATTAATTAGGGGCTGGGGATATAGCCTAGTGGCAAGAGTGCCTGCCTCGGATACACGAGGCCCTAGGTTCGATTCCCCAGCACCACATATACAGAAAACGGCCAGAAGCGGCGCTGTGGCTCAAGTGGCAGAGTGCTAGCCTTGAGCGGGAAGAAGCCAGGGACAGTGCTCAGGCCCTGAGTCCAAGGCCCAGGATTGGCCAAAAAAAAAAAAAATTTAATTAATAAATTAATTAAATTAAATTAATAAATATTAGAGGACAGCCGCTTTAGGTGCCAGAGTGCCTCTCCTTAGGATATTTCAGCTCAACTTGAATAATAAATAGGTAATCATATTAATTTTGGCAAAGAGTATTCTGCGAAGTATCTGCATGTTTGGGCAAAGAGAACATCAAATGGAAGGGAACATATAGGAAGCCAGTGTGGCTGCAATACAGGGAGCAAGAGGATGAGTAAGAATGAGAACTAAGCAGTGTCCGGGTCACATAGGTCCTTGTAGGCGGTGATAAGACATTTGAATTTAATGCCTTAAATGGGTTCTTCCTCACTTTCTTTATACACAAAGCTCATACCTTCACACTTTTGCGTATGCTACTGCTTCCACTTGAAATGTCCCTTCTTTAGACACAGCACCCTGTAGCTCTCCCTCTGTGCTATAGACCATCTTATTCTCTCTCCTACCTCACTACTCAGAGTACTTGTGAAAGAGGAAACTGAAACCTAGAGAGAAGCAACGCTCAGCCAAGGTCATACAATAATAAGTGACAGAGCCAGGAATAGATCCTCAAGTGTTCTAATTTCAAGTCAGGACTCACTCCTCCGTAGTAGGAAGGACAGGGACAGGCAGGGAAGCCAAGCCTTTTCTTTCTGACAGAGGTTATGTAGATTATCAGCCTCCTTTCAGATTCTGGCCCAGTGAGTCAGTTACTATCTTCTCCTTGGCCAAGCATAGCAAGCTTACTAAAGTGAGAAGCAATAAGGAGAGAGGAAGCTGGCAAATGGCCCTGGATGCCAGAGTCAGGAAAGCCATTTTCATAATCTGCAAACTGGTAAATGCCACAGGAATTTAGAATGTCTTCAGATATGGCTAAATGTATGTATCCCCTCTGTGTGCTACATACCAGCTCACATGTAATATAGAAACATTTTAGGCTCAAAGCTAGAGTGCACACATGCATATGTGGTCAAAAATAGCATAAACATGTGAGCCCAGAATTCAAATTATTCATACACAAATATATGAACCACACTTACATGGTGTTTGCAGCTTACCTTTTTTAATCAGTTATGGGGCTTGAATTGTCTCTGAGCTCTTTTGCTCATGCTAATGCTCTACCACTTTGAACCACAGTACCACTTCCAGGTTTTGTTTTATTTTCCCAGTAGTTAGTTGGAGATAACAGTCTCATGGGGACTTTTCTGCCTGAGCTGGCTTTGAACTGCAATCCTCAGATCTCAGCCTCCTGAGTAGCTAGGATTGCAGGCGTGAGCCACCAGCACCTGGTACATCTTACCTTTCTAGAAACACATAATCAAATCATTCTGGGCTCCCCCCCACCATTCTAATACTTGAAATAATCTCATTTATTTTATTTTTGCTTGGCATTATCCAGACCTTTTACTGGTATATAAGCTCCAGGACAGCAGAGACCTTGTCTGTCTTGCTTACTGCAAAATCTTTAGCACCTAGGATAGATCTTGGTACACAGAAAGTACAACTCACTTGAGCTCACACACACACATGCATGCACATAAATGCGCGCACACACAGGGTGGGTTCCTCTCCCTGGCTATGGGCTCAAGTTATACATTATTAATATAGGCACCTTACTTATTCCAGTGTCATCTTTCCCTGACATACAAGCCAGGCTGGGGCCCCTGGCTAGTCAGAAGGGGGAGAAGGTACTAGCCTTCTGTAAGATCCCAGGCCCACTAGGATGTTTTATGACTCTTAATATCCAACTTGATCTTCTACTTCGAGATTCAAAAGGCTATTAACTATTACGGGTTATTAACTATTGCAGAGAGCATGGAAAAGGACTTGGAATCGAGGCCTCTTTCCACCATACTGCGAGTTAAGGCTAAACAGAGTCAGAGTTTAGACTATAGTTTAGTAAAAAGCACTTCCTGGAGTGTACAAGACCCTGGGTTCCATCCCCAGCACCAAAGAATATTAAAAAAAAAAAGTTAACAAGATCAAGACAGGTAATGTAAATGTATCATCTCACAGGAAATGTATCATATGAAAGAAAAGAATCATTCCTCCCCTTTACTTTTCTATAAGAAAATAGCAACAAGTGTACAATAACATTAGCTTTGGATTATAGGGAAAACAATAGGGATGTCAACTAAAAAACAATAAATATATGCTCTGGCAGGAGACTTAGTATCTTAGCTTAGTTCTTATCTAATTTTGCCTACTAGCTTAAAGTTGGCAATTTTTTTCAAGAAAGATCTAGAATCTATTTTTTCAGAACTTCTGATTTTATTTATTTTTCTTTATTGGAAGTATGAAGATCCTTGCAGAGAGGATCTAATGAGACTGTGGTGGTTCTTCTCTTTCCTAGGCTTCAGAAGGTTTTCACAGCTGTCACAGCCAAAGAATCCTAATCTGCCCAGGAGCCAGGCTTAAGGCTAACATACACTTTTGTGGGAGCCATGCCAGACTACAGCAGTTTTCTGCTCTCCCATCCTCCTGGGATCTGGGGTGGAGGGAGGGCTATGGTGTGTCCTGACTGTGTGGAGAGGATGAGCTCTCAGTGATAGTGCTTAACTTTTTCGTTCAAGGCCTATTCTCTGCTACTCGAGCCATGCCTCTAGCACCCTCTCTTCCTTTCCTTCTCCCTTTTCTCTACCCGCCTCTAGCACCCTCTCTTCCTTTCCTTCTCCCTTTTCTCTACCCATTTAGTTATCCTCCATTTGGCAAAACACACACACACACACACACACACACACACACACACACACACACACACACACACCCTTCAAAGCCTTTTGTTCTCTACTTCTCCCAGTGAACCATACAATTTATTCTCTATCTTTAAGTCATTTCACAAACTCTGGCTTCTCAAAGATGTCATTCCTTTTTAAAATTTTTTTTGCCAGTCCTCAGGGCCTGAGCACTGTCCTTGGCTTCCATTTGCTTAAGGCTAGCACTCTACTACTTGAGCCACATCTCCACTTCCGGCCTTTTCTGTTTATGTGGTGCTGAGGAATGGAACCTTCATGCATGATAGGTGAGAACTCTACTGCTAAGCCACACCCAGCCCCAAGGAGGTCATTCTTGAACTCTGCATGTATTCCCTGACCCTTTAGCCTTAGGACCTCCAAATTAACATCTGTGGAATCTTCCTACATAGATTTTCCTCTTCCTACAGCAAGGCTCAAAGTTGTCCTTTCCTCCCAAGGCCCTTTATCTCACTTACCTAGTGATCTGTTGTTTTGGTTCTGTTTTGTTTTTTAAAGTATATTACTTGTATATGGGTCTTTTCTCTTCCCCCCTGGCCTCTAGGAGGGCAAGTCTTCCTCTCTATCTCCTCCAAGTACAGTTGGCATAGTAGGAACTCAAGGGATGCAGTCATATCATCAAAAAAATCTATAATTGATTAGCAACCTGGAAGAATATTGTTCCCTTCTTTATATGAAAGACATAGTCAAGTGGATTAAATATTTGAATTTCTTCCAACCACAAATAAGGCACAAAATAGGAGGGAACTGCTGAGAGAAAGGAAAACAGAAGGGTCTCTGGCATGCACAAGACTCTAGGTTGGCTCTCCAACACTAAAAACATAAAGGTAGGTATAAAAACTGGTTTCTTCATAGACACATTGGAGGGAGGGTTCTCTATCCTGGTGAGTTAGGCCTTCCAGAAAAGAAAACGGTAAGAAGTCAAATCTGTTATTAGAGGAGCACCAAATTGAAATGATTAGCTTAGGAAAGCGACCTTATTGAGGAATAGAATAGTAAGTCTCAAATATCTACATTTCTATTGTCTCTACCTTACTTCAGCTATGTTCACCTGTTGCCTGGATGACCACAAAGGTCCCCTCACTGGTTTCTGATTTCCAATCCATCCATTATTCAGAATGATCTATTAAAAACATAAATCAGACCATATTGCCTCTTGTCTCGTTCTCCTATTCTGCATAGTAGGCTCCTAATACACTCTTCTTCTGATGAAGGTAGGACTTGCCACATTCTTTTACTATCTCCCCACAAATCTTTGAGTTGCTCTGTCTTATGTTTCAGATCTCAGATTAAATGTCATCTTACTAGTGAGGCTTTGACCATACTAAATGGCATTGACTCTTCCTGTTATTCCTGTGTGTGTGTGTGTGTGTGTGTGTGTGTGTGTGTGTGTGTGTGTGCGCGCGCGCGCTGCATACTGTCATTTAGCTTTTTTTGCTCATGGCTGGAGCTCGACCATTTGCCACAACTCCACTTCCTGGCTTTTTGGTAGTTAACTGGATATGAGTCTCACAGACTTTCCAACTCAGGCTGACTTTGAACTGTGATCCTAAGATCTCAGGCTCTTGAGTAGCTAGGATTACATGCATAAGGAAGCCTGGCTTCCTGTTACTCTTCAGCACAACATTCTGTTTGTTTTCTTTATAGCATTTTCTCCAACTATATTTCTCTTTATTTATTTATGTATTTACATTTTATTGGCTAATAATTTCCCCTGCCACACAGAAGGCAGTTTCTTAAGGTAGAGGTAAAATTGGTCTTGTTTACTACAGAATCCCTAATGCCTTGCATAAAACCTTATGCATGATATGTGCTCACTAAATTTTCTTCTTTTTTTTTTTTTTTTTTTTTTGGCCAGTCCTGGGTCTTGGACTCAGGGCCTGAGCACTGTCCCTGGCTTCCTTTTGCTCAAGGCTAGCACTCTGCCACTTGAGCCATAGCACCACTTCTGGCCGTTTTCTGTATATGTGGTGCTGGGGAATCGAACCCAGGGCCTCATGTATACGAGGCAAGCTCTCTTGCCACTAGGCCATATCCCCAGCCCCTCACTAAATTTTCTGAATAAGTCTGCAATTTTATTAGGAGAAAGAAGCATAACAATATTATATAACTCTAAATAGTACTAGGCCATTTGGAAGAGCTCAGTATAAAGAACTTTTAGTTGTCAGAGCTGTTCAAAGATGGAAGTACTCCATTAGGAGCTCCCTAAACTCTGAAGTCATGTAGGATTTAAGATTTACAGGGATTCTCTAAAATAATGTCATTTGTAGGGACATGGATGGAACTTGAACAATCATATTAAGTGAGATAAGCCAAGACCAGGGAGATAAATGGCTCGTGTTCTCCCTGATATGTGGAAGTTAGATCTAAAATGCACTGGGATATGACAAACTACACAGAATTCCAGACACTCACATATAGTGAGAACAAAAGAGGATAGTCTTAGGAGAGAATCACAAAGGTGCAATACCCAAGCGCCTCTTCAGATGTATATAAAATAAAATAATACATATACTGAAAGGAACTCCAAAGATATGGAAACAAAGGACTTTTTTCTTAATATGTTTTTACATTTGCTGATGACTCTGAATTCTTTACCTTACACAAGCTGTATTCACATGCACATCTGGGGAGGGTGGGAGGAGGGCACAGAATGGGGGGGAGGAACAGTGAAAAGTGCAGCAGTGGAGTGCACTGGCTTCCTAGGCCATAGAGGAAAGTGAATTATGCAATCTGTGGGTGGAGAGAGGAGATAGGGAATAGGGAAAGAATGAGGGAACAGATGATACATGCAACAGAAAACGTTCTTATTACCTGATGTATGTAAAGGTAACCCCATGTATGTCACCCTTAAAACAACAATAAAGTAATTTAGGGGAAAAAAAAGATTTACAGGGATTCTCACAGTGGCCAGATAGTGTTAGTAATTCATATTTTTGGGCTAAGGAAACACTAGCACCTGCTTATACTAGATCATTCTCCAGGGCACAAGGCCTCAAAAGTTTCATTCTATAAGCTTCCCATATAATTCATGCTTAGTGAAGATTGAGATGACCTTTATGGCCCTCCCAACTTCAATATTCTTGGATTCCATAAAATGAAGAGATAATATGAGAGTTCTATGATCCATGAAGTACTGCATAAATGCAAGGCAAGCTAATGTAAGTGTACCCTCAGGTCATGTTCCTTTTCTCCAAGGGAGCAGGGAGTGGAAGCAATATAAGGACAAATTAGCAGCTTAATGTTCCCTCTGGGTATTTCTGCCCTAGCTGAAGTTGAAAGGTTGAAAGAGGAGGTTGTAAGAAGGCAAACCAAAAACACTAAATCACAAATCACCCAGAATGCTAAAGGAGATGGAGCTTTTGAGGGCCACCACTTTTATTTACAGATGTGAAACCTAAGGCACAGAATGGTGGCCTCGGAAGTACTGAGCACTTACTAGCAGTATTATTTATTCAGTGGTCCAATGTGATATTCACTAGCCAGTGGCTACTGAAATATAAATACACACACACACACACACACACACACACACACACACACATATATATGAGTTGGTTGTTATTTAACTTAATGTTAATGGCTTTAAATATAAAAAGCTACATATTTAGTGGCTGCCATTTTGGATAGTACAGTTTCATAGTCTAAAAGTCTCTAGTTCAAGATATTCTTCTCTTAAATGACATAGTTTCCAAAGCCAGAAAGGAAAATATGAGAAAGCAACAGGATAAATAGAATAACCCTAAGTGATGGACAGCTTCCACACAATCTTTTCATGATTGCCTGCCCCACCAAGTATCATTTTTTCCTAATCAATGACTCTACTATGCTCTTATTATTTGTTGTAGTTCTTTTGCTTAACGGCCCCAGACACCAGTAACTTTTAGTGCTATGATTTGGATCTGCCAAAGTGGCTGCAGAATATCTTCATCCTCAGACAATCCAGCAACTTTGCACTGGTTCCTTTTGGACATGGCGGCCACTTCACTTCATGATAATTACAGTCCTGCTGTCCCCACAACAAAAAATGCCATGTTCTTAGCAGCCCCCTCTGCCCAAGCCTGATCAGCTTGCCTTTGTCTTGACAGCCAGCCAGACTCTGCCTGAGAACTTTAATAGTCTCTAGTCAAAAGAAAGTAGCCAGACTGACCTCACCATCTATACCCCTGAAACAGGGTCCTAAGCTCTTTGAGGAAGAAAGTTAGTGTGGAAAAGTAAGAGAGCAGTAATTGAGAAGTGCCCCGGGCTTTAAGAATCCACACTAAACTTCCAGAAGGCTCATACTCTAAACCAATGATAAACATAAAGTCTTCCCTTGTCATGTAATAAGTCTCTACCCTTAAAAAAAAAAAAAAGCATAAAGATAGCCAGGAGATGATGGCTGTAATTACATCTCTAGTTACATCTATAATCCTAGCTCTTCAGGAGGCTGAGATCTGAGGATTGTGGTTTGAAGCCAGCCTGGGAAGGAAAGTCTATGAGACTCTTATCTATGCACATACAAACACCCCCCCCCCGCCCCCCGCACACACTTATGGAGCATAGAAAAGAAAATCAAAATTGAAGAGCCTTGAGAATTGTAAGGTTGAAGACCACAAAAAATGAACTATTAGTATACTTTTCAAAAGTCTATCATTCTGTTTGTTTTTTCCCCTCACTTCTGTAGAAAATGTTCTTTTTGAGAACACCACAAGCCAGGTGCCAGTGACTTGCACCTGTAATCCTCACTACTTAGGAGGCTGAAATCTGAGGATTGCAGTTTGAAGCCATGGACTTTCCTGGGCAGGAAAGTCCATGAGGAGACTATTGTCTTTAATAAGGTACTCAGAAAAGGCTGGAAATGGCTTTGTGGCTCAAGTGGTAGCACTCTAGCCTTGAGCACAAAGAGGCTCAGAGATAGTGCCATGCCCTGAGTTGGAGCTCCAGGACAGGCAAAAAATAAAATAAAATAAAAACGTTTATTGGAATTGCAATACACATATATTAAGCTGAAAAAAGGAGACATCTTTACAAATGCTTCCTTTCCAGAAAAATTATATTCATTCATCAGAAAGATTTAACACTGGGGCTGGGATGTAGCTCAGTGGCAAAGTGCTTGCCTAGCAAGTGCAACATCCTGGGTTTGATCCCCAGTACCAAAAAAAGAAAAGACAAAAAAATATAGTTTAAAAAAAAAACAACCAAAAAAGAAAGATTTAACACTATCTAGCCATTCATTTATTCATTCATTAGTTCTTGTCCAAAGACTATTGGAACTTTTTTCCCTAGCAATATAGTCACATGAGTACATGTACTTCTCTCATTGGGTTATGAATTCCCTAGTGGTAGACAGGATATCTGTTTCTTCCTCCATGTCTAGCAAAAAAAATTAATATACAGAATATACTTACAACATAATTGTGAAGTGAATAGATCAAATAACACATGAACAAACATCTCTGCTTGCATGTCTTTCTGGATCTAGACTGATTAGAGAAAGGAAATATGGAAAGACTTAGTGGAAAAGAGAAGATATCAATCTTAAAAAAATAGATACATGGCAGGCAGGGGAAAGGATAGACACAGAAAAGAACAGAATAGAACTTCTGGAATGGAAGTCAGAGTCATTTCAAGATGTTTCTGGAGCTCTTGGCATAAGGCTCAAAACTGGACTCTGTGGCATTAAACTGGAAGAAGGCCCTGGAGATGAGGTTCAAGGTATGAGACTCTTGCCCTGTACTCTGTGCTATTATTGTACCCTGTCTCTTTGCCAACTATTTTCAGGCCTGATCCAGAGACCTTGTCCCTGTTATCCTTGACCAAAGTAGCTTGGGTGCCAGTTTGACTCTGCAACTCTTGTCTGATGGGAAGACAGCACTTAGATCACTGTCTACATGCCTGCTTGTAGGAGAGAAACCATATGTACTTACTCCTACCATCCTCTGATGCATATTGGCATACTTATAGCAAGAGAATGAAGGAATATCTGTCTTTATTATCTCATCATTTGGAATTCTGCCTAAAAGGGGACTATGCCTTGAGCAGGAAAAATAATGTACAAAACAGCCAGAGGTATTATTTTACATGTACATCAGATCCTTTAAGTATAAAAGACCCATATGAGACTATTCATTACAGTGGTTGTTTATGTCTAGGTAAATAGCATTGCTTAGATCATTATTCCTTAATCTAGTATGCTCTATTTCTGGGAGTACTTGAGGAGAAAAAATTTTAGTCTACATCTTCAACTTTCATATGTAATATTTCCAGACATTTACTGGGAAATCTGGAATTGATTCCCCTTTCCAATTCTCTTTTACAATTACTCCTCTCCCATGTTATAAATAATGACATAGTTTCTGTCTTATCCCAGACTTCATAATGGAGGGAATTGAACCCAAGGCTCAAACATGCTAAGCATGCTACCATTGATCTCTCTCCCTCTAACTCCTAAATAATAAAATAATTATTTTTCTATTTTTTAATATAGCCTGACAACATCAATTATCTGAGGAGGTTATAAAAATACAAAACACTGCTGGTGTCACTGGCTCATGCCTGTAATCTTAGCTATTCAGGTGGCTGGTATCTGAGGATTGCCATTTAAAGCCATCCCTGGCCAGAAAGCCCGACTCTTATCTTCAATTATTCAAAAAACAAAACCAAAAATAGATCTGTCTTAAATGGTAGAGCACTATCCTTGAGCAAATAAAACCTCAAAACAGTGCCTAGACCCTGAGTTGAAGTCTCAGTACTAGCATGCACATGCACATACATGCGTGCACAAGCACACACACGCATGTGCACACACACACATACACAACAAGATACAGATTTTATCCTCTAAAGATTCTGATTCACTAGGCTAGTGTATGGTAATGAACTTTTTTTTTTTTTTGGCCAGTCCTAGGCCGTGGACTCAGGGCCTGAGCACTGTCCCTGGCTTCTTTTTGCTCAAGGCTAGCACTCTGCCACTTGAGCCACAGCGCCACTTCTGGCCATTTTCTGTATATGTGGTGCTGAGGAATCGAACCCAGGGCCTCATGTATACGAGGCAAGCACTCTTGCCACTAGGCCATATTCCCAGCCCCGGTAATGAACTTTTAAGAAGATCCTTGGGTACTTATACACACTAAAATTTGGGAACCCCTGACTCTGAATATGAAGTCACCAGATCTAGGTTTATTGTTTACCCCCTATCTTAATGCATGAATTTTGCACAAATGAAGCCTTGGTTTCCTTTTCTGTAAAGCATAAGAGATAAGAAAGAAGAATAAGAGAAAGGTGGAAGGAGAGGGAATGGAAGAATGGAGCCTCAAAATCAGTTCAAAGAAAAGAGATAGCCAAAGAGGGGAAGAGTGTGGATCAAACTTGTGGAATGAAGTTTGGAGTCACATCAAGAAGAGTTTCTTTAGTTCCTACAGAAGGTTATTCCAAGACAGGAAACTGCACTTGAAGTTGAGAAGCTGAAATTGAGGATATGGGAATCATATCCTGAGAATACAATACTTAATTTACACGTGGAAGAGAAAAACAAACTTGATATAGAGACCAAAGCAGAATAATGAAACCTGCCATACTTGCCTCACATGAATGTTGTGTAAATCAATACAAATCCAGATAATTCCTCATGTGATAATATGTAAAACCTCTTTAAAAGATATTCCCTCACTTGATTCTCACAACTACCTTACCTTAGAGAAAGCACTGTAAATTCCCAATTGGGCGGTAGGCAGTACTGGAACTTTGTTCTCTCACTTGGCTTTTTTGTTCAAGGCTAGTATTCTACCACTTGAGGCATATGTTCTCTTCTAGCTTTTTAAATTTTATTTTATTTTATTGCCAGTCCTGGGGCTTGGACTCAGGGCCTGAGACTGTCCCTGGCTTCCTTTTTGCTCAAAGCTATCACTCTACATCTTGAGCCACAGCACCACTTCTGGCTTTTTCTGTATATGTGGTGCTGAGAAATCCAACCCAGGGCTTCATGCACACAAGGCAAGCACTCTATAACTAAGCCACATTTCCAGCCCTCTTCTAGCATTTTGCTGATTAACTGGAGAAAGCGTCCTGAGGGTTTTTCTGCTCAGGCTGGCTTCAAACTGAGATCCTTAGATCTCAGCCTCCTGAGTAATCAGGACTGAAGGTATGAGCTACCAGTGCCTCACCTATTTTCCCCATTTAAAATATCCAAGAATTTCATGGGAACATTTGACAAGGCAAACTGTGTAACTAGGTCCCAGGTTCCAGACTAGTGTTTGTTCCAACTATACCAATGAAAGGTATACTCAAATGAACATGGGGAAGTCTCTCTCCTAAAGATTTGTGAGAGCACGGTGAAAAGCCGAGGAGAACACTCTTATGTACCTTGACCTGTAGACTGGCTAAGATCACAATTGCCATGATCTCTTCAATATCCTGACATCAAGGAAACTTTTGTGCTGTTGCCTTGTGTTTTTTTGTTTTGTTTTGTTTTGCCAGAGCTGAGGACCGAACTTGGAGCCTTGTGCTCACCAGGCAGGCGCTCTTCCGCTGAGCCAGATCCCCAGCCCCTCAAGGAAACTTTTGTATGTCCACCTTAATAGTCCTAGCATTGTCACAAGTCACAGGAGATATGACCCCCAACTCCTCACCCTCTCCCTTGCAATAGGAAAACCACCTTGTTCCTAACAGTTCATTCCTGAATAAATTTGCAGTTTACCAGTAAAAGTCTTGCCTTTCATCTGATTGTAAGCTCCATGAAGACAAAGAGCATATTCCTCGGGATTATTGCTATGTATTAAGCACTTAGTATAGTGCCTGACGCATATCTGTAAGTAGAAAAATTTAAGCTCAAAGATAGTAGATTATCTATGGATAGTGTATGGATATATTTGTATAGGGGCATGAGTGTCCATACAAAGAAAACTAGATTTCTGTCAGTTTGTTCCATATCATTTGAAGACAACCAGATAGCTTTTCACCAACGCTGAATGCCATATTTAAAACTTTCTAACTTAAGGGACTAGGGATCTGGCTCAGCGGAAGAGTGCCTGCCTGGCGAGCGCGAGGCCCCGGGTTCGGTCCCCGGCTCTGGAAAAGAAAAAAAAAATTTTTTTCTAACTTAATATGTGTGGTAGTTTGAAGAATACTTAAAATAGGTAGGTACAAGAATCATTCAATAAGAGGCCTATCTAACTGACTGTTTGGATAGATTTTCAAGTATTTAAATATCATGCAAAAAAGAAGAAAATAGTGATTTCAAGAATGAGCATCTAAACAAAAAGTACACTCAGGAATATAGGTGTTGATAGGCTCTAGTGATGTTTTCTACATGAGTGATTAATTCTACGCAATGTGTTTCAGGATGAACAGCTTTAGAGTCTTATATATTTCAAGATGATCTCCGTATTCATACAACCATAAGGCTTTAATAAGTAAATAAGACTTAAAACCTGTGTATGGGATGTTCTCAAAGCCTTATGTTCCCAAAAGAGATGAAGTAATATCTAAAGCTCTCGTAGGCTTGAGATTCTGTAATTTTTTTTACTCCCTCCCTTCAAAATTTTAAGTGCTTTCCAGGCATGAGCATGCCTGTAAAAGTACAAGACACTTAACTCTAGTTAATCAGTAAAAAGCTAGAAGTAGAGATATGGCTCAAATAGAGAATCAGGCATGAGCAAGAAAGCCTAGTGAAGCCAGGGGCCGGTGACTCATGCCTGTAACCCTAGCTACTCAAGAGGCTGAGATCTGAGGTTTAAAGCCAGCCCCAGCAGGAAAGTCTGTGAGACTCTTATCTCCAATAAACTGCCAGAAACCCAGAAGCGGCTCTGTGGCTCAAGTAGTAGAACGGTAGCCTTTAGCAGAAGAGCTCAGGGACAGTGCTTAGGCCCAGAGTTCAAGCCCCATAACTGAAAAAACAAAACAAAACAATTTTGACAATACTGCAATGAGGTCTAAGGATCAAGTAACAACTGACATATGGATATTGATATCCTTATTTTGATAGTTATAGTTACACAGGAGAAATTTCTTTTTCTTTTTTATTTTTTTTGGCCAGTCCTGGAGCTTGGACTCAGGGCCTGAGCACTGTCCCTGGTTTCTTTTTGCTCAAGGCTAGCACTCTGCCACTTGAGCCATAGCGCCACTTCTGGCCGTTTTCCATATATGTGGTGCTGGGGAATCGAACCCAGGGCTTCAAGTATATGAGGCAAGCACTCTTGCCACTAGCCCATATCCCCAGCCCAGGAAATTTCTTATTCATTGGAAATACACACTAAAGTACTTAGGGGCTACATATTACCCACAAATTGTTCAAGAATAAAAGCTATATTATATTTGCAACATTTCTATAAACTTGAGATTTTTATAATTTACATAGCAGTAAGTGCGTATCTATGTATCTCCCTTCTCAGCTAATCCTTGTGGCAGTCTTTTGAGACGAGCATTTGAAAGCTCAGGAAACAGGCTCAGAAGGATGTCATCACTTACTGAAGATCAAAGTGACCTACTGAACTTAGAGCTAGGGTTCTTCTTCTTCTTCTTCTTTTTTTTTTTTTTTTTTTGCCAGTCCTGGGGCTTGAACTCAGGGCCTGAGCACTGTCCCCAGCTTCTTTGTGCTCAAGGCTAACACTCTGCCACTTGAGCCACAGTGCCACTTCCGGCTTTTTCTATATATGTGGTACTGAGGAATCGAACCCAGGGCTTCATGTATTCGAGACAAGCACTTTACCACTATGCCATATTCCCAGCCCCTCCTCATGTGTCCAAAGTGATCTTCCCAAGCCCACCTGAGACCCCATCCTCCTCCTACCTAAAATCCTTTCTTAGATCTCAAAAAGAGTGTGATCTCTCATACTTGGACCTCATTCACTGTTGAAGATGACCTTGACTCTGGTTTCACTCTCCACATCCAGTCCATGTCAGCAAATTCTATGTACTCTTGATTCAAAATAGATCTAGATTTCAACCACTTCTAGCCACCTTCACGACTATGTCCTATGTCATCCTCCTCACTTAAATCTCTATAACAGCCTTATAATTCATTGCCCTACTTCTTCCTTTGCCCTTCTATACTCGATTGTCAATTCAAAAGACATATCCTAAATATAAGCCAAATAATTACCATATCTATGCTCAAAATTAGCTCTGGTTTCTTATTTCACCATGAATAAAAGCCAAAGTCTGCATATATTACCTTTCAAGGTTCTACCCAGCATCCTGCTGACCTCACTATTATTCTGCCTTTTTCTATCTCATGTTGTTTGAATTTTATCAACTTGTAAGCTAGTCTTTAAACATACTAGGCAGCAGCATACACTTGGTCTTCCATCTTCTGGAACATTTCCCCTCTCGAACCCAAATATCTGCAGAATGCATTCCATCAATCTCCTTTAAATATCTACCTAAATGTCACCTTCTCTGAGGGTTCTTCCTTTAACACCACTGTGCATTGGCTTTGGCTTTTCCTTTGCTCTGTATTTTTCAATAGCAATTGTTACAACTTGTCATGAATTTATTGCTTTCTTTGCATACTGTCTCTTCACTAAAATGGGAGACAGAACTTAGATTCAGAATAGTGCCCAGAGCTAGACATGGTAGAGTACACCTGTAATACCAGTACTGCAAGGCAGAGGATGTCACACCTAGGGCCAGCCTACACTACACAATAAGACCCTATCTTAGAAAAGTAAAATATGTGAAGGTGGCTTAGTGGTAGAGTGCTTGCCTACCATGCATGAAGAAGCCCTGGGTTCGATTCCTCAGTATCACAAACAGAAAAATGCACAAGTGGCACTGTGGCTCAAGAGCAATAGCCTTGAGCAAAAGAAACTCAGGGACAGTGCTCAGGTCCTGAGTTTAAGCCCCAGGACTGGCAAGAATAAAACAGAACAAAATAAAATAACATAAAACCAGAATAGTGCCTGGCAAATAAATTCTCATTATCTGTTGAATGAATACACTGTTCTCTGCATAACTTTTTATTCCAAACAGACTTGGTTTTCTTACTGCCCAAAGAATTATAATAATAACTGATATTTATTATATCATCCTATTTATCTTACTCAGTTGATAATTTTGTGTCTTTTTTTTTTTTTTTTGGCCAGTCCTGGGGCTTGGATTCAGGGCCTGAGCCCTGTCCCTGGCTTCTTTTTGCTCAAGGCTAGCACTCTGCCACTTGAGCCACAGTGCCACTTCTGGCCGTTTTCTGTATATGTGGTGCTGGGGAATCGAACCCAGGGCATCATGTATAGGAGGCAAGCACTCTAGCCACTAGGCCATATCCCCAGCCCCTCGGTTGATAATTTTGTGAGATTAAAAAGCTGTTTATCCACATTTGACATGGGTTTTCTGATCTTTTAGGAGCCTAAGGAATGAACTCAAATGCCACCACCTTAGCACTCAAGCATAAGCCTTAGAACAGGAAATAGAGTGTCAATAGACCTACTATATTTCAGAGGCAAAGTGACCTCTCATTCAGCAACAATACTATCATAACCACTGACATTTCTACAATGCTTTCTAATGAATAAGTAAAATGCTGTTGCATCATCTTATTTGATTCTTATATTGATTTTGCAAAGGTGTTGAGTTAGAAGGGTAGGATAGGGTCATGATTTAAGAGTTTCAGCTCTGTAACTACACCGCCTGGATTTGAATTTTTTTTTTTTTTTTTTTTGCCAGTCCTGGGGTTTGGACTCAGGGCCTGAGCACTGTCCCTGGCTTCTTTTTGCTCAAGGCTAGCACTCTGCCACTTGAGCCACAGCGCCACTTCTGGCCTTTTCTATATATCTGGTGCTGAGGAATCGAACCCAGGGCTTCATGTATACAAGGCAAGCACTCTTGCCACTAGAACATATTCCCAACTGGATTTGAATCTTAACCTTACTTCTTGCTAGGTGTTTGATTTTAGATAAATCACTAACTTCAGAATTTCAGGTTTCTAAATGTAAGATGAAGTAAATATTGCTTTTGTAGTTGCTGTGAACAAGTGAGATAATATTCAATAATACTCAATAGCACCTAATCATAGTGCCTATGACATAACTGAATCAAGGCAATGGAAACAGTGACAAGCCCAATACCTCCATTTCCCTCCCAAAGAAAGAATGAGAAAAAAGCTAGTCTGTCCTGTTCTCTTTCATTTACTTGCTGTCTTCCTTCCTCTCCAACATGAACAGTCTAGAAATCAGGACACAGCTTTATGTCAACTTTGTCATATACTGATTATGTCATTTGACATAACCCTTGAGACATTTTTCCTCATTGAGACATTAAGTTAGTAATACTTTGTTTACTCTACTGGTTTGTTTTAAACACCACATGAATTAAGCTGGTTAAATCTTAGCAAGAAATAAGTCTAAGTACATTGTAAAATGTGACAACACTATATAAATATGAAGCTCTACTCTGGTGTGCCACAGACTATAGACAAACATTTTTACCAGTAAAAAGCTACTTTATCTCCAAGCTTTTTCTCATGGACATTTCGATCCAACACATTGTAGCAGATATTGGTAGTTGCTCCTTTCATCCACTCAATGAAGATTTTTCCTTTAGTCACATCAAAGTTGTACTGAAGGAATGGGCCAGAGCATGGGGTCTTCCAGTAAAATTCCTTGGCAATGTCTCCCCAAAACTCTGCAAAAAAAAAAGTGCACAGAAATCAGCCAAGCTTCTCAGATGTATTTATCATCACATGGCTTACTAGTCTATATACAAAAGATCAAGTTACAATTTCCCCATCTTAAGACTTGATCCCTCCTTTATCTAATCTTATTACCTGCCATTCCCCTAACAGACAACCCATTCCTTTCTGCTGAATTTTGATTCAAAAATCCTTCTTTTGTCCTCAAAATGTCCATGTACTTTTTTGGCATCTATTCACACTATACTATAATGCCTAGTGTGCATAGTAGGCACCAGTAATTCTATAGGCAGTCAGTAACATTTATTTAGTTAGTCACTATTATTATTATTATTTGCCAGTCCTGGGACTTGAACTCAGGGCCTGGGCACTGTCTTTGCTCAACTGTAACACTTGAGCCACAGCGCCATTTCTGGCTTTTTCTATATATGAGGTACTCAGGAATTAAATCCAGGGCTTCATACCTGCTAGGCAAGCATTCTACCACTAAGCCACATTCTCAGCCCTAGTCATTAAATCTTGAGGTAAAGTTCTTTACCCATAAAGCCTTTCAGGATCATCACTTTCTTAACTTGTTCATTCTCTTTTAGCAATTACTTCAAAGAATCTGCTATTACTACTTGTACAAGTTATGTGTCAGATGTTTTCTGTGTGTGTGTGTGTGTGTGTGTGTGTAAGAATATGGATGTTTCCTTTGTACACATTCTAAGTACTGAATATTCAGAACAGAAAAAAACAGATGAGCTTGTGCTGGGATGATCGGAGAATGCATTATGACATTGACAGAGTTTGGATAAAAAGAAGCAGAAGGAAATAGGCAAAGGTAAGGAGGTGGGAAGGGACTTTTGTGTATGTAGGATATCAAAGAGAATAGCTTGCCAATGAAGGGTGTGGTATGGAGATAAAGACTAATAGGTGGGGTGTGGTTAGATTATCTCCGGGGCCTCAAATAAAAGAATTTTAATTAGGAAATAAGGAACTATTGAACGTTTTTTGTGGTGGTGCAGGAAAGCAATGTTTCCAAAATATAAACATAATTATGGTTAAATAACCCTGTAGGAGAGAATGAAGGTTATGGAGGTGAAAGAACAAATTAGGAGGCAATTTCTTCAATTTAAAATGTCTGTGGGAATGGAATAAGAGGTAAATATGAGACATTTTGAAGGAATATTTGACAGAATTTGGTGAAAACCATACTGTGGGGTCAGGGGAGAACAATTGCATCACTATAGCAGTATAGCAGGTAGGTTCTGCAGCTAAGACCTGTTGGTTCAAATTCAAATTCCACCACTAAACTACTTTAATGACCCTGAGCAAGTTGGTTAGTTAATCTGCCTAAGCTTCAGTTTCCTTCTCTGAAAATGTGGATTCTAACAGTCCTCACATCAAATCAAATTGGAATTTTGCTTTGCAAGCATTAAGTAATCTGTCAATAGGTAAGAGATATAGATAGGTATTTTTAGAGGATAGACTAATGGAAGACATTTCCAGTCTGGGATAATTAGAAAATTAGGAAGGAAAAGCAGGTTTGGGAGGGAAACTTGGTGGACCTCATTCACAGTTATGTTGAATATAGTATACCATTAAAATGTGTGGATTCAAATGGTTTCTTTAGTCCTAGGAAATTAAGGACCAGAGTATAAAAGTGAAATGCTGGGAATATAGATAGATATATCATATAGGAGTTATTGTGTGGTACTAATAGCTCATTCCTGGGAAACAGATAAACTCCTAATGGGAGAAAATATAGCGAGAGAAGTGATAAGAGGTTTGAGCACTCAAACCTCAACACTCCTGCAGCAATCAATACCTTACATTTGATTCCACATTTTCCCTTAGTAACTGCTTTCTGCCATGTTGTTGTTATTGAACAAATCAGTGTTTACTGTGCATCAGACTTTTTTTTTGCCAGTGTGGAGACTGAACTCGGCCTGGGCACTCTCCCTGAGCTTCTTTTGCTCAAGGATAGAACTCTACCACTTGAGTCACAGCACCACTTCTGGCTTTTTCTGTCTATGTGGTACTGAGGAATCGAACAACCCAGGGCTTCATGCATTCTACGCAAGCACTTTACTGCTAAGCCACATTCCTAACCCTGCATCAGACATTGAACTCTGGGCCTGGGCACTGTCCCTGAGCTCTTCAGCTCAAGGTTAGTGCTCTCCACTTGAGCCACAGTGACACTTCTGCTTTTCTGGTGGTTAATTGGAGATAATAGTCCCATAGACTTTCCTGCCCGGGCTGGTTTTGAACCTCAAGCTTCAGATCTCAGCCTCCTGAGTAGCTAGGATTACAAGTATGAGCCACCAGCACCTGCCTTGAATCAGACATTATATAACACACAATGACCAACTTTAGTCTTCCTATAACCTAAGAAGTACTACCTTAAAAATGAAGAGAATAAATCTCAGGTTTAAAAACCTGCCTTAAGACATTTTCCCCCTCCCCCCCCCCATACACACAGTGAGTGAGTGGCAGAGGCAAGATCTAAATTTTACCTATTTGGAGGTTGGAAGTATGGCTCAGTTGGTAGAGCACCAGCCAATGAGCAAAGCATCAAGTGTCATGTTTGAGTCCCAGTCTTGCCCAAAACAAACATTTTCTTCTAAATCTGTGATTTGTGGCCCATGTGTGCCCCACTACCAAACATCATGATGACTCCAAGCTGGAGTGCAGTTGGTCCCCTTGCCTAGTCTGAAGGCAAGGGTAGGGAAGTTTCCTGGCACATTTTTTAAAAGACAAGGACCCATATCAGAATCTGTTACTAAAATCCCAGACCAAATTAAGCAACAACAACAAATCGACATTTTAGTGGCCCATTCAGTTTTACATTGGGTTATTTTATTGAGATCGTTACTGTTGCTGCTGCTCTGTGTGTGCGTGTGTGCCAGTACTGGAGCTTGAACTCAGGGCCTGGGCTCTGTGCCTTAGCCTTTCTGGTCAGGGCTGGAGATCTACCACCACTGGAGCCAGAGCTCTACTTCCAACTTTTTGGTAGCTACCTGCCTTGGCTGGTCTGGAACCTTGATCGTCAGATCTCAGACTCCAGAGTAGCTAGGATTATAAGCCTGAGCAACTGGTGTCTGGTGAGAGCCCTGCAAAGGTAAAGAGAGCTGGGACCCCAGAAAAGAACCAGACTCCCTGCTGAGTCCAACCTCCCAGTTTTGCTACCGCTACAGCTCTCACTAGGCAAAGCCTGAATTGAAATGAAAGCTCTGTTCACGGCCCTCCTTCCCTCAAGGTGTCCCCGCCCCTGTGAACCCCTCGAGGATGCCTCCTCTTCTCACCCAGCTCCCTGTTCCAGTCTACTCCAGGCCCCAAATCCCCTCACAGAATCCGCTTCTCCTCACGGAAACCACATTTCTTCACAAAACTGCCAGCTCACCAGCAAGGTCCCCAACTTCCAGGGAGCCCTCAGCTCCCGGAGCCCTACTCATGGAACCCCTTCTATCTCTCCCGGACCCCCCTCTCCATTTCCCCCAGCGACCGCCGGTCTTCCCTCGTTCTCCTCCTCACGGACCCCTCAGATTCCCGAGGGAGCCCCCGCTGTCTCCTCAGTGGCGCCCCCCAGGCTCGCCCGGGGCCCAGCCTCACCCCGCGGTTCCTCCACCGAACGCCGGTGCAGCTCACGGTAGCGCTGCAGCGAGGGGACGTGCGCCGAGCGGCTGACCGCGGGCGGCGGAGACCAACTCCGAGCCCGGCCTCCGGCTCCAGCTTCCTCCCGGCCCCCACTCCCAGCCCCGCTCCCGCTCCGGCCCCGCTCCTCTGGAAGCCCCATCGCCCCAAGGTGCGAGCACCGGCCGCCTTTGCAGAAGCCGCGGGTGCCCAGGCAGGGAAAACAGGCCGACTCTAGAGACCAAGCCTTAGGCGAGGGGCGGGGCCTGTTTTGGGGCGGGGCCTGAACAGCCAGTAGAGGGCGGGGCCGGGTGGCGTGGGCGGGGTCAGGTTTAGCAAAGAGAGAAGCCAGTGGTGGGGTGGGGCTAACTTGCCGGAAAGGGTGTGGCCACGGAGTGAACGCAGAAGGGGCGGGGCTAGGAGTGACAAGGGTGAAGTGGGACCATGGACTGACCAGAGGAGGGGCGGGGCCAGGCGTGACAGGAGAGGAGGCGGGCCGATGGAGTGACAGGGAGTAACTGGCTGGAGGTAACTGGAGAGGAGGCGAGGCAGTGGAGTGACCACGTTGGGGTCTTGGAAAAACAGTTTACGAGTTGGTTTAGGGCGCGGTTTGAATAGGAGAGTGCTAAGCTAATGGGAGCAGTTGTTGGATCAGGCCCATCTTAGACTCGCCCCGGGGTCTGATTGCACAATCTCTCCTACTAGATAAAAGGTAGGAGGAGTTGTGTCCTTTTCAAGTGGTCTCCTGGCCCCCCAGCGACACTCCCAATCCGTCCTCGAGAAAAATCCTGCGACCTTGAAAATACAACCTTTGGGATAAGACCCCACCTTCTACTAACTCTTGGACCGACTTCATCATACCTCTGAGGACATTTTTATTGTTTAGCTTCTACAAAGCTCTAGATCTAAAGTACAAGTCTCATTAAGTAAAGGCTCCTCATTGTACAAACGGTAAGCCCAGGAAAGGGAAGTAACTTGCAAGGTCCTGGAGAAAAACGTAGCCTAGTTAGGACCTACCCTGGGCTCCCTGATCATTCATGTTTGTTTTGTTGTCATTAGTGGTGGTGGTGGTTGTGAAGCTTGAACTCAGGACCTGGGCGCTCAGCCTTTGTGCTCAAGGATAGAGCTCTACCACCTTGACCCACAGCCCACTTCCTGAGTGGTTAATTGGAGATAAGAGTCTCCCTGACTTTCCTGCCTGGGCTGGCTTTGAACTGTGATCCTCAGATCCCAGCCCCCAGAGTAGCTAGGATTACAGGCATGAGCCACCAGTGCCCAGCTCAGGTCTGAAAGTAAAGCTTGTAAAACAGCAAGTCTATGCAAATATAAAGGATTGCTCACATTCTTTTCTTCACCTCTCAGTTTGGTTACTTCACTCAGAGACCCCTTCCATCTACCACAACTTGAGCTCAATTACCTCTTATCCTCTATAGAGGACTCTCCATCTTCTATCTATACTCATCACCAAGAAGGATCTATCCCACCTGACAATTCAGACTGGCTGTCAAGGCAAAAAGTTTTTTGTTTTGTTTTTAAATATCTAACTCCAGTAGTGAGTCTGAAGTCTGAAGCAATCAGTCCCTGCCTCCTGGTACTTTACACAGGGCTGTGACCTCATCTAGTCTTGCTTCCCTTTAATTCTCTTCCCTATTCTTTGCCAGCACATTCTAAGCTAAAAGAAACATCCCTACAAAGACACATATGATCCATTGCCTACCACTCAGGGCCCACTGAAAGCATACAAAACATGAAGGAGTGGGCACAGACTTCAATAGGGAGAAATCAACCACACAAAATTTGGATTCGTGGTAGAGTGCTTGCCTAGCATGCAATTCCTCAGTACCACATAAACAAAAAAAGCTGGAAGTGGCACTGTGGCTCAATGGTAGAGTGCTAGCCTTGAGCAAAGAAGCTCAGGGACAGTGCCTAGGCCCTGAGTACAAGCCCAGGACTGGCAAAAAAAAAAAAGTATATGGACTCCATTAGTGAAGTGTGCATTTTGCTAGAGCCCTGCTAATAGGACATAAATGGTATTGAAGGGCACTGACCCTATTGGAGGGACATGGACTTCCCCCCTAGGAAATACAGCGAATACAGATTTTTTTTTCTTTTTGGTTGGTAGTGGGGCTTGGGCTTGAACTCTGGGCTTTGGCACTGTCCCTGAGCTCTTCATCTCAAGGTTAGTGTTCTACCACTTCAGCCACAACACCACTTCCAGTTTTCTGTTGGTTAATTGGAGACAAGACTCTCATGGACGTTCCTGCCTGGGCTGGCTATGAACCACAATCCTCAGATCTCAGCTTCCTGAGTAATTAGGATTACAGGTGTGAGCCACCAGCACCCAGCTGAGAATACAGACTTTAAGAAACCTAGATCAGGGGCTGGGAATATGGCCTAGTGGCAAGAGTGCTTGCCTCATATACATGAAGCCCTGGGTTCAATTCCCCAGCACCACATATACAGAAAAACGGCCAGAAGTGGCACTGTGGCTCAAGTGGTAGAGTGCTAGCCTTGAGCAAAAAGAAGCCAGGGACAGTGCTCAGGCCCTGAGTCCAAGGCCCAGGACTGGCAAAAAAAAAAAAAAAAAAGAAAAAAGAAAGAAAAGAAAAGAAACCTAGATCGTGAAAGTACTCAAACAATAGTTACACTAAGTAGACAGACATCACTGAAGGTGTACAGACCTCATTTAGAGCAGTATAATAGGCCGTACAAATCCCATAGAGAAGATAAGAAGCTCATTGTAGGAAAGAAGGCCTGTGCAATTCTAACTATTGATGTAATAATCATCATCCCCTCTCAACTTCACCATAGCCCTGAAAAGCCCTCTGTCTTCTCCCAAACCTTTTTCCTGCAGCTGTTCTCCACCTGTTGCTGCCCTCTCCTGTCAACATATAGCACTGCATTTGTTGTGCCCATGGAAAATGCTAAAGCCATTTGGGTTCTCTTTGAGCCTGAGATTGAGGAAAGAAGGTCCTCCCTGAATCTGGGATTGGGGAAAAATAGAATGCTGTTTAGAGGCTTTATTAGCCCACTCCCTCTGCCTGTTGGCTGTGTAATTGAAATTTTGACCAGAAACTGCATAAGGGAAGGAACCTCTTGGATACTTGAAGATGGGGAAGTAATGCAAGCTGTAGTGTGGTTGGAATTCCTGAGAGGATGAATAGGTTTGGAAGAGATGAAAATCCACAAGATCAAGATAATGATGATGTCATTTAATGAGTAGGTGTCAAATCCTACATGAAACATTATCCATGCCTTATTTTACTTTCCTCTGAGAAGGATCCTGTTATTTTTGCACTTTATGGAGGATGAAACAGATCCTCAATATATTTAAGAGTTTTACCCAAGATTGCAAAGCTTCTGAACAGTAAGTAGTACTAGGAATGAAACCAAGACACTGGATTACTGACACAGTCTCACTCCCCTTGCTCCTGCTGAGGGTCAAACCCAGAGCCTCACCTATTCTAGGTAATAGCTGTATCCCAAGCCCCCATTCTCACCCTTTTGTTCTTTCGGTCCCACTCCCTCCTGTCCTATCAATCACACAACCATTGCTTGTTTTCTTCTTTACAGAATTACAACAAAATCTCTCAGAATGATGATAAACATTCCAGAGACCTCATTACAGACATAATATCTGGAGTGGAATCTGAGAACGTGCTTTTCACTGATCCTTTTTTTTTTTTTTTTTTTTTTTTTTTTTTTTTTTTTGGCCAGTCGTGGGCCTTGGACTCAGGGCCTGAGCACTGTCCCTGGCTTCTTCCCGCTCAAGGCTAGCACTCTGCCACTTGAGCCACAGCGCCGCTTCTGGCCGTTTTCTGTATATGTGGTGCTGGGGAATCGAACCTAGGGCCTCGTGTATCTGAGGCAGGCACTCTTGCCACTAGGCTATATCCCCAGCCCTCACTGATCCTTAAACTATGCTAAAGTTTAGGGATCACTCTCCTAATGCTGGTGGATGGGGAAGTGGCTTTCCACAAGGGACTGCAATTGAAAGAGGAGTCAGATGCATAGAGGTACAGGAAAGGATCTGAGGTCAGAAGAGGGATTTGTTGGTTAAGGGGTCTGTGGGTGGAAAAGCGTTCTGCGGGTGAAGTAGTGGCTGGAGTTTTAAAAGGAGTATAGAGGTTGGGTGAAGGTGGTCCCTCAGCTTCTTCCGTGCTCAAGACTGGCACTCTACCACGTGGGCCATACTTCCACTCCTGGTTTCTTTATCTTGTTTTTCTGGTGAATTGGAGGTAAAAGGCTCACAGACGTTTCTGCCCAGGCCGGCTTCAGACCTGGAACTCCGCTTCCTGAGAAGCCAGGGTTACAGGTGTGAGTCACCCACAACCTTGAAGAGTCGAAATCAGAAAGAGTCTGGAGTTGGAGGCGCAGTCGGAGGTAGAAGGAAGTGGATCTTGGAATCCAAGATGACTTTGGGGTCACATAGAGGATCTAGAGTAGAAGAGGGACCTGCGGTCAGTGAAAGGGTCTGGGGTCTGGGGTCGGAAGGATATAGGGAGAAGGGGCCATGGTTTTGCCTGCGGAGGTGGAAGCCGCGCGCCCTCCCCCACTCCCTTCCCCACCCCCCCTCCGCGCTCCCATCCCCCCCACCCCCGCCCCTGCGTGCCCACTGCAGGCTGGCAGATCCGGGCACTGCCAAGAATGGGGGCACCCCCTCCCTGCTGCCCGGGGGCTCAGTCCCCGCCCTCCCCCACCCCTTCCTCTCCCCCACCTCCACCCCCTCCGCTCTCCCCTCCGCTCTTGCATTCCCCCCCCCGCCCCTGCGTGCCCACTGCAGGCTGGCAGACCCGGGCACTGCCGAGGATGGGGGCGCCCCGTCCCGGCTGCCCGGGGGCTCAGTCCCCGCCCTCCCCCGCCTTCCCTCCCCCTCCCCCACCTCACCCCCCCTCCGCGCTCCCCTCCACGCCCCCCTCCGCGCTTGCATCCCTCCTCCCCACCCGCCCCTGCGTGCCCACTGCAGGCTGGCAAACCCGGGCACTGCCGAGGATGGGGGCGCCCCCTCCCGGCTGCCCGGGAGCTCAGTCCCCGCCCTCCGCCCTCGCACCCCCCACTCCCGCCGCTGCCACTTCCGGCAGGCGCTGCGCTTCTGGGGGGGGGTGCGGGCGAGGATGGCGGCGGAGAACGAAGCCAGCCAGGAGAGTGCCCTGGGCGCCTACTCGCCGGTGGATTACATGAGCATCACCAGCTTCCCGCGACTGCCGGAGGATGAGCCGGCGCCCGCCGCCCCGCTGCGGGGCCGCAAGGACGAGGACGCCTTCCTGGGAGACCCCGATACCGGTGAGGCCCGCTGGCGCCCTTCCTGCTCCGCCTGGCTAGGTCCCTGGTCCTCGGGTATCCGTGCCGCTGAGCATCCTCCTTGGGCCTCCATGGGGCCTTACTTAATTCATTCGGTTCTTCCTGGCCCTCCCCCTCCTCCCCTGTCAGTGATCTGCTGGGGAAGGGGGTGCATGCCTCCCCGGGAGGTATGGGATGCGCCATGGGAGGCCATGCCAGGGACTGCAGTTGGAGGACCTGGGATTACTTCTTAGGAAGAGCCATCCAGCAAGGAAGGGGTGCCGTGCGGGAGATCCTAAGCATCTTTGCGATCACCACCTGGTAAAGGTTCGTCCCCAGTCACAGAGGACAGGATCAGGAGAAACACCAAGTCAGAGACTGCAGCAAGGAAAGGGAGAGTGTAGGGCTTGAAGAACTTCCTCACGGCCCGGGGACCGTGGTGCGAAAACAGCATCTGGAGAGAAGCTGCGAATCTTGAGTCCCAGGGTCTGGGAGTGCTGGGTCCTGGGAGACAGGGGGGATGGACTGCATGACCTCTCAAAGTCCTTGGGGACTGGAGTGCCCTGTGAATTGTTCTACCCCTCCCAGAGCCATGGATCTAGCTGGAATTTTAGTAAGCTAACCTGATCCCCAGGAAGAGCTTCCAAATTTTACTGTGTTCTCAGTCTTCTCCCTCTGCAGGAACTGTACAGGGCTCCAGGAGGCAGGAGGAGAGACTAGGCTTGGGAGCTGGGGCTTTCCTCTTTTCTCTCCATATGGCTCAGCTGTATGTTCACCTCCATGCTTCATCCTCTATCTCCCCCCCCCCCTTTCTCTAAACGTCACTTCCTGGCATTAGAGCATCCTTCTGCCTGACTCTTCCTCCCAGTGCTTATACTTGAGCTTCATCCCTTACCAGCCTGGCAGATGCTGCTTCTCTGGCCCAACTCTCTCTCTCTCTGGCCTGGCTCTTCCATAGTTGCTCCCAGCCTGATAGCCTCCCAATTCTTCTCTAATCTGGCTATGTGGCCCTGGCTAGTATCCTAAGTCTAAGCTGGCTAGACTGTACTGGGATGGGGATGAGGGAATGGTGGGTGTAGAGTGTGGAGGCTTTGGGGTCACAAATGTCAAGGCTGTAGATCAAAGATTCTTTTCTAGGGAGAGTGGCCTTGGAATCAGGAGGTAGCAGGAAGAGATGAGAAGAGGTGTCCTTGTTGGATACCAGCCTGAAGCCAGGGCTTTTATTCAGAGGTCAGGAATAATGCTTCTGGTTCTAGCACTTCCTGACTCACTGTGTTACACTGGGATCTATACTGGGCCTTTTTCTCTTCCATCTTGGAAGAATGCCCTTCTCTCCTAACCTAAAAATTGAGCTCCCTTAATATCTTTTCTCCCAGCTCCCCTATAAATGTCATAGTACCTATAAAAACTTGTGATGATTTATTTACACAATGATGTGATTACTCCATGCTTGTAAGCCCCAGAAGAGCAAGGATGATGACTATTTTATTATAACTTCTCCAGCACAGTGTTGGACACTTTGTAAATAATTGTTGAATTAATTTTTTTTAAATGGCAGGGAAAGGAGTTCCGAACCCTCAGGGAGTTTACTGAGGGGTTTCTCTGCAGACTCTGCCCTCAGGTATACAGAAATCCAGCAGAGACCCTGATCACTTGAGCATCTGGGAACTTAAAACAATACAAAATTCCAAAATTCTCAAGCACTTACTTTGTTCCAAGGCAAGAGTTCCAAGGACCTTGCCATCATATTGGTCTGTGTTTCAATGTCATGTCACCTAACCCCGCTTCCAAGTCCAAGGCCCCCTTGGTCCAGCCTGATGACTAGGAGGCCTTCTAGGTTCTCAACCTAACAGTGCCACCTAGTGGTACCACCTATCTTCTTAGTTAAGACCATCAGTGCCAGATGTCCCACATTAGAGGCCCTGTGGAAAACAGGGCACCCCAAGGTTGGGAAATACCTCCAAGTTCATGTGTGCCTTTCCTTCCCAGCCTCTAGATATCCTGCAAGTGCCCCTACCTTCATTACATTCTATGCTGAACTCAGCATTTCTTCTACATACCTGTTCTTCCTCTAGGACCAATGAATGACACTGCCATTCAGCTAGGCTGTAAATTAGAAGCCCATGATACATCTTCTTTCCAGATTCTCACTTCCAAAAGCTAATCAGTTGCTCTCTATATCCCCTTTAAATTATCTCCATCATCTGTCATCACCACTGTACCCTGCTCCACTAGATATGCCTGTGTATCCCTCTACACTCACCCCAAGCCATCCACTTCCCCGCATGTCTGATCATGTCACTATCTGGCTCAGAACTATTTAGTGAGCCTTCTCTTAAGATAGTAAGCAAGCCAGCTATGACTTCGGTCTTCAACAGAGATCTCCCTCTTGAACTTTGTACTCATAATCAACTCTGTTCTAGATTCTTTTGTTATGAACTCAGTTAAAACAGTTACATCTACAAAGGGATTTTTTTTGGGGGGGGCGGGGGCAGTAATACTAGGGGTTTAAAGCAAGTCCTCCCACTTGACAACATCCCAGCCCTTTTTACTTTAGTTATATTTGAGGATAGGGTCTCGTGTCTTTGTCCCTGACAATTTGATTTTTTTTTTTTTTTTTGGCCAGTCCTGGGCCTTGGACTCAGGGCCTGAGCACTGTCCCTGGCTTCTTCCCACTCAAGGCTAGCACTCTGCCACCTGAGCCACAGCGCCCCTTCTGGCCGTTGTCCATATATGTGGTGCTGGGGAATTGAACCGAGAGCTTCATGTGTAGGAAGCAAGCGCTCTTGCCACTAGGCCATATTCCCAGCCCATCCCTGACAATTTGAATCACAGTTCTCCTATTTATACTTTCCACTGGGATGACAGATACATTCTAGCACACCCAGCTTTATTGGTTGGGATGGGGTCTTGTAAGCTTTTTGCCCACACTGGCCTTGAACCATTATCCTTCTGATCTCTACCTTCTAAATAGTTGTGATTACATACCTGAACTACCGCACCTGGCTCAAAGGAGAATTTTATTGGGTAGCATGATGGAAAAATGCAGGAATATGGCGCTTCAACTATACTTCTACTTCCCTTTTTGTAGGCATTATCAGAAAGCCCTCATTTTGGCAACAGATGCCCCCAACAACTACAGGGTAAATTCTATCAACCTGGGAACTTAGACAGAAAGAGAACTTTTCTATTTCCCAATAATCCTAGCAAAAGACAAAGTTTGAGTCTTACTGACCTGGTATGGGTCACAAGCTTGTCCCTGAACTAATCAATGTATAGAGATGTCTGTACAGATTAGCAAGAACAGAGCTATTAATTATCCTGGGAAAGAAAGAAAGGAGTTGACTGAAGGAGGGGAAAAGAAATTGCCTAAAAGAAAATGGAATGGAGAATGATAAAAATCAGATGTCTACTAGTCTAGCTGCCTCCACGCAGCTATTCCTAGGGCCCCACAAATTAAGAATAGTCAGAATTAAACTCATCATTTTTCTCCCCAAAAATTTGTTTCTACCAGTCCCAAACTAAATTTTGTCCTGTTGTTATTTATTTGTTTGTTTATTTTTTCACCAGTCCTGGGGCTTGAACTCTCGGATTAGGTGTTGTTCCTGAGCTCCTTTTGCTCAAAGCTAGCAATCTACCACTTGAGCCACAGCACCACTTCCTGCTTTTTCTTTGATTAGTTGCAGATAAGAGTCTTAAGGACTTTCCTGCCTGGGCTGGCTTCAAACCAAGATCCTCAAATCTCAGCCTTTTGAGTAGTTAGGATTACAACCTTGAGCCACTGGCACACAGCCTGTTGTTATTCTTTTTTTTTTTTTTTCCCAGTCCTGGTCCTGGGTCTTTGACTCAGGGCCTGAGCACTGTCCCTGGCTTCTTTTTGCTCAAGGCTAGCACTCTACCCCTTGAGCCACAGTGCCACTTCTGGCCTTTTCTTTGTATATGGTGCTGAGGAAACGAACCCAGGGCTTCATGCATGCTAGGCAAGCACTCTACCACTAAGCCACATTCCCAGTCCTTTTTTTATTCTTATATGCCAGTGAAATCAATGGTAATATTACAGAGTGTACATAATAAGCACTCAGCAATTTTTATTGCTTATTTTTGTTATTTTTCCCTCTTCTCCATAAATATTTTTGTTAAGTAGATAAATAACTCAATGATGGACTGGTAGGATAGAGTCTTTAAAAAAATTATTTATGTGATATTGAGGAATCAAACCCAGGTCCTCATGCATGATGGGCAAGCACTCTACAACTAAACCACATTCCCAGCCAGGATAGTTTTAAATAGATCCAGTTGTGAAGGGGTCATATCATCTCCTGAGTCCTTAGATCTAAATGAAGAAGTGGCTAGGAATAACTAAAATTAACTTGTAAGGTTCATTTTTGAAGATGGAAATAGCTCCTGATGTTACCTGGAACAGTGAAAAGGGGCTTTCAGTTTACTTCCACTGACTCTTGAGTTTCCCACTTGTCCATGTTATGACTTTAGACAGGGATATCACCTTTCTTACCCTCAAGGTGGGGCCTATCATATGGGTTCCTATCTTATCATATGAACATTTCAGTGAAGAACTATATTCAAAGTGCCTGGTTTATGATCAATATTAATGCACTGAAGTGTAAAACTTTTTCTTGCACTTCTTTTGGTACTTCTAAGGGCCAAGAAGAGTTCTGTTTCCATGATTATTTAATATCTCTTTGTTCAATGCATTCTAATTTCATTTACAGACTCTGGTAATTAGAGTTACAGGTGAACATGACCAACTAAGGGAGCCTCACAGAATATAAGCTTAAAAAAATAAATCCATTATTATTATTCTCCAATCTGTTCTCCAGACAGCAGTCAGAGAAATACAAAACAAGTGGCTTTATGATCTTGCTTAAAACTATGAATTGGAGTGATCTCTCTACTGTAAAAGCCAAGCTTCTCACAAGGCCCATAGGATCCAGGGAATGGGGTCTAGTCTCCATCTTTACTCTTTCTTCTTTCCTGCTACTACAGCAGAGCCACCAGATCTTGGTTATTTTTCTTTTTTTGGTGCCAGTCCTGTGGTTGAACTCAGTGCCTGGATGCTGTCACTGAGTTTTTGTTGCTCAATACTAGTACTCTACCACTAGGCCCATAGCTCTACTCTGGCTTTTTGTGTGTGTGTGTGTGTGCTTAATTAGAAATAAGAGTTTTAGGGACGGGCTGGTAATATGGCCTAGTGGCAAGAGTGCTTGCCTCGTATACATGAGGCCCTGGGTTTGATTCCTCAGCACCACATATACAGAAAATGGCCAGAAGTGGCGCTGTGGCTCAAGTGGCAGAGTGCTAGCCTTGAGCAAAAAAGAAGCCAGGGACAGTGCTCAGGCCCTGAGTTCACGGCCCAGGACTGGCCAAAAAAAAAAAAAAGAATCTTAGGGACTTTCCAGTGCCCAATGCCCAGTGCTCTGTGTGTGTGTGTGTGTGTGTGTGTGTGTGTGTGTGTGTGCGTGCACGTGCACGCACTGGTCCTAGGGCTTGAACTCAGACCTTGGGTGCTGTCCCTGAGCTTCTTTTACTCAAGGCTAGCAGTCTACTGTCTGAGCAACAGTTCCACTTCCAGCTTTTCTAGTCATTTATTGCTGATAACCTTACAGACTTACCTGTTCAAGCTGGCTTTGAACTGTGATCCTCAAATCTCAGTCTCCTGAGTAATTAGAATTACAAGCATGAGCCACCTGGAGGCCAGCTGGTTATTTCTTTCTAAGGTGCCAGGCTTATTCCCATATTAGGGGCCTTTGTACTTGTTCCTTCCCCTTCCTGGAACATTCCACATATTCACTCCATGCTTTACCTGTGGCTAGGTCCTTCTGCTCAAGTTCTCAGCTCAAATGTCACTTCCTTAATGAGGTCTTCCTTGATTTCCCCCTGTAAGCAGCCATCTCCTCACAGCCATTCTCTATTCATTTTATCCTCTTTGGTTATGTGTGTGTGCACCTCAGGATCTTGCGTGGCTACTTTGCTCAAGGCTGGGTCTGTTACTTGAGCTACAGCTCCACTTCTGGCTTTTTTCTGGTTAACGACATAAGAGTCTGATGAACTTTTTTGCCCCAGCTGGCTTAGAACCAGGATCCTCACATCTCATCCTAGGTGTGAATCACCAGTGTGAGGCACTATCCTTTTTTTTTTGTCTTAGCACCTGCCACAACTTGTAATTATATACTCCTTTGTTTACTTGTCCTTGCTTTCATCCTCCACTGGCCTGTGAACTGCATGAGGGCAGGAGCCACCTATTTCTAATTAGCACAGGTCTAGACACAATAGGCTTTTCCATTTTGTTGGCTAAATGGCTACATAGAGCAAGGTTGGAGGCCAGGGTCCTGCTTGGTAGCTGCATCCTGGCACAGAAAGTTGAGGCTCAACGAAAGACAGAATCTGGTTACCAGGAAGAGCTAAACCCTCCTGCTTTTCTCAGCCCTGGGTCCTGATCCCAGGAAATTTGGGCTTGGTATCAGCCACAGGCCGGAATCCAGCCTTTCAGTTGCTCACTTGAGGGAGTCCCTGTTTCTTCCCAGCCCGGGATCGCCATCCTGGGCCGGCCCTGGGGTGTGTCCCAGAGACTGGCAAAGTGAGCCAAGCTGGCAGATGGAGTTTCACTGACCAGCGCCCCGCCCCAGGACCGGGTAGGAGGCGCCCACACCGACCCCCCGCCCCCCTGCTACAGACCCGGACTCCTTCCTGAAGTCGGCGAGGCTGCAGCGGCTGCCGTCCTCGTCGTCGGAGATGGGCAGCCAGGATGGGTCGCCCCTCCGGGAGACGCGCAAGGACCCGTTCTCCGCGGCCGCGGCCGAGTGCTCCTGCCGCCAGGACGGGCTCACGGTCATCGTCACGGCCTGCCTCACCTTCGCCACGGGTGTCACTGTGGCGCTGGTCATGCAGATCTACTTTGGAGACCCCCAGGTGAGGGGAGCCGAGGCGCAGAAGGCGGGAACTGGGGAGGAGCGAATGAAGAAAAGCCCCAGGAAGTCGTGGCAATTGGGGAACGGTTGCGGGGGGGGGGGGGGGGGGGCGCGGGAGGGCAATGGATGGGGTGGGGGACGAAATGGAAAGGGGCAAATGAAGGGTGTCTTGGGAGGGGAAAGACCCAGCGGGAAGGGCTCTGGGGCAGGAGAGAGACAGAGGGGACTCCATCAGGTAGGTAGAAGAGACAAGGTCACACACAGGGGAGAGCCAAGGTGGACAGACCCAGCCTCTCTAAAGCTACCTCCACTAACCCTAGAACCCGTGGAGAACCTCTACAGGGGATGGGACGCAAAGCTGTCCCTCTTGTCCACCTTGGCTAAGAGTCCCCTGTCTTTCAGATCTTCCAGCAGGGAGCTGTGGTGACCGATGCCGCCCGCTGCACCGCACTGGGCATGGAGGTGCTCAGTAAACAGGGTTCTTCGGTGGACGCAGCAGTGGTAGCAGCCTTGTGTTTGGGGATTGTGGCTCCACACAGTTCTGGCCTGGGCGGGTAAGGAGCTGGGTGAGCACTCAGGGGATGGAGAAGTCTGCTGGGCAGAGGAGAAACGGGGCCCCAGCTCCTTGAATTTTCTCTTTCTCTACCCAGTTTTGCTCTTTTTCTTCCTGGATGGTTTCAGAAGAGCAAAGCTACCATATGGGAAATATGGAGGCGTCGTCTTCACAGTCTTTTTTTTTTTCCTCTCCCCTCCCCCAAAGGAAATTTGTAAACTATAAAGAGAAGGACATAATGAAACATACTGTCCTTCAAATGAAGCAATGAGGCTTCAACTTTTATGTCCATAGATCCCTGTAAATCCACTGACAGCTGTGAACCCTTTGTCCTCCAAAAATACACTCCAGGCTAAGAACTCTAAAAATCATGGTCCATACCTCCAGCGCACAGACTAGTTTGGTTGGCACACTTAAAACTTCTTAAATTGTTTGCTATTGTTAAAAGGCTGAGGAGTTTTCATAAAATTCCAGATTTCCATCTCTTGAGCAACCAGGAGCTCTGGTAATACAGATCCCACATTCTTGCCTGACTGATTATGAAGCTGCTTCCCAAAGCTGAGGCAGGGGTTGACATTTGGCCACACTTCCCACCACTCTATGGCTCAGCTATCAGGCTTTTTCTACTTTGCTACTTGGCTGTAGACATTTACATTTGCAATTCTCATCTCAGACTTATTTAAGACTCAGAAAAGGAACAAGTTAAAATCCATATCTTGATTCCTGCAAAACCAGCCCTCCAGGCTCTACCAAAGAAATTTCCCTTTTGGCTTTACCCAATCTATCCTTACATAATCCAGTCCTGGGGGAGGGGTAGGAGGCATACCAAGTAGTCAGGTTCAGGAAGCTGGCAAGGGTCCTGATCTGGTGTAGGATGGGGGTGGAGGGTGGGAGGTGGGAAGGCCAAACATCCTGCTCTTCCAGTCTCTGGGTTTTCCCTATTTAGGGATTAAAGTCTCCAGTAACCTGGGTCCCCTACTCTACCCCCTTGATTTCACCCTTTGTAGGATGACTTGGGAGGGGGCTCCAGCACCTGACCTAGGATGACAAACTGAGCCTACAACCCTCACTACAAGGGACTGAGAGGAGGCAGGTTAAGCATTCAGAGGATTGACATGTTATTACCTGTGTCTCTCCCAGTGGAGGTGTGATGCTGGTACATGACATCCGACGAAATGAGAGCCACCTAATTGATTTCCGGGAGTCTGCACCAGGGGCCCTCAGAGAAGAAGCCCTGCAGAGATCCTGGGAGACCAAGGTGGGGACCCTGGTGAGAAGAGTGGGCTCAAGGGGGAGCAGAAGGGCAAGGGGTACCCTCTTCCATTGCCCTTCTGTTAATCCAAGTATGAATTTGCTGAGTATCTATTATGGGGCTGGAGAAAAGAGCTGAGCAGAATGTCTTAGGCTATAGGAAGACAGGCCCTCCCTGCTCCAAAACAAAATAATGAATAATGCCAGCACTTGTGGCTCATGCTTATAATCCTAGCTAGTCAGGAAATTGAGATCTGAGGATGGAAGTTTGAAGCCAGCCCAGACTGGAAAATCCATGAGACTCTTATTCTCAATTAGCCACCTGAAAGCCAGAAGTGGAGCTATAGCTCAAATGGTAGAGTGCTAGCCTTGAGTAAAATAGCTAAGGAACAATACCCAAGCCATGAGTTCAAGTCCTAGTACTGGCATCATCAAAATCATGATAAAATCGGACAATGGACAAAAAGATAATGGTAGTCATCTATGTGGAATTTAGGAAGGAAATGAAAGGTCACTGAGTATTCTGAGATGTCATACAGTTGCTGCAGGAAAACTTACCATATCTCATCTGAGCCTGTAACTATAACCTTAGCAGCTCATGAGAAGAACTGCTAGAGGAAAATCCACAATTGGCTGAAAGCCAAAAAGGAACTAAAATAACAGCAAATTGGATTATTTAAATGCAGGGGCAAGAGCCCAACACATTCTTGAGTTCTCACAGCTCAGAGTGATGGTGTATGAAAAAAAATTGGTTCAACGAAGATCCCTAGTCTGCCATTTTAAAAAGCAAGGGTAACTATTACTCAGTGTGACAGATTTCTTTCTAAACTGGTTTTGTCCTGGTTTTTGAAAGGATTTGCTTGATTCATTAAATCCCTCAACTATGGTAGATAACTATAGTATGTAGGAAGTCAGGGAAATGGGAGGGGTACCTGCCCAGGAAAACTTGTCCATCCCCTGGGATACTTGGCCTGTGTCTCTCCCCTGTGCCAGCCATCCCTGGCTTGGGGCTCTGCGGAGTTCAGCCCAGCCCCCCCCTTCCAGTGACCTGGTCTCCTCTCTCCCTCGCCTGCCCGCCTTGCCCAGCCTGGGCTCTTGGTGGGGGTACCCGGAATGGTGAAAGGGCTACATGAAGCTCATCAGCTCTATGGCAGGTAAAGACCTTCCCTTGGGGACCAGGGGCCCCTGACTGCATCTCTCCTTGGGTGGCCTTCTCCTACCTTCCTCGGTTTTTTCCTTCCCAACTTCCCCTCCTAATATCCCCTTCCCTTGCCAGGACTCTCCTTCCTAGGAACCCCCCTCCCCCCAGGACCCCTCCTCCTCCCCCCAGGACCTTCTCCACCCCCTGCTCTCCGGCCCCCTCAGGCTGCCATGGTCTCAAGTCCTGGCCTTCGCAGCAGCTGTGGCCCAAGATGGCTTCAACGTGACCCATGATCTAGGTCAGTGGGGCCTGGGCGTGGGGGGGTAGAGGCCTAAGGTTGATGGAGGGGGGGGGGATCCTTTAAGATTTGGGGCCCTGGGCCAGAAAGGACTTCCCCCCACCCAGGTTGCTCCTCAGATTTCTCTTCCCCATCCCACCCTTACCTGGAGGCAGCCTCAAATGAGGGCATCTGAAAAGGGCCTAGATATATATATATATATATATATATATATATATATATATATATATATATATATATATATATCCCTGCCTCCCTTGGAACAGGCCTCTGGTGGGGGGCAGGACACTTAAGGCTGGTCCTTCATCCATCCTATCTATTGGGCATCTTAGTCATCTGGACTAGTCCATGTACCTTACCACCCAGCCTCTTATCCCTGCCCTCAGCTCACGCCTTGGCTGAACAACTGCCTCCCAATGCATCTGAGCGCTTCCTGGAGACATTCCTGCCATTGGGCCACCCACCACTTCCTGGCTCCTTGCTGCGTAGGCCTGACCTGGCTGAGGTACTGAAGGCACTTGGCACCTCTGGCCCTGCTGCTTTCTACAATGGTGGCAACCTCACTCTGGAGATGGTGGTTGAGGTTAGTCTGAGGGTGGGGTGTGTGTGAGAGTATGCACCTAAGGTCCTGCTACCAGGATGTCTTCTTCTCCCTTCCTTCTCTGCCTTTTTTAAAATATAGTTTTCTGAACAGATTTGTTTGAAATTATAGAATGCCCCAAATTAACCTCTGGTGGTAGAAATGTGACCAGTGGTTCTTAAGGACAATTTCCTAAGGACCGAGGGGGAAAAAAAGCCTTCTTCCTGGGTAACTAACAGTCAGGACTGGGGAGATTGACACTACTCAGTCCCAGAGACGTAGTCTGAGTAAATGATGGGTTGATTCTGAGAATTCTTTTCAGTAGTCCCAAACTCCTAATGAAAAGTTCTGTTCAAGAAAAGGGTGGGAGCCCTGCTGCCGCCTGGGCAGGGAGAAGGGGGACTGATACCTGTAATTATTAAATATGAATTCAATTTTTAAAAAAAGGTCGGGGCACCAGGTGCCAGTGGTTCACACCTAGCTACTGAGGAGGCTGAGATCTGAGGATCACAGTTCAAAGCCAGCCCAGGCAGGAAAGTCCGTGAAACTCTTATCTCCATTTAACCACCAGGAAACCAGAAGTGGCGCTGTGGCTCGAATGGTAGAGTACTAGCCTTGCGCTGATGTGCTCAAGGACAGTGCCTGGGCCCAGAGTTCAAGCCCCAAAACTGACAAAAAATAAAATAAAAGAAAAGAAAGAAAGAAAGAAAGAGGGGGCACAGAAATAGAAGGACAAAGGCAAAGGGTGAACAAATGCAGCAAGTGGTACTTACTAGACACTGTGTTGAAAATGAACTATATAACTTGTGGGTGGTGACAGGAGGGGAAAACTGGGAGAGTGAGGGAAGGGGTGACATTGTTCAAAAAGAAAATGTACTCTTAATCTGACTTATGTGACTGTAACCCCTTTGTACATCACCTTTATAATAACAATTTTTAAAAAAAATTGTAAAAAAGGACAGGTAGACTAATTCAGTCATGCTCTCACACTTGTGGGAAATAACCTAGGTGTGTCATACATTCAGGAGAGCCTATTCTGAACCAGGTCCCATATTGCATACTGGAGATAAGGATGTGTGATAGAATCTTATCCCAAATAGACTTAACTAGAAAGTCCAGAGTGCTCACTTTAGGTCCTGCTGGATCCACATTGTCAAGTCTCTTTTTCTCTCTCCCCAATCCCACTTCCACTCCTACAACCCTTAGATTCACTCTCTCAGATCCTTTCTTTTTTTTTTTTTTTTTTTTTTTTGCCAGTCCTGTGGCTTGGACTCAGGGCCTGAGCACTGTCCCTGGCTTCTTCCCGCTCAAGGCTAGCACTCTGCCACTTGAGCCACAGCGCCGCTTCTGGCCGTTTTCTGTATATGTGGTGCTGGGGAATCGAACCTAGGGCCTCGTGTATCCGAGGCAGGCACTCTTGCCACTAGGCTATATCCCCAGCCCCCGCTCAGATCCTTTCTCTATCTGCTCCCACCAGACTCTTAGGCCATTCTTCCACAAGCTATTCCAAAGAAAGAGCATTTGTCATTCCGGGATTCCCAGAAAAAGCTTTAAGGTTGTGTCTTACTGGTTTATCAAAGGTCTCATGACTATTACTAAGCCAGTCATCATAGCACAGAAAGAAAAGTTCTGATTGGCCAGGCCTGGATCATGTGCTCTCACTTGGACTGGGAAATGAGGATTCTAACAAAGACCATCAGAGTTTTAAAAGAAAAAAAGAAATGTGTTGGTTAATTTACAAGAAAAAAAAAAAAAAGAACGAAAAAAAGAACATTCACTAGCCAAGAAATTTAATGTGCAGGGTTTTGTTTGTTTGTTTTGTTGGTTTTATGCTGGTCCTGAGGCCTGAACTCAGGGCCTGGGAGGTATCCCTAAGCTTCTTTTGTTCAAAGCTAGTACTCAACCACTTGAACCACAATGCCACTTCTGGCTTTTTTCTGAATAGTTTATTGGAGATAAGAGTTTTCAAGGACTTTCTGCCCAAGCTGACTTCAGACTAAGATCCTCAGATCTCAGCCTCCTGAGTAGCTAGGATTACAGGCATGAACTATCAGCACCTGTCTCAATGTGTAGTTCTCTAAAAGTAAAGAAGTCAAAGGTTTCAAGTACTAAAAGGTACAGGAAAAGAAACCAGAACCAGCACAACAAAACAAAACAAAAACCCAAACTGTTCCGTTGTGTCCATTAAGGGTCATTTAAAGTGACTTTGGGGGGGAAGGCGGGGGAGGGGGCGGTGGGAGTCATGAAGCTTAACACCACTTCCAGTTTTCTAGTGGTTAATTGAAGATAAGAGTCTCAGGGACTTTCATGCCTGGGCTGGCTTTGAACCATGATCCTCAGATGTCAGCCTCCTCAGTAGCTAGGATTACAGGCCTGAGCCACTGGGTCCCTAGCTAGTACTCTATCTCTTAAGCCGCAGCTTTACTTCTGGCTCTTATGGCAGTTAATTGGAGGTAAGAGTCCCATAGACTTTCCTGCATATGCTGGCTTTGAGCCACCCTCCTCTGATCTCAGCCCCGAGTAGCTAGGATTACAGGTTGCATGAGCCACCCCACCCCACCAAAGCCTTTTTTTTTTTTTTCAGTGCTGTAGTTGGAACTCAGAGCCTTGTATAGGCTAGAGAAGTGTTCTACCATTGAGCTACTTCAACATTTTAGTGGCTTTCTTTGTTATAATGATATGCAGAAGTCAGTTTTGCTATTTCCTAGGCAAATATTCTTTCCCCTTTCTCTCTCATGATACATAGGGTTGGCAGGCTCCCTAAAGGCCAGGATGATTGGTTGTTGCAGAAGGCAAAAATGTTTTAAAATAGTTCATATGTCCTATAATTCAGATATGTATCACAGGGCAAGTCCACGTGCTCACAGTGGTGGGTGGTCATTTTCTCCCCTCTAGGCTCAGCACGCAGGGGGTGTCATAACTGAAGAGGACTTCAGCAACTACAGCGCCCTTGTGGAGAAGCCTGTGTGTGGCGTGTACAGAGGTGACCTCTCTCCCAGCTCCCAGGGCCCCACTCAGGAGAAGCTTCTCAGTCCATGGCCACATCTTTTTGGCCTTTTTGACCTGTTTCGTGGAAGAGAGGCAGTGAGCTGCTAAGCAGCCAACTGTTGAACAAGACCAATCCAGCCCACTTTGTGAAGTTGCTCCAAGCAACAATAGGTGATAGGCAGATTGAGCCAAAGGCTCAGACTTAGAAGTAGGGGTTCTGGCTATATGTTTTCTTCATTCTCCCACCCCTCACCCCTGGGTTGTTTTCTTTTTTGAGTATATGTCCGGGATTGAATCTAGAACCTTGCACATAACTACACAAATATTTTATTGTTTGTTTGTTTTTTGGCCAGTCCTGGGCCTTGGACTCAGGGCCTGAGCACCATCCCTGGCTTCTTCCTGCTCAAGGCTAGCACTCTGCCACCTGAGCCACAGCGCCCCTTCTGGCCTTTTTCCATATATGTGGTGCTGGGGAATCGAACCAGGAGCTTCATGTGTAGGAGGCAAGCACTCTTGCCACTAGGCCATATTCCCAGCCCTACACAAATACTTTAATACACCCCAACCCTCATAGGTTTAGACTTGTATTCTGTGTTGTCCCAGCCCCATACTTAGCCATTCTATACCTCCTGAAAGGAATTGTAAGACCAAAGTCCTTGAACAAGTCAATTCTCACTCTATTCCTTGGTTCTTTCCTTAAAATGGGGAGAGCAGTGCCCACATCTCAGAGTACCCATGAGGATTGGATGAGATGATATAGAAAGTTGCTTTGACCCCCATGGGCACCAAATGTGTACTTGATTTCCCATTTTCCCTCCCCAGACTGGCTTCTCTCAACAATGCCAGTATCTTGAGTACTCTGGGCTCCCCTTATCCCCTATAACTTTGGACCAGTTGCTTCTCTATGCAAGTTCCTGCATGTATAGAATGAAAGTGATAACACTACCCATTGTGAGTGGATTAAATCAGTAAAGTAGTTAATATAGGTGGCATGTTAGACATTGTTATTCCTTGGTGTCCAAACATCTAATAACAAAGTGGAAAGAGAAGGCTGCTGCTTCTAAGAAGTTTCACATTGAATAGGACCTTTAGGGCCCCTGGACACAGGGGCTGAGGGGAGCATGCACAAAGCAAGCCAAGAATCTGGATGTTTGGTCCCCTGTCTACTCCTGCCAGTGTGGCCTGAAATATGACTCTCAGCATGCCACTGCCTCTTAGTCCTTAGTTTCCTTCTATGGCCAAGGAAATTGAAGAGCAGAGCTCTGAGTTGGAGTCACCTTTGACTTGGCATGTAAACTTGAGTGGGTCCCTTTGCGTCTCAGTGTTTCTATTTTCCCATCTGATGAGGGGGTTCAGCGCAGTGTTCTCTGTGTGTGATGGTGATAAGTGCACATGGGACGTGGGATGTGAAGATGACTTGACCCCTCCCCTGCCATCTGGTCATTTCCTGTCCTTTCAGGCCACCTGGTTCTCAGTCCCCCACCCCCGCACACAGGCCCTGCTCTCATCAGTGCTCTCAACATCCTCGAGGGCTTCAATCTCACCAGCCTGGTACCCCGAGAGCAGACGCTTCACTGGGTGGCAGAGGTAAGGCCAACCCCTTGCCATCACCTGGATTTAGGGACACTACAAATGGGGTACTATCTTAAGGCAGGACTAAAACACTTCTGTGGGTTTTTGTTTGTTTGTTTGGCACACCAAGATTGCCTTAGTGTGGTTGCTGGGATCAGCTTGGCACCCTGTTCCACACCCTTGTTCTATTTACAGACCCTGAAGATCGCATTAGCCCTGGCCAGCAGATTGGGAGATCCTGTCTATGATTCTACCATCATGGAGAGCATGGACGACATGCTCAGGTGGGTCATGGATGTAACGGTGGGAGGGAGGAGGAAGGATCATGTGAAAAGCTTGTGAATCCCTGGTCTATTTCAGTTGACTCCTAATTTACAGTGTAACTCTGAGAACCTCTGCCAACAGGTCACCTTCTCAGCCTACACTATGAGTTGGTATGGATGTATCTATTCCTACCTTTTGAGTGGAAAAAAGAACGTCTAAGAGCAATAAACATAGTCACCTTGAGGCCAGGCACTGGTAGCTCATGCCTATAATCCTAGCTACTCAGGAGGCTGAGATCTGAGAATCACAATTTAAAGCCAACCTGGACAGACAGTTTTGAGACTCTTATCTCCAGTTAACCACCAAAAAGCTATGAATTCAAAAGCTATGGTTCAAGTGGTATAAGGGTTGGCACTTCCAATACCACACTTCCAGTACAGTGTTTTGCTAGTTAATTGTACCTAGAGTCTTTGTTTGTTTGTTTTTTGTTTGTTTGTTTTTTGGCCAGTCCTAGGCCGTGAACTCAGGGCCTGAGCACTGTCCCTGGCTTCTTTTTGCTCAAGGCTAGCACTCTGCCACTTGAGCCACAGCGCCACTTCTGGCCATTTTCTGTATATGTGGTGCTGAGGAATCGAACCCAGGGCCTCATGTATACGAGGCAAGCACTATTGCCACTAGGCCATATTCCCAGCCCATGTACCTAGAGTCTTATAGACTTTTCTTCCCCAGCTGGCTTCAAACCTCTATCCTCATGTCTTAGCCTCTCAAGTAGATAGGATTACAGGTGTGAGCCATAGGCATCTGGCCCCCAGCTAAACTCTTTCATGGTCTAGGCTCTGTCCCTGAGCTCTTTTGCTCAAGGCTAGCCCTCTACACTTGAGCCATAGCCCTGCTTTCAGCTTTTTGCTGGGTAATTGGCAATAAGAATCTCATGAATTTACTATCTTTCTTTCTTTTTTTTTTTTTTTTTGCCAGTCCTGGGGCTTGAACTCAGGGCCTGAGCACTGTCCCTGGCTTCTTTCTGCTCAAGGCTAGCACTCTGCCACTTGAGCCACAGCACCACTTCTGGCCATTTTCTATATATGTGGTGCTGAGGAATAGAACCCAGGGCTTCATATATACAAGGCAAGCACTCTTACCACTAGTCCATATTCCCAGCCCCTTCTCATGAACTTTCTTTAATGGCTGGCCTCAAACTGAGATCCTGAGATCCAGCCTTCTGAGTAGCTAGTATTACAGGTGTGGGGAGGTGCACCCAATTCCAACTAAACTCTTAATGTTAGTTCTAGACCACAAACATTAAGTGAAATGAATACAGTTCATTTATTCCAAACAAATTTTCAGAGCATCTGAAGTGCATCAGACACTTTCATAGAAAGGATTGAATAAAGCCAAGTAATTAAATGACTCATGACTTAAACATTAAATTAAAAGCTGCTTCTGAGGGAAAAAAAAGTCTGCATAACATCTAAATAAATTGACTCAGTTCAACAGTTGTTTCTTGGGTGTATCTTATGTGCTAGCAATAGGCCTTACAGGCCTTATATATAAGACCTTTACAGGTCTTATAGTCCAGTGGGGGGAAGGCAGATTTCATCAAATAAATAGATAAACATTACAGGGAGGAGTGTAATGAGAGTTTGATGTGTGCTCATTCCCCCACCTCTTGTCTTTGTAGCAAGGTGGAAGCCGCCTACCTCCGGGGCCACATCAATGACTCCCAGGCAGCTCCTACCCCTCTCCTGCCTGTCTATGAGCTGGATGGGGCTCCCACAGCTGCCCAGGTGCTGATTATGGGTCCTGATGACTTTATTGTGGCCATGGTCAGGTATGCCAGCTCAGGCTTAGAACTTGGAACAAGAGATCCTTTGAACCAAGAGAAAGATGGGGGGGGGGGGGGGGAGTAGAGGTAAAGGCAGCTACAAGGCTTACTCTATTCCACTTTGTCCCCCAGCTCCTTGAATAGGCCCTTTGGCAGTGGCCTCATCACTCCCTCTGGGATCCTGCTCAACAGCCAAATGTTGGACTTCTCTTGGCCCAACAGGACTGCTAACCACTCTGCACCTAGCCTGGTAAAATCTTGCTTCTCTTTCTCCTCAGGGAACCCTGAGGTTAAGTAAGAGATAAGGCGGTATGGCTGCCCCTTCCTTCCCTGTTTGCTTCAGGAACTTCTGTCATGAGGAAATAAGATGTCCATTTTACCCCTAGCCCTGACATATATGGAGCATGCAACCTGGTGGGTGTGAAGAATCTTTGTCCCATTCTGTCACCGTCTCACTTGATGACCCAGGGAAAGTCTCGTCCCTCTCTGGACCTCAGTTGCTTCACCTGTTCAATGAGGGGATTATCCTCATTGATGCTCTGGGTCCTTTCTAGCACTAGTGTTCTGAGAGGGACCAAGGAGGAGGCACTTAGGGATTTTTTTTCTCTCTGATCCTGGGGCTTGAACTCTCAACACTGTCTCTTAGCTGTTGTGCTCAAGGCTAGCACTCTACCACTTGAGCCACAGCTCCACTTCTGGCTTTTTAGGTAATTGGCAATAAGAGTTTCATGGACTGTCCTGCTCAGGCTGGCATCAAACTGCTATCCTCAAATTTCAGGCTCCTGAGTAGCTAGGATTACAAGTCTGAGCCACCAGCAGGCAGCTGGTAGAAGTTATTTCGTAGGAGACTAGCACTCTTATACTCTGTACCGGAAGTCCCTATAAATCAAGGACTCATAGAAACAATCCGGTGGGGATTCTACCGTTCTTCCCCATTGCTCAGTCCTTTCCTGCTCCATCCATAGCAGCCTCATAGCAAATGAGTACACTCATCCTTGTGCCCTCTTATCTACCCTTCCAAAGGCCCTCCCCATTTCACATAACACCACAGAGTTGCCCAGGAAGTGACTACTGCGGCACCCTCCCCACCCTGAACTGGTCCTGAGGATGATGTAGATGAGGGAGAAGTGTGGGAAGGGTGGTGGGGTGGTCTTTTCCCTGTCTCATCCTACTCCATATCCTCCTTTCCATCTCTGTTCTCTGACAACAGGAGAACTCAGTGCAGCCAGGAAAGAGGCCACTGTCTTTCCTACTGCCCACTGTGGTCCGTCCAGCAGAAGGGCTCTGTGGAACCTACCTCGCCTTGGGAGCCAACGGAGCTGCCCGGGGTCTCAGCGGCCTCACCCAGGTGAGGTTCCCCCCGTCATGGACCTTTTGCAGTCGGGAGCCAAGCTGTGACCTTGCTTCAGCAGTCCCTCCTATCTGCCTTGGTCTTGCATCCCTTACATGGAAACATGGAAAAGCATGAGCTATGATGTTTTGGGCCATGCCAGTCGTGAGCACAAATGGGCTGTATTGAGCTTCTTGTTTCCCCAGGATTCAGAGGGAATTACAAGACAAGTAGAAGTGAAAAGTAACATAGCATCTGGGTTCCCTATGTTCTGTCCACATCAAGCTCTATCATTCCTCTAACACTGCAGCTGAATAAACCATCCTCTTTGGGCTTGATTTTGAAAGGAAGGCTCTACCACTCTCCAGACCATCTCAAGGTGGTTTCACAAATGTCTTGAGCATCTGATATATGTGCCAGGCACTTATTTTGGCTGGTGATACAATAATTTTATAATTAAGGCTCCCCCTGTGTTTCAGCCCAAGTGCTGCCAATTTCCAACTGTGTGATACTGGGGAATTCACTTGACCTCTCTCAATCTTAATATCTTCACTTGCAAAATAGAAGTCATCACAGTAGCTAATTATGTTTATAAAGTTCTCTCTGTGTGCATCACACTGCAACTGATGTCAAACCTATTGGCTCCCTCCCACCCCCAACACAGGGAAGAATGCATATTTCTGTTTGATTGATGAAAAACTGAAATTCTGAGAGGTTAAGAAGTTAGGTCAAGCTGGTCACCAGTGGCTCACACCTGTAATCCTAGCTCCTAAAGAGGCTGAGATCTGAGGATTGCAGTTCAAAGCCAGCCCAGGCAGGAAAGTCTATGAGACTTGTGTCTCCAATTAACCCCCAGAAAACTGGAAGTGGTGCTGTGGCTCAAAGTGGCAGAGCACTAGCCTTAAACAAAAAAGCTCAGGGACAGTGCCCAGGCCCTGAGTTTAAGCTCCACAACCAACCAAAAAGAAGAAGGAAGAAGGAAGAAGGAAAGAAGGAAGGAAGGAAGGAAAAAGAGGAAGAGGAGGATGATGACTAGAAAGGAGGAAGATGAGAGGAGGAAGGGGATGGGGAAGAAGGAGAAAAAGAAGGAGGAGGGGGGAAGAGGAGGAGGAGGAGGAGGAGGAGGAGGAGGAGGAGAAGAGAAGAAGAAGAAGAAGAAGAAGAAGAAGAAGAAGAAGAAGAAGAAGAAGAAGAAGAAGAAGAAGAAGAAGAAGAAGTTGTTAACTCAAGTTCCTTCATCTACTACAGGTAGTTGGGCTAGAAGTACTCACATTGTTCCCTGAACCACCCCTAGTTATTAAGCTCATACATCCTGTCCAGAGAAGAGGGCAAAGGGATTTCTGGGCTAGGATCAAAGAAGACCAGTGCTAGTGGCGGCTCTTCCCAGATTTCTTCTAAACTCTGGAGTGAGTCATTTTCTTCTCTAGCTCTTAGTTTCCTCCTCTATGAAATGAAGTCAGTCACCGAAGGCCCACCTGTTGTCCAGGACTGTTGAGAGGCTCAGATGACATAGCTGGTGTGAGGATTTTAAAGACAAATCTTTAGAACACAGTTCATATTTGTTGTCTACTCAGGAAGGGTTAACTACCCTGGCTCAAGGTGCTGTGCTTGGGCATTGTGGTTATGTCATTACTGTGTTCTCATGGAGACTTTCCCCTTACCTCCTTCCCAGAGACAGGGAGGGATAAGTTCTTCCTGAAAGGCGTAGCTTCCCTCATAGCCTTTGTCCCCATGAACTAAAGGTGAATGCTGAGGAGCCTTGAACCCTTTATTTTTCTGCCCTATGATGACCCACAGGTTCTGCTGAATGTCCTGACCTTGAACCGGAACCTGAGTGACAGCCTGGCTCGAGGCCGTCTGCACCCAGACCTACAGTCCAACCTCCTGCAGGTGGACAGTGAGTACAGAGCAGACTCCCATGGGGTGGGCACAGGGACAGGTGGAGACAAACTCCTCCTCCCTCTGTCCTTAACCAGTACCAGCTTCCTTCTTGTGAAAGTTTAGGTTTGGAGTGAGAAATTGGGAGATTTGGGCAGTATTACAGATTGAATTCCAGTGCCCTAGATTAGGCAGGCACTCTATCAGTTGAGTCATACCTCCACCCATCCCTTTTGCTTTAGTTATTTTAAATAGTCTTGTGCTTTTTGCCTGTACCAGCCTCAGACCCCAATCCTATATTTGCCTCCTGCATAGATGGGATTATAGGGCTAAGCTAGATTTTTCCTCACAAACTATGAAAGATCTGTAACAATGAAAGATGTGGGGAACTGGCGCCATCTTGCCATTTCCTGGCTTTGTGGCCTTGAGAAATCCACAACTCAACTCTGGGCCTCAGTTTTCTCATTTGTAAAATAAGATATTGTTGTTCTCTTTACAAACCTTCATCCATTCAAGTTTGTATTGAACAGGCACTGTGTGCCAGCCATCATCCTAGGAACTGGGAATACTGCATGTACAGGCAGGCAGGAAAATAATCAAAGAAGTGTGAGCTAGCAAAATGCTGGGTTCAGTTTTAAAGCAGAATGATGCAATAGAACTATGATCAAGGAAGGCTTCTCTTTGGTCGTTTCTAAGGACAGATCTGAAGGGTCAGAAAGTACCAACCATGCAGAGAACTGGGGCAGAGCTTTGTAGACTAAGGGAACAAGTGCAAAGAACTCACAGGATGGGGCTTGGTGTTTTTGAGGAATAAAAGGGAATGAGGATAAAATGAGATTAGAAAGACAAACATGGGCCAGATCATGGCCCTTACAGGAACAGGGGGTTAATTTTGGACGTAGCTTCATTTTGTAATAGGAAAGTATGTGTATACCTGTAAGGAGCTTTTATTATAGCAATATGCTATGCTAGTCCAAAGGGGATACAGAATTAATTGAGACACAATCTTTGCCTGATCAGTGTTATCACCATTTTGCTGATAAAGAAATTGATTCAGCTGGGTGCCAGTGGCTTACATGTGTAATCCTAGACACTCAGGAGGCTGAGATCTGAGGATCAGTTTGAAGCCAGCCCTAGCTGACAAGTCAGTGAGACTCTTCTTTTCTTTTCTTTCTTTCTTTCTTTTTCTTAACCAGTCTTTGGGCTTGAACTCTGGGCCTGGGCAATGTCCCTGAGCTTCTTTTGCTCAAGGCTAGCACTCTACCACTTGAGCCACAGCACCACTTCCAGCCTTTTCTGTTTATGCGGCAAGCACCTACCACTAAGCCACATTCCCAGCCCTCAGTGAGACTCTTATCTCCAATTAGTCAGCAAAAAGCCAGAAGTAGAGCTGTGGTGCAAGTGGTGCTAGCCTTGAGCAAAAAAAATGCTCAGGGACAGTGCCCAGGCCCTGAGTTCAAGCTCCAGGACTGGCACACATCCATATTCACAAACTCTTATAAAAAGGAAGACATGATCAATAAACAGGTAGTAGTGAGTACTTTAAAAAGAAAATAATGCTGATGGACCCTGGTGACTCATGCCTGTAACCCTAGCTACTCAGGAGGCTGAGATCTGAGGATCGCAGTTCAAAGCTAGCCTGGGCAAGAAAGTCCGTGAGATTCTTATCTGCAGTTAACCACCAGAAAACTGGAAGTGATTCTGTGGCTCAAAGTGGTAGAACATTAATTTTGAGTGAAAAAAGCTCAGGGACAGCACCCAGGCCTTGAGTTCAAGCCCCACGACCACCACCAACAAAAGCATGGTAAAGATGCATGGGTAGCTATTCTAGATAATAGAGGTGACTCAATTAAAGACTAGAATGAAGTAAGTTAGTCAGCTTTGTGTCTATCAAGGGAAGCACTGGGATTGGTAGAGTAACTCCAGTGGTAGAGTACCTGCTTAGCAAGAGCAAGGGCCTGAGTTCAAACCCCAGAACCATAAAAAAAAAAAAGAAGGAAGAGAAGGAGGAGGAAGAGATGGAAGAGGAAGAGGAGGGAGGAAGAGGAGGAGGATTATTTCAGGAAGAAAGGATAGCAAGTGCAAAGGATCTGAAGTAGGAATATGTTTGGCCAGCATGGCAGGAACAGAGTTCAATATAGTGGAGAATAAGAAGAACATAGTGGAGAGTAGTGGACAATAGAAGAAAATAGAAAATAGGAGAAGAATTTAGAGTTAGGACCCAGATAATGATGAGACCTGGCTAAGACTGATTCATCAAAGCTGTTGGAGAATTTTGAGTGGGAGAAGTGACAAAGTTTGACAAATGGTTTTAAAGGATCACCTTGGCGCCTGTGGAAGAGGCTGTAAGGAAGCAAGGAAATCAGTTAGTGTGTGATGCAGCAATCCTAGCAAATAATGATGGCAGTTTAGCCTAGGCAGGTAGAGATGAAGACCTCAAGTACCTCTTTTAATATTAAGAATGACTGTAGCCAGGGGCCAGTGGCTGTAATCCTAGCTACTCAGGAGGCTAAGAGCTGAGGCTTGAAATTCTAAGCCAACCTGACCTGACAGTAGGAGACTTATCTCCCATTAATAGACAAAAAGGCAAAAGTGGCTCAAGTGGTAGAGCACCAACTTGAATGAAAAGCTAAACAAGAGTGCAAAGAACCTGAGTTCAAGCCCCAGTAGCAGCACGCACGTGCACACACACACACACACACACACACACACACACACACACATATACACAGGATGACTGTATATTATTTATCACTATATGCAAGGCTCTGAACTCAGTACTTTCTGGGTACTACCTCCTTTAATCCCGGTGACAACTTCAAGTAGTAGATTTTCTTATAATCCCTCCCCCACCTTTTTTTTTTTTGCCAGACCTGGGGCTTGAACTCAGGGCCTGAGCACTGTCCCTGGCTTCTTTTTGCTCAAGGCTAGCAGTCTACCTCTTGAGCCACAGCACCACTTCTGGCTTTTTCTATATATGTGGTGCTGAGGAATTGAACCCAGGGCTTCATGTATACGAGATGAGCACTTTACCACTAGGCCAACCCCTATAATCCCCTTTTTTAAACATGAGTATCTGAGGCCCAGAGAGGTAAAGCAGTTTGCCCCAGGTCATACAGCTCTTTGGTGGAGCAGCTAGGATCAGGAATCAAGTTTAATTATAGGACTTCTGAGCTAATGTTGTGCATACTGTGAATGTGTGTACATTGGGGATTGGTTTTCAGGTGAGTTCACAGAGGAAGAGATTGAGTTCCTGGAAGCCAGAGGTCACCACGTGGAGAAGGTTGATGTCCTATCCTGGGTCCATGGCAGCCGGAGAACCAACAACTTCATCATTGGTGTGAAGGACCCTCGGAGCCCAGATGCAGCTGGAGCCACCATCCTGTAGAGCAGCAGGGTGGGGTGGGGGTCTCTGCTCCCCCCCTTTGCATGTTCCCAGAGTCCCTCTCTCTCCCAGGTTTGGTCTCAGGGGGACCCCAGGGATGCCCTCAGATCAGGGGCTAGAGGGGATGCTTAGCAAACCCTAATCCCAGAGTAACTGGAAAATTCACCATCAGGAGGTTGTGGTGGTGGTGATGGTGGTGGACAGCTGTGTCCATGACTATGCAGGCAGGACCTTGAGGAATTGGACTGCCTGCCTATCTGTCTGTCTGGTTGTCTGTCTGTCTGTCCATCTATCTGTTCTCTTCTCTCAGCCATGCTGGCCCTGAGCTTAGGGATGTGCTTGCAAACCCTTCTCAAGGGTCTCATCACCCCCAACATCTCCAGACTGGTCTGACCTGGGCCTTGTCTTCCAGATCCCTTCTCCTGTCCCCAGCCTCATTTCTTAAGTGACTAGGATTTTTTAAATGGACCATCATAGGGAGGGGGTAACCCTCTCTTACCATCAGGTTAAGGCAGGGACCTTGCATCTAAGGGTCCCTCGGGTTGGGGGAGGGGTGGGGATGGGGCCAGCTCAGGGGCTTCCATTTGCGAAGGGGAATTAAAGAAAGAATATTGCTTAACCATGGCTCTGTCTTGATTTCTATTTCACTGTAGTGGGAGTGGCAGTGGGAGAGGATACCTTGGCTCATCCCGCACCCAAAAGCCCTGACTCTAGAGACAGCTAAATTTGTAAGGTTTATATATCCAAAACTTGCACTGGGAATGAGCTATTATTGTAGATAGACTATATTATGTTAGGCTCTATTTTAAGCATTTACATCTGTAATCTTTATTATTTATTTAGTGTGTGTGTGTGCTGAGATTCACACTTGAACTCAGGGCCTAGGCACTGTCTCTTAGCTTTTTTGCTCAAGGATGGCATTCTACCACTTGAGCCATACCTCTACTTCTGGCTTTTTGCTGTTTAATTAGATATAAGAGCCCCCTGGATAACCTTCCTGGGCTGTCTTTGAACTGCAATCCTCAGATCTTAGCCTCCTAAGTAGCTAGGGTTGTAGACTTGGCCACCTTCATTTTATAGTTGGGAAAAGGCAAAAGTAATTAATTAAGTAATGTTCAAGGTTCCTCATCTATTAAGTAGAAGAATTGGGGTTCAGTGTCAGCATGTCTAACCCCTTAATCTGTGCTCTTAACCAATTCCACAATGGCTAGGTACACTATTATAAAGTATATTTTGCATACTATCACAGTATCATAGTATCAAAGGCTTTTTATCTTTTATTATTCATATATGCATGCACTCATCCATTATATTCCAGGCACTGGAATTCAGCACTGATCACATTTGCAGCCTACAGAGGGAGTCAAATGTTAAAGATATTAGGAGACACATGGGTGGAGATGTAGCTTAGTTGGTAGAGCACTTTGCTAGCATGCCAAGCTCTGGGTTAGATTCCCAGCACTATCAAAACAAAAACAAACACTGGATACTGATGGCTTACACCTGTAATCCTAGCTACTCAGGAGGCTGAGATCTGAGGATCCTACTTGGAAGCCAGCCCCAGCAAGAAAGTCCATGAGACTCTTATTTCCAATTAACCACCAGAAAACAGGATGTGGAGTTGTGGCTCAAAGTGGTAGAGCACAATCCTTGAGCAAAAGAGCTCAGGGACAGCACCCAGGCCCTGTGTTCAAGCCCCATGGCTGACAAAAACAAAGAAAAAAAAAAACAACAAGCAATCAGGACACAAATAATTAAAGTAGTTGTCATTACAATAGCTCCATAGTATTCCTCATAGAGGGAATAAGTGAAGATTACAGATGAAACAATGATCCAAATGTCTTATAAATATATGAGCAATCCATGCCTCAAGGTCCCAGCTCTTCCAAAATCATGTCCATAGTTTATATATCCCACTGTTTTCTTCTGTATACCAACATATTTTAAAAGTAAAAATGAAGCTGGGTACTAGTGACTCATCCCCTCTTGTCCCCCTCTCTTTTTCTATGGTACTTGGGCTGTTCTATCTCTAAGCTACACCACTCACTTTGTCTATTTTTTTATTTGGATGCTGATCAGACATCTGTGTTCACTTGGGAATTCATCAGGTATCAGGATTTGCACTCATAATGTGTATACTTTTATATCTAGTGTGATAGACTATTAAACATTTTGAAATCTCAAGAATTTTTTTTTTTTCAGTGCTGGGGTTTAAACACTGGGCTTGAGCCCTGTCCCCTGAGCTCTTCAGCTCAAGGCTAGCGCTCTACCACTTGAGACACTGCGCCACTTCAAGTTTTCTTGTGGTTAATTGGATATGAGTCTCATGGATTTTGCTGCCCAGGCTGGCTTTGAACCATGATCCTCAGATCTCAGCCTCTTGAGTAGTTAGGATTGACCCATCGGTACCTGGCTCAATAATTTTGTTTGTGTTTGTATGGTTGTTTTTTTGTCAGTTCTAGGGCTTGGACTCAGGGCCTGAGCACTGTCCCTGGCTTCTTTTTGCTTAAGGCTAGCACTCTACCACTTGAGCCACAGTGCCTACTTAGGGCTTTTTCTGTGTATGTGGTGCTCTGAGGAATGGAACCCAGGGTTTTGTGCATGCTAGGCAAGCACTGTACCCCTAAGCCCATCAAGAAAATTATTTTTTTTTAAAAAAAGTTTAAAATACTAAGAAAACTACCCCACCTTTTTTTTGTCACTTCTTTTTTTTTTTTTTTTTTTGGCCAGTCCTGGCCTGAGCACTGTCCCTGGCTTCTTCCAGCTCAAGGCTAGCACTCTGCCACTTGAGCCACAGCGCCGCTTCTGGCCGTTTTCTGTATATGTGGTGCTGGGGAATCGAACCTAGGGCCTCGTGTATCCGAGGCAGGCACTCTTGCCACTAGGCTATATCCCCAGCCCCATTTTGGTCACTTCTTGATATTGTCCCTGTTTGTTTTTTTAAACCATTTATCACCCTATGTCTTTAATTTTCCAAAGCTTTTTATCCTAAAGAAAAAAACCCATTGTTCATCCAAATTAAGCATTAATGCAGAGAAGAGGCCCACTTTTCAAAGGAGGTCCCTTCCATTTGTCTGAATATTACTAGGTGATACTGTGATAACAAGGCACTTTTCTGCCACCTATTGGTAAATTGTCACAATACCTTTACATAGTACAAGGTTTGCCACATGAGTGGTAGATACCTACTGAGAAGTAATGCCTTTTGTAGGGCACAACTCACCCAACTAAATGTGGTGACCTGTTTTGAGAAACATCCTTGTTCTGAGGAGCCCTGAAGACATTAAAAGACTGATTTCCGACAGGCACGGGTGGCTCATGCTTGTAGTCCCAACTACTCAGGAGGCTGAGATTTGAGGATTGCAGATCGATGCCAGCCTGGGCAAGAAAGGCCGTGAGACTCTTATCTCCAGTAAACTACTCAGAAAAAGCCAAAAGTGGTGCTGTGGCTCCAGTGGTAGAATGGTATCCTTAAGCAAAGGAAGCTCAGGGACAGTACCCTAGGCCTGAGTTCAAGCCTAGGACTGGAGGGGGGAAAATAGCAACTGATATTCTCTAGGTGGATGTTCTTTTTCCCTTCTTTCCCCTTACTCTATTTGTCAGTGGGTTTTTTGTTTGTCTGTTTGTTTTGCTTTTGCCAGTCCTGGGGCTTAAACTCAGGGCCTGAGCACTGTCCTTGGCTTCTTTTTTTTTTTTTTTTGTGCCAGTCCTGGGCCTTGGACTCAGGGCCTGAGCACTGTCCCTGGCTTCTTCCCGCTCAAGGTTAGCACTCTGCCACGTGAGCCACAGCGCCGCTTCTGGCCGTTTTTTCTGTATATGTGGTGCTGGGGAATCGAACCTAGGGCCTCGTGTATCCGAGGCAGGCACTCTTGCCACTAGGCTATATCCCCAGCCCCATTGGCTTCTTTTTTTGCTCAAGGTTAGCACTCTACCACTTGAGCCGCAGCACCACTTCTGGCTTTTTCTATATATGTGGTGCTGAGGAATCAAACCCAGGACTGCATGTATATGAGGCCAGCACTTTTCTACTAGGCCATATTCCCAGCCCTTGTCAAAGTTTTTTTTATTTGTTTTGTTTTTGTTGCCAGTCCTGGGGCATAGACTCAGGGCCTGAGCACTGTCCCTGGCTTCTTTTTGCTCAAGGCTAGCACTCTACCTCTTGAGCCACAGCACCACTTCCAGCTTTTTTCTATATATGTGGTGCTGAGGAATCGAACCCAGGGCTTCATATATAGGAGGCGAACACTTTACCAGTAGGTCATATTCCCAGTCCTGTCAGTGTTTTTTGAAGACATTATTTAAGGATTCACTATTAGTTTTAGCCCATTTAGACTCACATACAAAAGTAGACATTTTCCAAATACCAATTAGACTGTTCATATCAAATGATAATAAATTCATTTTTTCTTTTATGTGTATATGTGTATGTATGTGTAAGAGAGAGTGTGTTCTGGAACTTGAACTCAGGATCTTTTTTTTTTTTTTTTTTTTTTTTTTTTGGCCAGTCTTGGGGCTTGGACTCAGGGCCTGGCTTCCTTTTTGCTCAAGGCTAGCACTGTACCACTTGAGCCACAGCGCCACTTCCAGCTTTTCTGTTTATGTGGTGCTGAGGAATAGAACCCAGGGCTTCATGCATGCAAGGCTGGAAGTGAACTGGGCACCAGTGTCTCATGCCTGTAATCCTAGATACTCTGGAGATTGAGATGTGAAGATGATGGTTTGAAGCCAGCCCAGGCAGAAAAGTCCATAGGACTTTGATCTCCAATAAATCACTCAGAAGCCGCCAGAAGTGGTGCTGTGGGCACAAAGAGACTCAGGGATAGCACACCCCGAGAGGAGAAAAAGAAAAAAGAAAGCTAGAGGCAGAGCTGTGGCTCAAGTGGTAGACTGGTAGCCTTAAGTAAAAAAGCGCAGGGACAGCATCCAGACTCTGAATTCAAGACCTACGACTACTATAAAAATAATGGTAATTGCTTTGAGAAGACACCATGATTTCAAATTAACCTATGAGCTGAAAACATATTTTGCATTTAAATGAAAAAAATTGAAATTGAAATTTAAAAATAAAATATCAAACCAGGTACTGATAGCTCACGCTTCTAATCGTAGCTACTCAGGAGGCTGAGCTCTAAGGATTTGGGTTCAAAGCCAACCTAGGCAGGAAAGTCCATGAAACTCTTATCTCCAACTAACCATCAGAAAAATGGGAGTGGAGCTGTGGATCAAAGTCATAGAGCACTATCCCTGAGCGAGAACACTCAGGGACAGCACCCCGGCCCTGAGTTCCAGCCCCATGACTGGCAAAAATACACAAATAAAATACACTATCATAATGAAATCCATTTTGTATGATTAATATGAGTTGATTAAAAAGTTATTTCAAGCTGGGTGCCAGTGACTAACAGCTGTAATCCGTAATCCTAAGTACTCAGGAGGCTCTGATCTGAGGACTGAGGCTCAGAACCAGACCAGGCAGGAAAGTCCATCAAACTCTTACCTCCAGTTAAGCATCAGAACAGCTGGAAGTAGATATGTGGCTCAAGTGGTAAAACATTAGCCTAGCAAAGCAGCTCAGGAACAGCACCAGGCCCTGAGTTCAAGTTCCAGGACTGGCACACCTGTTATTTTAAAAAGAAAAGGAAAAATTTTCAAAGGTATCAGCCCTAAAAAATCGTGTGTGTGTGTGTGTGTATGTGTGCTGGAACTGAGACTTGAACTCAGAACCTCGTGTTCTCACTTAGCCTTTCTGCTCAAGATTAGAGCTCTACCACCTGAACCACACTTCACTTCTGGCTTTTTGGTGGGCCTTAATTGGAGATATGAGCCTTAGGGACTTTCTTTCCTTTTCCTGGCTTCACACCTGTGCCTGTCTATTTGGCTCTTTTCTTCTCTTTTTAAAAAGAGAAATAAGGAGCCATCAGATTATTTTTAGTAGAGGAGTGACATGATCAGACTTCTGATTTAGAAACATTGTAGATGTGCATATGAGAAAGCTGGGAGTGGCTCCTGAGCCAGTCGAAGGGCATAGTATGTGCTTGGTATTTGGGGGAATTATAATCCCTGACTCCCTTTCTTATATAGGGCTAATATGACTGAGCTGCTCATCTTCTGTAATGCTCGTAATACATCCTTAACTCCCACTTTACAGATAAAGAAAGCTGAGTTCCCGAAAGGAAGAGAAAATGAGGAAGCTGTATGAGAGCAGATCCGAATCCAGGCCTGGATGATCTGCAAGTCCCAGGGATGGTTTCTCTGCATTTGACTGGAGGCGAAAGGCCACATTCATTTGCTCATTGAAGGATTACATTTTTTGAGCACCTACTGAGTTTGATAGGGTGCTGGTGATAATGGGAAAAACCAGGAGGAGATTCATAAAGAATACCAAAGGCAGCTGCTATCTCTATTACCATGGTGACTACCTGATGCAAAGCTAACAACGGCATTATTACACACTAACGTGACAAGCATCTTGCCAAATGCTTTGCACTTCTTCCCTTCTGTCCTCTTCCCAGGGAAGTATCCCCAGTATTTCAGACGGGCAAAGTAAGGTTTGGACATGTGCAAGGGTAGCCAGGCAGGATACGCGGGCCAAGCCACTGAGGAGATCGCGGCAACCCCAAGCAGACAGACATCCACGGGCATCCGCGCGCAGCACCAAGCACTCAGCACCCCAGTGAGCCGGCGCGCACACCACAGCCCGCTCGCGGGGACGCTGGGTCACGTGGACAGGGCCCCGCCCCTCGGTCCCGCCCCGCCCCCGCCCGCGCTCCCTCCCTCTCTCTCTCCCTCCCTCCCCCTCCCTCCCCGGCCCGGTCCGGCCCATCCCCCTCCCCACCGGCTCCCTGAGGCCCTGCCGGGTCGGGCTGCGGGCGGCCGGGCGCCGACGGGTGGACAGACGGGCGCACGCGAGGACGGGCGGACGGACGCACGGAGGGCGGCGGGGCACGCACGGCCCGGGCCGGCGCTCCGAGGCCCGCCCGGGAGGGCCGGGGCCGCGCTCAGGTGAGGCGACGGCGACGCGGGCCCGTAAGGGGTGGGCCTGCCGGGCGTCCGCGGGCCCGGCCCGGCTAGCTTCGCGGGGAGCAGGCGCCGCCCGGGCCCGGCGCGGGAAAATGGCGCCGGGCGGCCGTGCAGCTCGGTCGGAGTGCGGGCCCAGCCCGAAGCCGCCCCGCCCGGCCGCCCGCCCGCCGTGCTCGTGTCCCCGTCGCCATGTTGGGGAGCGGGCCCCGGGCCTGCGGGCGGGGGCACGGGAGGGAGCGGCGGCGGGACCCGGGGCTGGGGAGGGTGCGGGACGCGGGGTTCGGGGCGCCGAGGGAGTGCAGGCCCGGCTGGGGGGCTGCGCGGGGTGGCGCTCCAGGCCCGAGGACCTGGCCGTAGCCGGACGCGGGGTCGCGGCCCGGGACGCAGAGGAAAGACACCGGGTTCGAATGGAACCGGGCTCCGGGTCCGTGGGCTGAGAGGATGGCCGGCCGTACAGTTGGGTTAGCCCGCGGGCAGTGTTCCGAACCCCGAGGCAGATCGGTCCTGGGGCTGGGGGTGGAGGCCCGGGGACCAAGCACCGGGTGTCAGGGCTGGAGTAGTTCTTTGCGAGAAGGGAGGAGGCTGTTGCTTAGAAATGGGGGGGGGGGGTGGTCCAGAGGCCAAGATGAGATTAGGGTAGTCCTGGGGTCCTGAGGCTGAATTGCAAGTCCTTAGGACTCCCGAGGAGCTGAAGACCTCGGAGCCAGCCCCCGGGACCTTCCACTCCCTGCTAGGGAGAGCAACAGGAAAAGAGAAGAAAGAGCTTGTTGGGGAGAGAAAGGGGAAGGGGCTGAGGGTTGGCATTCGAAGCTGGTCATCAAACTGGGGTGCAGAGAGTGGAACTGGTTGACAAGAAGAGAGAGAAACTCTTATCAATTTAGGGAGTTCTGTGTGACTTTAAAAGGAGGGACCCGGCTGTTTGGGGGCGGTAACCCGAGGTGTCTTCCTAGGAAGGGGACTGCCCACTGCCTAAGCAGGGTCACCTGGGGAGGTCATCAGACAGGCCTCATTGAAGCAACTAAAAATGATGAAGAAGAGTGAATGTGTACAGACTACAAAGGTCTTAGAAGTCATGTTATGGTTCTAAGCTGGATAGTGATTTTAGTGGCGACATAGTAAGGTTAACATCGTACACTTTGGAAATTGTCTGCTGCCTTCTCGTTTAACACACGTTGCCTTAAAGGGATTTGCTAGCTGAGAGAAAAGTGTTAAGAAATCAAGCATGACAGCATTAATTTGTTTTTGTGACAAGTTTGCCAGTAGAAAGGCTGAGGAAGATACAGAGTAGTATAAGTAATTAGCTATTTGATATGTCCTAGCTCACCTGAATCTGTACAAAAAAAAAATGTTAACCTTCATGAACGTCTTCTTTGAGTTTTAAGAGATGCTCCTTCTCTTCTGTTTACTGCTCAGCAAAAGGTTACAAAAATGTAAAGGAAAAAAGAAAAGCCGGGCACTGGTACCTGACACCTGTAATCCTAGCTACCTAGGAGGCTGAGATCTGAGGATAGCAGTTCGAAGCCAGCCCAGGTAGAAAAGTTTGTAAGACTCTCATCTCCAGTTAACCACCAGAACATAGGAAGTGAAGCTGTGGTAGAGCACTAGCCTTAAGCAGAAAAACTCTAGGACAGCACCTAGGCCCTGAGTTCAAGCCCAATGACCAAAATGGGGGAAGAAGAAAGAAACATGAACAATGATAGAGACCTGGGATCTCTATCATATTCAGTTTAATTGAACTTCCATCATGATAGAGGAGAGTTCAAAGTTCACATGGTTTTGAGAGCGTTCGGAGGCAAACTATGCAAATCAGTCATTGATGTATTCTTCATATCCATGAGTTTTGCATGGGAGACTTCAACCATTTGCTAGGTTGAAAATAGTCTTTTAAAAGCATTGAAAGTGTAGCATTTGTTTTCTTGTCATTATTACCTAAACCAGACATTGTAACAACTGTTTACATAGTATTTACATTGTATTAAGTATTATAACTAATCTGGTAAGATTGAAAGTATCTGGGGATATACAAACATTGCACCATTTTATATAGGGGACTTGAGCATCTGCAGATTTTGTTATCTTAGGGGTTCTAGAATCAGATTTTGGCTGGAATATATCCAAACCCCATGGAATCAAAAAAGACTAACAATCTGTGTGAGGTGGCTCACACCTGTAGTCCTAACGACTCAGGACCATAGCTTAATGTCAGCCTCTGGCAAAAAAAAGTTCATGAGACTCCATTTCAACATAAAAGCTGACTATGGTGGTGTGCACTTGTCATCCCAGCTATGCAGGAAATATTAATAGTGGGGAATCATGGTCCGGTCTAGCCCAGGCATAAACACCTATTCAAAAAATAGCTAGAAGTAAAAAAGGCTGGGGACACATAGCTAAAGTGGTAGAGTTCCTGCATGAGATAAGCATTAGGCCCAGAGTTCAAAATCCTAGTACACCTTAATCCTCAGAAAGGACTTCCAGGGATTGGGGATGTAGCTCTGTGTCTGCCTAGCATATATAAGGCTCTGGATTTTACTTCTAGCACATAAAAGAAAAAAAAGGAGGGAGGTGGACATGAGGGTTTGAGGTGATAATGTTCTGGGTCTGTCTTTTCTCTGTGTGTGTGCCAGTACTAGGGCTTGAACTCAGGCTCTTAGCTTTTTCACTCAAGGCTAGTGCTCTACCATTTGAACAACAGCTCCAATTCCTGCTTTTTGCTGGTTAATTGGATATAAGAGTCTTACTGACTTTTCTGCCTGGGCTGGCTTCAAATGTGATCCTCATATCTCACCTCCTGAGTAGCTAGGATTACAAAGTGTGAGCCACCAGCAGGGAAGTCTGACTTTATCTATGCCAGTGTGCCCTTTAATATCTATTGAAGCATGTTAGACCCCTTAGAATATTTTTTGTTGTATAAAATAAAGCACATTGGATTATGAAGGAAACCAGTTATACCAAAATACATTTATTAAAATGTGTGTTTTTATTAAAATTTTAATTTTTTGTGCTAAGGATCAAACCAGGACCTGTGCATAATGGCAAATGGTCATACTGTACCACTGAGCTATAAACCAAGCCCTGTATATACAAGAAGCCAGATTTAGTGATGGTTCTGTTTTTGTAAGACAATTAGCATAAATAATACTTCCAAGATCTCTGTAACAACTGTGGTATAATGTAAGGATATTAGTGATTTTGTTGTTAGAGTTACAGATATTTCTATTAGAGTGATTTGTTCCATGTACTCATATTCAAATAAAACACTGGCTTTTAGATAGATTATGTTCATGAAAACAAAGAGGTTTGTTTTTCCTATTCAAATTAATAGATTGTCTCCTGAACTTCATGTGTAGATTTACCTATGTGAACCCCCAGATTTTCTATTCCTGCCACCAGTCATGGGTGACTGACATTTAATATATGGCAAGACTTAGCTAATGTAGGCTGTGGGCATGGCTCAAATGGTAGTGTGAGCCCCTGAGTTTAAACTGCAGTGCCACCAAAAACAAAAACAAACAAACAAAAAAACAGGTAGTCAAGTGGATGTGAAGCATTATACTAGGCTCTCATGATTCAAAAGTCTAAAGCAGAATCATTTCACTTTGGTTATTCAGACCTAAGAGAGAAGTAGATAGGTAAATAGTGATAGTTCGGAGTGCTAATTATTAAATATTGTAAGGACACAGAGATAGATGTGTCTTTGTTCTGTTAACCAGGGAATGTTGTGAAGGAGTGACTTTTGAAATGTATTCTGAAAGATGTAAGAGTTTGCAAGTCAGAGTTGGATAGTTTTTCAGGCAGTGTGGCTGAATGGACTGGAGTATGAAGCATAAAGTTTGTGTGAACGTGAGGCAGAAATGAAACTGGAAAGCTAGTGTAGAATCTGGTTGTGAAGGACCTTGCTAAGGAGTTCAGCCTGAATCCTCAGATGAGTAGGAGGCTAGGTTTTTGAGAAGGGAATGTATTAGGAGGCTTCATTTTTTAGGATATGAATGAGGGCTCTTTTGAAAGGATAGACTGAAGTCTACAGCCATACTACCCTGAATGTTCCTGATCACATCTGAAAGGATAGACTGAAGAGTAGGGAAGAAATAATGAGGGCCTGAACTAAGGCGGAGATATTGTGGGCATTGAGTGGAATTCAAATTTCCAAGTGGTGGTCATTGAGATCCTGTGTGGCAAAGAGGGAGGATTTTTAAATAATTCTAATTCAGGATTTTCTTCCCTTTTTGCCAATCCTGGGGCTTGTACTCAGGGCCTGGGTGCTGTCCCTGATCTTATTTTGCTCATGGCTAGCACTCCACCACTTGAGCCACACCTCCACTTTGGGCTTTTTTTTTGGTAGTTTATTAGAGATCCTGGGTCACTGGGCTGGTTTCGAACCGAAATCTTCAGATATCAGCCTCCTGAGTAGCTAGGATTACAGATAAAAGCCACAAATACCTGGCTCCCTTCATCTTTTAAAAAATATCCTGAACTTTATTGGGTGCTGGTGGCTCCTAGCTACTGAAGAGGCTGAAATCTGAAGATTGCTGTTCAGAGACAGCCTAGGCAGGAAACTTTGTGAGACCCATATCTCCAATTAACCACCAGAAAACCAGAAGTTCCACTCTGGCTCATGTGGAAGAGCACTAGTCTTGAGCTAAAGAGCTCAGAGACAGTGCCCAGGCCCTGAGTTTAAGCCCCACCACTGACCAAAAACAAAAAAAGAAAAGAAAAGAAAGATAAAGGGGAAAATTCTTATAGATAATAAGAGAATTTTTTGGAGGGTAGAGTAATAGGCTTTTAGAAACAATTATAAAGCTGTTAAATGTGTAGTTTTTCCTCAGAAACATAAGAGGTGTCAACAGATATAAAAGATAATGGAAGATATAGAAAGTAGGAAAATTATAGCTACCTTTGGTAAGGTTCAGTGGCCTATGGTCCATAGGTCAAATCTGGTCTACCACCTGTTTTTTTTTTGTTGTTTTTTTTTTTTGAAGTTTGTTTGTTTGCCGGTCCTGCGGCTTGAACTCAGAGCTTGGGCTCTGTCTCTGAGCCTCCCTGTACTCAAGGCTAGCACTCTACCACTTGAGCCACAGCCCCGCTGCCAGACTTTTCTGTTTATGTGGTGCTGAGGAACTGAACTCAGGGCTTCATGCATGCTAGGCAAGTACTCTACCACTAAGCCACCTTCCCAGCTCTACCACCTGTTTTTGTAAATAAAGTTTCATTGGCACATAGCCAACTTACTCATTTGCATGTTGTGTGGGTGCTTTTGTGATACCAGTGGGGGAGTTGGGCAGTTGTGGAAGAGTTGTGTTTGCTCACCAAGCTGAAAATATAATGCTTTATAGAACATTTCTAATCCTTTGTCTACAAATCTGCATGTTAGACTTTGCCATCCATTTTGAACTGTGGAGAATAACCATCTTGGCTCTACCATTGTGGACTAGATCCTCCATGTTCCTGAAACATGGCATAGATCCTATGATATTTTCTGTTTGTCATTGAGAGCAGGGTCTGCTATTGTGAAGTCCATTGTGTAGCAACTGTAATACTGCCAGGTTTACACTGCTTAAACCAAGCTGGGTCTTGTTCTGCCATTTTTTTACTGGGGGAATATATATATATATATTATTTTTATTTTTTATTTATTTCCTGGGACTTGAACTCAGGACCTGGGCACTGTCTCTGAGCTTCTTTTCCTCAAGGCTAGCATTCTACCACTTGAACCACAGAGCCATCTGGTAACTTGGGCAGAAATTTAAAAAGTGAGACCCTATCTAGTTTAAAAAAAGAGGGCCGGGAATGTGGTTTAGTGTTAAGAGTGTTTGCCTAGCATGCATGAAGCCCTGGGTTTGATTCCTCAGTACCACCTAAACAGAAATAGTCAGAAATGGCAGTGTGGCTCAAGTGGTCGAGTGCTAGCCTTGAGGAAAAGCTCAGGGACATTGCCTAGACTCTGAGTTCAAGCCCCAGGACTAGCCAAAAAAAGAAGAAAAGAAAAAATAAAGACCCTCTTATAACCAGAGCAGCCAGGTGTCATGGCTCAAGCATGTAATCCTAACCACTTGGGAAGCAGAGATTAGGGATTGCCACCCCTGGGCAAAAAAGTTCAAGACTCCATCTTAACACAGCTGGGCACAGTGGTGCTCACTTGTGACAGAGGGAAGCACAAGTAGGAGGAATGCAGTCCAGGCTGGCCCTGGGTATAAAATGAGATCCTGTTTTCAAATTAACCCACACACAAAAAAGGGGGCTGGTGGAATGATTTAAGTGAAAGTGCCTGCTTAGCAAGTACAAGGCCCTGAGTTCAAACCTAAGTACTGCCAGAGCAAAATGGGCTGGAAGCATGGCTTAAGCTGTAGAGCGTTTGTCTTGCCCTGATTCAAGCCCCAGTACTGCGGAAAGAAAAATCTGGAGATTGGTCTGGAGCTCAGATATAGAGCACTTACCTGACATACACAAGGCCTTGCATTTGATCTCTAATACTGCAAAACTAACTAAAAGTAAATTGAAGTGACTGTTGAAGATCCCTGTTGTTACAAAGTTCTGAATTTTAATTATGTCAGACTGTCAAGCTTTTCCTCAAGATTTGAAGTTATTCTGTACATTATCTTCTAGGATCTTCCCTGTTTATTTATTTATTTATTTATTTATTTTGCCAGACCTAGGCGGTGAACTCAGGGCCTGAGCACTGTTCCTGGCTTCTTTTTTGCTCAAGGCTAGCACTCTGCCACTTGAGCCACAGCACCACTTCTGGCCATTTTCTGTATATGTGGTGCTGAGGAATCGAACCCAGGACCTCATGTATACGAGGCAAGTACTCTTGCCACTAGGCCATATTCCCAGCTCCTTCCCTGGTTTTTCTTTACTGCTTAGATTTCTAATTCATCTGGAATTGATTCTTGTGTTTGGTGTAAAGTGGAGCATGGTTTCGTTCTTTTCCCCTGTGTATAAGGGGGAAAAGTGATCCCAATACCATATATTGAGTCGGGCTTGATTTCAGCTTGTGAGTTTTTTTATGAAGTCTGTCTAAGGCTCTAATTTCTACTGTTTGTTGTATGATGTTGGAACAGTTTACTTAACCTCTTTGTACCTCAATTTCCTCATCTTTAAGGGTAGTAATGCTAGAGAGTAGCCTAGTTAGACTGCTTGCCTAGCATTGTTCAGGAGGCCCTGAATTTCCATCCCAAAACCATAAACCTAAATTAAATAAATAAATAAAGTTGTCGAGGGGATAAAATTAGTTAATTCATGTACCTGTAGAACAATTGTAGCACCTACAAAATGCTCAATAAGTGTGTTCTGCTATTTAACACTAATTTCTATTCATTTCTGATTCCCCAGCACCTCATAGACAGTAAAGACTTACAATAGTTAACAGAAGTGTCCAAGTTAAATCCAAATTGTTGAGGGCTAGGCTGAATGTTTGTAGGAGGTGGTGGCAAAGGCTGTCTTAGAATATCTCCTGGAATGGAGCCCCTCCTGCACCTTTTTTTTTTTTTTTTTTTTTGCAGAGAATATCTGCAATCTCAGTTACCATGTATACAATAGCAAAATGGCTAGAACTCAATGGGAAAGAGAACTCTAGCTACAGTTTATAAGTGTCAGTAATGTGTTGCGGAGTTGTGATGCCAGAGTATAATACCAGAAAGAGATGACCCATGAGCAGAGCCCCCAAGAATGTTTAGGATCTTAATACTCAGAGATGAGAGTATTTTCCAGGTGGATGAAAGCATGAGTACAATAGTGGGTGCTCAGGGGAGAGTAGAGTCCATTTTGCCTGGAGAATAAAGTTGGTACAAGGGTGTTGCTGGAGTTAAAAAGGTTGGAAGTTGAGATTGAACAATAACAACATTAATAGTAGGCTAAGCAAAACTAAATGGTTCGTTTTTGCATGCTTACTAGACAGCGTGCTGCACATTACAAGTGGTATTTTATTTAATCTTCATAGAAACCTATATACTGTTTTTAATCCCTACTTCCAATCTGAGGAATAGAGCTAAAGATTGATAATTTGTGTCTTCAACTAGTCTAATTACAATTTCTATCTTCCCAGTTTCTGCATATTATGCTACCATATCATAGAAAGCTTTGAATACTCCTTTCTGTTTCAAGCTGGGAAGTTTGAACTTAGTTGGATAAATAAAGGGAAGCCATCAAAGATTTAGTGATGTGATTATTGCATTTCATTAGGAAAGGAAACATGGTTGTGACATAGAGGAGAAAAATAGGGAGAAAAGAGCAGTGGATCTAATTTGCTTTTCTGCTCACTAGATGGAATGCCCAGTGAGGTCTGGGCCAGTGTTTCTTCCTTCCTTCTTCCATCCCTTCAGTGTCAATAGACAATTCAATTGTCTTGTTTGACATTTATTTAAAAAAAATTGATCTTGACTGACACCATATAGGCTAGCTCATGCCCATAATCCTAGCTGCTTGGGAGGAAGAGATTGGGAGGATCATGGTTTGAGGCCAGCCAACACAAAAGTTAGCAAGACCCCTATCTCAACCAATAGCTAGGATCTCCAAGGTGTGACTGTCATACCCTAGCAACGTTTGGAAGTGTATGTACGCTTGACATCCAGGATCCCAAATGGGGGAAAAAAAGCCTGTACCCATCTAAAAAATAACCAGAACAAGCTGGGCACCAGTGGCACACCTGTAATCCTAGCTACTCAGGAGGCTGAGATCTGAGGATCACTGCTCGAAGCCAGTTGGGCCAGGAAAATCTGAAACTCTCATCTCCAGTTAACTAACAAAAAGCCAGAACTGGAGCTCTGGCTCAAGTGTTAGAGTGCTAGTCTTGAGCACAAAAGCTCAAGGACAGTGCCCAAGCCCTGAGTTCAAGCCCCAGGATTGGCACATACACAGAAACTAACCAGAGCAATAAGGCTAAAGTCTTGGCTCAAGAAGTAGAGCACCTGGGCTGGGAATATGGCCTAGTGGCAAGAGTGCTTGCCTCATATACATGAAGTCCTGGGTTCAATTCCTCAGCACCACATATATAGAAAAAGGCAAGGAGTAGTGGTGAGGCTCAAGTGGCAGAGTGCTAGCCTTGAGCAAAAAAGAAACTGGGGACAGTGTTCAGGCCCTGAGTTCAAGCCCCAGGACTGGCAAAAAAACCAAAAACAAGAGGAAGTAGAGCACCTGGACTAACAAGCTTGAAGCCAAGAGTTCAAGCCCAGGTACTGCTGATAGTTTTTGATCTTTTCCACCTCATCATGTATTTCAAATTTTCATTTTATTTTATTTCTGAACTTCAAAAGGTTGTACCAGAGGGTTACAATTTAACATGTCCAGTACTTCTTGGTACTTCGTCTTTTTCTAAGACTACAGTGGCTGCCTAGGAGCTCAGTATACCTTTGCTAAGTTAATAAATGACTAGGGGTAATGTAGATGTGTGCAGTGACTATAGAGAATATGAAGACTTGGGTGGGAGGTGTAATGACAGCCCTACAGTTTGATGATATACTGTATTTTATATATACAACCCATGTAAAGCAAAAGACCACCTCTTTAGCTTAGGGAAAATTGTATATTCTATATAGAATAATCCATTAACTGTCTGATACAAATATCAGAGATTAGAGGTGCATGTCACCATGTCCCATTCCCCCAGTCCTTTCTTGTGAGGACAAGAGTCATTGGATTAAGATATTACTTTTCTCCACTATGACCTTATCTTAACCAAATACATGTGCAGTGTTCAAGTTACATTTGGAGGTATTAAAGTTTAGGACCCAAATGTATATTTGAAGGAACACAATTTAGTCTAACAAGTGGCATTTGAGATGACAGGCATTAAGGTTTACTAAATCAATGTTAAAGTAAGATTACAAGTGGTGTTAAGGAGAGATGAGCCAAGGGAATAATGGATATAGCAAAGAAAATAGTGAAGAGGGGCTGGGGATATGGCCTAGTGGCAAGAGTGCTTGCCTCATATACATGAGGCCCTGGGTTCAATTCCCCAGCACCACATATACAGAAAACGGCCAGAAGTGGCGCTGTGGCTCAAGTGGCAGAGTGCTAGCCTTGAGCAAAAAGAAGCCAGGGACAGTGCTCAGGCCCTGAGTCCAGGCCCCAGGACTGGCCAAAAAAAAAAAAAAAAAAAAAAAAAAAAGAAAGAAAATAGTGAAGAGTCTGGTTTGCTGGTGCATTGAGAAGTTACCAAGAGATGAATTCAGAGCAGGTTGTTGGGGCTGTGGATGCCAGGTCTAGGATAAATGAATGTTGCTGAATGAACACAGAATTTTGAACTGTAACCTTACATCAAAGAAGCTCAGATCACTGAGAATTTTGAAGTGGTGGATTGCTGAAGTTTTGAATAACTGATTCAAGCTTTAGAAGGTTTTATGATTAGGTGATCATGGGTAAAGCACCCTGGAGAAATAAATAGATGGCCCATGATTTAACATCACCAGCCTCCCTCACTTACCTATGCTAGTAACTTTTCATCATGATAGTCAAGAAGAAATTTCTTCCTTTTCCTATACAGTACCAGGACTTGAACTCAGAGACAAGTTGCTATCTTTTTCACTAAAAGCTGGTAGTCTACCACTTGAGCCACAGCTCCACTTACAGCTTTTTTTTTTTTTTTTTTTTTTTTTTTTTGCCAGTCCTGGGCCTTGGACTCAGGGCCTGAGCACTGTCCCTGGCTTCCTTTTGCTCAAGGCTAGCACTCTGCCACTTGAGCCACAGCGCCACTTCTGGCCGTTTTCCATATATGTGGTACTGGGGAATTGAACCCCGGGGCTTCATGTATATGAGGCAAGCTCTTTTCCCACTAGGCCATATTCCCAGCCTGTATTTACAGCTTTTTGCTAGTTAATTGGAGATCAGAGTCTCAAAGACTTTCTTGCCAGGCTGGCTTTGAGCTGCGATCCTCAGATCTCAGATTCCTGAGTAACTAGAATTAACAAGTGTAAGCCACCATAAATTCCTCATGAAAACAACTCAACCAGCTTTTATAGTTTTGTGATTTTTTTTTTTCCCAGAACCGGGGACCGAACCCGGAGCCTTGCGCTTGCCAGGCAGGGGCTCTTCCGCTGAGCCAGATCCCCGGCCCCCTCAACCAGCTTTAATGATATTATTAGACCTCTCATCTTGGTCAGTCATCTGTGAGGAGTGATAAGTACTTAGCTTTCGGGTATGTCTGTGCAAAAGCATCTCCATGGGTTTTAGTGTTAATAATCGTGTTCTTCATTTTCTTTCAAACTTATCTTCAAACTTTCTGTTTTCCATTCTATTCTTTATCTTTTGATTTTCTTTTTCCTGAGCCTGGTCCAGCTTTTGTGTGTGTGTGTGTGTGTGTGTGTGTGTGTGTGTGTGTGTGTGTGTGTGTGTGTACATTTGCTGATCCTGCAGCTTGAACTCAGGGCCTGGGCACTGTCCCTGAGCTTCCTTTGCTTGAGGCTAGCACTCTACTACTTGAGCCACAGCTCTACTTGTGGATTTTTTTTGGTGATTAATTGAAGATAAGAGTCATGAACTTTCCTTCCTGGGCTTGCTTTGAACCTAAATCTTCAGATCAGCTTTCTAGGATTACAGGCGTGAGCCACCAATGCCCAGCCTACTTTCCATATTTCTTAAAACATCTGATTAATGGAAAGAGTTGAGAAAGACTATTTATTGCCGAAGCTAATGATTCATTCTTTTTCTGTGTCTTTTTAGTAGTAGTTATATTGGCTCTGTCCACAATAAGGAATGCAAATTGTGAATCCTCATTCAGATTGTGGTCAATAATTATCTTCAGGACTAGGGATATGGCCTAGTGCTTGCCTCCTATACATGAGGTCCTGGGTTAAATTCCCCAGTACCACATATGCAGAAAATGGCCAGAAGTGGCGCTGTGGCTCAAGTGGCAGAGTGCTAGTCTTGAGCAAAAAAAAGCCAGGGACAGTGCTCAGGCCCTGAGTCCAAGCCCTAGGACTGGAAAAAATAATAATAATAATAAAGAACGCTACTGTCATGAGTCACAAGCAAAATCTGAACGAAATCCTAGAAACTCAAAAAAAATTATCTTCAAGTGCTTTTCCGTATTTGTGTCTAGACGGCTCTATCTGGTTTTGTATTTGCATTGTCCATATTTTCTTTTCAGTTATACTAGTATTTGAATCCAGGGCCAGTGCTTGGTTTGTGTCTTCTTATTTTTATTTATTTATTTATTGATTGATTGCTGGTCCTGGGACTTGAACTCGGGGCCTGGGTACTGTCCCTGGGCTTCTTTTGTTCACCAATTGAGGCACACCTCTACTTCAGCTTTTTCTGTGCTTAATTGGAGATAAGAGCATCATAGACTTTCCTTCCCAGGCTGGCTTGGAACCATGATCCTCAGATCTCAGCCTCCTGAGTAGCTAGGATTACAGGTGTGAGGCACTGGTGCCTTGCTTATGTTTGTTTTTTAAAAAAGACATTTAAAAGAGCAAACCTTAAAACTAAGCTCTTGAGTCAACACTTTTCTTTGTCAAGTGGAGGCAATTTTTTTTGTGTGTTGAGGCTTGAACTTAGAGTTTCACATTCTCTTTTAACTGAGGATCTCAGTTCAGAGCTGGACCCCTGTGGGCAGGGCAGGGGGTGGGGTTGGAGGAATCCTTGAGCTTCCTCTCTAATGGACCAGCAAAATGCTTGAACTTTAAGAGTAGCTCAAGTGGTAAAACACCAACACTGAGAAAGAAAAGTCAAGCAAAAGCGTAAGACACCTACTTCATGTCCTGGTAGTAATGTGCTCGTGTGCGCACATTCATGCACACACACACACACACTTGAGGAACAAAATGTATGGTATCATGACTCCCTAAATTGAGAGAGAAAATATATCAGTATAATTTATAATTGTAAGAACATAGAGAAATATATTGGAGAAGCATACTAGGCTATTCTACTTGGGTAATTAAAGGACAGGAACTAGAGAAGCAGACAGAGATGGATGACTTTATCATACACAGATGTAGCTATAATCCTCAGGAGATGGGATCTGAAGATTGTAATTTGAAGCCAGCCTAGACAGGATAGTTTGAGACTCTTATCTCAAATGAACCAGCAAAACACCAGAAGTAGAAGTGTGGTTCAAGTAATAGAGCACCAGCTTTGTGTGAAAAAGCCAGGTAAGAGTATGAGGCCCTGAGTTCAAGCCTCAGTATGGGAACAACAAAGAAAATAGAACAATAACATCTGTTAAAATTGTTTTAAGAAGGGGTAATATGATCAGAAGAATGATAGAGGCATTGAGGTTCATTGAGATACATTGTTTATGTGTGTGGAAATGTCATAGTAAAACTCCTCTGTACAGCTAATGTATGCTAATAAAATGCTGAGTTTATTCTCATGTCAAAAAATATAAGAATAACTAAACAAAGCCAAGTATGGTCTCACACACCTGTAGTCAGAGGACTTGGGAAGCTAAAGAGGAAGGCAAGTTGGAAGCCAAGCTGGGTTTTACTGCTAGATCCTGTCTTCATGCATGCATGCATATACATACATACAGCTAATCTATTCTGAATATATACTTAGTTGATTTTACTGCTAAATTAAATATCTTTTTATTTTATTTGTCATTATTTTTTTGCCAGTCCTGGGGCTTGAACTCAGGGCCTGAGCACTGTCTCTGGCTTCTTTTTGCTCAAGACTAGCACTCTACCACTTGAGACACAGCGCCACTTCGGGCTTTTGTCTATATATGTGGTGCTGGGGAATCGAACCCAGGGTTTCATGTATATGAAGCAAGCACTCTTGCCACTAGGCCATATTCTCAGCCCAAAATATCTTTTTAAAATTAACTTTTAAGTAGTTGTGCAAAGGAGTTGCTATTCAACAAAGCAGTTTACAAATACAATGTATCTTGATCAATGTGAACCCCTTCATCTTTCTTACCCCTAACCTGCCCCTCCCAACTCAAATATACTTTTTTTTTTTTGCCAGTCCTGGGACTTAAACTCAGGGCCTGAGCACTCTCTCCGAGCTTCCTTTGCTCAAGGCCAGCACTCTGCCACTTAGGCACAGCACCACTTCTGGCTTTTTATATATATATGTGGTGCTGAGGAATCGAACCCAGGGCTTCATGGAAGCAAGGCAAGCATTCTACCACTAGGCCATATTCCCAGCCACTACATTTTTTTTCCAGTCCTGGGACTTGAACTCAGGACCTGGGCAGTGTCCCTGAGCCTCTCTGCGCTATCATTTGAGCTTTTCTGTTTATGTGATACTGATGAATTGAACCCAGGGCTTCATGCATGTTAGGCAAGTACTCCACCACTAAGCCCCCAAATACACATTTTTAAAGGAGATTTTAGACCAGGACTTGAACTTAGTACCTGACACTTGCTTATTTGCTAGTGCTCTACCAACACACACCTCCAGCCCCTTAAATAGGTGTGTGTGTGTGTGTGTGTGTTAGTACTAGGGCTTAAACTCAGGGCTTTGTGATCTTACTTGGCTTTTTCAATCAAGGCTGGTGCTACAGTATACCATTCTGCCTGGACTGGCTTTAAACCAAGATCCTCAAGTCTCAGCCTCCTAAGTAGCTAAGATTACAGGCCACCAGTGCCCAGCTTAAAGAGATTTTTTTTAAAACATAATATTGAGGTTAGGAAATGGTTGCATGGGTGTTAGGCTTTATTTCATTTCTTTATATGGTTGGTGAAGCAGGTGTGATAGTGCAGTTATGAACTCAGAATATCTCTATTTTCTATTTATTTGTTTCCTTGTTTCTGACAAATTGTCATTTGTAATATAATTTTTTCAGAGTATGAGTAAATGATAAAATATGTGTGCATATTGTTATATCTGTGTGTTTTCCTATTCTGGAGTTTGAACTCAGAGCCTTGAGCTTGTTGGTGCTCTTGACACTTTAGCCATGTTCCTAGTCATTATTACCAATATATTTATGGTTTTAAAGCAGAAGAAAAGTGACAAGAAGAGTAACATGTGTGAACTAGGGAAAATCATGAAACTTCTTTGGGATTTCTGTATATGAAACTAGCTAGAATCAGGGGTTCTGCTCAGGAAAAATGTATTTTTCTGAAGTATGTTAATTAGACTATAATATAGATAAAGAAATGTGCATAAAACCTAAGTATAATGAATTATAAAAGTTACATTCTGCCAGGCACTGGTCACTCATGCTTGTAATCTTAGATACTTAGGAGGCTGAGACCCAGAGGTTCAAAGCCAGCCAGGACAGAAAAGCATTTGAGACTATTCTAATTTTCTAGCAAAATGCTGAACTAGAGTTGTGACTCAAGTGGTAAATGGATAACTGTGAGCAAGAAAGCTGAGTAAAGAGTATAAGGCCTTGAGTTCAAGCTCTGGCACTGTCACACCCATAAAAATAGAGTGCACATACTTGTGTAAGTAACCACTACAGATGCATTTTGAAAATCCTGTGAACTTCTTTGGTAATTATAATAAGGTTTCCTTGTTAAAAACAACAACAAGGGCTGGGAATATGGCCTAGTGGCAAGAGTGCTTGCCTCATATACATGAAGCCCTGGGTTCAAAACGGCCAGAAGTGGCACTGTGGCTCAAGTGGCAGAGTGCTAACCTTGAGCAAAACGAAGCCAGGGACAGTGCTCAGGCCTTTAGTCCAAGGCCCAGGACTGGCAACAACAACAACAACAACAACAACAACAACAACACTGTATTAGAAACTATAAATGATGTCTCATCCTTTACAATTCTTTCTAGAGTAAAGTTAGCAGAAATGATAAAAGTAATTTGGTCAGTCTCAAAAATTTCACTTCAAATAGGTCTACTTGGTTTATAGTTACTTATCTCTGATGTTTCTCTTCTTCTTCTTTGCCCTTTTCTTTTTGTCTAGGTCCTGGGAGGAATGGAGAGGGGTTCTACTGACTATCTTTTCTGAGAATGGTCAGAGTTCTTAAACAGGTCTGTTGATTTTATAGAATACAAATTAAAATTTGATTTATAAACCATTCAGTTTGAACTTAAAGGATTAAATTAGAAATAAACTTTACTTTTTAAGACGTTATTTTGATCTCAATATCCAGTAGGGTATTTTACTTGGGCAAGCTGCATTTGTCTTATGAGTTGGATCTAAACTAACTAGATAGGATCTATGTAATAAAAAGTATTTGTCCCTGACTATAATAATCTCAGCATTGGAGAAGCTAAAGCAGAAGAATTAGTCTGAGGCCAGCCTGGCTACACAGAGAGAACCAGTCTTGAAAAGTGGGAGTTAGGGTGGAGAGAAAAGAAAAGCATTTGAATCATGTCTTTATTAATTAGGTTAAATATTAATATAGCTGAACTCTTTATTGGCTCCATGGGAGGAACAAAAGATGATATGAATTTCTGGGTGATATGAATCACCCATGATTTTGGAAGGGAATGAAGGAATAGATAAATCCTAAAAAGAAAACTATAATTTGACCCTTTCTGCTGTTCTCAGAATTTATAACATTGGTGAAGAAAAAAAGGCTGCCTTCTAGATTTCAGAAGGGCTGATGTATATAGTCATCATTACCAGTTACTTCTCTCTGTTATCAACAGTGAACTTTATCATTGTTGAGATAAAAACTCTAGTTTATGATTTCCCAAAGTTCACTTTGGAATGGCCCATAGTTCTTAGAAAACTACTGATTTCTTTGTTCCCTCTCTCCCTACCCTTTGTGATGTAACTGCCCTAGGGTATGGATGTACTATAATTTAAATAGTCTCTGTTGATGTACATCTGTGTAATTTCCTATCTTTTTGTTGTATTTAATAACCTTGTACATGTGTTATCTTGTTTGGTGGCAAGTGTATCTATAGAATCACTATTAAGAAGTGGAATGGAATAGGTGAATGAATACATATGTAATTGTCGTTTGGCTAGATATTATTTAATTGCTGATGTTCCACCAATTTGCTCTATTGCCAGCAATGAATGAGAGTGTTGTTTCCCCCATAACCTTGCCTAGACAGTATATTAAAACTTTTGGATTTTTGCTAATCTGATAAGTAAAATGTTTGTTTTTGCATATTATTTGTAAGGTCGCATACTATATATTTAAGTTCTATATATATGAATTTTATTTTGAATTTTGTGTTCATGTCCATATCCAAATTGGTTCTCTTTTTACTTTATGTATCTATATAAGAACACACATACCTGTACATGGTTTTTTTTTCTATAATATGTTTATATGTAGGAGATGGGTGTTAGCTTTTAGGGGGAGAGGTACAGGGCCTTACACATGGTAGGCATGCAATCTAACACTGAGCTATGCTCAGTCCCAGAATTTGCTCTTTTGTCAGTGGTATCATATCAGATTCTCTGCCACTTAGATAATTTACCTGTATAAATATTGCACACACACATATACATGTTGTGTGTACAATGCACATGCCTCTGTGTGTGTATTCATGTTATGGATTAGTTTCAGATGATTAGATTGGGAGGGGGACTGGTAGATTTGTAGATGTATATGTTCTTTAAAAGGCTAATTTGGGGGGCTTGAACTCTGGGCCTGGGAGATGTCCCTGAGCTCTGCCACTTGAGCCACAGCTCCATTTCTGGCTTTCTGGTATTTAATTGGAGATAAGAGTCTCATACACTTTCCTGCCTGGGCTGGCTTTGAACTGTGATCCTCAGATCTCAGCCTCCTGAGTAGCTATGATTACAACGGCGTGAGCCACTGGTGCCAGGCATGGTTAATTGTATTTGCTAAATTTGTATATGGTGCTTGAAAGTCTTAGCATATTTACAGTAGAGGAACAAAAGCTTGAAAAAAAGTCTTTCATCTTTTTTTTGGCTAGTACTAGGATTTGAATCTGAGGGTCTTGTGCTTAGTCACTTTATTTGGTTGGCTAGCACTCTACCACTTGAGCAAGGCCTGCAGCTCAGCTTTTTACTGGTTATTTTCGAGATGGAATCTCTCAGACTGTTCTGCCTGTGGTGGCTTCAAATCACAATCCTCTGGATCTCACCCTCTGAATAGGTCAATAGGTGTGAGCTACCAGTGCCCAGCTTTTATTTTCCTTTCTTTCAGTTAATTTATCTTTTATTTTTCCTTTTCCCTTTTGTTTTTGGTAGTACTGGTGTTTAAGGTCCTCCCACTTGCCAAGCAGGCACTTTACCATTTGAGCCATGCCTTCTAAGCCCTTTTTGTTTTCATTATTTTTTTCCTTGTTTATTTTTTTTCTTATTTATTGTCAAAGTGATGTACAGAGAGGTTACAGTTTCATATGTTAGGCCTTGGGTACATTTCTTGTACTGTTTGTTACCCCCTGTTTTCATTATTAATTGCATAGAATCTCGTGCCCAGGCCAGCCTAAAGTGCAGTCCTCCTATTTATACTTACAGTGTAGCTGGGATGACAATGCAGACCACTGCATCTAGCTTTTTATTGGTTGAAATGGAATCTGTTGAAGTTTTTTACCCAGGCCAGCCTCCTAATTTCAGCCTCCCAAATAGCTAGAAAATAGCTAGAATTAGAGAGGTTGCCACCACAACTGGCTTATTGGTGGTGGAGGTCTTCCCTCCACCACCACCACCACCACCACCCTCCCCCCCCTACCCGCGCCCCCCCCCCCCCCCCCCCCCGCCCCACCACTGCCAGTCCTGGGGCTTGGACTCCGGGCCAGAGCACTCTCCCTGTCTTCTTTTTGCTCAAGGCTAGCACTCTACCTCTTGAGCCACAGTGCCACTTCTGGCTTTTTCTATGTATGTGGTACTGAGGAATCCAACTGAGGGTTTCATGCTTCATGAGGCAAAGCACTTTACCACTAAGCCATATTCCCAGCCCCGTGGTGGTTAGTTTTTAAATCAGATATTTAAGTCATTTCCCCCTACACCTCCACATATGTTTGTCTTGTTTTGTTTTTGGTCGGTCTTGGGGCTTGAACTCTGGGCCTGGGTGCTGTCCCTGAGCTCTTCAGCTCAAGGCTAGCACTCTGCCACTTGATCCACAGCACCACTTCGGGTTTTCTGGTGGTTAATTGGAGATAAGAGCCTCATGAACTTTCCTGCCCAGGCTGGTTTTAAACATAGATGCTCAGATCTCAGCCTCCTGAGTACAGGTGTGAGTCACCAGCGCCCAGCAATCTGCATAAGTATTTTATGACTGAATTTTCTTATTCACTGGCGTGGTTATATTCCTAGGTTCATAAATGTTTTATTTCCTTATAGTTTTCTTGATTTTTTACAATTCTGATTTGTATTTCTGTTTTAAATTGAGTCCAGAGGTTCTGCTGTTAACTTTAAGATGTTAACTTTAAGTCTTTATTTATTTTATTTTGAATTATAATTTCTGTGTATTTTCATTGTTTCATTGTCCTAGGTTTTTAAGATTTTCTATATAACGTTCCTTAATAAGTTCCATTTTTGAATTAAAAATAATTCAATGAGTTTTCCCCCATTATGAACTACTAATGTATACTTAGAATTTCAACATTCTAAAACCAATACTTGGAACTAATGTAAAACTGTAACACCCAGCTTAAAGATGATATAGTTTTATCTTGTTAAAGTAGTTGATTTTTTTGAACTATGCAAAAATAATGCACAGAAGTGTGCATAACTTCTATATCTATTCTACCATGAGGTATATTTTAGACCTTAAACTAAAGATTTGTGGCATGTATGTTAGTGTGCATTATGTTAATTTCTTTGCATTTGAAAGATTAGATGTGGAGGTATAGTAAGTGCTGTTAAGTAAGTGCCTTGGTTTCATGTGTTGTTGTTGTTTTGTTTGTTTGTTTTGTTTTCTTTCTTTTTTTCTTTTTTGTTGGTCCTGGGGCTTGAACTTAGGGGCTGGGAGCTGTCCTTGATATTTTCTGCTCAAGGATAGCATTCTACCACTTTGAGCCACAGCTCCACTTCCAGTTTTCTGGTCTTAAATTGGAGATAAGAGTCTCACAGACTATCCTGCTGGCTGGCTTTGAATCATGATCCTCGGAGCTCAGCCTCTTGAGTAGCTAGGATTACAGGTGTGAGCCACCAATGCCCAGGCAGTTTTATGATTCTTAACATGAAGCTGACATAAGTTCTTGAGGAAAAAAAAATTTCTAAAACCTGTATGACAATTGTTTAACATTTTCTACATGCAAAATTTACTTGATAATGTGTGGGATTTGCATTGACTTCTGTTGCAAAGATAAGTCATCTTTTAATTTCTTTATAATACTAAGTTTCCTTCCCTTCCTCCTTCCTTGCCTCCCTCCCACCCTCCCTTCTCTTTCTATCACTTTCTTTTTCTAGATTTCTGATTTGGCTGCTACTTTGAGATTCAAGCCCTCAAAATGCCATCTTGTTTGGACTTAGAAGATGACCTGGATAAGTGATAAAAAAAATAAAATAAGAAACACGTTTTGGTGAGTGAAAACTTAAGTAGGAGAGTAGATAAGGCCCCAAAATAATATGTATCCTTTAGGTTTTTTCTGGTATTCCCCTTCTTTTGGTGGAGCTGCTAAAATGCATGAGGTGTGACTCAATTGGTAGAGTGACTGCCTAGCAGGCAGGAAGTCCTGAGCTCAAACCTCAGTACTGGCCACCCCCAAAAATGTATTTATTCACTGAATAAAGTTGAATAAGATATGAATATTATTTATCTCTTTTAAAACAGTCTTTCTATTATAGACTTTTAAATGTAGTTTCAGATTTCCCTGTATAACACAGTAAAAGAATAGTGAATAATAATTATTAAAATTTATATTGAGGGGCTGAGAATATAGCTTAGTGGTATAGTGTTGGCCTAGCATGGATGAAGCCCTGAGTTTGAGTCCTCATTACCACATAAACAGAAAAAGCTGAAGGTGGCAGTGTGGCTCAAGTGGTAGAGTGCTAGCCTTGAGGAAAAAGAGCTCACAAACAGAGTTCAGGTCCTGAGTTCAAGACCCAGGACTAGCCAAAAAGAAAAAAAATTATATTGCATAAAACTATTCCCACTATGGCTCAGGCCAATATTTTAGCTACTCAAGAGGCTGAGATCTGAGGATTGCAGTCCAAAGCCAGCCTGGACAGGAATGTCAATGCAACTTTTATCTCCAGTTAACTACAAAAAGCTGGAAATGGAGCAGTGAGTGGCTTAAGTGGTAGGGCACTAGCCTTGAGCATGAAAGCACAGGGACAGCACTTAGGCCCAAGTTCAAGCCCAAGGACTGGAAAAAAAACAACCAACTATTATCAAATAAAATATCTTTGATTACAAACACATTTTTAATTAAAAATAGTTATGTGAGGGAAGCAATATTGTTAAAAAAGAAATATAGGGCTGGGAATGTAGCTTCGTGGTAGAGTGCTTGCCTAGCATGCATGAAGCTCTGGGTTCGATTCCTCAGTACCACATAAACAGAAAAAGCCAGAAGTGGCGCTGTGGCTCAAGTGGCAGAGTGCTAGCCTTGAGCAAAAGGAAGCCAGGGACAGTGCCCAGGCTCTGAGTCAAAGCCCCAGGACTGGCAAAAAAAAAAAAAATATATATATATATATATATATATGTATATATATATATATATACACACTTATTTCCTGACATATAATTGTAACTTCTCTGTATATCACCTTTATAATAACAATTTAAAGATGGGGAAAAATGAGTAGTTACATGGGGCTGGTAGCATGGCTTAAGTAGTAGAACACCTAGTTAGCAAGTGATGAGGCCCTGAGTTCAAGAACCCTAGTACCACCAGAATAAATAAATAATTGTGAAAAGCTGAGAACCCAACACAACTCAGTTTAATGCTGTGTTTAGATTTGAGGTAAGCTAAATAAAGCTCACCAAATTAGATTTTTTTTAATCTTAAAACTTAGATTTCCCATGGCCTTTGTATATAACACTCTAATTGTTCCTGGCAGGCCTCACCTGGGGGCTGTCATTGTGGTTTTAAGCTGGCAAAGAGGACTATACAGAAGCTTCATGAAGGCACATGATCTCAGGTCCTTGGTGCTGTCCCTGACCTTTTTTGCTCAAGGCTAGTGGCTAGTGCTCTACCACTTGAGCTGTGGCTCCATTTCTAGCTTTTTGGTGGTTAATTGGAGATAAAAGTCTCACAGACTTTCCTACCTGGGATAGCTTCAAACTGTAATCCTCAGATACAGCCTTGAGTAGCTAGGATTGTAGGTGTGAGCCACCAGCACCCAACTCATAAATCTCTTTTAATGTAGAACAGGGCTTTTCATGTAATTTTTTGTTAATATATACTAATCATACAAATTAATGGACTTCATTATATTTTCATGCATGTATATAATATACTTTATTTACCACCTCCTCCCTGCCATTATCCTCTCTTTTCCCTCCTCTCATATTCTTCCCATTTGACTCCCACTTTCCAAATAGTCCTCCTCAGCCTCTATTTTCGTGTCATTTTGTTTTTGTTTTTATAATCTAGATTCTCCATATGTGGGAAAACATTTAGTGTTTGTTTTTCTGGGTCTGGTTTGTTTGCTTAATACGATACCCTCCAGTTTATTTTTCCTGTAAACATTATGATTTTATTTTTCTTTCCACCACCTTATCTTTATCCATTCATCTGTTGTAGTTTTTTGAGAATTGTTTTGTTCAGTTGATTAGCCCATTTATTGATTGGATCCTGTGTCCAGCATTTCAGTCATTTAATAATCTTTTGAACCAGTTATTGAAGAACTATGAACTTTTAGTGGTGTCATCTTGTTTTTCTTTCTCATATTTCTTATGTTTCTGTGCTGCAATGTGTTCATATTTTTACATGTGAGCCTTCTTATTGACTAGGATTCTTTTCAAGATCCAGTCCCCAACATTGCTCAGAAAGGAGAAAACAAAACAGGTACAACACCAAAACAAACCAGATATAGATATATAATAAACTAATAAAAAACAACTACTGGGCTAGCTTAATATATATACTTAAATTGGAATAATACAGAGAAGATGTGCATGGCTCCTGAGCAAGGATGATACGTAAATTTGTAAAATGTTTCATATTTTTGTAAGGGAGAAGATAAAGAGGTACAATATGAAGTTCATTCAGAAAATTCATAATGGAACACACCTTAAAATTTTTGCAAGAAAGTTAAAATCAACATATGTCAAAAAAGACAACTCTACCAAAAAATACCATAGAAAAGGGCAAAATAATGTAGGCTAAGTCATGAATAAAATTAGTAAGGCTTTGAGTATGGTAGTGCATGTCTGTAATACCAGCTATTCAGGGTATAGTGGTAGGAGAATTCAGACCAAGGCTGGCCAGGGCAAAACCATGAGAACCTATCTGAAAAAACTAAGCAAAAGGGCTATAAGTAAGGAGCTCAAGTGGTAGAGGGCTTGTCTAGAAAGTAAAAGGTCTGGAATTCAATCCCCACTGCCACCAAAAACTGATTAAAACAAAAGCAATAATAAGACTGAAATGAACCAGGTGCTGCTACTTCACACCTGTAATCTTAGCTACTCAGGAGGCTGAAATACAAAGGATCATGATTTGAAGCTTTCTCAAGCAGAAAAATCAGAGAGATTTCATCTGCAAAAAGTGAGAGAGCGTGCTGGGAATATGGCCTAGTGGCAAGAGTGCTTGCCTAGCATGCATGAAGCCCTGGGTTTGTTTCCTCAGCACTACATACACAGAAAAGGCCAGAAGTGGCACTGTGGCTCAAGGAGTAGAGTGCTAGCTTTGAGCAAAAAAGAAGCCAGGGACAGTGCTCAGCCCCTGAGTTCAAGCCCCAGGACTGGCCAAAAAAATAAAATAAAGTGGGAGAGCAGTAAGTCAAGCAAGTCTTAAGCTCAAATCTAGTATTGGTCCCCCCCAAAAGAAAAGAATGGAATAAAGAATGGGACATGGAAGGGAAAAGGGAATAGGAAGAAGGAAAAAAAAAGAGAGAAAAAGGAAGAGAGAGAAAGAAGAAAAAGTGTGTGTGTGTGTGTGTGTGTGAGAGAGAGAGAGAGAGAGAGAGAGAGAGAGAGAGAAAGCGAACAAGCATGGTTAAAAGAAAAGAAGCCAGGTATTGTCACACCTGTAATCCTAGCTACGCAGGAGACTGCGATCTGAGGACCATGGTTGGAAGCCAGCCCAGGCAGGAAAATCTGTGAGGCTCTTATCTCTAATAAACCAACAAAAGACTGGAAAATGGAGCTGTGTGGCACAAGTGGTAGGGGACAGCACCCAGTCACACACACACAAAAAGAAAGAGCATCATGAATAGAGCAAGAGATTTAAAACATCCAGCTACAAAATTAAAATGCCTAAGTAAACACAAAAGATAAGAAGAATTAAGAAAAAACTGAAATAGGGTCTCACTATGTAACCACAAGCTTGCCTTGAACTTACTATGGAGCCTAAGCTGGCTTTGAACTCAAGGTTTTCCTTCCTCAGACTCCCAAATTCTGGGATTATAGATATGCACCACCATTCTCAGTGTTCATAAGTCATTTCATGGGGGTGGGGGGACGACTTTCTTTCTTTTTTAGAAAGCAGTACTGGCTGGGCATTAGTGGCAGGAAAGTCCATAAGACTCTTGTCTCTAATAAACTACCAAAAAAGCCAGAAGCATAACTGTGGCTCACGTGGTAGCATACTAACCTTGAGCAAAAGAAACTGAAGAACAGCATCCAAGAAATACTAAAACATAATAGTAAAAAAAAACAACAAAACCAAGAGAGTTGTAGATACTTTTTTGTGGATTCTAATGTTGGAATCTGCTAAGTGTAGGGACTGTGCTCTATAGTTGTAGCTGAACCTGTTGTGGGTCCTACCATACTGTTTAGTGTTGTATTCAGGTGTGTGTTGTATGCAAGTGAAGGGCACAGCTGACCCTTAAATGGAATATATTGATGAAATAGTTTGTTTTTTTGTGATTTCTTGTATTTTAGCATGTCATTATTTAGCAGATGAACCAGTTTCCACAGATTTATGGATTATACATTGTTAAATACATAATAATACATGTAAGACTCTTTTTGCATCCCTTTCTCTTTTCAAAGGTTCTTTCACTGTCTACTTTGCATATGCTTCTGGAATAATATTCACCATGGTTTTGGATGACCTTCCAAACTTAGAAGACATCTATACTTCTTTGTGTTCATCGACAGTGGAAGACTCAGAGATGGATTTTGATTCTGGACTAGAAGATGATGACACAAAAAGTGACAGTATTTTGGAAGATTCCACAATTTTTGTAGCCTTCCAAGGAAATATAGATGATAAGGACTTCAAATGGAAATTGGATGCAATATTGAAGAATGTGCCCAATTTGTTACACATGGGTAATTTGCTTTAACATTGTTTCCTTCCCATTACTGTTTTTTAAAATCTATGCTCCTTTGATGTTACCTTCAGTTTTGCTTTTTTTTTTTGGCCAGTCCTGGGCCTTGGACTCAGGGCCTGAGCACTGTCCCTGGCTTCTTCCCGCTCAAGGCTAGCACTCTGCCACTTGAGCCACAGCGCCGCTTCTGGCCGTTTTCTGTATATGTGGTGCTGGGGAATCGAACCTAGGGCCTCGTGTATCCGAGGCAGGCACTCTTGCCACTAGGCTATATCCCCATCCCACCTTCAGTTTTGCAAAGTAAACACTATATTGAAGGGCTGATTTTAAGTGCGACATTGGAATTTATAATCTTTTTTTTTTTTTTTTTTTTTTTTTTGGCCAGTCCTGGGCCTTGGACTCAGGGCCTGAGCACTGTCCCTGGCTTCTTCCCGCTCAAGGCTAGCACTCTGCCACTTGAGCCACAGCGCCGCTTCTGGCCATTTTCTGCATATGTGGTGCTGGGGGATCGAACCTAGGGCCTCGTGTATCCGAGGCAGGCACTCTTGCCACTAGGCTATATCCCCAGCCCCGGAATTTATAATCTTAAGTACATGGTATAATTGAACTAGAAAAGTATTGCTTAGCATAGAAAACTTTATTTGCCCTAGTGATCAAGGCCCAAATTTATTTATTGTTTGAAATTTTCTGGTTTTAATTTTCTTATCAAGGAATGACAAGGTTAATTGGATTTTTAAGGTTCCTTGAAGCTTAGAAAGTTCCATTATTCTTTTTTTTTTTTTTTTTGCCAGTCCTGGGCACTGTACCTGAGCTTCCTTTGCTCAAAACTAGCACTCTACCACTTGAGCCACAGCACCATTTCCGGCTTTTTCTGTTTGTGTGATACTGAGGAATCAAACCCAGGGCTTCATGCATGCTAAGGAAGCACTCTACCACTAAGTCACATTCTCAGTCCAGCTTCATTATTCTACAAGTCTTCTTGTAATGTAATTTAAATTTGTTCCCTTAAATTTTAGGCCAGAGGTCACTAATTGCTAGCCTATTGGATCTATCCTGCAACCATATGTTATTTAACTTTAGCATTGTGGGATTGGATTTTTTTTTTTGTTTACTTTTTATGCTGGTACTAGGGCTTGAACTCAGGGCTTGGGCACTGACTCTTAGCTTTTTACTCAAGAATGGCACTCTACCACTTAAGCCACACCTCCATTTCTAACTCTTGTTGGTTAATTGGAGGTAAGAGTCTCACAGACTTTCCTGCCTGGGCTTACTTCAAGTTGAGATCCTCAGATCTCAGTCTCCTGAGTAGCTAGGATTACAGACATGAACCACCTGTGCCTGGCTCTAATTTTTCTATTTTTTTTCTTCTCTTGCTTTTGGTGCCATATTGATAACCCCCCTGCCAAATCCAGTGATATGAAGTTTTTGCCATATATTTTCTTCTAAGAGTGTTGAGGCTTTTTTTTTCCATTTAATTTTTATTATGCTATTAGGTAGAATACTTTTTTGCATATGGATACCTAATTCTTCTGGTACTCGATCAGCTTTTGTGTCTTTTAAAAGAATGTCATTAAGTTTACATTGACTTTGTAGGATTGCTATGAACCTAAAATATCCTTTCTCTATCCTAACTGGTAGTTATTTTTCAAATTGATATTGTTTCTTGCCCCTCAATTTGGTGTACTTCAGTGGAAACTGTTCTTGCCAATGTTAGGGATTGAGCACAGGGCCTCATGCTTTCTAGGCAAGAGCTCTATCACTGAGCTACACCCCTTTACTCTTTTTTTTTTTTTTTTTGGCCAGTCCTGGGCCTTGGACTCAGGGCCTGAGCACTGTCCCTGGCTTCTTCCCGCTCAAGGCTAGCACTCTGCCACTTGAGCCACAGCGCTGCTTCTGGCCGTTTTCTGTATATGTGGTGCTGGGGAATCGAACCTAGGGCCTCGTGTATCCGAGGCAGGCACTCTTGCCACTAGGCTATATCCCCAGCCCCCCTTTACTCTTAGAGGAGGAAAAGATTGTAAACATCAACAACATAACGAGTCAACTTAAAGCTAAAGCATTACAGAACATTGAAAGAAGTGTTTGTCTTGTTTCTACACATATCTTGCACAGAGTTGCTAAGTGAATATTTAAGTAGGGAATTTTTTTTTTTTTTTTAGCCAGTCCTGGCCCTTGGACTCAGGGCCTGAGCACTGTCCCTGGCTTCTTCCCACTCAAGGCTAGCCACTCTGCCACCTGAGCCACAGTGCCCCTTCTGGCCGTTTTCCATATATGTGGTGCTAAGAAATCGAACCCAGGGCCTCATGTATACAAGGCAAGCACTCTTGCCACTAGGCCATATTCCCAGCCCGGAAATTTTTAAATATTTAATTTGGAGAGAAAAAAATTGCTAAACATTTGTTGTTATTGTTGTTGTTGCCAGTCCTGGGGCTTGAACTCAGGGCCTGAGCACTATCCCTGTCTTCTTTCTGCTCAAGGCTAACACTCTACCACTTGAGCCACAGCGCCACTTCTGGCTTTTTCTATATATGCAGTGCTGAGGAATCGAACCCAGGGCTCCATATATGCAAGGCAAGCACTCTACCACTAGGCCATATTCTCAGCCTGAAAATTGCTAAACATTTACAGAATGTTAAGAGTAAGCTGGGTGCTGGTGGCTCATGCCTGTAATCCTAGTTTGAGCCACAGTGCCACTTTCAGTTTTTGAGTGGTTAATTGGAAATAAGAGTCTCACGGGGGGGGGGGGGGGGGCTGGGAATACGGCCTAGTGGCAAGAGAGCTTGCCTCGTATACATGAAGCCCTGGGTTCGATTCCCAAGCACCACATATATAGAAAACAGCCAGAAGTGGCACTGTGGCTCAAGTGGCAGAGTGCTAGCCTTGAGCAAAAGGAAGCCAGGGACAGTGCTCAGGCCCTGAGTTCAAGGCCCAGGACTGGCAAAAAAAAAAAAAAGAGTCTCACAGGGATTTTGCTGCCTAGGTTGGCTTTGAACTGCTGTCCTCAAATCTCAGCCTAGGATTACAGGCATGAGCCACCAGCACCTGGCCCAGTTTTTTGTTTTTTTACATCCAATATTTCTTTTAAAATTTTTTATTTTTTTATAGTCAAAGTGATGTACAGAGGTGTTACAGTTTCATAGGTAAGGCAGTGCATACACTTATCCAACTTGTTACCTCCTCCCTCATTTTTCTTCTGCCTCCCCACTTCCCTCCCCACTGCATCCCATATTTCTATAGAATTTTGTTTGAAATTTGTGGCTAACATGTTCTCAACTTCTCATTTAGTGTACATTAAACTAAGTCCAAAAGCAAACTTCATATAGTTCATTTAGACTTGACCTCTGTCTGTTCTTCATACCATTTTACTCCTATTTTTTTCAGTGCCCTGGGAATGTGGCTATTAATGGTAGAGTTCTTGCCTAGCTAGCATGCACGAAGCCCTAGGTTTGATTCAACAGTACCACATAAACAGAAAAAGCCTGAAGTGGTGCTGTGGCTCAAATGGTAGAGTACTAGTCTTGAGAAAAAGAAGCTCAGGGACGGTGCCTAGATCCTGAGTTCAAGCCCTACGAGTGGCAGAAAAAAAAAAAAAAAAAGATCCTTTGGCCTTAGCCTCCAGAGTGCTGGGATTACAGGTGTGGGCCACTGTGCCAGGTTAAAGTAGTTTTATTTTCCATAGGTTTAGAGAAGAGAAATGTAAGCTGCAGAAAGAAGTTATTCATGGTCACCTATATACTTAAGTGACAACTCAGGAATTAGATTTGAAGTCAGTCTTAATGCCAAAGCCTAAATTCAGTCCAAATGTTAACTTTTTCTCTTACTCTTTCATTTGCATTTTAGTTGTTCATATTCTGATCTGTACAAAATTTCTAACATTACTCTCTTCTCTTTATAACCAAGAATCCAGCAAACTAAAGGTACAGAAGGTGGAGCCCTGGAACAGCGTGCGTGTGACATTCAACATCCCCCGGGAAGCAGCAGAGCGATTACGGATCCTGGCTCAGAGCAACAACCAGCAGCTGCGGGATCTGGGGATTCTCTCTGTTCAGATTGAAGGTCTTTTAACTTTGTCTCATGCCTTTGTGGACCAAAATGTAACAACAGTAGAATCTAGCATCAGTGCTACTTTGTCTGTTCCTTTACTCTTTATTTTTTGTCAGTCATGGAAATTGAACTTAGGGTGATGTCCCTGAGCTCTTTTGCTCAAGACTAGTGCTCTACCATTTTGAGCCACAGTTCCACTTCCTGTTTTTCTGGTGGTTAATTGGAGATAACAGTCTCAGAGACTTCCCTGCCTAGACTGGCTTTGAACCTCAATCTTCAGTTCTCATTCTGAGTAGCTAGGATTACAGGTGTGAGCCACCAGTGCCCAGCTATTCCTTTACTCTTAAGTCTCAGAATGCCACATAGTTTGTGTAACCTGTGCTTCACATTGAGATAAAGAAGGGCTGAGCTGGGTGTTTGTGGCTCATACCTGTCATCCTAGCTCCTAAAAAAGCAAAGAGGGAGGATTGTGATTGTAGCTGGGTCCTGGTGTTCTTCAGCTTTCCTAACTTCAGAGTCCATCCAGTCATTTGCCTCGTTTTGGTGATTATTCTCAGGCTTTGAATTTATTGGTTAACCCAGCCAGGAACTAGTTTGTCTTTTAAAGAATGCCTGAGGGATAGGAATGTGGCTTAGGGGTAGAGTTCTAGCCTTGAGTAAAAGAAGCTCAGGGACAGTGCCCCAGCCCTGAGTTCAAGCCTCAGAAATGGCAAAAAAAAAAAAAAAAAAAAAAAAAAAAAAAAAGAGTGTCTGACTTTAATAGCTTCCCATTACTGAGTAGACTTTAATATTTTATTTATCTATCAAATTGAGAGAGCCTGAACAAGTATTTTGGTGTTTTTTTTTTTGCTTCTACTTTATTTATTTATTTTATTATTAATTAAATTTTGTTGACAAGGTGTTGTGCAAAAGGGGTACAGTTACATAATGGGGCAGTGAGTACATTTCTTGTGATATCTTACACCCTCGTTTTTCTTTCCCTTCCCTAGATCAGGTAGGCATATATACAATAGCACTATTCACTTTCAAATATTTTCACTGGAATGACTTTTCAACTGTTTACTAGCTTGAAAGAGTAAACACTTGGTGACTGTTTACTGCTCTTGAAAGAATACAGACCATCATCAGGCCTTTGTGATCTGACTTCCACTTTTCCAGATCAGCCTTGTCTTAGATAACTTTCCTTTCTTGCCCTGTGTTTCAGCCTCTGGAGCATTTTTTTTGGTTTCTTGAACAAACACATGATTCTGCTATGGGTCATTTGCATTGATGCCTTCCTGTATATAGAGTACTGTCCTCTCTCATTTTTCTCATTTTCCTTTTAGTTATTGTCTACTCAGCCTTCAAATATCAGCTGTAATCATGGGGATGTATTTTCTGAACTTTCTTGCTCTAACAAAAGTCTCAGATCATTTTTTAAAGAAAATATATGGCAATATACTTTTCTTAGAACAAGAATTCTATTTTACTTCCTTTTGTTTGTTGAGATAGGTTCTCGTTATGTAGTGCAAGTATGCATTATCGTACCCAGAATAATTAAGATCATTGTGTTATTCTCTGTAGATTGGAAGCCTCAATAGGACAGGAACATGTCTGATTTTGTTCACTTTTGTGTTTCTGGCTCACCTCAACATGTGAGTTGCCTTAGTAAACATATGTTGAATGGAAGCAAGGGAATACTGTTTATAGCATCACTTTGCTCAGGCATTTGAAATATAACGATAAATAAAATGTGGCCCTTGCTGTTATGAATTCAAGGGGCTCTTGACCTTGGTAAGGGAGATAAATGTATGAGAAATAGAGGAGTGTAGATAGCAAAAAGTGTGTAGAGGAGCACACAGGAATTTCATCTCTTTTGATGGCACAGTATACTAGAACCCTTTCTTTCCCTTCTGTGTTGATGCAAACAAGTTGGCAACCAAAGATTCCAGCCCTCCCTTCCACTTATAGGCCAACCTCTACTGATTTGGTTTAGAACCAAAATGTTCAATGAAACTTTAGCAGCTGAAATGATCATCATTGGGAGTCTTATACTCTTGACTCCTCCTCTAAGCAAGTCAGAGCATATTATAGACTTTAGTAATTGTTCCCTTAATATTAAGACATTGTTCCTTATGAATTTCCTTTGTTAAAGCATACACCAAAAGCTAAACAGACAGTGGAGAGTGCACTGTGCCCCTCTTGGCTTTCCGCTTTATCTTTGGACTGAAAGCCAAGACTGTTATAGGGACCAGGTTGGTATATGTAAACTTTTGACCACTCAGGAAAAGGCTAGCTATATTTAACTGTCCAAAAGGTGGTGGCATGTCTTCTGTAACAACAATATCAAAATATGGAGTAAGTGCAAGAAAAATTCTAAAACTTACTTCAGTGATGGTTTTATCAATGGACCAAGTAAAATTTAAGTTGCCTGTATGTATAGTGTCTGATTAATTGGAACAGTTATGTGACTACCTATATAGTTGCCTATATGTGTAGGGTTTGATTAATTAGAATAGTTATAGTAAATACCTACTAGGATTTATGACGTTTAAATGAGAAAAACTTTGTAAACACTAAAAATTTTATACAGCATGCTAAAGGAAAAAAAATGGATGTAACCTATGTTGTAAATGGCCAATGGATTCTCTTTGGAATTCAGTATGTTGGTTTTCAATTCTGAAAATAATGAATGCATCATTGAAGCAAAAGAAATAAATAAAACCTTATACAGAGAAAAGGATATAGCTCATTGGTGGAGCACACGCTTAGAATAAGCAAGACTCCCAGAACTGAAAGCTATATAAATACTAGTCTTATTAAGTATCACAAAGATAGATTAGTAGCAACCATTCTACTCTTTTTTTATATGACCTTCTTTGCTGGAAATTTTTTCATGTTGAAGTTATTGAAAGGAAATTGGTATTTTGCTCACAAGTATTAACAGTGTTCTAACACCATCCTATCATAGAAATTTTCAAAATTTGGGATCTTGAGAGTTTCTGAGGCTGTTTCTCTATAATTCTCTTGCATATATACATGTACACTGATATACTACAATTGGTGAGCTGGTTGAAAATACATATTCACAGTTCCAAGTTCTCTGTGATACAAAGCATCGCTAATGGTTGACCAGTTGTCCTGTTATAAGTGAGAAATGGTTGTGATCTCCTTATATAAGTAAAACTGTTCAGATGGGCTGGTCAAAGATTCATTGAGTCTTAAGCTGCATGGGGAGACACATTGACACATACTTGTAACACGAGGACTCAGGAGGTAGAGGCAGAAGTATTTTGAGTTTATGGCCATCCTGAACTATATGAGGTGCTATCTCAGTGCCCTCAGAATCCATGTAAGAATCCACCTTTTTTTGTGGTGATAAATTTAACATAACTCCTTAAAAGCAGAAAAGTAAAGCTTGTGTGTACCTGTCTTTAAACAAAATTTTCATCTTATTCTGATAATTTCCATTCTTTAACTTGACTGTCATTTTCAGGGGAAGGTGCTATCAATCTGGCTTTGGCTCAGAACCGAAGCCAAGATGTGAGAATGAATGGACCCATGGCAGCTGGAAATTCCATTAGAATGGAGGCAGGATTTCCTATGGCAGGTGGTCCAGGTGAGACCTACTCAGTTGTATGATATTTTAACTAATTTCCTTTTTTGACTCTTCATTTGTTAAGGTCTGATCATCCAAGTCCTGCAAGGTATATGGGGTGGAGGGAGTTGGTGTAGAGGGGTTTCATGGCATATCCATATCTTTGCCAAATAAACTAGGAAAGTGAGTCATGAGTTAGTCTAAGAATACTTGGCTCACCAGACATAAAGAATAGGGTCTTTGAATTATTTTCCTTAAAGGTTAATGAATAGTGGGCCATGCAGTAGACATTTATTGAGATGCTGTTGAATGACTACCTATATTGAGTTGGAAACAGAAATGAACCCCTGAACAGAATGAAACCCTCAATATTTTTTATAGTATAATGAAGACTGTAGTTCTCCAACTCCCACTTTCTCTGAGTCTGAAAATGTATAGTGTTCATGTGTGTGCTTATATTTTGTATTTATGCAGGAGAATATGTGTTTCTACAGATTTAGAATTTGAGAGAGCAGCTATGGTGGTACATGCCTGTAAACCTAGCACATGGGAGGCAGAGGCAAAAGGATTACAATTTTGAGATAAACCTGGGTTACATAGCAAGACTGTCTCAAAGAAGTATTTTTTGAGAGCATTATAAATTATTTTCTTCCTTTTTTACTAATCTTGAAATTTTTTCTTCAGTGGTTGAACTCAGTATTCCATCATTCATGGGATATTAGAATTGGGATGGATTTCTCATTTAAAGTTGAGAGAGCTGTGGAACTCACAGAAAAAGCAATTGTCCAGACTCAGATAGCAGTGTGCTAGTATCACAGATGTCCTCACTCCTGGTTCAGTGCTCTTTGCATTACACCCAGAGCTTTCAAAGCTGTTCAGCCTTATAGCCTTTCATTCAAATATAACAGAAAAGCACAGCTGCCTTTTGAAGCAGACTAGAGGTCTGAAACGACTGTCATTTCACTCCTGCCTACCACAATAACTCTTGAGAAAATGCAGCAGAGGAATTCAGTTTATAAGCTGCTTTTCTAAACTGTAGCTTAAGTCTTGGCTGGAGAATTGGAACTCAGTTTGTATCCTGACATTGCGTTTACTTATTACCTCTAGCTACTTTATCTGAGTTAATATACCTATACATACCTATAACTCATGCTTGAAAGTAGATGAGCCCTCCTATGCAGCAAATATTTCTCAAGTTCCTGTTACTGATGTGGGATACCACAGAGCAGATGGAAAATACTCAACTTGTGCTTTACACATGGATATAATTCCCCACAGAAGTCTGAGCAGGTGTTAAGGCAGCTCGGTGAGAAGTTACAGGAGACTCTTTGGTATCAAGTATATGATACCAGTGAGACTACTGTTGAGGAAAACTGTGAATTCTCAGGATGCTCAGAGCTCAATATTCTAAAACAACTTAGATTTACCTATACTAGAATAGTAGGTCTGAGTATATGTAACTCAACTACATGGAATTGGCTCCATTATTGCCACAGAATTATTGTTGGATGCATTGCTAACTGCTCACCAAAAACTAGATCTGTTTCGTGCTCTAATATCTTGAATACTGCAGATGCTTGGTTTATTTTTCCCATAAACACCACCTAGTTTCTATTAAGAAACACCACTACTTGTCAACAAATCTTAAAATTTCCACTTTATTACTTGAGTTAAGCACATCATATGCTCTTGTTGGGTTGAGAGGGTTGCCATAACTTTTGCCTTGCCTTTTGGACACCATTAGCTTTTGGGAGGCATATTTTCACAAAATAAAACACTCAATTGCAATATAATTTAAACACAACTGACAATGATACAGGACTGACTGAGAACTTCTCTGCATCCACTAACCTGTGTAATGCACATGCAAGAACTTAAAATTTACGTTTTGAAATTTCTTTTGCTTTAAAAAAAATTTCAGTATTTTTTAAGTACAGTGGGTCAAAATTCTGTGCAGTAAAACTGTGAATAGGCAGATAGGTTTACTAAATAAGGGACATTGTTGCTCTTCTAGGAGAATGAGGACCAAAAGCAGAAGGAGTTTAGCCACATATGACTAGTGAAAGAACAAGTAGACCTGGCATGTCAGCCCAAAATCTGGATTCTGGTGTTAACGTCTAGTCCAAAGCACCTAATATTTTCTGGTCTTGGTTATGTGCAAACATCTTTAATTATTTCATGAAAACAGTGTTAAAGATAACTACCAGAGCTGGTTGCCTGTAATCCTAGCTACTCAGAAGCCTGGAATCTGAAGATTGAAGCTAGCTCATGCAGAAAAGTCCATGAGACTTAATCTCCAGTTAGCCAGCAAGAAGCCATAGTGGAGGTGTGTAGCACAAGTGGCAGAGCACCAGCTTGAATGGAAAATGCTAAATAAGATTGTGAAGCCCTGAGTTTAAGCCCAGTACTGGCACAGAAAAAGAAGAGGTCAAGAGCTATAAAGGATAAAATGATAAAGTTTAACGTGTGTTTAGAAAGAGCTCCATCTGAGCCCCAGTGACTCACGCCTGTAATCCTAACTACCCAGGAGGCTGAGGTCTGAGGACCACAGTTCACCATGGTTCAAAGCTAGCCTGGGCAGAAAAGTTCCCCTCCCCCCCTCCATGAGACTCTTATCTCCAATTAACCATTCAAAAACTGGAAATGGCACTGTGGCTCAAAGTGGTAGAGTGCTAGCTTTGAGCAAAAGAGCTCAGGGACAGGGCCTAGGCCTGAGTTCAAGCCCTACAACCAACAACAACAACAAAAATAAACAAAAATAAAAAGGGCTCAGGAAGTAGAGATGTGGTTCAAGTGGTAGAATGCCAGGCTTGAGTAAAAAAAAAAAAGAATACAAGTCTCTGAATTTCAAAGCCCCACTACCAGCATGCATATGTGGGTTTGTGCACACGTGTATACACACACACATATACACACACACACACACACACACTGTGCAATGGCTCATGCCTGTAATCCTAGCTACTTAGGAGGTTGAGAGCAGAAGAATAGCAGTTTGAGATCAGCCCAGTCAAAGAGTTCACAAGACCTCTATCAGTAAAAAGGTAGATGTAATGGTATAACTGTCATCCCAACTATGCAGGAAATATAAATAGGAGGATCATGGACCAGGCAAAAAGCAAGACTAAAGCAAAAAGCAGGTGATATAACTCAGGTGATAAAACTCAAATGGTAGAGATCCTGCCTATAAGTTTAAGGCTCTGAGTTCAAACCCTAGTATGGCCCAAAACAAAAACCTCCAAAAGAAGAAGATAAATTTTGAGAAGGGACAAGAGAGAATAAGTTTTCCAGAATGATATTGATAAAAATGACATAAATCCTCATTATCAGAAGACCACTAATCCTGCATTTGCAGAAGTCCTACAAATGAAAACAAATCCACACAAACACAATATTGCAAAGCTTCAGAACATGAAAAAAAAAATATGTTAAAGCCAGGAATGATGGTGCATTCTTGTGTAATCCCTGTACTCAAGATTCTAAGGCAAGAGGCTTACAAGTTGAAAACTAGGCTGTATAGTGAGACCCTGACTCAAAAACAAGAATGTTAGAGGCAATCCAAAAGAAAAGACAGATTATTTACAAAGGAGAGGCTCTCTGATTCACAGCTGATTTCTCCTAATTTCTCAACAGAGCTTTCGAACCCAGAAAACATTACAATAGTATTTTTAAGACCTGAGGAAATAGTTAGCAGCTTAGGATTTTAAACCTAGCTGTACTATCGTGAGTAGAAAGAAATAAAGATCTTTCGCAGAGACTAAGAGAATTTACTATTAACAGACCCTTGCTAATTGAACTACTCAAGGATGTACTTCAGGAAGAAGAAAGTTGAACCTAAGATGGAAGATATAAGATCTAAGAAGGAATGGTGAGCTAAAGAATTGGTAAACATGGGGTAAATCTAAATAAGTACTGACTTATTTAGTAATAGTGGTAATCATATGTTGTCATTAGACTAAGTCAGGTTTATATGTTGCTTTTTTTGTGTGTGGTACTGGGAATGGGACTCAAGGCCTCATACTTGCTAGGCAAGCACTTTACTCTTGAACCATGTCCCAGTCCTTTGCTTTTAGTTTGTCTCTAGCCAGGGTCTCAAGCTTTTGCCCACTCTAGCCTTGGACCTTGACCTTCCTACCTCTGTCTCTCAAGTAGCTGTGATTACAGATGTGCACCATCACACTGAGCTCATCTCTTGACATTTTAAAGATGTCAGTAGAATAATAGAATATATAACTTCTAAACTAGGAGATGAAGGACAGAGAGGAAGGTATGATGAAAAAAAAATCATTTCAGCTCCTGACTATAATCTTAGCTACTCAGGAGAATGAGATCTGAGGATCATGGTTCAAAGCCAGCCCAGGCAAAAAAAGAGTGCATAAGACTCTTGTCTCCAATTGATCACCAAAGAAAAGCTGGAAGTACAGCTGTGGCTTAAGTGGTAGAGCATTAGAGTTTAAGCCCTACGACTGGCATACATGCACACATGCACGTGCGTGCACACACACACACACACACATTGTGAAACGTAACCATTACAGTGTTTAGAAGGAAATTTAAGTTGTCAGTTATATGTATGAAAAACATTAACTGAAAATTACTAAGCTAAGTGTTTGACCTAAGAACTGAGAAAAAAAAAACAGCAGAGTAATATGTTAGAAAATAATGAACACCACCACATGGGTTTGTGCATGCCTGTATCCCAGCTACCCAAGAGGCATGGGTAAAATGATTGTTACTTGAAGGCCAGCCCAAGCAAAGTTAGAGAAACCCTATCTAAAATACAAACAAAAGGGCTGTGGGTATGGCTTAAGTGGTAGAGTGCTGCTTGCCAAGCATGTATGAGATCTTGTTTCAATCTCCAGAACCTCAAACTAAAGGGTAAAATTTTTAAATATGTGTGTTATTAATTTTTAATCTTTTTAAGAATTTAAAAAGATGTATCACACAAATAAGTTCATGATAACAAATAGAATGTGTCAAAAAATTATAATTTAACCAAAACTGACTTGATAGCACATAGAAAAGTCTATAACCACATAAGAAATTAATAAAAAAAATCCATTTCCCTGTGATTTAGTTAGCATAATCAGGCCCAAATAGTTTTATAAATATATATATATATATTTTTTTTTTGCAGTACTAGGGTTTAACCTCAGGGCCTTGTACCTGCTAGTCAAGCACTCATCATTTGAGCCTCACTCCCAACCCTTTTTGCTTCAGTTTTTTTTTTTTACTATTTACTTTATTGTTATTATAGAGGTGATGTTCAGAAGGATTACAATTACATAAGTCAAGTAATGAGTACATTTCCTTTCATATAGTGTCTTCTGTTCCCTTGTTCTCTCCATCCATGAGTTGTATAGTTCGATTTCATCAATGTCCAGTGAGCTCCACTGCTGTACTGTTTGACCCTTTTTCCCTCGTTCTTTAGTTGTTTTTCATATGTAGTCTTGAGGTATTTGCCCAAGGCTGACCTCCAACCAAGAGCTTCCTATCTACACCATTTGTGTATCTGGGATTGCAGGTGTGAGCCATCATAACAGCTTGTTTTTTGAGGTGGAGTTACCCTCACTAACTTTTTGTCTTAAACCACAATTGTCCCACTCTCTGCCTCCCAAGAAATTTAGGATTACAGACATAAGCCACCAAACCTAGCTTACTGGTAAATTCTATTAAATCTCTAAAGAACAGATACACATATTCTTCCTCAGCATAGAAAAAGAAGAACGATGCTTTCAAACTTACTTCAAAGTTATTTTAATCTTGATGCCTAAAATCAAAAGACAAGAAAAGAAGAGAAGCTATTATCATGAACATAGATGCTACATTTTAAAAAGTCTGTAAAGAAATTAAGAAGATGTGGAAAAGAGAATTTCTCAAACTGCTACTTGATAATGTTTGTATAACTATGCTTAAAATCAATTTTTCAATATCTAATAAAATTGAAGGTGCTTAGACCTTAAAACTTAGTAATTCTAAGTATATGTATTAAGGCATTCTTGCATGTCCACAAGAATTCACAACAAATACATGGCATTGTAAACCTCAATATTAAAAAGTTGGGAAAAGCACCAGAAGAATGGATGAATGGGTGGATGGATGAATGGAACACTTAATACTAGCCAAGGGAGATGAACTTCAAAAATAATACTAAGTAGAAAAAGAAGCTGAAGAATATTTATAGTGCCAGTTTTACAAAGATTAAATGCATGCAAAAATACCATGCAGCGGGGCTGGGGATATGGCCTAGTGGCAAGAGCGCTTGCCTCGTATACATGAGGCCCTGGGTTCAATTCCCCAGCACCACATATACAGAAAACGGCCAGAAGTGGCGCTGTGGCTCAAGTGGCAGAGTGCTAGCCTTGAGCAAAAAGAAGCCAGGGACAGTGCTCAGGCCCTGAGTCCAAGCACCAGGACTGGCCAAAAAAAAAAAAAACCATGCAGCTTAGCTACATATGCAAGAAAGAGCTAATAAAGCGTAGAAGGAACTGTTGACACTAACACACTAAAAAGGAGGATATGGAATGGCACTGAGAAGGAATAGGGGAGTTCTGATACAGCTACATGTTTATCTGAGAATGAAAAGATAATTAGATTTTTAAAAAGGTAGAAAATTTTCATCCCTTTTCTTCTAGGGTTAATAAGGATGACTAGTCCTGCCACTGTTATGATGCCCCAGGGTGGAAACATGTCATCTTCCATGATGGCACCAGGTCCCAATCCAGAGCTGCAGCCCAGGAATCCTCGCCCTGCTTCTCAGTCAGGTAATGACTTCCAGTCTTTGGCAACTGTAGAGGCTCTTGTTTCCTGTAGAGATCATTATGAAATTAAGCTCTCTGGTGCTGAATTCCTAATCGCCCAGCTTGAATGCTACTTTAAAAAAAAAAAAATCTTCCCTTATTTCATTAAGCTAAATGTCATCATTTCCTTCAGAATTTCTCACTACTTATCAGTCATGCCCCAACATTCTTAAAAACTTTGCCTTGGATTACTTAGTCCTACAAGGTACTCCATGACAGAATTCTACATGTAGTCAAATAAATTTAGCAAATATCATTTCTTACCCTGCCTCTTCAAGGTTAAAAATTAACATATTGGAGGCACTGAACATCTCATACTGAAAAGGAAACAACATTTACACCCAGTGTTTCCTAAACCTGATTGATTTTTTTTTCTTGCTAGTACCTGGGCTTGAACCTGGGCTTTGCACACTCACTTGACTTGCTTGCTCATGCCGGATGCTCTAACACGGGAGCCATGCCTCCAGTCCAGCCTTTTGCTCATTAATTGGTGATGGAATCTCTTAGATCTTTCTGCCAAAGCTGGCTTCTTACTCAATCCCCCAGGTCTCAGCCCCTTTCAGAAGGATTATAGCCACTAGCCACTGATGCCTGCTTATCTTGCTTTCTTATAGCAGCTATTAATAATATGATTTGGAAGATACTAGTGTCTATTTTATGTTGGTGCCTTTATCCAGTGTTAAACCATAAATTCTCCTTACGGTAGGATTCCTCTTCCTGTGGTCTTTGATAGATTGCTTTGCACCTGGAAGGTCTCACAAATATGGCAACATGAGTGGTACCTGAAGATCTAGGCCACTGTGTTAGTAGATTATTTCTGGCTCTCTCTTTAAACAGATGCAATGGATCCACTCCTCTCTGGACTACATGTACAACAGCATAGTCATCCCTCAGGATCTTTACCTCCTCCACACCATTCAATGCAGCCTGTCCCTGTGAACAGACAAATGAACCCAGCTAATTTTCCCCAGCTGCCACAGCAGCAACAACAGCAGCAGCAGCAGCAGCAGCAACAGCAGCAGCAGCAACAACAGCAACAGCAGCAGCAGCAGCAATTGCAGACAAGACCCCCACAACAACATCAGCAGCAACAGCCACAGGGGATTCGACCCCAGTTTACTGCCCCAACTCAGGTGCCTGTTCCTCCAGGCTGGAACCAACTGCCTTCAGGAGCCCTTCAGCCTCCTCCAGCCCAGGGTTCTCTGGGCACAATGACTGCAAACCAAGGGTGGAAGAAGGCTCCTTTGCCTGGCCCAATGCAACAGCAACTCCAGGCCAGACCATCTTTAGCCACGGTACAGACACCTTCTCACCCTCCCCCTCCTTATCCCTTTGGCAGCCAGCAAGCCTCACAAGCCCACACAAACTTTCCTCAGATGAGCAACCCAGGCCAGTTCACAGCTCCTCAGATGAAAAGCTTGCAGGGAGGGCCCTCCAGGGTCCCAACCCCCCTGCAACAGCCCCACCTCACCAACAAGTCTCCTGCCTCCTCACCCTCCTCCTTCCAGCAGGGATCCCCTGCATCTTCCCCAACAGTTAACCAAACTCAACAGCAGATGGGACCAAGGCCACCTCAAAATAACCCACTTCCCCAGGGATTTCAACAGCCTGTCAGCTCTCCAGGTCGGAATCCTATGGTTCAACAGGGAAATGTGCCACCTAACTTCATGGTGATGCAGCAGCAGCCACCAAACCAGGGGCCACAGAGTTTACACCCAGGCCTAGGAGGTGAGAAATGCTAAAACTGTGTTGCTAAATTTGCTTGAGACAGAACTGAGTAAGAATGTCAGTTTACAGAGTTAATGGAGGAGATGAAATAGGATGTAATTATTTGGTTTTGTGATATGGCAGTTACACTTGATATAACTTAGTTAACTAGATGCATTATTATCATGATACATTATACAGCATCTTACTGCTTAAATATAAGCTGGATAAAATGCAGGTAAAATTCCATATAGAGATGTTCATTTTGTTTCTGATTTTTGCTTGATCTTCTATTAGTAAAGTTAAATGTCCAGATGAAACATGCATTTTATTAACAAACTTCTCATCAGTTGAAAAATTAAGATTATGCAATAGAGCAAAAAGATAAATACAAGGCCTTGTTGGGGGAAATGCCCTTCTAGTTATCAGTTTTGATGATCCTATGTAGTAAGATTATAAGCATGGTATTTGTTAATTTGATTGCCATTTAAAGGGGAATAAGTTCAGAAATCATTGACTTTTATAGTTTTATAATGCCAATGCCTGCTCCTTAGAGAGGGAATTCCACTAGTTATACCTAAAGGAGATTTATTTATTTATTTTGTAAGGTGCCTCTTGTATGAAGAAAAAGCAATGGAGCTTAATGTGTGAGAGGTAAAACGATTACAGTAAAACTTATCCATCTCCATGTTTATTATTTATTCTTATTAATCATTGATCTACTGCACATGAATGTGCTTGGAGCTTTACAGTAAGGTATAGAGAGCATTAGTAATGCTGTCATCTGATAAGCATATCCTTCACTAAAAGACACCCATTGCCTATCCAGAAAATACTTTGCATCTTTAGTGCAACATAGCAAAGACATGTTCCCATGGTTTCTGGTGAAGTTAAGTTGCTCATCAATCTTTTTCTTTCATTGTAATTAATTTGCTGACATACAGGCTCTAATACTTGAATCCTAAGAAGTTTTTTAGAAAATGCAAGAATATTTCAGTTCTGGGCATCTAGCCCTGAATCATTGGAACCTGGGTAGTCCTTTCTGCAATAGAAGCGTGCAAATGGGAACTTGTCATTACTAAAGAAAGGATAGTTTGTCAGGGGATTGGAAATTTGGCCCTCTTAAAAATGGACAAATACAAAAAAAAAATTTAAGTGAGATTTAGGTCTTGATGCTTTCATACAGTAGATGATAGGCAGCTCACCTATGTGATCTGGTCACATCAAGGCCTGCATTTTAAACAAACAATGAGTTGGTCTGAGGTTCTCATTACAAATTTATTTTCTGCAATTAGGCCTTCCTAAAAGAAAATAGTGCTTGAATTCAAAATTCCATGGTTTTTGGTACCGTAGCTGTCAGAATCACAGCAAACTTTATGAGGGGAAGGCATAATGATAAGTTTAACATAGCCTCACTTTGAAGCTCCTATGAACTCTTTCTAATGTCCTGTCTCTCTTCCTAAGAGACAAGTACAACACTGGGGGAAATTCTTTGCAAAGGAGACTGTCATCCATTTCCCTTCAGGCAAAAAAAAAAAAATCATCTATCCTTAATATCAAGACCCAGCTCTTAGTATTTCATATCAATTTGTTTGAATATGAGAATTTAGCATATTCCTCTGGTGTCTGTGTTAAATAAAGTATGTAAATTTTTGGTGTCCATTGTATTACAGAGAAAAGTGAGCCCTCAAATCTTGTGGTGTCATAGCCTAAGAATCACATTTAGGAAACAAATTGCCATTTTTCCTTGGCATGTTCTAAGTGTAAATTTTTTAGTATTTCTTTTTCATCTTGACAGTGCTCATGTAAGAAATTGTGTTGATTTTTTTAACCATCTTTCCCAACCTTATTATTAAAGATCCTACCAGTGTGACAGAGAGAGCTAAGCCAGTGGAGACTTCATGCAGCTCATCCTTCCTTATTCATTCCATATCTAAGTAAGAGTATAAATTTGCTAGGTAACTGCCTTACTCATTGTTTTCTATTAAGGAATGCCTAAACGCCTCCCACCTGGCTTCTCAGCAGGACAGGCCAATCCAAACTTTATGCAAGGTCAGGTGCCTTCTACCACAGCAACCACCCCTGGGAATTCAGGACCCCCTCAGCTGCAAGCAAATCAAAATGTCCAGCATGCAGGTTTGTTTCCTATGATTTATATAGCAAGCATTTATTGAGCATTGATTGTGTGGTAAAAACTTTGATAGGCAACAGGGGTATACAGATTAACAGGTTTCCCCCTAATTTCAAACACATGACTAATCTTTCAGAGTAGTAAGTAATACATGAAAAAAATAGGTAACATGTCTCAGCAACCTAGAAAAACTTAAGGGAGATTAAATTTGAGTTAGAACAAGAGTCAGCAATTTGTTTTTTCTCTAAAGGGCTAGATCTTTTAGGTAATATTGTCTTTGTTGTAAGTATTTATTTCTGGTTATTGAGAAAAAGTGTTCCAAATATTTACAAAGCAGCAATGGATCTGATTTGCTGACTCTCTTAGAGCTCACTCAGTAGTAAAAAGGCAAAAGGCATTTGTGGGAGAAGAAATTATAAATACATAGGCATACAGACATATGGCATGTTTGAACAACTGCAATTTAAAAATCTTGCCAAGCTCCAAGGGCTCATGCCTATAATTCTAGCTGCTCGGGAGGTCGAAATCTGAGAATCTTAGTTCTCAAAGTCAGCAGGAAAGTCTGTGAGACTCCTTATCTCCAGTTAACCACTAGAAAGCCCTAAGTGACACTGTGGCTCAAAGTGATACAGCACTAATCTTGAGCAAAAAGAGGCTCAGAGTGCTTTGGGGATATGGCATAATGGCAGGGTGCTTGCCTCCCATACATGAAGCCCTAGGTTCAATTCCCCAGCACCACATATACAGAAAACAGCCAGAAGTGGCACTCTGGCTCAAGTGGCAGAGTGCTAGCCTTGAGCAAAAAGAAGCCAGGGACAGTGCTCAGGCCCTGAGTCCAAGCCCCAAGACTGGCCAAAAAAAAAAAAAAGGCTTAGAGACAGCACCCAGGCCCTGAGTTCAAGCCCCAGAACTGACATGTGCGCGTGCGCACAAACACCTCTAGATAATACAAGTTAGCTTTTGTTTTTGCTGAGTGTCTGACTTCTGATATACAATAGGGATGTGGTACTTTTCAAACTTAATTAGTACTGATAGCAGTATAGTGTATATGAGAGGAAATGTTAGAGAGAAAATAAGATATAATAGAATGGCTAAAAGGTAATATCAGTAAAGCACCATTGTAGAAATGCTCACTTTGTGGTTTTTGAGTTTCTGGTTGTTTAGAGACCATGTGACTTTATCCTTTTACCATTTCTTTTTTTTTTTTTTTTGCCAGTCCTGGGCCTTGGACTCAGGGCCTGAGCACTGTCCCTGGCTTCTTTTTGCTCAAGGCTAGCACTCTGCCACTTGAGCCACAGTGCCACTTCTGGCCATTTTCTGTATATGTGGTGCTGGGGAATCAAACCCAGGGCCTCATGTATATGAGGCAGGCACTCTTGCCACTAGGCCATATCCCCAGCCCCCTTTTACCATTTCTTTTTTTTTTTTTTGCCAGTCCTGGGGCTTGGACTCAGGGCCTGAGCACTGTCCCTGGCTTCTTTTTGCTCAAGGCTAGCACTCTGCCACTTGAGCCACAGCGCCACTTCTGGCCGTTTTCTGTATATATGTGGTGCTGAGGAATTGAACCCAGGGCCTCATGTATACGAGACAAGCACTCTTGCCACTAGGCCATATTCCCAGCCCTACCATTTCTTATTTGAGCAGTTTGGTTTAAGGTTATTCAAATATTTTCTGAACTCCCATCTTCACTTGGAGTTAATTTCTTATGTCATAACAGCTTTAGTTATAAGTCACTAAAGAATAAGAAAAGCCTGACTTAATGAAAATAAAAGTTAAAACTACCTTTATGGGGGAAAGAAGGATGGAGCAGATTATTTGACTTTTCCTATCTGCTATTGCAAAACTGCATTCCTGACTTACATGAATTAATGGGTTTTTTAATAGGAACTTATAGAACAATGATGAAATTCTTAATTCCTCCACTTCCAGCACTTGTTTTGTCTTTTTTTTAATATGGTATCTTCCACCTATTGTTTTGATTTGCACAATTAGCCTATCTAGTATAGCTTTCTTCTCATTTGCCTTTTTCTATTCTGTTAAATAAATGTCTTGCAGCATTGCTGAGGCTTTCCTATAAAGACACCTGCACAATTCTTTGTTTCACTGATCATTCGTGGCAGAACTTATTTCACTAGCCTACAGTACTTGTTAGATTTTCACAATACATAGCAATAGGATATGTTAGAGCAATGTGATACAGTTTTTCTCTTTATTTAATCTGAAAGAAAGTAGACTTCATGGATTTTTTAAATATTTAAGTCACCAAAAAGAGTAAAGAAATTGTTTCTCCTTTGCTATATGGTCATGCAAAGTATAAGTTGTTCCTTGTGACATCTCTATAGTTTACCTTACAGAAAAAAATACCAAATGTAGTACATTTATATTAGTCTGGTGCTGTGTTTCTAAAATAATTTGAATGTCTAATAAGATAATATTTCTATCTGAAAAAAGTAGTATTTCTTTCTGAAACGGTGTCTTTGTTTTATTTTTAAGGTGGTCAAGGAGCTGGTCCTCCTCAAAACCAGATGCAGGTGTCCCACGGGCCACCAAATATGATGCAACCAAGCCTCATGGGAATTCATGGCAACATGAACAACCAGCAGGCTGGTAGTTCTGGGGTTCCTCAGGTGAACCTGGGCAACATGCAAGGCCAGCCTCAGCAGGGCCCACCATCTCAACTGATGGGCATGCACCAGCAGATTGTGCCCTCCCAGGGCCAGATGGTCCAACAACAAGGAACTTTGAACCCTCAGAACCCTATGATCCTTTCAAGGGCCCAGCTTTTGCCACAGGGCCAGATGATGGTGAACCCTCAGAACCAAAACCTTGGGCCCTCACCCCAAAGGATGACCCCACCCAAGCAGATGCTTTCCCAGCAGGGCCCACAAATGATGGCTCCGCATAACCAGATGATGGGCCCCCAGGGACAAGTTTTGCTTCAACAAAACCCAATGCTAGATCAGATCATGACCAATCAGATGCAGGGGAATAAGCAGCAATTTAACACTCAGAACCAATCCAATGTCATGCCGGGACCAGCACAGATAATGAGGGGACCAACTCCAAACATGCAAGGAAACATGGTGCAGTTTACAGGACAGATGTCAGGACAACTGCTGCCCCAGCAAGGGCCTGTGAACAACAGTCCATCTCAGGTTATGGGGATTCAAGGGCAGGTCCTGAGGCCCCCAGGGCCCAGCCCACACATGGCTCAGCAGCATGGTGATCCTGCCACTACAGCAAATAATGATGTCAGCTTGTCTCAGATGATGCCTGATGTTAGCATGCAACAAACCAACTTGGTCCCCCCTCATGTGCAGGCCATGCAGGGAAACAGTACCTCGGGAAACCACTTCTCAGGCCATGGGATGCCTTTCAATGCACCTTTCAGTGGAGCACCGAACGGAAACCAGATGTCCTGTGGTCAGAATCCAGGCTTCCCAGTCAATAAGGATGTAACACTAACAAGCCCTTTGTTGGTCAACTTGTTGCAGAGTGACATCTCTGCAGGCCATTTTGGTGTAAACAATAAACAAAATAATTCCAATGCAAATAAACCGAAGAAGAAGAAACCCCCTCGGAAGAAGAAAAATAGTCAGCAAGACCTAAAGTAGGTTGTGATCATTTTGCCTCAAATCTTACTCATTTATTTCTATGTGGACACTTTTGTTGATGGAAAATGTAAAGCACATATAAAATTAGAAGAGCATAATGGGATCTACTTCAACAGTTTTCAGTTCACTGTATACATTGCCTTCATCTATATTCTCTATTACATTCTTGGTAATTTTAAGGCAAATGTAAATATTTCAACGCTACCTCAAAAAGATAAGGATAGTTCTTTTGTATGACCACACAATACCAATAGCACACCTACCAAATTGTTAGTCCCTTGACAGGCTCTGGTGCCTCATGCCTATAAACCTAGCTACTCAGGAGGCTGAGATTTTAGGATTATGGTTCAAAAAAGCCAGCCCAGGGAGAAAACCTTGAGAGTCTTTATCTCCAATTAGCCAGCAAAAATCCAGAAATGGAGATGTGACTCAAGTGGTAGAGTGCCATCTTTGAGCAAAAAAGCTAAGGGAGATTGCAAGGCCCTGAGTTCAAGCCCTAGTACTGGCACCAAAAAAGAAGAAAAAGATCAGTCCTTTAATAGTATCATATGTCCAAACAGTGCTCACATTTCTCTGATTATCTTATTTTTTTCTTGCAATGTGTTTGTTCAACTAAGGATCCAAATAGTATTGTTACTTTGTTATTTGTTGATGCCTCTTAATTCTGGAGTCTTAGTGGAACTTGACTTAGTCTTGTAGCACTCAAAGCCTAAAATGTAAACCAGTGCTACACACTGCAACTGAACAAAGCATTAGCTTCCAGTTTATCATGGCTTGTTGAGCCAGAGGGACCAATGTATTTTGGGAATGCAAACTACTTATGGAGACACCCTTCTATCTCTCAAATAAAAATGGTCTTTTGTACAAGTGCCTTTTCTTTAGAGACCCTTTATCATACTTAGAAGCTTAAACTCCATGATTAATTGGATCTTTTAAGTCAGTTACCCTTTCTGTAAAGTTTCTCCAGGTGAGCTCTTTTGCTAGATCACAACATGAAGGGAAATTAATAATTTATATTTTCTGAGCCTAAGTATTTAAAGGGTTTCTGATTTTGATGTTTCCAGAGAAATATTGATTGAACTTGATTTTCAGCCCTTAATTATAAAATAAATGCACAGATACCAACAGGAATAGTAACATATATATATATATATATACATATATATATGAAAAACATTAAGTGAAACAAATTGCTAGAACTTTTAATAAATAAAAGAACAGAGGCCCAGACACTGGTGGCTCATTCCTATATTCCTAGCTACTCAGGAGACTGAGACGTGGAGGATCATGGTCAAAGCAAGCCCAGGCAGAAAAGTCTATGTGACTCTCCATTTAATGCAGAAAGTCCCAGTGGCGGCATGGCTGAAGTGGTGGCCATCAACCATGAGCAAGCAAGCTGAGGGAGTATGAGGCCTCTGAATTAAGCCCCTGAACAACAGGGAAATCTTACTTAAATAATCTTAAATTTTCAAACTAAAATCAGCTACTGTTTTTTGTTGTTGCGTTATTTTTATTATCTTCAAATGGCTGTATAAGGAAGAAACCAACTACTTTTATCCAGCCTTTCACAACACTCTTTGGTTTAACCTATTAAATTATATGAACTTTCTGCTTAAATCTTATGCAATAGCCAATCATTGTATGTTAATCTGTATTTTCCTGAATTCAAACTTAATCTGTGCTTTATTTAACTAATTTTTTCTGGTATTTCTTTCTCAGTTAATTTATTTTACTTATGTCAGCATACAAGAATAACATTTTGTGAGGATATTTGTGTTATTCCCTTCAATTAGCTGGGAGTATATTGCCGGTTACAATTGGTATGCATTTCTGCTGTCTTCATTAGTCTTGAGAGAGGTTGCCTACTTGTTAGGCTAACACATTATGAAAAGGACCTTGTCCAGTCTCAAGCTTCTAGGAAAAGGAGAGAATAGGTTTAATCAAAGCATCTGTACCTAGCTCTGTCCCTAGCTTACTGTGGAGTCTTGAGCCTATACGTGAAAAGGCATTTGTTTTCTCATCCATATTAATATGAGGGAACTTAAAAATATGAGGGCACTCTAGCAATATCTGAGATTTTTTTTTAGCTATAGAGTTGGGTTCTGTGTGTGTGTGTGTGTGTGTGTGTGTGTGTGTGTGTGTGTGTGTGTGTGTCCTGGGGCTTGAATTCAGGGCCTGGGCACTCCACGCTAGCATTCTACCACTTGAGCCACAGCTTCACTTCTGACCTTTTTTAGTGGTTTATTGGAGATAAAAGTTTCATGGACTTTTCTGCCTGAGCTGGCCTCAGTCCTGGCCTCCTTGAGTAGCCAGCCATTGGTGCCCCACTTAACCAGTGTGTGCCATAGTCCTTTGAAAGTAAAAGATAACCACAGAAGCATTGCCTGTAATATGAAATGAGAGGGAAGTCATATAAAGAACAACTTAATGTAGGGGTCTGGATATGCTGGGGACTTGCTTCAGTTTCTAAATTCCCAAGTGCTAGTGCTTTTACAGTGCACTTAGGGTCTGGACACTTAATGGTTCTTGCTTGTAATTCTAGCTACCCAGGGGGTTGAGATCTGAGGATCTCAGTTCAAATGTAGCCTGGACAGGAAAGTCCTGTGAGATGCTTACCTCCACTTAACCACCAAAATGCTGCAGTGAAGCTGTGGTTCAAGTGGTAGAGTGCTTTCTTTGAGAAAAAAAAAGCTCAAGGACAGCATCTAGGCCCTGAGTTCAATCCCCAGGACTGGCACGTGCATGCACACATGTGCACACACATGCATACACACTTACACAAATTCACTTATGGTGCCTTATAAAACTACCCAGCATATAATGAGACTCTAAAAGTGCCCTGACTATAATCAGGGGAGAGGGAAACTAGAGATAGCAAAGAAGGATGAAGCTAGAAATGAGATTACAAACTAAATGAAGGATATGAACATGTTGGTTCTTTCGATATGTGGATATCAGTGGATGTTTCATTTCTTCCCCACTTAAGTTTAAACTACATACGAAAATGAAGACATCACAAAGCCAATGGTTATGTCTGCAAGTATTCATTCTGCAGCAGAATTAACTTTGTTGTGTTCGCCTCTGTTCTCTGAATGCCATTTTCATCAGCCCATTCATAACCTGCTGTAGGGTGTTATGGATTATTGGATCTTGGTTGAATTTAATAGTTTTGCCGCTTATATTATGGTCCTTTAAAACACTGATAGTCCCAAACCATGACTAGGTTAAATAAACATTGTAAGCAGGGTGTTGGTGGCAATCCTAGCTACTCAGTAGGCTGAGATCCTTAGATCTCAGTTCCAAGCCAGCCGGAGCAGGAAAGTCTCTGAGATTTTTATCTCCAATTAACCACCAAAAACTGAAGTGGAGCTATAGTTCAAAGTGAGGGAGCTCTAGCCTTGAGCAAAAGAGCTCATGGACAGTGACCAGGCCCAGGGTTCATGCCCATAACAACAACAACAACAACAACAAACACATGTAAACATTGCATCAGGAATTGGGGATACACTTAGATATAGTTCAATTAGATTAAGAGAATTTTGCCATTTAATGAAATTGCCAGGTTTTTTATGTTAATATGAATAGTTTATACAGCCTAAGGATATGTAAGTAATAATAGGGATGATAAAGCAAACATTATAATTCTTTAGAAATAGGGGAAAGGTTGAGCAGCTTTCATGTATTTCTTATACAACCTATTATCAAATTTGTTATTTATTTTTCAGCACCCCAGATAATCGCCCAGCTGGTCTGGAAGATGCTGATCAGCAACCATTGCCTGGAGAACAAGGAATTAATTTAGACAATACAGGCCCTAAACTGCCAGAGTTTTCAAACCGGCCACCAGGTAATAAAATTTTAGCTAAAGATTATGTATTTATTTCATGTGCACAACATTACAAGGCTACTTTCTCTGTGAGGAAACAATATTTTGTCTGTTAACTAGTCTACTTTAGCAACTTAATAGGCCCAGTATTTGGAACTTTTGTCTTGAATATAAGTAACTGTTACAAAGGTAACTTCTAAAGGCTTTTAACCATGTGTGTGCTTGTACACACATTTACACACATTCTGTTCAAGTTAGAGTCATTATTTTAAGTCCTCATTAAAAATAGGCTGAAATTGTTGTCAGTGTTAAGGTTCTAGTTTGCATCAGAATGAAATAAGATTAAATGGAGAAATGTTTTCACTCTAATCCTGCTTACCTGCCTTTCCTGCAGTCTGTCTCCTGAGGCTTTCTCAAAGCAGAGAACTACCAGGGATTTAAAACAAGATGGTCTTTTTTTTTTAAATAAAAGTTTTGTTATTAATCTCAAACCATAAACTACTTAAAAAGAATAATAAAAGACACATCCATGTACCCCCTACTAGCTTCATAATTTATTGGGAATAGTGTTCTTATTGTTGAGGACCCCTTCTCTAATTATAAAATATTTTCCTTTCAATGTTGGTAAATTATCTTGAAGAGGAAAAAGCCTCTAAAATTCATTTCAACTCACCTATTATATACCTGGTTATTCTTGTCCTAAACAATGGCTTATCACTTTATTTCTTCATGACATAGTCAAAGATATAATCAAAGCCCTTCATACTTAGCCACTCTCCCCTGTGTCTTCATTCTTCCCTATTTTGTTTCTTCCTCACTAGGGATTTCATCTTCTTTGTGACCATAAATAAAGGTAGTATTTTAGGGATAAACTTTAATCTACCCTTAGTTTATACATTTTTAAAGTAAATTTTAAGAAATCCATCATATCAATACTTGGTGACATTTATTATGAATTGCTTAGCATAGCACACTTCCCACCAGTGAGCACAATTGGGGCTGGGAGGTCTCCAGTCTTTGATGAATATGTCCAGAAGGCATTGTGAGCAGGAAGGTATTTTCCTTCCTCAGACACATCTGAACTCTTGTATGAATTCCAGAAGTGTCTTTATATATATATATTTGTTGCCTGTTTTCTGCAGGAGGTTTGCAGGCTAAATTTGGCCTGTGATAGGTTTGGATTTGCCATGCAATTTCTTAAAGATACAAATGTAAATGCAGTTTAGAATCGGCCTCTACTTTTCAGTTTGAAAGAGTCCATATGACTCTTGCTATCCTATACAAGCCTACTTTTATTTACTACTTGCCTGATGCCTAAAATTGTTATAAATTTGAATCCTCTGCTAATAAATGTGTTTTTTTATTGTGTTATGAGCACTGTGTGTGTCCTGGCTTTCCCTCTCATCGTTCTGTCACATGAACCTCATCTATATTCTTATTACTAATGTCCTTTGTATAACTGCCTCTAGCTTCTGGACTCATTATGGCAGTCATGCCTTGAGCTGTTTTGAGTATCAGCTATATTGTCTGTGCCTCTTGGCATTTACTATGCTATCTAGTAAGCTGGTTTTAAAGATGAGAAGAAAGTCATTAGTTTTGTACCTGACATGAACAAACTTTTGCAGAAATTATTATTTTCTTAATGTATGAATCCTACAGTAGATGTACAAAATAAAAATACACTGTAAAAATGCCTTATATTACTGGCTTTATAAAGGTCAAGAAGTTAACTTGAGCTTCAAACAAAAAAAGTTTTTAAGAAAGATCTCCAAAACTAGATTTCGCTCATTGTACTCATTGGTATCATGGACATGGTTGGATAGAAAAATTCGCTAGCTACTGAGTACAGAGTCTGACCCAGAGCTTTTGGTAGCTATTTTATAAAACTCTTAAGCCTATAAAAATAATAAAATAAAATAAAACTGTCAAAAAAATCTTAAGCCAGCATTTCTTCCAACTGCCAGAGCCAGCCATTCACATGTGGGCACCTTCTGAAGACCTTCTGAATGTATTTGTCATGCAACCATGGGATAATCGGATTTGTGGAATTGGATTCCAGATATTTACTCAATTTTTCCCCACTGAGTCATTTTCATAATTGGTTTATGTTGAGTGTCTTCCTATCCTTTCTGCTGATCATGTAAGGCTTTTGTGTTCTAAAATGTCAAGTAAAATTCTCACTGACGAGGGAATCATTTGAAATGTTGCTTTCTGCATGTCTGGACAGCATTGCCCCCCAAAGTCCTTTTCCCCAAATTATTTTTTATTCCACGGGGCTATGCTTCTGACTTATTTATTTTCTAAATGTGACTTCATTAAGAATATTTTCCAAATAGAAGTTTACTTTAAGAAAGTGAATAGAAAGTAATATGGATAAAAACTTGAGTACCCTGATTTTCAGCATATTGCCAGCCCCTGTTGCTCCCTTTATTTATTAAACTGATACAAACCAAGGGGCTATGTAATTCTTACAGTTTACTTCAAAGAATTGAACCCAAAGCTTGCAGCATAGTGTATGGAGCCAATGGATTGGAATCATTTTAAAAATCCTCTTAAGGAACTGAATCCAAGAATTTTATATTTTACTTCTGTTGAAGGAATAAAAAAGGCCATCTTCAGTGCTGATGTTTTCAACAAAAACCAAGGCTTAGGGCTGGGAATATGGCCTAGTGGCAAAGTGCTCGCCTTGATTCCTCAGCACCACATATATAGAAAAAGCCAGAAGTGGCGCTGTGGCCCAAGTGGTAGAGTGCTAGCCTTGAGCAAAAAGAAGCCAGGGACAGTTCTCAGGACCTGAGTTCAAGACCCAGGACTGGCAAAACAAAAAACAAAAAAAAAAGAAAAACCAAGGCTTAAAAGAAGCTAATCCTTTGCTACCAAAAAAAAAAAAAAAAAAAAAAAAAAAAAAAAAAAAAAGCAGATTTTACTTAAATGCTTTACTTCATTCACATGTACAGCAAAGTGCTGATTATATCTACATGAGACCTGAATGCTTGGTGGCCAGCTACTTGCTAATCATGCTTGGCTGGTAGTCTCCACCATTTGCCGTGCATAGCACAGAGTACCTATAAGAATTTTAGGATGGTATTGCATCATTCAGACTCTGAACACTGAGAGACTCCAGGTTCTTAATGCTTTATTTTTTTTGTTTTTTAAACAGCATGCCTCTTTGCTCATGTCAGATAACGAGGTGCCTGTCCCAGGAGTGGGCATACCTGAGCTGGTTGTACACGATTTGCCACCTGAGTATATATATATATACTCTAAAGGTAGCAAAGTTTTCTTGAGCAAATCTAACTTCCCTGATTTTGGGGGGCTTGTTTTAGGTTATCCTACTCAGCCAGTTGAACAGAGGCCACTTCAGCAGATGCCTCCTCAACTCATGCAGCATGTGGCACCCCCACCACAGCAACCACAGCAGCAGCCACAGCCACCACTGCCTTCGCAGCAGCCACCGCCGCCACCACCACCACCTCCTAGTCAGTCACAATCTCAGCAGCAGCAGCAACAGCAGCAGCAACAGCAACAAATGATGATGATGCTTATGATGCAGCAAGACCCTAAATCCATTAGGCTTCCAGTCTCTCAAAATGTCCATCCCCCAAGGGGCCCTCTGAACACAGACTCTCAGAGAATGCCCATGCAGCAGAGTGGCAATGTGCCTGTCATGGTCAGTTTGCAAGGACCTGCCTCTGTGCCACCATCACCTGATAAACAGAGAATGCCAATGCCTGTGAATACTCCTTTGGGAAGTAATTCAAGGAAAATGGTATACCAAGAAAACCCACAGAATCCTTCTAGTTCACCACTGGGAGAGATACCCTCACTTCCTGAAGCAGGTGGCAGTGAAGTACCATCTGTCTCAGGAGGCCCAAACAACATGCCTTCCCATTTAGTAGTTTCTCAGAATCAGTTAATGATGACCGGGCCCAAACCTGGACCATCACCCCTTTCAGCAACTCAAGGTGCAACTCCTCAGCAGCCCCCTGTAAATTCCTTGCCCAGCTCCCATGGCCACCACTTTCCAAATGTGGCTGCTCCAACCCAGACAGCAAGGCCTAAAACACCAAACAGAGCCAGCCCAAGACCATATTATCCTCAGACACCCAACAACCGCCCTCCCAGCACAGAACCTTCAGAAATCAGTCTGTCCCCTGAAAGACTCAATGCCTCCATAGCAGGACTCTTCCCTCCACAGATTAATATTCCTTTACCTCCTAGGCCAAATTTAAACAGGGGTTTTGATCAACAGGGCCTAAATCCAACAACTCTGAAGGCTATTGGGCAAGCGCCTTCAAATCTTACCATAAATAATCCTTCCAATTTTGCTACTCCACAAACTCACAAAGTGGATTCTGTGGTGGTGAATTCTGGAAAGCAGTCTAATTCTGGAGCAACAAAAAGGGCAAGTCCAAGTAACAGTCGGAGGTCTAGTCCTGGGTCTAGTAGGAAAACTACCCCAAGTCCTGGGAGGCAAAATTCAAAAGCTCCTAAACTTTCTCTGGCCTCTCAAACAAGCACAGCCCTATTACAGAATGTGGAGTTGCCAAGAAATGTATTGGTCAACCCTACCCCTCTGGCCAATCCCCCCATACCTGGGAGTTTTCCTAACAATAATGGGCTGAATTCTCAGAATCCCTCCATGCCTGTGGCTGCAGTAGGGGCTGTTCTTGATGATAACAAGGAGAGCTTGAATGTACCTCAGGACAGTGATTGCCAGAATTACCAGGGTAGGAAGGAGCAGGTAAATGTCGAGCTAAAAGCAGTCCCTGCCCAAGAACTTAAAATGGTCATCTCTGAAGATCAATCCAAAAAGGATGGACAACCTTCAGATCCTAACAAACTTCCCAGTGTTGAAGAAAACAAAACTTTGATGTCTCCTGCTATGAGGGAAGCTCCAACATCATTAAGCCAACTTCTTGACAACTCTGGAGCTCCTAATGTGACTATTAAACCCCCGGGGCTTACAGATTTAGAAGTAACACCTCCAGGAACCGCAGGGGAGGACCTCAAGAAAGCATCTGTCATTCCCACACTGCAGGACCCATCTTCTAAAGAATCCTCTAATTCCCTGAACTTACCTCACAGTCATGAGCCGTGTTCAACCATTGTGCATCCAGAATTGAACGAGGTCAGTTCTAATGTTGCACCAAGCATCCCTCCAGTTATGTCAAGACCTGTTTGCTCTTCCTCCATCTCCACTCCCTTGCCCCCAAATCAAATAACTGTCTTTGTCACTTCCAATCCCATAACCACTTCAGCTAACACATCAGCAGCCTTGCCAACACACTTGCAGTCTGCATTGATGTCAACAGTGGTCACAATGCCCAGTGTGGGTAACAAGGTTATGGTTTCCGAAGGACAGTCAGCTGCCCAGTCTAATGCCCGGCCTCAGTTCATTACACCTGTCTTTATCAATTCATCTTCAATAATTCAGGTTATGAAAGGATCACAGCCAAGCACAATTCCTGCAGCTCCACTGACTACCAACTCTGGCCTGATGCCTCCGTCTGTCACAGTTGTTGGCCCTTTACACATACCTCAGAACATAAAATTTTCTTCAGCTCCTGTACCACCTAATGTCCCCTCCAGTAGTCCTGCTTCAAACATCCAGACAAGTCGACCCTTGGTCCTTAACTCTCGAGCCACTCCCGTTCAGCTTCCTTCCCCACCTTGTACATCTTCTCCTGTTGTTGCTCCTCATCCCCCTGTCCAACAAGTGAAAGAATTAAATCCAGATGAGGCTAGTCCTCAGGTGAACACCTCAGCAGATCAGAGCACTCTGCCGCCTTCACAACCAACCACAATGGTTTCTCCCCTTTTGACCAATAGTCCAGGCTCCTCTGTCAACCGGCGAAGCCCAGTCTCATCTAGTAAGGGCAAAGGAAAAGTGGACAAAATTGGCCAGATTTTGCTGACCAAAGCTTGTAAGAAAGTCACAGGTTCTCTTGAGAAAGGAGAAGAGCAATATGGTGCAGATGGAGAGACCGAAGGCCAAGGACCAGAGACCACTACTCCTGGGCTCTTGGGAACTGAACAGTGCTCAACAGAGTTGGACAGTAAAACCCCAACACCCCCAGCACCCACTCTGCTAAAAATGACTTCTAGCCCCATGGGCCCAGGTTCCACCTCAGCTGGACCCATCTTACCTGGCGGTGCTCTTCCCACCAGTGTACGCTCAATAGTAACTACTCTGGTACCCTCTGAGCTCATCACTCCAGCGCCATCCACAAAAAACAATCATGGTGGCATAGCATCTGAACCTCTTGCAGGTGGCCTAGTGGAGGAGAAGGTGGGATCCCATCCAGAGCTTCTACCCAGCATAGGTATGTACTTGGTCTTAGCATCATCTGCTCATGTTGGAGTGTTTTGCTGACTTGTCTGTCCCACAAAGAGAAAGCATGATTCATTTCTACTTGGAGAAAGGGATGGCATGAGTAGTAGTTCTACTCATTAAAAGTAAATTAGAAGCCAGGCGCCTGTGGCTCAAACCTGTACTCAGGAGGCTGAATCTGAGGAATCTTGGTTCAAAGCCAGCCTGGGCAGGAAAGCCCATGAGGTTCTTATCTCCAGTTAACCTCAAAAAAAATGGAAGTGGAGCTGTGGCTCAAGTGGTAAAGCACTAGCCTTGAAAAAGCTCAGGGATAGCACCTAGGCCCAGAGATCAAGCACCAGGACTGGCCAAAAAAAGTAAATTACAGAGCTGGAGACATGGCTCAAATGATAAAGCATCCACCTAGTAAGTGAAAGGCCCTGGATTAAATCCCCAGTACTGCTCAAATAAAATATTAGAAAATATGCTTTTGGATCCCATGTTAATTTTACATTCATTAACATGGTTTTCAACTTCTGAAATAATGATGGCATTTCATTTAAATGCATGTAAAAGTTTCTCAGTTTACTAAGAAGCATTTTCTTTCTTAATGTAATAGATTATATCTGTTACAAACAGTAAAATATATGTAATGTCTCAACTACAAACCTTTCACATGACAGGGTCTCTAACATGAATTATTTTGATATCATGAAGCAAAAAAAGTTTAAGAACCTCACAGTTGAAACAATCCAACACTGAAAAACTCTAATGACCAAAGACATTCTCTTTTAGTTTAGGCAAAACAAGAACAATTCATGATTACAGAGAGAATGTCCTAGCTGTGGGTATGATGAGACAGGCCAACTTTCCAGACCAAAAGGCACTCACGGCTAAGGATGTAACGAACTCTGAACCAAGCTAGCAACGTTTGGCTGGTTCCTTGACAACAGTGGTTACCTACTCTTAGCTGAGTGGCCCAAGGACAAAGAAAACATAGGGCAGGAAACATTCTTTACCTTTTCTCTACTTACCACGCATTCATCATGGACTGCCCTCCCCCCTCGTTAATGCTTTGCTAAGCCATGAGGAAGGCAGTTCAGTTCCAGTTCAGAGCTGTTACTTCCCTTATGCAAAGCTGCCACACGGATGAGCTAGAAGGAAGCATTTTCACATACATTATCTCACGTCATCTTCATGTCAATCATGTGGACCGTTATGCAGTCTTGCACTGTGCTATGGGTGAGAAGTTCAGTATTTAGTCTGTACTGCAAGCATGTGTCCTAACAGTACCCCTCAAGTGTGAATAGCTGCTTCTTAATTGCCACTTACCATGATAAAGGCTTGTTTTCAGTTGTCTCAGAGCAGACTCTCATTTCTTCTCTCCAGTTCTCTGTTCTTCAGGAACGGTTCCCTTTCTGGCTGGGCTATTATTACTAGAGAAGAGTTTTCCAGAAAATCAGGTTTTATAAAAATAGACCTGGAAGAACTAGAGTGGCTAAAAGTCAGATAGGTTTGGTATTATCTGTGATTCAAAATTTATACTTTGGGTCCATAATGTTCATCTGAAATATGAATTTGGGATCATACATAGTACAAGATAAATATTTTTACTTGCATTAGGTAAGGCATGCCAGCAGTGTTACTTGTCTACACCAAAATTTGGTCTCCTCCTTTGTAAAATGAGAACAATAGTTACAAGATTTCACATTGTAAAAACATACTTAGCACATGGTCCTAGGATATAGCAGTTTGACCAGAAAACAGTTTGTAAATAAGTTATTACCAGTTTCTTTCTGATATAGTTGCTTTCTAAATTGATCAGTTCCATTCATGAATGTCTAGTTCAGATTATTTTCTACTCACTCACTGTCAAGGTGGGATTACAGCATAGGTGTCCCTACAGCTCCCTTTCTTCCTATGCCTACTTCTCTTGCCTTCTTGCTCCTATGGGGTTTAAGTGGTGCAGAAGTTCCATGTCCCTTGAGGCCAATCATTCTCACATTGCCCAGGCTCACACTGGATCTCTTTCACTGTCCCAGACCTCTCTTATTAATGCAATTAAAATACTTTGAGTGATAGGCTATCAACAGGAGGAAAACGTAACTGGGCACTGATAGCTCACACCTGTAATCCTAGCTACTCAGGAGATTGAGATCTGAGGATCGAGTTTCTAAGTCAGAGCAAAAAGTCTGCTGTAGACCCACTCTTCAATTAACCAGCAAAAAGGCCATGCTTGAGATGCTGCTCAAGTGGTAGAGCATCAGCTATGAGCAAGAAAGTTGAGCAAGCCAGGCCCCAGTGACTCACATCAGTCATCCTAACTAATCAGGAGGCTGAGATCTGAGGATCTCAGTTCAAAGCCAGCCCAGGCAGGAAAATTCATGAGACTCTTATCTCCAATTAGCCACCAGAAAACTGGAAGTGGTGCTGTGGCCCAAAGTGGTAGAGCACTACCCTTGAACAAAAGAGCTCAGGGACAGAGCCTAGGCCCTGAGTTCAAGCCCCATGAATAACCAAAAAATGCTGAGCAAGAGTGTATGAGGCTCTGAGTTCGAGTCCCAGTATACACACACACACACACACACACACACACACACACACACACACACAGAAAGAACATACACTTCAGGGTATGATCAGAGTAAATTTTAGTCTCACTGGTTACCATTTGCAATCAGGTAAGTTCCTGGTCTTTATACCTATAAAATAGAGATTACAATTCCTACCTCCCAGAATTTTCACAAGGATTCAGTGAGAGCATTTAACATCAAGTAGCATGAGCATTTAACATCCTCATGCAGAGCTCTGGGAAAGGCTAATTCCTTTCTCTCTGTCACTTTACCTCATATAATGCTGGGAGGGATAAGAGTTTGTGGCCCTTAGGAGACACAGACATGGTGGGAGCTGTTTCCCATTGGAATTCGGTTGTTGGAGGTAACCATAAGAATTGAGAAGAAACTGCTATGACCTAAATATAGCCTCTGATACTAAACATTTCCATATCTATATCCTTTCAAGAACTTTTCCTCCAATACTAAGAATAGTGATGAAGTGACTAGAAAATGTTTTATTATTTGGATCATATGTAATACAAGGGATACGAACCAGTAATTAGAAAAAGTTCTCTTTAGTTAAGGACACCCACTTGCTCATAGTGATTTTTTTCTATTGTTTTTTCAAGTAACTTCTTTGCTTTTACCTTGAAAATTTAAAGAAACCAGTATGAAGTTAAAACAAGAAGTTAAGGTGTAGTTTTTTTTTTGGTTTTTTTTTTTTTGGCCAGTCCTGGGCCTTGGACTCAGGGCCTGAGCACTGTCCCTGGCTTCCTTTTTGCTCAAGGCTAGCACTCTGCCACTTGAGCCACAGCGCCACTTCTGGCCGTTTTCTGTATATGTGGTGCTGGGGAATCCAACCCAGGGCCTCATGTATATGAGGCAAGCTCTCTTGCCACTAGGCCATATCCCCAGCCCCTTAAGGTGTAGTTTTAAGTGTTATCACAGAAGCTTCCAAAATAAATTCTTGATACAAATGTGTTGACTGCTTTTAAGCAGAGAGGAATGTACAAAATTCTATAGGAGGATAAAACTTAGTGTTGTAAAGTTTCCTGAGGATTTTAGAATAAAGTGTCAAGATGACAAGATGTACCCTTGAGTGTGACATGTCTGAGCCTTTAATTTTTGCTGTATAATCCAGGAAGGTTCTGTTTTAGAACACATTGTTACTCTATTCCCTGAGGACCTAAGTTCTTTCTGTCCTTCAAAGACTAATTCTGAGGTTGATCCCTTTAGCATGCCATTAGACTTCTCAATCTAGAATTGGTATATATTTTTTTCTCCCCCAATGCTGGGAGGCTTGAACTTAGGGCCTGGGCACCGTCCCTGAGCTTCTTTTGCTCAAGGCTAGTGTTCTACCACTTGAACCACAGCGTCACTTCCAGTTTTTCTGTGTATGTGGTACTAAGGAATCAAACCCAGGGCTTCATGCATATTAGGCAAGCACTCTACCACTAAGCCCCATTCCCAGCCCCTAGAATCTTTTGATTTGGACTTCCATGGCACTTAGTAGGTTTTGCATTTCCTTCATGTCACATTACTGGTATATTCCAATCAATATACCACATGTGCTTTTCTTTCTTTCCCTCGCTCCTTTCTTCCCTCCCTCCTTTCTTTCTTTGTTGAGACCAGAACTTGGTACATGATGCCTTGCTCATTGGCTGACACTCTACCAACTAAGCCATGCCTCCAACTCCACACATGTTCATCTTAAGCTTAATATTAAGCTGAAGCTGGGCACTGGTTGCTCACACCTGTGATCTTTGCTACACAGGAGCCTGAGATCTGAGGATCACAGTTCAAAGCCTGCTCAGGCAGAAAAGTCCATGAGACTCTTACCTCCAGTTAACCACCAGAAAACCAGAAGTGGCGCTATGGCTCAAAGTGGTAGAGCACTAGCCTTGAGCGAAAGAGCTCCGGGACAAGTGCCCAGGCCCCGAGTTTAAATCTCATGACTGACCAAAAAAAAATTTAATCTGAGTTTCTGATTTCAAGAAAATGTAATTTGTTTTTCTAAGGGTACATAGTGCAGTCTTGCATTGTAAGTATCAAGGCAAATAGTAACAGATTTATTTATTCACTCTGCTATAGAAACAATACAAAATTATTTGCTTTTTGGTTCTGATTTAGTTTTAGGAGGGGTAAAAACGGATTTTGAAAATGCTCAAGTTAATGGTATAATCAGTCATTCCTCTTAAAATGGCTTGGGTTTCATGTTTTGCAGTTTGTTGTTTGTTTGTTTGTTTGGGGGGTAGTCCTGGGGCTTGAATTCAGGGGCTAGGTGCTGTCTCTGAGATTTTGTGATCAAGACTAACACTCTGGTTCTAGCTTTTTGGTGGTTAATTGGAGATGAAAATCTCATAGACTTTCCTTCCTGGGTTTACTTCCAAGTAAGATCATCAGAGCTCAGCCTCCTGAGTATCTAGGATTACAGTCATGAGCCACTAGTGCCCGGCTTGCTTTGGAGTTTTTAAATAGTTGTCAGGCTTGGTGTAATGGTACATTCCAGTAATCACAGTTGACGCAGGAGGGTTGCACGGCTGGCTACAACATCAAACTCTGGCTTCAAACTCTAGTACCTACAAAGAAAAACAAAACCAAAAAACAGCAGCAATAATAACACAGTATTACAGCAGTTTAAAAAGTTTGATTTAGTTAATGCTTTCTGTTTTATTTAGAAAAGAAAGTAAAAGGCCTGTAATATTTTGTGGGTTTTTTTTTTTCTTGCTTTAGTCCCATCACAGAATTTAATCCCAAAGGAAACTCCAGCCACAGCACTGCAGGGGTCTGTTGCCAGACCAGGTAAGGCAGACTTCAGAACAACTTCTTGAAGTGGGGTGGGTTACAAGTGAAGGGGCTTGCTGTCCTCAACATCATGTGTTCTCATAGCTGTAAATGTACAGAACTGTCTCACCTATTTGCTTCCATAGACTTCACCTGAGTGGCAGAATTCATGATTATTCTCTTCCATATCTGTAGTGTCAAAGTCACAAAACTCAAGAAGGGCATCTCTATACCTATGCTGTCTGTCTGCCACCAGCCATGAATGGTTTCCACTGTAGTTTGGCCTGATCCATGCCCCGATACCAATAGCTGATAGCTAACTAGTTGGCATATGGTGACTTCCTGAGATAGCACCAAGATAATGGTTATGTTATCATGGCAGGAGTGGAAGCTTGTTCCGAGTATCTGCTTCTACAAGGCAGACATTCCTCCAGAGAGGCATAGTCATTTCAGTTAACTCGAGCGATATTAAGTTTTTCCCCATTACCAAGATACCATAAATAGCAACAAGAATGGTGTTTCTAGAAAGAGGAGTCCATGTTAATCTGATATATAACTGCTGCAGGACACTGAGTCAGCTCTGAACACATGATAACAGCGCTTTTTCTGCTTTCACAGACTAGAGTGTTAATGTAGAGAAATAGCATAGATATGTTACAGTTTAGTTTTGCCTGGTTCTTTGTCACTAAGGTCATTGAGGAGTACTAGAAAAAGCATAAATGGTTTCTGCAAGGAGATTAAACTATCATTGAAGATATATACTTGACAAAATCTGTAAGAAAAAGAGGAACATAGCCATGTTTAATTTCGTGAGTGATGATATAGCATGACTATTTTAAAGCCTGCTTTAGGGTACTATACCCTATATGATGGATAGAACTTTTTTCTATTGCATACTCTGGGAAGAATCAGGCCTCTGGGGGAAAAAGGAATGAGCAGAAAACACTTCAGGCACCCAGACTCTTTCCTTGCTACCTACCAACTGCCTCCATGAGGACTGACATTTGGAGTGTTAGAATGGAGCGAATTATTCAGAAAAGGAGTCTCATAATAAAACTCTCCATTCACCCTGGTAAGAAATGACCAACTAGAATGGGAAAGGAAATAACATTTCCTCTACCAACTCTTTACTAGTATCATTTTCTCATCTTATCTATTTATCTTTATCACTGTATCATCTTTACCATGATCATTTTTCCTCCTGAGAGTAATTGGCCAAATAATTCTGTTCCTTGTTAAAATTTAGCTTAAATGAATTTTAAAATGCCTCCAGGCCACTCCACTTACATGAATTATCAATAGTAGTGTTAGAATTCTAAAAATGGTCACATTTTACTTTGTTTCAAAAGAACAAACTAATTAAGGATAGCACCTCTTTTGACTTGAGCTATATTTGTATTATTACCTAAATTTGTATGTACTAGCTGGGTTGGGAAGGTAGTACAGATCCAAGGAGTTGACATCTATTTCTCCTCGAGTGTTTTCCAGGTTTTGTGGGTTCAGTATGGGGAGCTAAGCAGCACGAGAAGCAAAGCGTCCCTTCCACCAGCATATTTTTTTGCCAGTCCTGGCACTTGAACTCAGGGCCTGAGCACTGTCCCTGGCTTCTTTTTGCTCAAGGCTAGCACTGTACCACTTGAGCCACAGCACTGTTTCCAGCTTTTTCTGTTTATATGGTGCTGAGGAATCGAACCCAGGGCTTCATGCATGCTAGGCAAGCACTCTACCACTAAGGCACGTTCCCAGCCCCTCCACCAACATATTGCATTGAGGGTAAAGTAGTCCAGCATCCTCATGTGGGAAGTATATAAACATATTCATCATAGCAAAAATAATAGCTAACAGAATTAGTTATGATTGTCAGGTACTATACTAAATTTTTGTGTTCATTATTTCATTTAATCTTTTTTTGTTTGTATGTGGTACTAGGATTTGAACTCAAGGCCTTGTACTTACTAGGCAGGTGATCTACCACTTGGGCCACACACCCAAGCCCTGATTTAATCTCTTTAGCTTTGAAATGGGTAGTATGGTTACCTATATTTTTCATATGGGGCATTGAACATTTAAAGGTCAAGTCATTGTCCAAAATCATATGGCTATTAAGAAATGATCTTAAGCCAGGAACCTGACTGAAACTGACTTAACTGCCTCTGAGTACTCATATAGCACAGCTTAGATGTTTACACCAAGTGTGCGGTGCTGAATACCTTAAATGAGGGATCAGCTTCAGGGTTTTGGGAGGTCAGAGCAGAAGAGATCCTCACTACCTGATGTATCAGATTAAAAAATGACAGATTTGGGCTGGGAAGGTGGCTTAGTGATAGAGTGTTTGCCTAGCATGCACGAAGCCCTGGGTTCAATTCCTCAGTACCACATAAACAGAAAAAAACAGAAGTGGTGCTGTGGCTCAAGTGGTCGAGTGCTAACCATGAGCAAAAAGAAGCCAGGGACAGTGCTTAGGCCCTGAGTTCAAGCCCCAGGACTGGCAAAAAAAAAAAAAAAAAAAAAGACAGATTTTTTTCCCCCCAGTCTTTTGCTCAAGGCTAGCACTCTACTACTTGAGCCACAATGCCACTTCCGGCTTTTTCTGTTTATATGGTACTCAGGAATCCAACCCAGGTTTGGCAAGCACGCTACCACTAAGCCACATTCCCAGCTAGTGCTGTAAAGAAGTATATATTGATATAAAATCTGCTAAACAAACATTGAGATTGTTTTGGGGGGGGCGGGGCAGATAGTACTGAGAGGTTGAGGATAAAAAGACCATCATAATGTCTGTGGGCAGTATCTCAAAACAAGGCACTTAGTTCTCTAAAACTCAGTGCAGCTGTTGAGAGGAAAGTGTATTCTTAATAGATATTTAATATATGTTGGGGCTGGGCGTATGGCCTAGTGGCAAGAGTGCTTGCCTCTACACATGAAGCTCTCAGTTCGATTCCCCAGCACCACATATATGGAAAACGGCCAGAGGGGGCGCTGTGGCTCAAGTGGCAGAGTGCTAGCCTTGAGCAAGAAGAGGCCAGGGACAGTGCTCAGGCCCTGAGTCCAAGGCCCAGGACTGGCAAAAAAAAAAAAAAAAAACAGTAACAGATATTTAATATATGTTTAAAGATTGCTGCCTTTAAGCCAGATGCTGGTGGTTCATAGCTTCTCAGGAGACTGAAAGACCAAAAGATCCTCGTTCAAAGCCAGCCCAAGAAGGAATTAACCACCAAAAAACTAGAAGTCAAACTGTAGCTCAAGTGGTAGAGTATCAGCCTTGAGTGAAACAGCTAAGTAACAGTGTCCAGGCTCTGAGTTCAAGCGCCGGTATCAACACCAAAAAAAAAAGAAAGAAAGAAAGAAAGAAAGAAAGAAAGAAAGAAAAGAAAACAGATTGCTGCATTAAAAAAAAAAAAACGTACAGAAGGGTAGAGATATTTTCAGAATGAAAACAATCTCTCTACATGAAAGGAAGATGCTTATTTTACTAACCTAGTTGTAGCTAGATGAAATATAAACCAGGCAGTGTGAATTTAGTTCTGTTGCTCCAAACAGGATCATTTCACAGTGTGAAGTCGGAATAAAAATAGACCAAATAAGTATCTTATGTCCCCAGCAAACCAAGTTGGGTCAGTGCCAATTTTCTCTCCATACCATGTTGGGTGAAAATCCTGCTGGGCATACAGACCTATTAGCCTAAATAAGGTATTCAGGATTTTCATAGGCATCCAGTTTTTCCCGGTGGGCCTATACAGCAGGAGCGTCCACATCTCATTTTGTCCTTTGTATTTTTTTATTTTTTACAGAACTTGAGGCAAATGTGGCCATAGTCTCTGGACAAAGGTAAGATGATCTTAACTATGCCACTTAACTGTGGCATATGCCTCTTTGAGGGCATCAGCTATTTTAGTCTTTAAACCTCTTCTCTTACACTAACCTGTTTTACTGTTCACATTGAGAGCAACTGTAAGTTCCAACTCCTCAGTTGGGGTTTCACTAACAGTTTCTCTTAATAAACTTGATGGCTGAGTTTATACTGTCTATGGTTCTGAAAACTGAATGAGATAACATGTTTATTTCTCACCACAGTAAATAGTTCAATGTATAGAATTAAATTTTTTGGCTATTAAATGTACATCTTTGATTTGACTCCTGATCATCTTATTCCAAATTCATTGCTATTCCTACAATAATACTCTGCCTATCAGGTGTTTTTTTTTAAATGTTTTTTATTCTCTCTCTCTCTCTCTCTCTCTCTCTCTCTCTCTCTCTCTCTCTCTCTCTCTCTCTCTCTCTCTCTCTCTCACTCTCTCTTTCTCTTTTTGCCAGTCCTGGGGCTTGAACTCAGGGCCTGAGCACTGTCCCTGGCTTCTTTTTGCTCAAGGCTAGCCCTCTGCCACTTGAGCCACAGTGCCATCTTAGGCCTTTTCTATGTATGTAGTGCTGTGGAATCAAACCCAGGGCTTCATGTATGGGAGGCAAGCACTCTTGCCACTAGGCCATATTCCCAGCCCCGTTTTTTCTTATTTATTTATTTATTTTTGCCAGTCCTGAGGCTTAAACTCAGAGCCTGAACACTGTCCCTGAGCTTCTCTGTGCTCAAGCCTAGTGTTCTACCACTTAAGCCACAGCATCATTTCTGGCTTTTTCTGTTTATGTGGCACTGAGGAATCGAACCCAGGGCTTCATGCATGGTAGGCAAGCACTCTACCACTAAGCCACACAGCCCCTCAATCTATCTGGTTTTATAAAGAGGCCCTTCATTAGGAATCTTCTTTCCTCAGAATTTTTTTTATTATTTCCTGGGATCCCAGCCAGACAAGCATCCTCACCGCCCGTAAAAGGAGGTGCTAATCCCTTTAATTTGTAATTCTGCTGTTGCTCTGGTCTGGTCTCTCTTTAACTTGCTTTGGCTGTGGTTGAGTATGGGGTAGCTGTTTCACATAAAGCATAAAACTGTTCATGTAGTGAATAGTATGGCTCAATTCCCAGCCATAATGCTACTAACAAAGGATCCTCTTGCAGGAATAAACAATGGCTTCATATTCAAGCCATGATTTATGTTTGTAAGGAGCTCAAAATCCAATGGAAGGTTAGAGACATTAAAATAGAACATGCTGTACAGTCTGATAGGTGTTCTAGAATGCCATATATGGACTGAAACTCAAAAGTCAGAAGATATATCTCTGTTAGGTAGTGAAGCATGGGAGACTTCTCAGAAAGGGCACTCTTTGACCAGTTTTGTTTTCTTTCATTATTATTTCTTTTTCTTTTCTGGTTTTATTTTTGGGGGGGGGGGCCGGGTTGCCAGTCCTGGGGCTTGAACTCAGATCCCTGACTTCCTTTTGCTCAAGGTTAGTACTCTACTACTTGAACCACAGTGCCACTTGCAGCTTTTTTAGTTTATGTGGTGCTGAGGAATTGAACCCAAGGCTTTATGCATGCTAGGCAAGCAAGCACTCTACCACTCAGTCACATTCCCAGCCCTTGCATTATTATTTCTTTTGTCTTGTTTTGCTTATGATACTGAGGATTTAACCAAGGGATTTGAATACTTTGGGCAAGAGCTCTGCCACTTGTGGTATATTAATCAACTTTTTTTCTAATGACTTCAATATACAAGGGTTTTTGTTGTTGTTGTTGTTTGCCAGTCCTGGGGCTTGGACTCAGGACCTGAGCACTGTCCCTGGCTTCTTTTTGCTCAAGGCTAGCACTCTGCCACTTGATCCACAGCGCCACTTCTGGCCATTTTCTGTATATTTGGTGCTGGGGGATTGAACCCAGGGCTTCATGTATGGGAGGCAAGCACTCTTGCCACTAGGCCATATTCCCAGCCCCACAATATACACGTTTTGAACCATGAAACTAGTAAAAGGTTTATCAAAGCAAAGTTTATCAAAGTTTACCAAAGAAATATGTTCTCCTACATTTCCACAATATTTACTGAATATATTTTAGTTTATCACCTTCCAATGTTCTTCCTGGAAGATGCATACAGATAACAACACTGTAGCAAATATGCTTTCCATGTGGTAACATACAAATATGGCTATATAATGAAAATTAGATTATAGTATTCTTAATGTTAATAACTTTTTCTCACTTAATACTGGGTCATGAACAGTTTGTAAATTATAAAATAATTTTCCAAGACAAGTATCAGTGCTCATATCTGTAATCCTAGCTACTTAGGAGGCTGTGATCTTGAGGATCAAATTTCACAGCCAGCCTGGCCAGGAAAGTCTGTGAGACTCATTTTAACCAGAAAAAGAAAAAGGCCAGCAAAAAATAGCCAGAACTAGAGGCATGACTTAAGTGATAGAGAGAAAAGAGGTATGAGCACAAAAGCTGAGTTAAAACCCCCAGTACTGTCTTATAACAAAAAAATTTAATAAACTTTCTTCTGCAACATTACGTTTTTATGACTGAATATGGATATGCTGTACTTTCGTTATTATTGGCTTTTTTTTCCTTTTTCTTTTTTTGGCCAGTCCTGGGCCTTGGACTCAGGGCCTGAGCACTTTCCCTGGCTTCTTCCTGCTCAAGGCTAGCACTCTGCTACCTGAGCCACAGCGCCCCTTCTGGCCGTTTTCCATATATGTGGTGCTGGGGAATCGAACCGAGAGCTTCATGTGTAGGAGGCAAGCACTCTTGCCACTAGGCCATATTCCCAGCCCTTTTTCCTTTTTCCTTTCGTTTTTTTTCTGTGTGTGTGCATGTGTGTGTGTTTTTGGCCAGTCCTGGGCCTTGGACTCAGGGCCTGAGCACTGTCCCTGGCTTCTTTTTGCTCAAGGCTAGCACTCGGCCACTTAAGCCACAGCACCACTTCTGGCCATTTTCTACATATGTGCTGCTGGAGAACCAAACCCAGGGCTTCATGTAGACAAGGCGAGCCCTCTTGCCACTAGGCCATATTCCCAGCCCTCTTCTCGTTTTGTTTTATTTTGTTTTGTGCCAGTGCTGGGGCTTGAACTCAGGACCTAAGCACTATCCCTGAGCTTTTGGGCTTAAGGCTAGCACTCTACCACTTGAGCCACAGCTCTACTTCTGGCTTTTTGCTAATTAATTGTAGATAAGAGGCTCATGGACTTTCCTGCCCTGGCTGGCTTTTAACCACAACCCCCATATTTTAGCCCCTTGAGTATCTAGGATTATAAGCATGAGGCAATAGTAACTGGCCCTTTTCTTTTCTTCTTCTTCTTTTTTTTTTTTTTTTGGTAGTACTGGAGTTTGAACTTGGGATCTTAAACTTTCTAGGAAGCAGCTCTACCATTTGAGCCATACCTCTAGGCCTGTAAGCTGTTGTTGTTAAGCAGTTTCACATCTTTTTTTCCCCCTTTGGCCAATCATGGGGCTTGAACTCAGGGCATGGGTACTGTCCATGAGCCTCTTTGTGCTCAAGGCTAGCACTTTACCAGTTGAGCCACCATGCCACTTCCAGCCTTTTCTGAGTAGTTTATTGGAGATAAGAGTCTCACAAACTTTTCTGCCCAATCTGGCTTCAAACCGTGATCTTTAGATCTCAGCCTCCTGAGTAACTAGGATTACAGGCATGAGCCACAGGTGCCGGGCTCAAGTCATCTATTTTCATTAATATAAACAAAGCATTTTGACATCCCCTGTGTGTGATTATAGCTCTATAAAAATATTACTTTGTTAGAAATGGATTTATTCAGGAATGGAATTTTTCCTAAAGTAAAGGATTACACTGTAGTTTCTTAATCTTATTCACCTTATTTATTATTTTTTTAATTTGGCTGCAGAGCTTGAACTCAGGGCCTGGGCATTGTTCCTGAGCTTTTTTGTGTTCAAGGCTCATACTCTACCACTTTGAGCCACAGCTTCACTTTTATTTTTCTGGTGGCTAATTAGAGACAAGAGTCTCATGGACTTTCCTGCCTTGAACCCTGATCCTCAGATCTCAGCCTCCCAAATAGCTAGGATTATAGGCATGAGTCACTGGTGCCCAGCCTCATTCAGCTTTATTCATGGTTTTGTTTTGTTTTCTTTTTTGGCCAGTCCTGGGGCTTGAACTCAGGGCCTGAGCACTGTCCCTGGCTTCTTTTTGTTCAAGGCTAGCACTCTACCACTTGAGCTACAGCGCCACTTCCTGCTTTTTTATTTTATTTTTTTTTGCCAGTCCTGGGGCTTGAACTCAGGGCCTGAGCACTGTCCCTGGCTTCTTTTTGCTCAAGGCTAGCACTCGGCCACTTGAGCCACAGCGCCACTTCTGGCCGTTTTCTATATATGTGGTGCTGGGGAATCAAACTCAGGGCTTCATGTATACGAGGCAAGCACTCTTTGCCACTATGCCATATTCCCAACCCTTCCTGCTTTTTCTATACATGTGGTGCTGAGGAATCAAACCCAGGGTTTTATGTATATGAGGCAAGCACTTTACCACTAGGCCATGTTCCCAGCCTCCTTCTGGTCTTTTGTTTTTGGTACTGGGGATGGAACCCAGAACATTACACTTGCTAGGCAAGTGCTTTGCCACTGAGCTACCTCCTAGCCCTTCAGCTCTATTCACTTTTTTGATCAGATAATTCTTTGTTATGAAGGGCTGTCTTATTCATTATAGGATGTTTAGCAGCATCCCTGACCTCTACTAAAAAGATGCCAGCTGAAAAAAAAAAAAAAAAAGATGCCAGTAGCAACAGGACCTGGTATCTCACAACTGTAACCTTAGCTTCTTAGGTAGCTGGGATTGGAAGAATCATGGTTTGAGGACTGCCAAGGCAAAAAGTTCATGAGACCCCATCTCCCAGTAAAAATCTGGATGTGGGGGCTAGGGATATGGCCTAGTGGCAAGAGTGCCTGCCTCATATACATGAGGCCCTGGGTTCGATTCCCCAGCACCACATATACAGAAAATGGCCAGAAGTGGTGCTGTGGCTCAAGTGGCATAGTGTTAGCCTTGAGCAAAAAGAAGCCAGGGACAGTGCTCAGGCCCTGAGTCCAACCCCCAGGACTGGCCAAAAAAAAAAAAAAAAAAATCTGGATGTGATACTGCACTTCTGTCTTCTCAGCTATATATCAAGCATAAATAGAAAAATAGAATGATCAGATCCTTCTGTTTGGTGGTCCAAATCCATGTGAGCAAAAAGCAGAAATTATTTGAAAAAATAAAAACCAGAAAGGCTTTGGTGGGAGTGGGTGTCTTAAGTGATAGAGCACCTGGCTAGCAGGCGTGAGACCTTGACTTCAAGCCTCAATACCATTACAAAAAGAAAAATGTAGTAACACCCCTCCAAGTCATGAGAGTCAAAGATATCTCCAAGGCTGAGGATGTAGCTCCCATTTAGAGCATTTGCCTAGCATGTACAAGGATTTGGGGTCATCCTCTAGCACCAGAAAAAAAAAGTAATTAGGGGCAGGAATGGTAGCTCACACCTGTAATCCCATCCACCCAGGAGGTAGAGATTAGAAGGATCACAGTTTGAGGCCAACTTAGGCAAAATGTTAGTGAGACCCTTATCTCAATCCATAAAGTGCATGCCTGTGGTCTCAGCTATGTGGAAGCCATAGGTAGGAAGATGTGAGTCTGAAGCTGAACCTGGGCAAAAACAAAACCCTACCTAAAAAACAAAAAAAAACAAAAAACAAAAAAAAGCTGGAAGTAGGGCTTATGTGGTAGAGTGCCTGCCTAGCAAGTAGAAGGCCCTGAGTTCAAAGCCAACATGGGCAGTAAAGTACTAAAGATTCTATCTCCAATTAACCAGGAAAAGCTAGGCTAGAGGCATGGCTCAAGTGGTATAGTGCTAGCCCATGAGAAAGCTGAACAAATATAAGACCCCTGAGTTCAAGCCTCAGTACCAGAAAGGAGGGGAGGGAGGGAAAAGAAAGAAAAGGGAAAGAGAGAAAGAGAAAAAGAAAAATGAAAGAAAAGAAAGAAATCGAGATGAAGGGAGGGAGGGGAAAGGGTTCACAGAATAGTATAAATATATTCCCATAAAATGACTTATAACTGTCCTAGGCTCATAGTAAATGTTACATATTCATAATTTTAGGTACTATTTTGAATTAGTAGCAGTCTTCACACATCTTAAATACCTTTTTCATTACTCTTTTATAAAATTACAAAATGCAGGGTTTGGGTTTTGTTTTGTTTTGTTTGGGGGGGGGGGCGTCAATCATGGGGCTTGAATTTAGGGCCTGGGCATTGTCCCTGAGCTTTATTGCTCAAAGCTAATGCTCAACCACTTTGAGCCACAGTGCCACTTCTGGTTGTCTGGTGGTTAATTGCAGATAAGAGTCTCATGGACTTTTCTGTCCTGACTGGCTTTGAACTTGGATCCTCAAATTCTCAGTCTCCTGAGTAGGATTACAGGTGTGAGCCATCAGCACCCAGCTTCTTTTAAATTTTTGAAGAGGAAAATTATTACCAGGAAAACTGATGAAGATTTGTTTTATGGAAATTGTTCTAAGTTCTATGTTCCTGTTTTCCAGTAAGCTCTTCAGCATTATGCTTTATTTAGAATTTTATTGTTACTAATATAATAGGCTAGACTTACTTTTAAATTGTCAGTAGTGTAGCAAAGAATCACTTTATTGTCCCCAGGGAAGAATATAGTTCTCCCTCCAAAATGACTGTATTGTCTGTTTTTCTTTTTGTTTCTCATGCCCATCCTGGAGCTTGAACTTGGCCCTGTCCCTGAGCTTTTTTGCTCAATGCTAGTGCTCTACCACTTGAGCCACAACTCCACTTCCATTTTTGTTGTTGTTTTGGTGTTTAATTGGAGGTTGGAGTCTCATAGATTTTACTGCCTGGGCTGGCTTTGAACTGTGGTCCTCAGACCTCAGCCTTCTGAGTAGCTAGGATTACAAGCATGAACCACCAGCACGTTGCTGTTATTTATTTATTTTTTGTTTTGCTTGGGGTTTTTTTCCTCTGTTCTGGGTATCGAGCCCAATATGCTCGGTGCTAGGCAAGCACTTTACCACTAAGGTTCATTACCAGCTTAATCTACTTTATTAATGAAATTCTATAATGAATACTTTTTTACAGAAGAAAAAGGAGGTGGAAAAGTGCAGCAGGAAGAGCTTACTGTACACTAATGAAAGTAAACCATACAACTTGTGGGTAGAGACAGGAAGAAGGGACAGGAAGAGAGTGAGAAAGGGAAGAAGATACTGTACAAAAGGAAACATACTCATTACCTGACTCATGTAATTATAATCCCTCCATATATCACCTTTAAAATAACAATAAAGTAATTTTTAAAACATAATAAATACAGAAAAAGTACTTTTTATGTGACTTGATTCCTTGGCTCCTTGGAAACTTTATGCTTCCTTTTTTTCAGCAGTGAGCCAAAAGAGATAGTTGAAAAATCCAAAACCCCAAGCCGAAGAAACTCCCGAACTGAAGAGCCAGCTGTGGCTTCTGAAAGTGTGGAAAATGGACATCGTAAACGATCCTCTCGACCTGCTTCAGCCTCCAGCTCTTCTAAAGGTTAGCAGTGGGATGTGGGGACTATTTGCAGGTCAAATGGAGGAATAAGGTCTTCATCATAGGAGCAGAGGACTTTGTCCTTCCTGTTTGCTTCTGTTCCTTAAATTTGGCTGGTTACTTGATTTTTTGCTACTTATTGGCTTTTTCATTTATTTTTCAGTTCACATAACTATATGTTTTCTTTGTGTGTACAGAAGGGCAGTGAACACTGCTGAACAAGAAAGAATGTAGTAACATGGCAGCGTGATCTGTTTGAGTTCATGATCACCTACTTCAAATAGATCCTGAATATAGCTCAGCTATCTTCCTTTTTCTGTGAAAAAGATTCTTTCCTAATCTCTATTCTTTTTTTCTTTTTGGTTTTCTCCCCCTGCTTTTTAAAGGGCAGGGTCTTGTTATGTTATTCACACTGGCCTTAAATTCCACCTGCCTCGGCCTGTAATCCTGCTAGGATTACAGACATTCACCATCACATCATCTGTATTGTATCTTATTTATTTTTGTGTTTATGTACCAGTCCTAGAGCTTGAAATTAGGGCTTGGGCCCAGACTCTGAGCTTTTTATGCTCAAGGCTAGTGCTCTGTCACTTGAACCATAGCTTTTGGATGGTTAACTGAAAGTAAGTTTTACAGTCTTTCCTCAGTCCAGCTTCAAACTGTGATATCAGATCTCAGCCTCTTCAGCAGCTAGGGTACAAGTATGAGCCACCCAGCTCCCTGTACTTTTTTTTTTTTTTTTTGCCAGTCCTGGGGCTTGAACTCAGGGCTGGGCACTGTCCCTGAGCATCTTTGTACCCAAGGCTAGTGTTCTACTACTTGAGCCACAGTGCCACTGCCAGCCTTTTTTTTTTTTTTTTCTGAGTAGTTAGGAGATAAAAGTCTTATAGACTTTTCTCCCCAGGCTGGCTTCGAACCTCAATCCTCAGATCTCAGACTCCTGAGCAGCTAGGATTATAAGGCATAAGCCACCAATGCCTGGCTTGCCTGTGCTCTTTTTAAACTTCTAGCTCCTACTTTCTCCATTCTTCTTTAATAGAGGCTCTGACATCTTCACAGAAAAATTAGAACTCTATCAATTTCCTACTACCAGGATCAAAAAGTTAGTAAATAGCCTTCTTTGTCCTACTTATGAACTGCCCCTCCTCAAGTCTAAGGCTAATGCCTCTATTTGTGCCTCTATTCCTATTTTTCCTGACTTTAAGAAACTTACATTCAGGCAGGGAAGGTGGCTTAGTGGTAGAGTGCTTGCCTAGCATGCATGAGGCCATGGGTTTGATTTCCCAGTACCACATACACAGAAAAAACTGGAAGTGGAGCTATAGCTCAAGTGGTAGAGTGCTAGCCCTGAGCAAAAGAAGCTTAGAGACAACCCCCAAGCCCTGAGTTCAAGTCCCAGTACTTGCCAAGAAAAAGAAAGAAACTTAGGTTAAAGCTATGGGAAAATATACTTCCCCTCTGATCTATCTGTTCTTGTAGGCCCTTACTTTCCCAAAGGGTCAAGGTCTTTGAAGCTATCAAATATGATACATAATTATTTTTTTTTGTCAGATGTGGGGCTTGAACTCAGGGCCTGAGTGCTGTCCCTGAGCTCTTTTGCTCAAGGCTAACTCTCTACCACTTTGAGCCACAACTCCACTTTTGGTTTTCTGGAGGTTAATTGGAAATAAGAGTCTCACAGGGCTGCCATGTAGCTCATTGGCAAAGCACTTACCTAGCAAGTGCAACGTCCTGGGTTTGCTCCCCAATACCAAAAAGAAAAGAAAAAACAATACAGCTCAAAAAAATACCCTTGGTCTGGGAATGTGGCTTAGTGGTAGAGTGCTCACCTAGCATGCATGAAGCCCTGGTTTTGATTCCTCAGCACCACATAAACGGAAAAAGCCAGAAATGGTGCTGTGGCTCAAGTGGTAGAGTGCTAGCCTTGAGCAAAAAGAAGCCAGGGACAGTGCTCAGGCCCTAGTCCCAAGCCACAGGACTAGCAAAACAACAACAAAAAACCTTTTGGGCTGGAAAAATGGCTTAGTAGCTAGCTTTGAGCAAAAGAAGATCAGGGACAGTGCCCAGGCCCTGAGTTCAAACCCCAGGACTGGCAAAAAAAAAAAAAAAAAGTCTCACAGTGACTTGTCTGTCCCGGCTATCTTTGAACTGCAATCCTCAGATCTCAGCCTCCAGAGTAGCAAAGGTTTTAGGCATGAGTCAATGGTGTCTGTTTTTTTTTTTTTTTGTTTTGTCTTTTTTTTCCCCTACGCTAGCAATTCTACTCAAGTCACTGCCCCACTTCTGGCCTTTTGGTCGTTAATTGGAGATCAGAGTTTCACAGGCTTTCTAGAACAGGCTGGCTTTGAACCATGATCCTCAGATCTCTAGGATTGTAGCCATGAGCCCAGAGCCTCATGGTACTAAAGGTAGTAGTTACTGTGCACCAGAAAGAATTAATCTAAGGAGCATCTGGGACAGTTTAGAAGAAATGAACAAGTTAGCGCTAGTCTGCAGAGAAATGCCAGCCAAGAAAAGATGGAAATCTGAGACTATTTTAGAGAGAGGTCTAGAGTTAGGGAAAAGTCTGGATGTGGTCTCCAGATGGTAATAGTAATTTTGGAATGCCTGCTGCATCCAGGCTTTGAGGCTTAACGACTGACTTGAAAGAGACCATCATAACTTCAGAGGGATGGTGAGTGGCTCTCTAGGTCTGGCCAGCCCTACAAGTGGAAAGTTACTTGCAAATCCCCACATCAGTCTCAAATCTTTAGGCTATTATTCTCTTAACTGTTTAAGGATATGTTACCTTTTATGTCAGAAATTAGTACTGTTTAGGATTTTAAGTGTTAAAACTCTTGTATTCAAATGAAAGAATAACATGCATATTATTAAGTTAGAAATTTATCCCAGTGGTTAGAGCATGTCCCTATCACTTAAAAAGAAAAGTAAAAAAAACAACAACACATTGCTTGTCAACTGTGTTATTTCTAAAAATATGAAACAAGTCATGAAATAACTGTAACTGTAATTGTGTTTGAACTCATATCCAGAAATTATAAATATAAAATTGGTTAGCTAGAGATAGTGGCCATACTTATCCCATTCAGGCAGCTGATGCAGAAGGATCAAGAGTTTAAGGCCAAGCCAGGCACTAGTGGCTCATGCCTGTAATCCTAGTTACTCAGGAGGCTGAGATTTGAGGATCTCAGGAAAATCTGTGAGACTCTTTTTTTTTTGCCAGTCCTGGGGCTTGGACCCAGTGCCTGAGTACTGTCCCTGGCTTCTTTTTGCTCAAGGCTAGCACTCAGCCACAGCGCCACTTCTGGCCGTTTTATATATATATATATATATATATATATATATATATATATATATATATATATATGTGTGTGTGGTGCTGGGGAATCAAACCCAGGGCTTCATAGGCAAGCACTCTTGTCACTAGGCCATATTCCCAGCCCCAAATCTGTGAGACTCTTATCTACAATTAACTACCCCCCAAACCAGAAGTGGCACTATGGCTTAAAGTGGTAGAGCACTAGCCTCAAGTGAAAAAGCTCAGAGACAGCGCCCAAGCCCTGAATTCAAGTCCCACAACCAACAACAACAACAACAAAAAAGAGTTTAAGGCCAGCCTGGGCTACAAAGCAAGACCCTGCTAGGGGAAGGGAGGTAGAGCTGACTTCTGTTACTATATAATGCTGTATACCTGAAATATGGAAGTATATTCCTGAAGAATCTATACTTTTCACAGTTTGAAGAGGGAAGACTATCCTTTTTGCACTTAATAAACAAAATCAGAACATTGTTTTTTATAAAATTCTTGAAATCTGAGAAATACCATAGTTTATAATAAGAAGAGTTATTAATTTTGTATTAGGGGAATCAGTGACATTAATCACATTCCTCCTGTGAGAGTGGTTTGTTTTAGCATGCTGGCAATGGCCTACTAAACTGCCAGATTGGAGCAGGTACAATAGATGATTTCTGGGCACAGCCAAAGAGACCTACATGGTTGGTTGGTCACTCTGATCCATTTTTTTATTTTGGTTGATTAGGTCTCTATTTTTAATTACAAACATCAAAATTCACTACCACAAAAAAGTAAAGTTCTTTTTAAAATTGCACTTGACTGGGTATGTTTCCACAAATATGCAAATGAGTACTCTGCCTTCTGAAATTAATTCACTATTAACATAGAAATGATTTTTCTTTGTTTTGTTTTGTGCCAATCCTGGGGCTTGAATGTGGGGCCTAACTGCTCTCTCTGAGCTCTACCACAGGAACCACAGCTCCACCTCAGGCTTTCTGGTGCATAATTGGAGATAAGAGTCTCACAAACGTAACTGCCCAAGCTGGCCTCAAATCGAGATACTCAGAACTCCGCTTCCTGAGTAGCTAGTATTATACATGTGAGCCACCAGCACCCAGCTTGAAAATCAATTTTTACAAAAATTTTAAATGATAATATAAAAGTACATCCTTTATCATCACTCCCCTAGTATCCAAAAGGTGAATTTTTTTTTTTTTTTGGCAGTTCCTAGCAGAAGTTAGTTGCTTTCTGTAGGTGGCCCTACTCACTGATTCGTCCTCAAAGGGAAGATGCCAGTTCATTGGGTGGTTTGGACAGATGGGAACAAGCAGAGGAGGAAGGGGAGCCTGACACTGCTTAGTTTTCCATTCTCCATGTCATTTCCCAGCTACCTGTGTTTCTCAGAAACACCATACTTAGTTCTTTATCTCATAACAAGGAAGAAGCTTCCAAATTTGATCTAATTGATAGATTTCTTTTAAAGGGTGAACAGAATCAAGACAAAACCTTGTATATTTTTAGTGCAAATAAGTTTGCTGCAGTGAACAATAAGTTTGCACATTAGATATAAAGAACTAATTATGTCTATAATCCTAGGTACTCAGGAGGCTGAAATTTGAAAATTGCCATATTTGAGGATTGAGCCAGCCTAGGCAGGAAAGTCTGTGAGACTTTTATCTCTAGTTAAAAACATAAAAAGTTGGAAGTGGCACTAATGGCTCAAGTGGTAGAGTGCAGCAAAAGGCACTCAAGGTGAGGAGAGGGAGGGAAAGGAAAGAAGGGAGGGAGAAAGAAAGAAGGAAAGAAACAAAGAAAGGACAGATAGATGAGTTATGGGAAGCTGTGTGAAACTCAGTTCATCTCAGTTCATTTACATAAATTAACACCATTTTTTTTTTTTTTTTTTGGCCAGTCCTGGGCCTTGGACTCAGGGCCTGGCTTCTTTTTGCTCAAGGTTAGCACTCTGCCATTTGAGCCACAGCGCCACTTCTGGCCGTTTTCTGTATATGTGGTGCTGGGGAATCGAACCCAGGGCCTCATGTATAGGAGGCAAGCACTCTTGCCACTAGGCCATATCCCCAGCCCCCCCCACACTTTGTGGTGCTGGGGAATCGAACCTAGGGCCTCGTGTATCCGAGGCAGGCACTCTTGCCACTAGGCTATATCCCCAGCCCAAATTAACACCATTTTTAATATTCTGTCAACTTCTGATCTGTCTGTCTTCTGATTAATGAAAGATTGCTAAATAAGATCTTATATAACCTTTTTAATTTTTATTAAAATTAAATAATTATATTTTACTTTACATATTAAATAAACAAGCTATCAAATGGCACAAGCAATATGACTTCCCAATAAGATATTTTTAGAAAATATTTTCACCTACAGGACCCTAAGAACATTTCATAGGTCTTTTTAGAATTTATCTCACTTCTTGGTAATTACCATGGCTAACATCAGTAAAATGTTTTCTTGTTACATCTATGTATTTATGGGAGCTTAGATTCTTAGAATATTATAATACAAAAGACAAGAGAAACACTGCTTAGAACACTAAACCTAAATATGCAGCGTGAAGAAATTCAGGTCACTTTCTAGAAATGGATGAATCTGATTCATATTCTCTCTCTCTCTCTCTCTCTCTCTCTCTCTCTCTCTCTCTCTCTCTCTCGTTGTTGGTTGTGGGGCTTGGATGAGGTCCCACAGTGCCACTTCCAGTTTTCTGATGGTTACTTGTAGATAAGAATCTCACAGACTTTACTACCTGGGCTAGCTTTGAACCATGATCCTCAGCTCTTAGCCTCCTGAATACCTAGTATAGGTGTAAGCCATCAGTGCCCAGCTCTTTTTCTCTTTCTTGTCTTCCTGCTTCCCATTTATCTGGGATTGCAGGTATAAAAGACCACAGCCAACTTGTTTTTTGTTGTTTTTATGCTGTTATTAAGGCTTTCTGAACTCAGGGCCCATGCTCTTGTTTGGCTTTTGCTTATTGCTGGAGCTCTGCCACTTGAACCACACTTTGGTTAACTGGCAATAAGTCTCTCTTGGCTTTTCTGCCTAGTCTGGCGTTGTACTACAATCATTAGATCTCAGACTCCTGAGTAGCTAGGGTTATAGGCAGGAGCCACCAGTGCCTCACCCAGCTTATTTTTTGAGATAGAGTCTCATTAAGGTTGCCCACACTGGCCTGAAACTGTGATTCTCCTATCTCTGCCTCCTGTCTAGCTGGGCTTATATAGAGATATGTGCCCTTGTGCCTAGAAAATTGTCTCTCATATTAATGTGCTAGAAATTTTTTATTACCTTGATGAAAAGTACTTAAAACACTTTTTTTTTTTTGGCCAGTCCTGGGGGTTGGACTCAGGGCCTGAGCACTGTCCCTGGCTTCTTTTTTGCTCAAGGCTAGCACTCTGCCACTTGAGCCACAGCGCCACTTCTGGCCATTTTCTGTATATGTGGTGCTGGGGAATCTAACCCAGGGCCTCATGTATATGAGACAGGCACTCTTGCCACTAGGCCATATCCCCAACCCCTTAAAACACTTTTTATATTAAGATCAGAATGCCTATTATGGAGCAGCATGTAAAGTAATAGTGACTTTTTAAAATCAATACAAATAATGAGGAGAGTGTGGTGGTACACACCTGTATCACTCAGGAGGTAGACACAAGATCATGAGTTGAAGGCCACTCAAAGCACAGTAAGAAAGAAAATAGGGCCTGAGGGTGTAGCTCAGAAGGCAGAACAGTTGCCTAGCATGCTTGAGACTCTGAGTTCAATCCCCAATACTACTTAAAAAAAACAAAAACAAGGACTGGGAACATGGCCTAGTGGTAAGAGCACTTGCCTCCTACACATGAAGCTCTCGGTTCGATTCCCCAGCACCACATATATGGAAAACGGCCAGAAGGGGCACTGTGGCTCAGGTGGCAGAGTGCTAGCCTTGAGCGGGAAGAAGCCAGGGACAGTGCTCAGGCCCTGAGTCCAAGGGCCAGGACTGGCCAAAAAACAAAACAAACAAACAAAAAACCACAACAAACTTCAACTGTTTATCTTAATCCTAGCTACTAGGCGGCTATGATTCAAAGCCAGTCCAGGCAGGAAAGTCTGTAACAATCTTCCTTTAACCATCAAAAAGTCAGAAGTGGGGGCTGGGGATATAGCCTAGTGGCAAGAGTGCCTGCCTCGGATACACGAGGCCCTAGGTTCGATTCCCCAGCACCACATATACAGAAAACAGCCAGAAGCGGCGCTGTGGCTCAAGTGGCAGAGTGCTAGCCTTGAGCGGGAAGAAGCCAGGGACAGTGCTCAGGCCCTGAGTCCAAGGCCCAGGACTGGCCAAAAAAAAAAAAGTCAGAAGTGGAGCTGTGGCTCAAGTAGTAGAGTGCTAGCCTTGAGCACAGAAACTCAGGGATATTATGTATGAAACTGTAACCCCTCTGTACATCACTTTAACAATGAAGAAATGGGAGAAAAACAACAACTCAACTCTCAGGGACAGTGTCTAGATCCTGAGTTCAAGCCCCAGGACTAGCACAAAAATAGAGCAAGCAAGCCTTGATAAGATTAAGTAGTTGGGTATGGTAGCACATACCCCTGGGGAGGCAGAGGCAGACAATTGAGAGCTTGAGGCCAGCATGGGTTCCATAGGAAGACACATCTCAAAATAGAAAGAAAATTGATTGTACAAAAGAAATTAAAGGAAAAGTCATCCAGTTCATATCACTGTTACTGCATATAAATCACTTAGTTCCCATTTCTTCCATATAGCCCTGAGGCTCAGAGAAGGTGATTGTTGTGAACTGCTTCCATGTTTATATCTTTAGCCTTGAGATACCAGACCACAGTAGGCACTAGTAACCAGGGTTTTGTGGTCATGTTTAGAGACTTTAAGAGTCCCCTTACTACAAACAATGACTTGGCTCCAAAAAAGAACTAAAGGCTAGGCTTTCGACACAATTTATTCACTATGGCATCACTCATTGGCTTCTTACCAATAGTACACTGTCAGCCTATCCATGCTTTATGGAAAGGGATTGATGAAGATTGTCAGATTAGTTGCCCAATGTAAGGGAGGCTAATGGGGAACCTGTGGCTCATGCGTATAATCCTACCTACTTAGGAAGCTGAGATGTAAAACACTGCAGTTCAGAGCCAGGCAGAAAAGTCTTAGAAATGCCATCTCAAAATAACCAGCAAAAAGCAGGGCTGGAGGCATAACTTAGGTAGTAGAGCATCAAGCTAGCAAGTGTGACAGCACAAATTCAAACCTCAGTACCACCAAAAAGTGGGGAGGCTCTTCCTTACCCTGCCAATGTTCTAGACATTTTGTGTGTATGTGTGTGTGTTGGTTCCCACCACCTGTTCACCTGTATCACATTTCCACAACAGCCAGGCTCTAATGTGCAAGACCATACCCTTCCCATTTAAGTCATGAGGCAAAGCCTGTGACTGCACGTCAGGTGTCCCTTGAACTGTCTCAAAGTCTAGTGGGGTTTCACTTTCATCAGCCCTAGCCTTGTGGACTGTGAGTCAATGGCTTCAGTTGAATGTGTCCTTCCTTTCCCCCACAGACATTACCAGTGCGGTGCAATCCAAGCGAAGAAAATCCAAGTAAACAAGCTGGACGGTGACTTGATCCTTGTAAATGTGTGTGAATTTTACAAAGAGTAATTTTGAGCTGTGACTTTTTAAAATCTATTTCTGTACAGTTAGTCATTTTAATAATGTGACCCTTTTCCTAGTCCTTGCCACCTGTTTTTTAAAGTGCAATGGGGAAAGCAGGGTTGTTTGGCCCTTTTGGTGTTACAAGATGAAATTCAAGGTTTCTAAAATGTTGCCATGTATTGAGAGGAGCTAATGCCATCATAAATGTTAATAGTTTTCACATTTCCTAAGCAGCCTAGAGTACAGGGTGAGCATTTTTAGATCTTCTAATGATGTCTTGTGCTGTGGGAAGTACTGTGTGTGAATAGCAGTAGCAGGGCAAAAGCAATCTTGTCATTTGAAAATGTTGTAAATAATTTTATTATATAGTGTTTTGGATGTATTTGTTGTAGAAATGGACCAGTGAATAAAGAGAATCTAAGGGGTTTGTACAATGTGAAATACTGAATGTGTTAAATAAATGTCATTGTAATAGAACATAAAGGTATATTATTGGTAAGGGTTTACTGGGAAAGCTCTTCCTTTAGACCATAAATGAGTCTGAGACTCAAGACACACTGCATCTGAAATGTCCACCTAAAAAGTTGAGGACAATATATGTACTTCTCATCTGATTCTTGTTGAAGAAACAGCCCTGTCCAGCAGTATACCAAGTACTTAGATCTTGGTCAAATTTCCCTTGATTGCAAATAACAGAATATAGGATTAAAAGCTGCTCAGGATTTTCTAGCTACGAAGATGTCAGCTACCCACATGGCACTCTTTTGTCACCTCAAACATCTTTTCTCTATGCATATGTTGCCCAAAACAACTGTGTTTACACCTCCACCATTCAGGAGATAAACCCAGACCGACCAGCATCAAGAATTTAACTACTTTAAGCCAGGAATGGGCGGCTCACTCTTACCATCTTAACTACTGAGGCGGCTGAAATCTGAGAGTTGCAGTTCAGAGCCAGCCCAGGCAGAAAGGTCTCAGAGATTATTTCCAATTAATCAGCAAAAAAGATAGACTGGAGGTGTAGTCAAGTGGTAGAGTGCAAGTGTGAACAAAACAGCTGAGAATATGAGACCCTGAGTTTTAGCCCAGTTAGGTCAGGTTTCCATCTTTAGTTTAATTCTGCAGCTAGATGGGTAGCTCCCAAATTAAAAAGGGTCACTTCGTATTATATACTTTAGAGATATCCACAATATCCTACTCTGCAACTGCCCTATTTCTTGCCTGTTTCAGACCTAGGAGTGGCTTATCAACATGTCCAGGTGTTTTTTTTTTTTTTTCCTTTTCCTGGATTCAATTCTTCAAAATCAGTGGTCTCTAAGACCAAATTCTACCTTTACCCTACTTCCAGAATTTCAGGGTTTGAGACTATCCTTGTGTCTGCCTCACCTCTAGTCTTCTGCCATATTTCCTAGAGCTAGATTTATACCTCTCTTCCAGTGGCTCCTTACCCTTGCCACATAACCTAGTGCCTAATACCAAAAGAATGAGTCGATGATGGCAGTACTTATTCCCAGCTCTATTTCAGCTGTCTTAATATATGTCTAATATTATAAGGATCCTCTAAAAATAGCTTTTATGAGTCAGGCTCCAGTTTGACTCTGTTCTCTGATACTTACCTTCTTCCCCTCCTTTGACACACACATACACCAGAACCAAAGCCAACATAATAATACCCTGTGCCTCAACTGCTTCAGATTACACAGTGCTCCTCAAATTTTAGCTCCACTCAGGAAGAATGCATAATGTGCTTTAAATAGATTTTTATTTGTTTTTCTTTATATTAATTTTTTTCTCCCATAGAGGAATAGCAATGCAATCTAACAATCAGAATCCTGTTACACACATACACAGGCATGCCACATGACCAAGTCAAGGTGTTTGTGTCCTTGAATCTGTTGACACATCACAACATGGTCAACCAAAGTCTCTTCATTTCAGCCAGTCTCAACATAAAACACCCAACAGAGATGCATTCAACTTGGTTCCATTTGGAACTAGGTGGCAGGGTAGGGAGGAAGTTATTAGAAGCAGGCTATGGTTTGTCTGCATTCAGTCCCCTCACGTAAAGCTATGAATCCTGGGAGGCATCCAAGAGCCCTGATGAGGTCCTTGTTGCACCTAAGACTTGATGGGTCATAGCAAGTTGATTGGAAGGTTTCAGGCAGGGGACTAGGGAGCAGGCATACTCCAAAACAGCACCAAACTGCACTCATACACACATGGTGCCTGCTGGGGCCAGACTGACAAAGGTTAGAAAGTGACATCCAGCTCAAGAGAACCACTTAGACTTATTGGGGAAAGCTGGAAGTCACCTTTTGATATAACTGGGACTCACTCTAGAAACAGGTCCCTCTGACATCCTTAGTTTTGGCAAAGTGCTGGTAGTACTGACATTAATACAAACTGGTACAAACTTCTCTAGGATCTCTGAAACCAAGTGAGACAAACTCTCTCACCCCTTCCTGTCTAAGGTTGCATAGGACTTTGTGGATTCTGGTTCCCTTGTGTATTCAAGTTCTGTAGTTTATGAAAAAATCCTGAAGCATGCTCAAGGTGAAAGGCACATACACAATCAATACAGTATGACAAGGTCTGATGCTTCAGGAGTCAGACTAGCAGGAGACTGAGTAGTGTTGGTTCTTAGAAATCTCTACATAATTAAAATATTGCCACACTCCAATGCTACAGAATTTATAGGAAAGTACAAAAAAAAATGAGCTTTGCAACCAGCCAGGTGAAGAGATTGGAGAGTTCTAGAACTACAGGAGCCTCCAGAAATACAGGTAAGAGTCAAGGCCTTCTGAAATTTAAGTCAAATGCCCCATCACTCAGACTCTTCTCCCACCAAGCAGGATCATGGGCACTGCTCAAGATTGACCCTAGGCTCCGGCTGGCAGTGAAAAGTAGGCAAGAAGGGCTGGAGGGAATTACAGCTCTTACAAGTGCTGAAGACCCTAAGCTGGCTGGGAAGTGACCTAAGGGTAGCTTGAAGAATAAAAGTACTATGTTGTAACTGAAGAATTTGAGGAGAGAAAGAAGGTCATCTGATTGAACCCATGTAGCTAGTGTGGGGTCTTTGATCTCCCTAGAGTATGATTTTGGCGTTTTCCTTGGAATAGAAGACCACAACAGGGCTTCTGCCCCTATCCCAGCATCCATAGGGATAGCTCCTTTCTCCTGCCCCCACATACCACATCAGGCCAAGGGGTAGAGAATCAGGGAGGACAGCTGCTTTTGCCCTTAGGAATGCAGTATGTTCTCCAACCCCAAGTCTGGGGTTGAAAACTCAAAACCTGGAATTGGGGTGAAGGGGAATATCTATGTTAGTATATAATAGGAAATCTTAAAAGTTTCAAAGAAGAAAGAGCACACACTAGAAAAGGACAGCTAGAAAGAGAATGGGAAACAACTCCGGGCATTTTAAGAGGCTTTTGCTGGTGTCTAAGCCCAAAATTCAGTCCTAGCACAAGTAGGAAAGCTGACCCCCCCGTCCTGTATGCCTCATCCAGGGATTCCGATCCTTTTCTCCATACCTGGAGGGGAAGGGAAGGGGGCCATAGGGCACCAGTTCTCCCCCAGCAACCTGGAAAAGGAAAATCCCTGGAGGAGAAAAAGAAGAGGGCCCCTGAAGGCCCTGAGCCTAGACAGGGAAAATTTGGGGACTGAGAGTAGAGCTCTAGGAGTGTTTATTAGCCAGCCATACTAGTTGTTAAGACCAGAGACAAGAGCTTCACCCCACAGCTTGTCCTTCTGAGCATCATTCTGCAATCTTCCCTTGGGGTATGTGCTCTTTCTCTGACCAGAAGCCCTCTGGCCTGCATCTCCCCTAAGCTAATTCTAGCACCTTAGGCATGTGAACAAATAAATGGCCAGGATAGCAGGCCCTTACCCAGCCTCTACTCCTGGGGTGACATATAAAGGTGGGATGGCAAGGTATTAAGCCCTTCAGACTCAGGGACCTGAGGAGGGGTAAATTTAAGGAAAAGACTTGGAAGGTGTGACTATAGGAAAGGGAAATCTGGGCTGACTCCAGGCTCTGGCCTGAGAGCAGGGCTTTGTCTTCTCAGAACATACACAGTACGAGCTCCCATCCTGCCCTGCTCCCTTACAGCTTCTCAACCTGTCTGTCCTGTCTGCATCTCCAAGAGGCTGCTCTTTCCCTCCATTTATCCCTCCACCTTCTCCCTCGAAACTCACATTTCACTGCCCTCTTCTACATACTTTACCTTTCTAGGCCTAAGCAGCTCTCAGAAGCCCAGCCCCTCAGAACAGGGAGAAGGGGAAGATTAGAAGCAAAACCCTGAGCCTGACCCCTGACTGACTGGCCCAGGCATGGCAAGTTGTACTTGGTCAGGATGAGGCTCAGAGTCCCTTTTCTTCATCCATTTCGGAGGGAATTGCTAGGAATGAATAGGGGAACAGGAGTGAATGTAATGCCAAAGTAGGAAAGGGTGAATCCTGTAAGGTAGGAGTTAAAGATGGGGTATGAGCCAGATCAGAGCAAAAAATGGCTCCTAGAAACAGGGGGTGCGGGGGGGGGTGCAAAAGGGCAAAGTAGGGAGAGACAGGGATACAGGGATGGGAGTCAGAAAAGTATGGAAGATGGGGAGTGAGAGTGAGGAGACAGGATTAGATGCTGAGTTTGGGAAGGATGAAGGGGGCTGGGAGAAGGAGGGACTCAGAGGTGGGTTAGAGGATCCCAGAGGGGGGAAAAACCAAGGGAGTTAAGAAAGGAAGGGTCACCACCCCACCTGACACACTTAAGGAAGGTGTGGTGTCCCACCCCAGCAGCCCCTCGAGCAGCACACTGGCTGCTGCAAGGGATGCAAAGACGGTGAGGGATCCATGGCGCGGTGGGGGCACTCAGTAGTTGAACTGGCGCTGGCACGGCTGGTAGATGAAGCTGCCCTGGTGCTTCGGCCGGCGAGGGCGGCTCTCCCGAGCGCGGTTCTGCCGTTGCACCACCTTGGCGCTCAGCGCGTGGCGCTCGGCCCGCTGCCGGGCCCGCTGCAGCCGCCGCGTCTGGCCCGCCTTCTCCAGCAGCACAGCTCGCGCGGGCAGAGGAGCCGCGGCGGCGGCGGCGGCGGCGGCGGCGTGGTGCACGGCCCGAGGTTCACGGCGGGCGACCACCAACTCTCTGCAAGGATAGAGCGAGTGGGGCTCTGTCGGGGTACCTGCAACCGGGGCACCGCAGGCATCTCCTACTCTCACTCTGCGGGTCAGTGGGGGTACCTGACATCCAACTGGTGGGTACAACCCTTCTCCGGACACCAACTGGAAATGCCTCCTTGGTTCTAGTCCCTGGGACGGGTAAACTGGACCAGGAAGAGGGAGGGAGGGGAGACAGCCCCCAACTCCCAATCTGTACAAGCCCCTGGGCAGCTCCAACCACCAGGCCCTCTCTGGTCTGAGTCTCTAAGCCAGGTCCCAGCAAGCCCCGCCCCTGCCTCGAGGCCCCGCCCACCGCTCGAAAGCCCCGCCCACCACCCCCACGCCCTCTACCCGAAGGCCTTTTTTTTCATAGCAGGCCTCAGACACCTCCGCCCCCACCCCCCCCCCCCCGCTGCCCACACCTGCACCTCACCCTTCACTGAGATCGCCGTCGGGCAAGACAGCCTCAGGGTGCGGGGAAGGAGGCCCGGGCTCCAGCACGATGGTGCTGCCGGTGACGTAAACAGACATGCTGGGGTGCTCGATGAGGAGGTCCTCCAGGGGGCTGCTCTGGAGGCGGGCGGGCCCGAGGCCGGGACCCTCTGCAGTAAAACAGGCGGGAGGGGTAACAAACCAGCTCTCGTCCATCAAGGAGGGCGCGGGTGGGGGGCGGCCGGCAGGGACCGGGGCGGCCCCGGGGCTGGGGGGAGCCGCGTAGCTGTCTACGGGGTGCAGGAAGGCGGGAGCCATGCGGAGGAGGGGGAAGAGCGGGGCGGGGTGGGGGGGGAGGGGACACACACATACCGGACACAGGGGGCGGGCGGGGAGAGAAAGGGCATCGTTAGTCAGACCCGCAGCCCTGTGCGTCGTCCTGCCCAGGCAGCACCCATGGGAGTCTTTCCCGGATGCCCCAAGGGACCCCAGGGGGTGGGCCCCCAACCCTGCCGCTCGGGGACAGACAGGAGCCCAGGCTTGCAAGGGAAGGGGACAGGGTACCCCACTTCCAGGGTCCCCTGAGGCTCCAACCTCAGTTTGCCAGTTGTCTTGGGGACCTCCAACCCCCAAGGAGCGATCTTCCCCTCCACTGCCGTGTGCTCCGGCCCAGGAGTCAGAGTGCGGACCGGGGTCTCGGCTCTCACCCGGCAGGTCAATGATGAGCCAGCCGTCCACTTCATCCTCTGCCGAGACGAAGGCGCCGGGGCAGTCGGACTCTTCAGGAGGCGAGGGGGTGCTGAAGAAGAGGCTGGTGAGGCGCTGGAACATGGTGGAGGGGCGACACGGCCTCAAGGGGGCGCCCTATGGCAGTGTAAAATCCTGGGGATCACAGCAAGGCGTCAGGATGGCTGAAGTCCACCCCCGCCGGCCCCCATTAGTGAAAAGAATGGGGGTTGGGGGGGGGACTTTTGATGTCTTTCTGCATACAGATCCAGGCTTTTCTGTGTGAACTTAGGAAGTTATTTACCTGTGTTGTTTTTTTTTTTTGTCAAATGACTACTAATAGTAAGTACCCTTTTCTGGCCTCTAATAAGAATTAAATGAGTCAGGCACTCATGGCTCACACCCATAATCCTAAGTACTCAGGAGGCTGAGATCTGAGGATCGCAGTTCAAAGCTAGCCTGGGCAGAAACATCTGTGAGATTCTAAGCTCTAATTAATCGGAGAAAAAAAAAAGTCTGAAGTGGAGCTGTGGCCCCAGTGGTAGCCACTAGCCTTGAGCAAAAGAAACTCAAAGCCAGGTACAGGTGGCTCATGCCTGCAATCCTAGCTACTCAGGAGGCTGAGATCTGAGAATCGAGGTTTGAAGATAGCTGGGACAGAAAAGTCACCGTGAGACTTATCTCCAATTAACCACTCAAAAACCAGAAGTGGAGCTGTAGCTTAAGTCATAGAGTGCTAACATTGAGCACAAAGAAGCTCAGGGACAGCACCCATGCCCAGAGTTTAAAAGGGAAAGAAAAGGAAGGGAGGGAGGGAGGAAAGGAGGGAAGGAGGAAGGAAGGAAGGAAGGAAGGAAGGAAGGAAGGAAGGAAGGAAGGAAGGAAAAGATGAAAGAGGGCGGGAAGAACTCAAGGACAGTTCCCAGACCCTGAGTTCAAGCCCAGGACCAGTACAAAAAAGAATTGAATGAACCAAACACTTAACAGGGTCTGAGTACACGATAGTCACTCAATAAACTAGTAAACAAGTTACTATAAGGTTCTGCAGGAATTTTGAAGGCCTGATATATGACCAACTCTATCACAGAAGGTCTCCAAAAGACGAAACATACAAATTGGACCTTGAAAATAGAAATTCTCCAAGCAGGGAATGAATTGTCCATATTGTGATTATTATCATAAAATATAAGTATCCATGTGATGGGCACTATCAAGTGGACAAATATTACCTCACACAATAAATATAGAAAGTGGGCATATCTCTCTTTTGCAGAAGAAAACAGAGGAAGCTCAGGGAGGAAGGTAATTTGCCCAAGGTCACATAGCTAATAAGACAAAGGTGAGAGATTTGAACCTGTGTAGTCAGAAGCAGCATTCACAACCACTGTAGTATACTGCCTTTGCTTGCTGTGTGTCTTCATTAGGCATTTTGAACTTGGTGACTGAAGCCATAAAGGACTTTGAATTTCATCATGATTTCCTAAACAGCAGTCGTTTACCCCAGAGACTAAAAACGACTGTGGAAGCCTGTGTGGCTTGAAAAGTGCTGGCTAGCAGAAACCCCACAGAACTACTAGGATCTCACAAATGAGACTGGGCAAGCTTCATACATATCTGTCAGATGAGATATGAAGATCCTAAAATCCTATTCCCCATAGTACCTCCCCCCACTGAACCCCCCCCCCTTTTTTTTTTCCAGGATCCTGCTCAAGGACAGCATCCTGGCCAAGAGGAAAATGATGGGGTTGCCTGGCCCCAGTGAGACTGCAGGTCAGTGGGAGGTGATGAGGGAGGAAGGGATTTGATAGGTCCCAAAAGCCCTAATGATAAGCACTAAAGGCTGGAACAGAACCCAAGCCATCACCCAGTCCTTTTCTGGGCTAAGATAAGGAATGAAGATGCCAAAGTGGTATCTATAGATCTACTCCAGCTGATTTTGCAATCTAAGAGAACAAAAGTCAATCCCCAAACATAACTAGGCAGTAGTGGAGCAAGTCTAGTCTCAAGTCTTTGAACATCCAGTCCAAATTATATACAGGTAGGAAAGCCTCAACAGAAAATATCCAAGGATATAATGATCCAGACGTTAGGGAAGTGATAAGGTCGTTGATCCAGCCACAGCCCCTCCGCTCAGCCCACCTCCATAAATATCTGTGGTTCTTGGTACCAAGATTCACCACACATCTCCCAGACTACCTACTGTATACCAAAGCCTGCACTTAGCCTGTTCAGTTAGAGACCAACAGAAGAAAGGGAGGTTCCAAGTAGGTACTCCCTCCCTGAGGTCAAATAGCAAGTCAGTCAGCCAAGAATGACAACCCCACCCGCCAACCAGTGCCTTTCCCCTCCCTTGACCACTCCAGGGTATGGCTCTTGGATTTTCTTTCCCAGCCTGCCAGCTTCCTGGTTCTCAGATTCCCAGCTCTGGCTCCAGGAATAACTATTCCCTTTTATAACTACAACATCTGTGTCCAAAGCCACCTTTAGCCCGGCCCATTCTTGAGTAAACCCTAGCCTGGGCATAAGGTTCCAGGTACAGCTTCTATGTCCACCCATATGGAAGGTCAGAAGCTTTCCTCTATCCCCTTCTACCCCTCTGTGAGCAGAGAAGAGGGGACAGCTCAACTTCTGAAATGCCAGCACTAAGGAATATTGAGTCCCTCCTAGTCATTGACAGATTTGGAAGCTGTGGAGAAGATGAGGAGCTAATAGAGAGAACCTCACCTCACCCTTAACCAGCATCAGCCCTAGAGACATCCAGAGGCGGGCAGCTAGTGACTCACTTTTCTCTGGTCAAAACAGCTGGGAGAACAACAATTCTATTGGGCTCTAAAGTACAGTGAGGGTAGAGGGAATCAGGGCCATGAATGAAACACAATCTCCAGAGATCTTATGGAAAAGGGCCAGGGATTGAGGAGCATAGGAGCCCTTTATCAGGATGGGTGCAGAGCCCAAAATAGTCTCTCAAGGGAAGAATGTGCAACTTGTTACTTAAATTGAACTCCTATCATATATATGTCCATGACTATGTATCCATCACTTTACTCAGTAACCCTGACTCTAATTGGCTATGAGACTTCCAGTGAAATACTAATGCTCTCTGTGCCTCAGTTTCCCTTTCCATGAAATGGAAACACACACACACACACACACACACACACACACACACACACACACACACACACCTCTAGGGATTGAACTTGGGATCCAATCCCTAGTACAGCCAAAACAGAAAAAGAGAAAAAAAAGATCTCCGTGTTTGGAGGCTGAGTGACATCAACTAAGGCACCGCACACAAGTCCCGGATTAGGTTGTTATTATGTTAGTCCTTCTGGGGCGGAGTCTGAAGCGGGAGAGGGGATTCCACTACCATCTGGCGCTGTCCTAAAGACTTGGATCTCCAGGCTGGCTTCATCCCCTAACGAATCCTCCCACCCCACCCCCACACCAACCTAGATCCAGCTGTACCGTGGGACCCTCTCTCAGGTCGCAAGTTGAATGCAGGAGGTCAGAGGCTTAACCCCAGCCCAAGATTACCCAGGAAACAGCTGAGTGCCCTCTGGCCCCGCTTGCCTTTTCTGCGTCTCTCACCCTTGGCCCAACCCGACACAGCGCCCACCGGGTCACGGGAGGACAGCAACTCAAGCCGGGGGGGGGGGGGGGGGGGGGCGGTGCTGGCCTTGGTGACGTCTCAATGTCATATGCAAATATGGCGACGTCACGACCTACCGGCGTGCGGCAACCAATCGCAAGCGGGGAAAGCAGCCCCAGCGGCCGCCGGCGGAGACAAACAAAGGCCAGAGGGCCGGCGAGGGGTGCAGGGCGTGTCCTGGGGCGCGGGGAGCCCCTGGGACCCGCACTAATCAGGACTCACCTAGGGGCTGGAGCGCTGCGGCGGGCGGGGATGCGTGAGGTAGTTTGTGCGGCCGGGCGTCCCAGGGTGGCCGGCTGCTCACAGGCTGGGCCGCATCTTGGAGCCGCCGGGCGGGTAGGTGGCAGCGCGAAGCGAAGGAACGCTCCGAGCGGCTGCACTCACCTGCGGGGCTGTGAGTCTGTGCGGCCGGCTGCGGCGGGGCTCACGGCACAAATTGGAACGTTCAAACAGCTGATTGTGACGTCACAAAGGGGCCCGCCCGCCGCGCGTCACCTGCCGGCAGAGCGGCGGCCAATCACAGGCTGTGGATCCCCCCCCCGTCCCCGCCCCTTCACCGCTTGGTGGCGGCGGGCTCCAGCAGGGAAGTCGCGTTCTGAGCCTCGGGGAGGTGACTGCTGGGAGCGTGGACTCCTGGTCCTCCGTCACTCGCAGACCTCTCACGGAAGGCTACCCCAGCTCCTTCCCACAGGTCCCCCTCTTCCTGCTCTGCCTGTACTTGTACCAACACCCTCGACTCTTCCACTCCTTCCCACATCGCCTGCATGACCCCCGATGTGTCTGTACCCTTTTTTAAATTACATCTCCCCGTGCACCTCCTTTCTCCACATTGCCCTTCGGCCTACTCTGCCTCTACTGTCGCATCTCCCTTATCTCTACACATTTTCTGTTTTTACACACACACACACACACACACACACACACACACACACACACATCTCTTTCTCCCTCAGCAAACTTGAGGGAAAGGGGACTTGCCCCTTCCTAAATTGCAGGGGAGCACCTGAAAATGTGGGAGAGTTAGGTTGACGGGAAATTTTGCAAAACAGTAGGACTTGGACAGGAACTGCTCTGAGCCGAGTAAACATTCACTTAAAGACAGCTCAGCCCTGGAATGTTTGCACACCTTATTAACTCCACGTCGTTACCGGAACTGGACAGGAGAGACACGACAGGGATTACTAGAACTGATTTACACACGGAAAAACAGGTTTATGAAATCTCACTGTTGGTGTGTGAATTCATACTTAGGGATGCGTTAAAAAAAAAAAATTATTGGGCATCTACTGTTGCCACTAGGAGACCACTAGCCAACATTCAACACAACAGCTGTGGGTTTTTTTTGTTGTTGTTGTTGTTGTTGTTGTTGTTGTTGTTTTGGCCAGTCCTAGGCCATGAACTCAGGGCCTGAGCACTGTCCCTGGCTTCTTTTTTGCTCAAGGCTAGCACTCTGCCACTTGAGCCACAGCGCCACTTCTGGCCATTTTCTGTATATGTGGTGCTGAGGAATCGAACCCAGGGCCTCATGTATATGAGGCAAGCACTCTTGCCACTAGGCCAAATTCCCAGCCCCACAGCTATGGTTTTTATCTTCACAACAAATCCCCAAAAGTATTATTCTCAATTAACAGTTGAGTAAACACACTGGGAAAGCCTAGTTCCCAATGTAATTACCTGTAACCAATGTCAGAGCCAGGAGTTAAATGCATATTTCCACTCTACTTGCAATCAGTGTTTATAGTCCAGACTCCTTCAGTCTCTCCAGGAGGACCTGGTTTCCAGTCCTGTGCCCTAAACTTGCTGTGTGCTTTCAAGCAAGTCAGGTTACCTTTCTAGGCCTCCGTTTCCTTGTCATATTCAGGCTTTCTCAGAGCTCACTGTGAGAGTCTTCTAAACTCTCCATCTTCAAGATTCTGCCAATTCCGTGATTCAGGCCCTGGCTCTCCTGATGGCCTACATGACACCTGCAGAGAGATCATAGATACATATTCTCAGAATGTCCAGCGCCAAGCCAGGTGCTGGTGGCTCATGCCTGTAATCCTAGCTACCCAGGAGGCTGAGATCTGGGGATCATGGTTTGTGCTCCAAAGCCAGCCCAGAGTCTTCAAGACTCATCTTCAATTAAACACCAGAAAACAGGACGTGGCACTGCTGCTCATGTGGTAAAGAACTAGCCTTGAGTTGATAGAGTTCAGGGAGAGTGGCCACGCCCAGAGTTCCAGCCCCACTATGGACAAAAAAAAAGAATGTCCAGGGCCAAAGGCTTTAATTTTCTCAGTAGAGGAGGGCTATTGAGTGAGGTTCTGGGAGCTACCCGCCCGGCTAACAGGAGCTCGTCCAGAAGATCATTCTATGGACAGAAGGAAACAAAACCTATCCCAGACTAATTTGAAGCCAAGTGAGGACCCAGCCCTAGAAGATCTGGGAAGTAATTTCCAGAGGCTACCTGGGAAAAGGGAAGGTGATATTGTGTTCCTTGGAGTGGTGACCCCAAAGTGTCCTCATTCCTCACTTGTCACAGACACTTCTTGCTTAAACCTCTACCCTCTCTTGGGCTCCTTGCTGACTAGATAATCCCTAACACACCTCGTCTCTTACACCCACTGTTTGCTCTAAAACCAGCTGGCAAAGCCCCACACTCCGAATGGCGTTCGTGGTCTTCCATGCTCCAGACCCAGTTCTCTCCAGCGCCATCTTCTCTCCTCCAGGCACTTTGTGCTAAAGTCAAACTCCCCATTAGACTCTTCAATGTGCACTAACCTCTGTGATTTTCTTTAAGCTTTCTTCAGGACTTTCTGAAATCCAGATTTTTACTGTTGTCAAGATTCTACTTACAGGGGAGGGGGAAAGAAGGAGGAGGTAACAAACAGTACAAGAAATGTTCCCAAGGCCTAACGTATGAAACTGTATCCTCTCCATACATCACTTTGACAATAAAAAAGAAAAAATATTTTTAAAAAATGATTCTACTAATCTCAGCTTTAATTTTTTTATTTATTTATTGTCAATGGCCAGTTTGATGGATAGTCATTTATTTGTTCAATAAACAGCAAGTAGCTGGCTGTTGTATGTTTCTGTAGCATACCTTCGGAGGAGCCAGGACTACAGGCACTAACTGACCCCAGGAATTTGGGGGCAGCCCAAGCAACATTTACTTTAAAAAGTAAATAATGGGGCTGGGAATGTGGCTTAGCAGTAGAGTGCTTGCCTAGCATGCATAAAGCCCTGGGTTTGATTCCTCAGCACCACATATACAGAAAAAGCCAGAAGTGGGCATTGTGGTTCAAGTGATGGAGTGCTAGCCTTGAGCAAACTGAAGCCAGGGACAGTGCTCAGGCCCTAAGTCCAAGCCCCAGGACTGGCAAAAAAAACAAACAAACAAAAAAACAAACCAGTAAATAACACTGGATGCCCGTGGCTCATGCCTGTAATTTTAGCTATTCAGGAGGCTGAGAGCTGAGGATTGCAGTCCAAAGACAGCCTGGGCAGGAAAAATCTGTGAGACTCTTAGTTCCAATTAAACATGATGATGATGATGATGATGATGATGATGATGATGATGATGATACTACTGTTACTACTAATAATAATCTAGAAGTGGTAGAGCACTAATCTTAGGATCAAAAGCTCAATCCCTGGGACTAGCACACATTAAAAAAAAAAAATCCCCCAAGTAGACAGTTGGCATTCCAAAGGCAAGGTCTTTGACTGCATACTCTCTACTCAGCCTGTAGTGGGTGTGTCACAGAATAGAATAGAATCAAAAGTTCAGTAGTTGCAGCCTGAAGCTCAACAAGGGTGAACAGCACAGGAGTCAATATCTGGATATTCCATCCTGGTATAGACTGAGTTCTATGGGTCACAGTGTTATGGTTCCCCAACCCTAGATCAGAGGGCTCTTCATATGTATGCTGGTAACCTGAGATGACCTCAATTTGCTTCCCAGTATTGTCTGCATTCCAAATGCAGGCTGCTAGGCCAGATGCCAGTCTACTGACCCTCGCCCCAGGGAGTAGAATTAGTATTTTAGAACCCTAGTCTTAGCCTGTGGGCTATAAGAAGAAATAGCAGAGCCTGGTGTTGGTGGCTCTTGCCTGTAATCCTACCTACTTGGGAGGCTGATATTGAGAGGATTGTGGTTAAAGGTCAGCCCAGGCAACAAAGAGCTGGACATAGTGGCACATACTTGTTATCCCAGATATGATAGGAAACCTAAAATAGACAGGGTGTTGGTCCAGATGTATATCTGAGCCAGAAGCAAGACCCTAAAAAATAACCAGCACTAACTAAAAGGGGCTGGAGAGGTAGATCAGTAGCACACCCAGGCTCAGTAACACCCAACACGCACACACAAAGAGGCAGCAGCCTGCTGGGGGTAATCCTGGAGTTTCATTTCCAACCAGACACAAAGTGCTGCTCCTGTGTACTTACATGCATTTTCATAGATATGCATGCATACACTTGTAGACGTCTATGTATGAATATACACAAGCACTATGGGTTTACACTCATGGGGTAAACAGCTGCCCATGTCCATCTCATCCATGCCAGATGTGGGTACCTGCCCAATTTTATGGCCACCAAGATCACAGGTCAAGAGGACACCTTACCATTCCTGCCTTGGTCTTGTCCACACTATGCCCTGAGGACTCTCCACTGGCTTGGGGCCACCACTTCGAAGGGCAGGCATGTGTCAGCCTGGGTGTGCTGCTCACAGGACCTTGAGTCTGCTTGAAGGTATGAAGCAGTCTGTGTTCCTGGTGGGGGAACTGGCTCACCTTCTCTACTCCTTTTCTACTCCACCCTTGCCTTAAGATCAAGGTGGAGGCCTGGGACCACTGGCTCAAGCCTGTAATCCTAGCTACTCAGGAGGCTGAGATCTTGAGAAGTGTAGTTCAAACCCAGCCAAGGCAGGAAAGGCTATGGGACATCTCCAATTAAGCACCAAAACAGCCAGAAGTACAACTGTGTTTCAAGTGATAGAGTGCCAGCCTTGAGCAAAAAAGATCAGGAACAAAGATCTGGTCCAGAGTTCAAGTCTCAGTATAAAACCTGGGAAAGCCACTATCTTTCTTTTTTGTTTGTTTTGTTTTTTGCCAGTCCTGGGGCTTGAACTCAGGGCCTGAGCACTGTCCCTGAGCTTCTTTTTGCTCAAAGCTAGCACTCTACCACTTGAGCCACAGCGCAACTTCCGGCTTTTTCTATATATATGGTACTGAGGAATCCAACCCAGGGCTTCATATATACGAGGCGAGCACTTTACCACTGGGCCATATTCCCAGCCTGGCACACTCTTTCTTTAAGCCTCCATTTCCCCAACTGCAAAATAGGTGGCTCCAGGCTCCCTTAGCAGTACCCTCTCCAATGTCAACCTCTAAACATTCAGGTTTGCTTGTGTGAACTGTGCTCAGTGCCCCTGTCAGGGAGGAAGTCATCATCAGGACAAGATTTTATTTCAGAGAGGGAGGCAAGTGGCTAGAAGCCCAAAGCAGACCTGGCTTAGCTTTATCTATCTACCCAAGGTGTGTGGGTAGGGTGGCAACTTTAAGACCCTGGAGGTGTGTTTGTGAATATGGATTAGAACCTAAGTGAACTACTCCCATTTGTGTGCTCATCATAGATTCCTTCACTGTAGACTTTTTAGAGAGAAATGGTTGCATCCATTCCTGACCATCGGTGGTGGGAAGAGACAGCTTGGGAGCCATCCAGGAACAAAAGGAAAGGAAGGGGTGTTAGGGCTGTGCACTCTGCCTTTGCCCGAGCAGGGCTGGATCCTGTACCTCCCTCCTGGAAGGTGGCTTAGGGACCTAGTCCCCAGCAGGCTTTAAAGCTGGAGAGGAGAGTATGGACAGGACTTCCCGCCTGCAGAAACCACCACTCTTCCAGAAACAAATAAACTCCTGAAGCTTGAGCCATTTCTCTCTCCTGGTCACAGTGTCGCTTCTTACTCCAAGCTGAAATTCACATGACTCCAGATGGACTAGAAAGGTGAGCAGCACGGTCTACTATTCTTTCCCTCTGTGTACACACAAAATGCAAATGAACACACTCCACAAACCACCACCACCTTTTGCTTTAAGCAACTTACGCTTGCAGTTTTCTCCTCCTAGGAAATCCTGTCTGGCACTCACCTAAGCTCCCTGTGTCTGGACCCTCTCTACTTGTGTGGGTATGTGAATGCACGTGCATCCTGGTCCTGGGGCATGAACTCATGGCCTAGAAACCGTCCCTGAGCTTTTTTGCTCAAGTCTGGCACGCTACCACTTGAGCCTCAGCTCCACTTCCAACTTTTTTTAATTGGAACTAAGAGTTTCATGGATTTTCCTGCTCTAGTAGCTTCAAACTTCGATCCTCAGATCTCAGCCTGTTGGGTAGCTAGGATTACAGGCATGAGCCACTGGCACCTGGCCACTTCCAGCATTTTTGGTGGTTATTTGGAGATAAAAGTCTCACAGACTTGCCTGACTGAGCTGGCTTTGGACTGCAATCCTCAGATCTCAGCCTCCTGAGTAGGTAGGATTACAGGCATGAGCCCAAATGCATTGTATTTTGACATAACAAAATCATTTTGAGCAGCAGACCCTCCTGAGTAAACTATCATGTGACAGGACCACATGACAAGAACTCAAGGAAGGCCTTTTAAAGGAGAAGGTAACCATTACAAACAGATAGAAAAATGGGGTGAGGGGTCAGTAATACAGCCAAAAAAAAAAATGAATTCTGCCAAGAACCTGAAGTTGCCTGGAAGCCAGTCTTCCCTAATTAAGCCTCCAAAGAAGAACAGAGGTGGCCAACACATTGATTCAGCCTTGTGAAACCCTGAGCAGAAAACCTACAAGACTTGGCCTGGATTTCTGATATACAAAACTATTAGCTAAATAATGGGCATTGTCTTGTGCCCTTAGGATTGTAGTGGTTTATTATGCAGCAATAGAAAAGTAATGCATTTATATGAGGCAAGCACTCTACCACTAGGCCATTTCCCCATCCCAGAAATGCATTTATATTAAGAAGAGTTTTTGGGTGGTTTGGATTGGTTTTACATGAAAACTGATGACCCAGGATTATAGCTCAGATTATAGCTCATTTGCCTAACATGCTTGAAGTGGAGGAACAACTTGAAGTACTAATCTTACTCTTGTATATTTTGTTTAAATGCAACTATTTTTGTAAATAGTGTTACGCTTGGAGAAAACAATTTTTTTCTGTCTTTCTTTGCCAGTTATATAGTTGAAACAGTAATTTGAATGTGTGGGGTACAACTTTACAATTATGTGTCAGCCAAATGGCACCTTTTTTTTTTTTGCCAGTCCTGGGGCTTGAACTCAGGGCCTGAGCACTGTCCCTGGCTTCTTTTTGCTCAAGGCTAGCACTCTGCCACTTGAGCCACACCACTTTGGGCTTTTTTCTATATATGTGGTGCTGAGGAATCGAACCCAGGGCTTTATGTATATGAGGCGAGCACTTTACCACTGGGCCATGTTCCCAGCCCCAAATGGCACTTTCTTCAGGAAGTTCTTCAGACTTTCTTTGGGTGGGGAGCCCCTGGAGCCCCCCAAACACATGGCCTAACTCACATCACTGTACACTTTCAGTTTACCACATACCAGGAATGCCTGTGTGATTTTATGGTAGGCAGATGGCCTTTACTATATTTAAGAACTTCATTCAATGTAAACAGAAACATAATCAGAGACTCTAGACTGACTATGTGGAGATATGGGCTAGAATAGTGGGTAAAATGAGATGGTAAAGGAATTCAAAAAAGGAGGATTCAAAGAAGGTGTCTTTGGGAGAGAGGACATTTGAGCCAGGCTATAAACAACCTTTGAACAAATGACTAAAAGGCCTGGAAATACTATTTCAAATTAGGAGCCCTGAACTCTTGTCTTGGTTCTGTAGTATTTGTTTTTTTGTTTTGTTTTCCCAGTCCTGAGGCTTGAACTCACGGCCTCGGCACTGTCCCTGAGCTTTGTTTTTGCTCAAGGCTAGCACTCTACCACTTTAGCCACAGTGCCACTTCTGGCCTTTCTGTTCATGGGGTACTAAGGAATCATGCATGCTAGGCAAGCACTCTACCACTAAGCCACATTCTCAGCTCTTGGTTCTGTTTTTTTTTACTTGCAATATGACCATGAATGACTTTAGCTCTTGGCGAATCTCCATTTCTCTATCTGTTCAATGGGAGCATGATGAAGATTTTTGTGTAGAGCCTTTATCTGTCCAGGACTAAGGAAAAGTTTGTCTTGTCTTCCTTCCTTCAAGGTTTTAAAGATACAGAACTGAGATAACAGGTGACAGAACTAGGATGGAAACAGAGAAACAAAGAAAAGAAGAAAGGCTTGAAGAGGAAAGTCTTCTTTCTTTCCTCTTTCCTTCCTTTATCTCTCTCTTTCTTTTTTATTTTGATTTCTTTTTCTTTTTGTAGGTCTGAGGATTGAACTCATAGTCTCCTATATACTAGATAAACAGGCACTCTACCACTTTAGCTACAACTCTAGCCTATGGAGTTTTTTTTGTTTTTTTGTTTTTTTTTTTTTTGCCAGTCCTGGGCCTTGGACTCAGGGCCTGAGCACTGTCCCTGGCTTCTTCCCGCTCAAGGCTAGCACTCTGCCACTTGAGCCACAGCGCCGCTTCTGGCCGTTTTCTGTATATGTGGTGCTGGGGAATCGAACCTAGGGCCTCGTGTATCCGAGGCAGGCACTCTTGCCACTAGGCTATATCCCCAGCCCCTGGAGTTTTTTTTTTTAGTTTGTTTGTTGTTGTTGTTTTTCCATTCCTGGGGCTTGAACTCAGGGCCTGGGCACTGTCCCTGAGCTTCTTTTGCTCAAGGCTAGCACCCTACCACTTGAGTCACAGCACCACTTCCAGCTTTTTCTTTGCAAGCACTCTACCCACTAAGCCTCATTCCAATCCCTGGAAGCTATTCTTATTATTCCAGTCTTGAAGATTTAACAAGTGTTCAAGAATCAACAAGTGCTAAGGGACAGGTTGGGCTATGAATCCTGGCAAGCCGGCTCCAGAGCCTTAAGCACTCTGCGGCACTGCCTATTAGTATGGCAAAAAATGAGAGCAAAGTCTCTTTGTCTCTGAATCTCTTCTTTAAGGATGCCAGAAATTCCACCATTGCTCAAACTTTCCTTCATAAACATTGCCCTCTTTTGACACCCCCTAAAACACATCTAATCTAGAAAGCTGAGCACCTACATATGGAGTGAAATGAAACTTTCAGATGCCTTTTATCCACAGAATGAGTCAGAGAGAAACACACATTGGGAAAATGTGGTGAGGAAAAGTGAACAAATCAAATGTCTTATTTTTCTTGGCTTAGCTCCACCCTACCTTCCATTGATAGGCCCTCTGGAAATATGACTCTATGGTCAATTGGCTCTGCTTTTCAGTCCAGCATGTTGGTGATAGGAGCCAAGTGAGTGAGAGGTGACAGGAGAGGCTGTTTGGAATGATGTCGGTATTAGCCCAGGTGCTGCTCTCCAAGCCAGGCTGTCCTTGGGAGAGGCACGTGGGACCAAGGGAGTAGTCTGAGTCCTTGCTTCAGAAAGAGGAGACAGAGACTTCCTGTGACTACCAACCATATGGAGTGTATTCTTCCTTTCTCTCCCCTCTAGGGCTTGTTTGGCTTCTAGTCTTAGAATTATATTTTATTTTTTATTTACATAATTACAAGGACACAGTTCAAAACTCCAAAGGATTAATAGATAATCCAATGAAAGACAGGTGTCTCTCCCTCTAGTTCCCAACCATGAGTCTCCTTCCTGGAGGCAGCCGCCAATTCAAGCTTCCTGTAATTCCTTCCAGAGAATTCTGTACATTTCATGCATATCCAGGCACAAGTGGCTTGTCTCTGTAATCCTAGCTACTAAGGAGGCTGAGATCTGAGGATCGTGGTTTGAAGCCAGCCAAGGTAGAAAAGTCTTTGAGACTCTTATGTCTAATTAACCACTAAAAAGTCAGAAGTGGAGATATGGCTCAAGTAGTAGAGTGCCAGACTTGAGCAGAAAGGAAGAAAAAAACAAAACAAGATGTTTTCCCAGGTCCTGAGTTCAAGCTCGAGGAGGAGGAGGAGGAGGAAGAGGAGGAGGAGAAGGAGGAGGAGGAAGAGAAGGAGGAGGAGGAGGAGGAGGAGGAGGAGGAGGAGGAGGAGGAGGAGGAGGAGGAGGAGGAGGAGGATGATGCAGCTAGTGGCTCACACTGTAAATCCTAACTACTCAGGAGGCTGAGATAAGAGGATCACAGTTCAAAGCCAGCTTGGACAGGAAAATCTGTGAGACTCGTTTCCAAATAACCACCAAAAAGCCAGAAGTGGAGCTGTGGGTTCATGTTAACCTTGAACAAAAAAATCTTCAGGGACAGCATTCAAGTCCTGAGTTCAAGCCCCAGGATCCGTGAGTGCATGCATTAATGTGCATGCAAACACACACATACATACTCTAAATTAAAAGTATGTTACTATTTTCCATTGTTTGAATATAGATTTTAATCGTTTATTGATGGACATTTAGGCAGTTTCAGTGTCTTAATCACAAAGAATGTTCCAGTGACTCTATTTATTTATTTATTTATTTATTTATTTTTGGCCAGTCCTGGGCCTTCAACTCAGGGCCTGAGCACTGTCCCTTCTTTTTGCTCAAGGCTAGCACAGTGCCACTTCTGACCATTTTCTATATATGTGGTGCTGGGGAATTGAACCCAGGGCTTTGTGCATACAAGGCAAGCACTCTTGCCACTAGGCTATATTCCCAGCCCCTTCTTTTTATTTTTTGTTTTTGTTTGTGTTTTTCCATTCTACCACTTGAGCCACAGCACCACTTCTGGCTTTTCTGCTTATGTGGTACTGAGAATTGAACACAGGGCTTCATGCATGCTAGGCAAGCACTCTACCACTAAGCCGCATTCCCAGCCCACGACAAGACTGGCATTCACTTTTCAAACTAAACAGACCCTGCTAAACACTACCAAATCCCTCAAAATGAGTTCCATCAGTGATGCATGAAAGTGTCACCCTTAGAATGAGGCCTGGCCAGTGTGCTTCCTTCTCAGTCAATGATAGTCCAAGCCCTTAGCCTGGTGCTGCAGAATAGTGGGTGAGCAATCCTGAGAACTGGAAAGGATACTTATGGGTAAAGGGGTAAGCTGTACCCCATCAGCCAAATGGTCCCTCTGGTACCCAATCCTTTCCAAAGCCAAGAGGCCACCTAGGAGGAAGTGAGCTCTCCATCACTAGAAGCTAGTATCAATGAATACACTGAATATCTATTCCGTGCCAGGTCTTGGGCTTGGTGTCTTGTCTGAGAGATGAGTCAGCCTCAGTTTCTACCCTCCCAGAGCTTGAAACTCCTAGGAAAAACACACAAGTAAACAGATAGTGATGATTGAATCTACTGACTTGGACTTCCTTTTCTAACAATATCTGGAACTTCCTGCCACATCAGACGTGGAAATGCTGGAAACAAAAACAACAAATATCTTTTTAAAGGCTCAAGTCAACCTGCAACGGCTTGGCTCTTAACAGGTATTTGTGGAGATGAAGCTAGGGATTGCAGCCTAAGGGTTTAAGACCCTCGATTAATCTAGGAGCTTGGAAAGGGAGAGGCCTGGAAAAGTTGATCTGAATCTTGGCAGAATGCCCTGTGACCTTCCCAGACTATGAGAGGGTGAGAGGCTTCTCAGATATAAAGGCCATTCCCATGCCTCTCATGTTCCCTGGGAGACAAACATGGGAGTCTTATTGTTTCCTAGGTTGTGATGAGCATGGGGTTTGCTCCCTCTCACCCCTCCCATTCAGCACACAGCTGCATGTGGAATATAAAACTTCTTATTTGCTCTCTAGAATTGACTTTTCCACAACAGAATAGTACCCCATGAGTTGAGTAGCAATCGGGGCCTCATTTTGCTTCATTCTCATCTTTTTAGGGTATGTGAGACAGAATCACAAGGAGCTGGCTGGTTTTTCTCGCTGTTGATGCAGGTAACAAATGATTTAAATCTAAATGTGGCTCGTCGTGTGTTTCAGCCTCAGTCTTGCTTTGGCTTGTAAATATAAACTTAACAAGTGGCTGCCACACGCTCCTGGGGCTGGGTAGTTATTTCAGAAAGAATAGACTCGTTTCTCCAAATGGCTCCATCCCCAAATCCCAGATTTGAGTTTTGTCGGCTCTGATTGGCCTAATATGTATCATATGCTCATCCCTCGACCAATCATGATGGATGGGGGGGCTGGCAAAGAGTTGTTTATTTCAGGCCTTTCAGAGTCCAAGCCTGGTATGAGATTGAGGTCAATCCCATTCAAATCATGTGGCTCAGAAATTCAACGTCTTGTTAGCAAAGGAGAAAGGGGGAATGGATGCCAGACAGCAACAAGCAAAACCTATTGTATGTGCTTCCTTTCTCAGAGCAGGGAAGTATGGGCCTATTTAGGGCAAAGACACAAGGAGCTTAGATGCTTAGATATGAGGAGTGTGATTTCCAGAGAGGGTCAGGGGTTCTAAGAGAAGAGGCGGGGAGTGGGGAAGCCAACCCTCGGCTTTGAGTTTTAGGCCTAGTTTACATCTTGTTCTTGTTGTACTAATAAGATAGCTTTGGAAATTGCGGCCTATTGTGAGCAAGGGACAGGAAGGAAATTGGTACAGCTAGGGGTATTGGGTTGCAGAAACCTGTCCTCAGGACATTATGTAAGTGCAGATCCTTTTGGACTCTTAGAACACTTGAGTAGAGGGCTGAAGAAGGAACTGTTATGGAGCCCTCAGAGAGACACTCAGGAATAGGAGGCTGGTGAGACACTGGGTGTCTGTTCCCAGTGTTGCCACTGTCTTGCTGTGTGATCCTCGGTGTGGCATTGTTTCTCTCTGGGCCTCAGTTTTACAGTCTATATAATGGGCTTCCTACTTCCCCCCACCCCTCATTCATCCTCTTCATTCACCTTCCCCACATCACCTCCCACCATACCTGTCCCCTGCCAAAAGAACCTGGTTTACTTTCCCATCATTCATTTTTTAAAGAGCATATTAATTGTACCAAGAGGTTTTACCCATGGCATTTCAGATGTGCATAGATTATAGTTTAATCAGAGTAACCCTCTCTATTGCTTCCTTTTTCTCAGTCCCTCAGAAGCAATAGCTTTCACTGAGATTCTTTATGCCATCTGCAAAACACTTGCAATGTATTTCATGATTATTTACCCTCCATCTTTTTTTCCTCTCCCCTCACCCTCATCCTCCTAAACTATCCTGTAGTTAGAATTGTTTCTATGTATATGTGTATATCTATCTATCTATCTAAACAAATACTTAGTAAATATTAATGAGTACAAATACGAATATATATGTCCTTTACTTCTAGCGTCAACAAACAAATGAGCACATGAGAGCTTGACTTATCTTGCTCAATATGATCATCTTCAATTCCATCCACTTTCCTGCTTATGACATGATTTTGTTTTTCTTTATGACTGTGATATTCTGTGGTATGTATGTATCCTATCTTCTTTATCCATTTATCAGTTATTTTACACCTTGGTTAATTCTACAGGTTGGCTACAGTGAATAACACTGTCCCATTTTGGGGGGGTACGTTGGTCCTAGGGCTTGAAATCAGGGCCTGGGCACTGTCCCTGAGCTTTTTTGCTCAAGGCTAGCACTCTACCACTTTGAGCCACAGAGCCACTTTGCATTTTCTAGTGGTTAATTGGAGATAATAGTCTTTAGACTATTTATTTAGAAAGTCTAATAGACTTTCCTGCCTGGATGGCCTCCAACCTTGATCCTCAGATCTCAGTTTCCTGAGTAGATAGGATTATAAGTGTGAAATACCAGCACCTGACTTTCCCTGAAGTTTTTCTTTTTCCCCTCAAAACTAATGTTCTACCACTTCAGCCACAGTTCCATTTGGAGCTTTTTGGTGGCTAAGGGGCTAGCTTCTAACTGTGAGCATCAGATCTCAGCCTCCTGAGTAGCTAGGATTGCAGACATGAGCCATTGATGTCTGGCTGACTTCCCACTGTTTTTAGAGTGAGAATTCAATTTAGATTCATGGTCTACAAAAGCCATCTGGCTTTTGCCTACTTCTCTGATCTCACCTCTTGCTCACATCACTCCAACCACAATGGTCTCCCTTGTTGTACGTTCTTGGCGAGCTCATTCCTCTCCTCCCTATATACTCCACAGTCAACTCTACAGCAATGACTCCTTTAGACTTCAGTTTACACCTCAGACAGATCTTGACCACTCAATCTTTAGTATTAATTGTACCAACAGGTCTTCCATTATTCATTATCATTGCTCCTAGTCTTATCACGAACCCTATTTTATTTTCCTGCTTTCTTATGTTTAGTGCAACTCCCTGTGAGACTATAAACTCCAATATGGAAAGGACTGCCCTTCCTATTTGTCACCATTATTTGTGGGTGTTTGCTATTTTTTCCCCAACCTAGCATCAAATACCCCACTGCTGTCTCTGAATTGACTTTACCCAACTCCCTTTGAAGAGCCCTGTCCTAAGGCAAGAATGGTAAACTCACCTTCTAACTTCTCTTAGAACGTCTTTCCTTGCTTCCCTATACACAGCCAACAGGCAGGTACAGAACCTAATATCACTTGGTTTCCAAGAATAGTAACTCCTGAATGACATGGTACAAGGTCATTAAAAACCAGTTGCAGTTCACACTGGAATGAGTGAACTGTATGTGATTAGTCAGGATTCAGGTTAGGCAACAACACCTGAAAGTTCAGGTAGGCCAATGCTTTTGCTCACCTGACCATGCTAATGCTCTGGTGTACTGTTTGATCCTGTGGGCTCCTAACTAATTTCCTTTACGTGTATGATAGTTGCAATCAGTTTGCTATTGGGAACGCACCAAATATACTGCATGGATTGCATCTGCACAATTTAGCATAGGATCTAGTCATGGCAGCCACTCAACAGATGATAAAGAAAAATATACCCAGGTGTGTGCCTTAAAACTGTTTACTTAATGTTTCAGAGCCTTGGTTTCTTCCTCAAGTTAACCCACACATCATCTGGGTTGTTTGGTTTTACAGCTTGCTCACTCCCTCCTTTCTGTTCTTTATTCTTCTTCCCCAACTGTAACAACTAAAGAATCCAACTCAACTCAACCCAACCCAAATTCCTCTCATTTTCTCAGGTAGAGTAGCTTAACCACAATATTTGGAGCTAGTACATAGATCCTGGTTCTGCTACTTGTCTGTGACCTTGGGCAATTTACTAAGTCTCTTTGTGTCTCAGTTTTCTCATATGTGGGTGGAGATGGGGAAATAATAGTACCTGTAATTGTGCATGCATATGTAAAGCACTTAAAAACAGTGCTTGGCACTTAATAAACACTCAATATTTGCTAACTTATTTCTATTCTCCTCTTTCTGCTACTGGATACTTATACCAGCAGGGTTAGGGTTTTCAAGGTATGGCATCTGAGTGAACATTAGCATTACTTTTAAAGATAAAGAATTTGCTGGTGGCTCATGCCTGTAATTCTAGCTAGTGAGGAGACTGAAATTGAAGATCACGGTTCAAAGCTAGCCTGGGCAGGAAAGTCTTTGAGACACTGCACAAAGAGGCTCAGGGACAGCACCCAAGCCCTCAGTTCAAGCCACACAACTGACAAAAATAAATTTTAAAAAATGAGATATGGTGCTGTGGCTCAAGTGGTAGAACACTAGCGTTGAGCTGGAGAGCTCAGGGACAGCACCCAGGCCCACAGTTTAAGCCCCATGACCAACAATAACAACAAAAAAGAATTTGCTGGGTGACGGTAGTTCACACTTGTAATCCTTCTCAGAAGGATGAGATACAAAAATCATGGTTTGAAGTCAATCTAACCAGGAAAGTCCATGAGACTCTTATTGCCAAACTACCAAAAAAGCCGTAAGTGGAGTTGAGGATCAAATAGCCTTGAGCAAAAGAAGCTCAGGGACAGATTACAGGCCCTGAGTTCAAGCACCAGAACCAGCACACATGCATGCATGAATGCATGTGTGTACAGAGGCAAACAAACAAACTTCCAAGTAATTCTTTTTATTTTTCTAGTCCTGGGGCTTGAACTCAGAACCTGAGCACTGTCCTTGGCTTCTTTTTGCTCAAGGCCAGCACTCTACCACTTGAGCCACAGAGCCATTTCTGGCTTTTTCTATATATGTGGTGCTGAAGAATCAAACCCATGGCTTTGCATGAGACAAGCACTCTACCAGCCCTTGTACTCTTTTTTTTTGGCCAGTCCTAGGCCTTGGACTCAGGGCCTGAGCACCATCCCTGGATTCTTCCCGCTCAAGGCTAGCACTCTGCCACCTGAGCCACAGCACCCCTTCTGGCCATTTTCCATATATGTGGTGCTGGGGAATCGAACCGAGAGCCTCATGTGTAGGAGGCCAGCACTCTTGCCACTAGGCCATATTCCCAGCCCAGCCCTTGTACTCTTTCTTTGCTTTTCCACTTAGATATCTTAGTCCCCTTCTCATCCTGGTTTAGTTGTGTTAATAATTTAAAATGGCATATTTCTGTATATGAAAACAGAATCAACTAGATTGTTATTACCAGATGGTTTTATAAGAGAGACAGCCAGGCACTAGTACTAGTGGCTCACACCTGTAATCTTATAGTTACTCGGGAGGATGAGATCTGAGGATTGCAGTTCTAAGCCAGTCCCGACAGAAAAGTCTATGTGACCCTTAGCTCCAATAAAGTACTCAGAAAAAGCTGGAAGTGGTGCTAGCCTTGAGCAAAAGAAGCTCAGGGACAGCGCCAAAGCCCTGAGTTCAAGCCCTTGGATTAGAGAGAGAGAGAGAGAGAGAGAGAGAGAGAGAGAGAGAGAGAGAGAGAGAGAGAGAGAGAGAGAGAAAGAGAGAGAACACTTTCTTACAAATTTGGAAAATGGGGACATTAGGACAGCATATAGGCTGTGGGGGTAGGTCAGTGACAGAACACTTGTATAACATGCACACAGCTCTGAGTTCAATTCTCAGTAAACATACATTATTCTTAAGGCTATCATATGTCTTTGACTACTCTCCAAGTTCCAGAAAGGCAGGAGATGAAATTTTATCATTGCAGTACTCTCCAACACCCAAAACAGGCTCGCAAATATAGACATCTTTTTTTTTTTGTTGTTGTTGTTTTTTGCCAGTCCTGGGCCTTGGACTCAGGGCCTGAGCACTGTCCCTGGCTTCTTTTTGCTCAAGGATAGCCCTCTGCCACTTGAGCCACAGCGCCCCTTCTGGCCGTTTTCTATATATGTGGTGCTGGGGAATTGAACCCAGGGCTTTATGTATAGGAGGCAAGCACTCTTGCTACTAGGCCATATTCCCAGCCCAGATATTTTTTTTAAATATACTATTGGCTAGGGTTTTAGCACAGTGGTAAAGAATATGCTTTAGTGTGCACAAGGACCTGGGTTTGATCCCCAGCATTAAAACCAAACCAACTAACCAACAACCCCGATCCCAACCACCAAAAAGGAAAATTAAAAAAAAAATTATATATATATACACATACATATATATATATATATGACACCATTTTTCTGGCTTAAAAATTTTCAGTGGTACATGGAATATCTTTTGAATAAAGCTCCAAATCCTAATGATGACCAAGAAGTCCTTTCCTGATTGTCTCCTGTGTCTCTATCCTCAATTTCTACTACTCTCTCCACTTGGGCCACATTTGATTTCCATTCTAATCAGCAAATACATCTTGTTCTTCCCTGACTCATAGTTTGATGCCTTGGCTTGGATTCTCTAATCAGTATCTCAGTCACAAGCCTACAACCGAAACATTTTTTAGATAGGGCACAGGACAGGCTAAGCAACTTGTTGAAGGTCACAGTGCTACTAACTCTATTACTGCAAAACATACTTAGAACTCAATGTGGTGCCTGACAGATAGATGGCGGTCAATAAACAATGGTAGAATAAAAGAATACATTTAGCACTCTTTAAATAATTTAACATTATTTTATTTTAACATTAAAAACATGCGTGTATCTGTACATCACATTTATAATAGAAATAAATTGTTTAAATTTCAATAAAGGTTAAGATTATTAATGCTTTAGGGAAGTCATTTTTTAAAAATCGGTCGTGGGGCTTGAACTCAGGGCAGGGTCTCTGAGCTTTTCAGCTCCAATTCCAAAGTTGTTTTTTTTAAGCATACACACAAGAGTGAAGGTTATCTTTAGAACTCGTTCACAATCCTAGGAAGATAACAATGGTACTGTGATTTGTCCTTGCGCGAGTTTACAATGAACCTGTAATCGAAGGTGTCGCTCAAACACAAGTTTGATACACTCCGCTTTCCGTCGTCCAGCTCGTCCTGCCGCAGGGGCTTCTGGGGGTGGTAGTTCCCTGGTCGGCCAGCTCCGGTGACTGTGCTCGCGCGCGCTCCACCACAGAACTACTGAGAGCGGCGCGCAGGTGGCCGAGGTCTTCCGTCTCCCTTTCCCTCTCCGCCGGCGCGCCCGCCCTAGTTATCATGGCGGCTCCCTTGGCCCTGGTGCTGGTGGTGGCCGTGACTGTACGGGCAGCCTTGTTTCGCTCCAGTCTGGCCGAGTTCATTTCCGAGCGGGTGGAGGTGGTGTCCCCGCTGAGCTCCTGGAAGAGAGGTGAGGCCTCGATGAGGCTCCCGTAGACAGCCAGGCCGGGCCCGCGGGCCCGGACTCGGTGAATGGGAGGCAGGGGCAGTGACGGCCAGCGCGCGGTTCTGTGGGAACTGGCCAGCGCCTGGGGCCCCCGGACGAGCTGGGGGCGGAGCGTGGTGCGGAGGGGGTGTGGAGGTGCTGTGAGGTGGAGCCGCGGAGTCTGGACCCCTGCGGGGTGCACGGGAGGGGGCGTGTCCCCGGCCCTGGCGTCGAGGACCCGGCGGGATGCCCGGGGAGGGACTGGGTGCGGGGTGGGGTCCGCGCGATAGCGGCTCGCTGGGGACGGGAGCTGGAATGGGGGAAGAAGGGCACTTGGCGCCTAGGCTCAGGGCAGGATTCGCAGTGAAGTTTGCCCTAGCGTTCTTTTTTCTAAATCATACATTGGTTTATGCTAAGCGCCTAGGAGACACAGAACTGGTGGTGGTGGTGGGGGGAGATACACAAGTAGTTGTAATTATTTGTGAAAAGTATATGTTTTTTGTGTGTCCACATAGTTATTTTCTTATTGTACTGACACAGAATAAACTGCCTCCGTATTTTAGATTCTCGAAGAGTGGAAAGCTTGGCCTCTTGCCTCCCCTAGTACCGGGTGTTTGTTTTGTTTTGTTTTTGCCAGTCCTGGGGCCTGAACTCAGGGCCTGAGCACTGTCCGTGGCCTCTTTTTGTCCAAGGCTAGCACTCTACCATTTGAGCCACAGCACCATTTCCGGCTTTTTCTATATATGTGGTGCTGAGGAATCGAACCCAGGGTTTCATGTATATGAGGCGAGCACTTTACCACTAGGCCATATTCCCAGCCCAGTACTGGGGGGTTTGAATTAAGGTTCCCCCCCTTTGCTTGGATGGTGTTCTACCACTTGAGCCAAACCTCCAGCCCTGCTTTTTGATGCTTAGCGATGGAATCTAACAGAGTTTTCTGCCAGCGTTGGCCTTCAGCTACCATCTTGCAGATTTCAGCTTCCTGACTAGCTAGGATTACTCAGGTGTGAGTCACTAGCTCCAGGTTAGAGCTGACTCTTGAACTATATAGACTTTGGAAAAGGAAACTAGAAAGAAGGGAAATATCCGGTAGTAGAAGTTAAAAATAGGGCCAAGACATGTTTATGGGTGTGAAAAATACAAAGAAGAGAAGTAAGATGGTCGGGCTTAGGTTGGGGGAGTTTGATGATTAAGAAAATAAAAGAAAAATACTTTCAAATACAGTATACATGCAAATTCATATATAACTATAGACAGAGCTCAGTGATTTTTTTTTTTTTTTTTTGCCAGTCCTGGGGCTTGGACTCAGGACCTGAGCACCATCCCTGGCTTCTTCCCGCTCAAGGCTAGCACTCTGCCACCTGAGCCACAGCGCCTCTTCTGGCCATTTTCCATATATGTGGTGCTGGGAATCGAACCAAGAGCTTCATGTGTAGGAGGCAAGCACTCTTGCCACTAGGCCATATTCCCAGCCCTCTTAGTGAATTTTTATGAGCCATGTAACCCAGGTAGCCAGCACATAGATCAAGAAACAACATTTTACCCTGCCCAGAAGTTTCCTTTGTATCCTGGAAGTTCGAGTGCTTGAGTTTTGTTTTGTTTTTGTTGGTTATGGCGCTTGAACTTAGGGCCTGGGCGCTGTCCCTGAGTTCCCTCTTTTTGCTTAAAGCTAGTGCTCTACCATTTTGAAACCCAGCTCTACTTTTGGTTTTCTGGTGGTTGATTGGAGATAAAAGGCTCACAGCCTTTCTTGCCCCGACCAGCTTTAGCCTTTCTTGCCTGGGTTGGCTTCATACCATGACCCTCAGATCTCAGCCTCCTGAGTAGGTACAGGCATGAGCCACCTGTGCTGGGCTAAGTGCTTGAGTTTTGATGTCATGCCATAAACATTTTGGAATGGAGAATGACACAAGGAATGGCTATTTTATTAATAAAGTTCCTAAAAATATTTAGTAAATATCAAGGAATATGGTAAGCCTTTTATGTTTGGTTTTTGTTGCCAGTCCTGAGGCATGGACTCAGGGCCTGAGCACTGTCCCTGGCTTCCTTTTGCTCAAGGCTAGCACTCTGCCACTTGAGCCACAGCCCCACTTCTGGCTTTTTTCTATATATGTGGTGCTGAGGAATAGAACCCAGGGCTTCATACATGTATACGAGGTGAGCACTTTACCACTAGGCCATATTCCCAGCCCCTATGGTAAGCCTTTTTATCTGCCTTTTCTCAGTCCTCACAGTAATTCCTATGTGGCAGATGGCAGTTTTCCCCCTTTTTACAAACAAGGGAACAGATTTAGAGTGGTCATTTGCCCAAGTTTCTCAGTTGGTGAATGGTATTAAAGGTGCTAATAATTTATATGTGAGATATTAACTTGGATTTGATATTTTTGCATGTAATACTTGGTTGAGTTCAGTTGAGGCCACTTGATTCCTGTAGAGGGATTGCCTGGTGTGAGGCCCGGAATTCAAAGTCCAGTATCACTGCTGTTTGGGAGTAGGGATATGGGGTGTCCTGGGGCTTGAACTGTCCTTGAGCTTTTTTTTTTTTTTCTTTGCCAGCCTTGGGACTTGAATTCAGGGTCTGATCACTGTCCCTGAGCTTCTTTTGCCCAAAGCTAACACTCTACCACTTGAGCCACAGTGCCATTTCCAGCTTTTTATGAGTAGTTTATTGGAGATATGAGTTTCACTTTCCTGCCCAGGCTAACTTCAAGCTGCATTCTTTAGATCTCAGCCTCCTGAGTAGTTAGGACTTACAGGCATGAGCAACCAGTGCCTGGCTTACCCAATCTTTTTTTTTTTTTTTATATCAGTATGGACTCGTTATTTATTTTATTCTCAGATTTATAAACCATTCTGGTTTTATTTTAGTTATCAGTTTATTTTGTGTGTGTGTGTGTGTGTGTGTGTGTGTGTGTGTGTGTATGTGTGTATGCATGCATGTATATATTCATTTAAAGACAGGGTCTCAGTATGTAGTCCAGGCTGTCCTCCAACTTATTTCTCACTATATAGCCCAACCAGCTTCAAACATGTGATCCTTCTGCCTTAGTCTCTCCAGTACTGGGATTACAGGCATGCATTACTATGCTGGGCTTTCGTTTTGAAGTTAATTGACCAGAACCAGAAGATGCTCTTTTTATTGGAAAACAATATTTCAAAACCAAGTCTGGAGCGACCTGGTGGTATAGCACTTGGGAGGCTGAAGCAGGAGGATGGAGAATTTAAAGCTAACCTGTGTTGTGTAGTGAGTTTGAGGCCAAACTGAGCTGCAAAGTGAGAGTCTGTCTCAAAATCAACCAACCAAGACCTGGGTGTTGAGTATGTTCATTATGACTAGGGTGATAGGGCTTCTTAGGCCCTCTCAGCTAGAGATATCAGGAAGTCACTGTTCCTGAGCATGCTGGATGTATGTCCTTGACAGGGGAAACTCAAAGTGTTTGTCTTATACTAGGTGCTATGCTTTTACTTTCACCCACAGGAAAAGAACACCAAGGTAGGAGCTGGGGGTATGGCCTAGTGGCAAGAGTGCTTGCCTCCTATACATGAGGCCCTGGGTTCGATTCCCCAGCACCACATATACAGAAAACGGCCAGAAGTGGCGCTGTGGCTCAAGTGGCAGAGTGCTAGCCTTGAGCAAAAAGAAGCCAGGGACAGTGCTCAGGCCCTGAGTCAAAGCCCCAGGACTGGCCAAAAAAAAAAACAAAACAAAAGAACACCAAGGTAACTAAATGAGAATTCTTAAACTTAAGAGACTCTAGAGCTGGAGGTTTGACTCAGTGGTAGAGTGCTTGCTTAGCATTCATTAGGCCATAGGTTCAGTCCCCAGCACCAAATGAAAGAGAGAGATGAGACTACATAAAGATAAAACTGTTTCAAAATAGTAATTAAATAATCTTGTGAAACAAAAAATGTTATTCAATTATTCTGATATACTTTTTTTTTTCTTTTCTAGTACTGGTATTTTGAACTCAGGGCCTTGTATTTACTAGGCAGGCCTTCTGTCACTTGAGCCACCCTCCCCAGCCCTTCTTTTTTTTTTTTTTTTTTTTTTTGCCAGTTCTGGGGCTTGGACTCAGGGCCTGAGTACTGTCCTTGGCTTCTTTTTTGCTCAAGGCTAGCACTCTGCCACTTGAGCCACAGAGCCACCTCTGGCCATTTTCTATATATGTGGTGCCAGGGAATTGAACCTAGGACTTCATGTATACGAGGCAAGCACTCTTGCCACTAGGCCATATTCCCAACCCCCAGCCCTTCTTTTTGTACTTTTGACATAACTGTTTTAGAAGATACTCCAGAGGAAGAAAATGTTCTCATAGTTTCTTTTTTCCTTCCTTCCTCCCTCCCTCCCTCCCTCCTTCTCTGCCTGCCTCCCTCCCTCCCTCCCTCCCTCCCTCCCTCCCTCCCTCCCTTCCTTGTTTTGCCAGTCCTGGGGCTTGAACTCAGGGCCTGAGCACTGTCCCTGGCTTCCTTTTGCTCAAGGCTAGCAATTGAGCTACAGTGCCACTTGTGGCTTTTTCTATATATGTGGTGCTGAGGAATCGAACCCAGGGCTTCATGCATGCTAGGCAAGTACTCTACCGCTAAACCACATTCCAAGCCCCCTCTTTCTTTTTTACTGAATGTTTCCTTGCCTGCCTACCTGCCTGCTTGCCTGCCCTCCCTGCTTCTCCCTCCCATCCTTCCCTGCTTCTCTTCCTTCCTTCCTTCCATCCCTTTTTTCTTTTCAATTCTTTCCTTTTTGCTTTTGTTTCTTTCCTTCATTCTTTCTTTCCTCCCCCTCCTCTCTCTCGTCTCTTTCTCTCTTTTTCTCTCCCTTGACATACTAGCTCACTTTCTGGCCTGGGCCATTATCCCATCCTCCTATTTACACTTCCTCCCATAGCAAGGACTTCACCTTGCTCAACTTTTTCTGTGGCTTTTGTTTTTGTTTTTCCTGAGGCTAGCCAGTGCTGGCCCCAAAACTATGATCCTCCCAATCTCTGCCTCCTGAATAGCTGGGATGACAGGTGTGAGCCACCAGCACCTGGGCTTGGTTGTTTTTGAAACAGGTACAGGTTCTTACTATATAGTCCAAGGTGGCCATGAACTTACTATACAGCCCAGGTTGGCCTCAGATTTACTGCTCTTGCCTCAGCTTCCCAAGTGTTGGGAATGCAGGTAGGCACTGGCTTTGTAGACATTTTTTCCCAGAACATATTTGTTTTCTCAAATAATTGAATGAGTACTTTAAAATTTAATGAGTGTTGGGGAGGAGGTAACAAGTTTGACAAGAAATGTACTCAGTACTTAAGGTAGTTTGTAAACTTATGTAACTGTAACCCCTCAGTATATCACCTTGACAATAAAAGTAAATTTAAAAAATTTAATGAGTACTTTAGGTGGTAATTATACTCAAAATAATTTATATATCATGGCTGAATTTGTCCACCATTCCTCTCTGTTTGGCTGCCAAGATTTTTTTGTGTGTGTGTGGCTACTGCTGCTTGAACTCAGGGCCTTATTCAAATGGTAGACTAGACTGGAGGCATAGTCACGTAGTAGAGCACCAACTCTGGGTGAAAATGCTGAGTGAGAGCACAAGGCCCTTATTTTAAGTCCTTATTCCTGGGGATGAAGTAAAATGGTTAGATAAATTCTAAGGCCCCTTCTTGATCCTGAGCATAACATTAGTTCATGACCCTTTGCTGCTGTCTCTGAAATCTGAGTAAACTTGGATGTCTTACTTTCCAGTGGTTGAAGGCCTTTCACTGTTGGACTTGGGAGTGTCTCCGTATTCTGGAGCAGTATTTCATGAAGTAAGTGTTCTTATTTTCTTTTCAGTGTACTAAGAGAAGTTTGCAGTTGTGGATACCAAAGCCTAGCCTCTGTTTTGTACAAACATTTAGAAAGGTCTATTTTTGAAAATCCTATTTGGAAATAGCCCCATTTTTAGACATCTTCATAAGAAGGAAGTTTCAAAATTTCAGTGGAAATGATCCAGAATAGGATTTTAACTTGAGGAAATAAATGAGACTTTTGTAGAAATGACTACTTTTAATGGCAAATAAGTTGTAAACAGTTCCCAATTCATGAAGAGATTGTGTGCTAAGTGGCATGAAATTGGTTCTTTAAAACCTGTTTCCCAGGAAAACTGAGGCAATGTTGGTTTCTTAGAAAGCCCACCAAAGGGTTGGGAATGTGGCTTAGTGGTAGAGTGCTTGCCTAGCATGCACGAAACCCCAGGTTCGATTTCTCAGTACCACATAAACAAAAAAAGCCGAAAGTGGCACTGTGGCTCAAGAGGTAGAATGATAGCCTTGAGCAAAAAAGAAGCCAGGGACAGTGCTCAGGCCCTGAGTCCAAACCCCAGGACTGGTTAAAAAAAGAAAGACAGTGGAAAATACCAAGATAACCAAAACTCAATAGCAGAATTCAAAAGTGGGGCCAATAGTATGAGGTGTTATTTTCTTAAGGCATCAAAAGTTCTAGACTAGCCTCATCCAGAGCTCTGTGATTTTCAGATAGTGTCCACCATGCAATAAAAAATTACCAATATAAGAGACAGGAGAATGGCAATAAAAATAGATTCATGAGCAAATCTGATACAGGAATGATCAAACTTTTATTTTAAAATAGCTCAGTTAGGTGTGGTGCAAGCCTGTAATGCCAGCACTTGAGAGGCAGAAAGATCTTAAGTTTGAGTCCAGCCTGAGCTGCATTGTGAGTTCTAGACCAGCCAGGACTAGGTATCAAAACTCAATTTCAATGATTATTATGTTCAAGATGACAGGATAAAACAATTCACCAGAGAACTAAGATATATAAAAATAAATCCAAATCCTAGAACTAAAAAATTAATAGTGCATAAGAAATTTAACAGATTGGCTGGGGATATGGCCTAGTGGCAAGAGTGCTTGCCTTGTATACATGAGGCCCTGGGTTCGATTCCCCAGCACCACATATACAGAAAACGGCCAGAAGTGGCACTGTGGCTCAAGTGGCAGAGTGCTAGCCTTAAGCAAAAAGAAGCCAGGGACAGTGCTCAGGCCCTGAGTTCAAGGCCCAGGACTGGCTAAAAAAAAAGAAGAAATTTAACAGATTATACAGAACTAAAGAGAAGCTTAGTGTTCTGGAAGATAAAGTCTTTAGAAATTTCTAGACTGGTCAGTCAGGCACCATGGTTTAACTGTAATTCCAGCTATGTGGGAGGTGCATGATGGTGACTCTGTAATCTGCTAAGCTATGCAGGAGAATTGGTCTGAGGAGCCCCAGTAGCACATCTACACATGGGAGGGAGGAAGGGGGGGTGGGGATGGTGGGGAGAGGGAGGGGAAAGGGAGGAAGGAAAGAAGGAAGGAAAATCTCTACTCAAATTTAAATTGAAAAAAGATGGGAAACAAAGAAAAAGATAGCCTTTTTCAAAAGCCTATGAGACCCAGAAAGAAGGGTAGATCTATGTACTAATGGGGTAGAAGTCAGCATTTAAAGATGTTATTGTTTGAAAAGTTGTGTTTTTTTTTTTTAGTACTGGCATTTGTACCTACTAAACAGATGTTCTGCCACTTGAGCTACTCTTTCAGCCCTCAAAATTTACTAAGGATTGGTATTCAAGAAGCTCTATAAATCCAGTAGATACTGTGTGACTTTAAAATGGTCAAAGATTTTTATACAGTCTGGGGTGTAGTAAAAGTGATCATTTGTATTACACTCTGATGTGAAGGATGTCTGTCATAGTGTGTAGGTTAGCCACTAAAAGAACAGTAGCTAAATGTCTAACCAACAAGCTAAGTATAAGTAGAGTAATAAGTAGAGTAATATAACCTAATCCAGAAAAAAGCAAGAAAGAAGAGAAGTTTGAATATTGGAAAATAATTAAGATGTTAAACATATACCAGTATATCAGTAACTGCATTGTATGTAAATATATTAAGAATACAAGTAAAAGATTAGAGCTTTCAGGATGGATTAAGGAGCAATAACCATATACTTCTTTAAAAAAATATACCTCGGCTGGGTGCACCAGCAGCTCAAGCCTATAAATTTTAGCTATTCAGGAGACTAAGATCTAGAAGTGGAAGTATAGCTCAAGTGGTAGAGCCTTGAGGGAGAAAGCTAAGCAAGATCTCAAGACCCTGAGTTCAAGCCTTAGTGCTTTAAAAAAACAAAACTCTGCATCTGCATAGTTTTAAAATACATAAAGCAAAAATAATGAACTAAAAAAGAAATATATCAGTAATCATAGTGGGGGACTTTTTTCAAGGACTTTATTAGCATATATTAGTTGTATGAGTAGTTCTTTGTGATATTTCCAAAAAAATACTATGTACCCCATCACCTTAACCCCTTTTATCACTCTCCCTTATCTTTCCACTCTTTATTTATTTATTTATTTTTTTGCCAGTCCTGGGGCTTGAACTCAGGGTCTGAGCACTGTCCCTAAGCTTCTTTTGCTTAAGGCTAGCACCCTACCACTTGAGCCACAGCACCACTTCTGCCTTTTTCTGTTTATGTGGTACTGAGGAATTGAACCCAGGGCTTCATGCATGCTAGGCAAGCACTCTATCTCTAAGCCACATTCCCAGCCATCCTCCCACTTTTTTTTTTTTTTTTTTTTTTTTTTGGTCAGTCCTGGAGCTTGAACTCGGCCTGAGCACTGTCCCTGGCTTCTTTTTGCTCAAGGCTAGCACTCTGCCACTTGAGCCACAGCACCACTTCTGGCCATTTTCTATATATGTGGTACTGAGGAATCGAACCCAGGGCTTCATATAGAGGAGCATTCTTCCACTAGGCCATATTCCCAGCCCTTAACCCTTTTTTTGTGGACCTGCTAGTACCAGGGTTTGAACTCAGGGCCTTGTATTCTTGCTTTTTCCCACACAGCACTCTACCACTTGAACCACATCTCCAGATAAGTATTTTACTGATTAATTGGAGATGGGGGTCTCTTACACTTTTTTATGCTGGTTGGGTTGTATTTGATCCTCAAATTTCACCCTTCTGAGTAGCTAGCATTACAAATGTTCACCCCCAGTTCCTGGCCTCCTCTTCACTTCTTAAAAGAATCTTGCCGGGCATTGGTGGCTCACTCCTGTAGTCCTAGCTACTCAGGAGGGTGAGATTTGAGGATCATGGTTCAAAGCCAGCCTGGGCAGGAAAGTCCATGAGGCTCTTATCTCCAATTAACCACCAGAAAACTGGAAGTGGCACTGTGACTCAAGTGGTAGACTGGGAACATTGCCTAGTGGCAAGAGTGCTTGCCTCCTATACATGAAGCCCTGGGTTCGATTCCCCAGCATCACATATATAGAAAATGGCCAGAAGTGGCGCTGTGGCTCAAGTGGTAGAGTACTAGCCTTGAGCAAGAAGAAGCCAGGGACAATGCTCAGGCCCTGAGTCCAAGCCCCAGGACTGGCCAAAAAAACCCAAAAACCAACCAAGTGGTAGAACACTAGCTTTGAGCTGAAGAGCTCAGGGACAGCACCCAAGCCCAGAGTTCAATCCCTACAACTGACAAAAACAAACAAAAGAAAACTTAACAGGTTTTCTTATTTTGCTTTTATCCATGTGTATAAAATACTTCAACCATATTCACTCTCATTCATTCTCTCCATTTGCCCTTCCCTCTTCCACTGGATTCTGTCTTCCAACAGATCCTATTTTACCCCTGTCATTTGTCTTTTTTGGTGTGTATTAATTGTACCAAAGGAAAGTAGCATTTGTATACAGATTTATCAGAAAATAGAGAAAGGTATAATTTCCTAGTTTGCTTATGAGTTCTGCTCTCTACAGTGTTCCCATTGGCTGTTTGATAGTTCCTAGAACTAAAATTCTCTTCTTGGGTAAACAGTATTATGGAGAAGGAACAGATTTTTTTTGCTAAAACTATTCCCTCATTTACAACTGATCATTTGTAGTAAGATTTTACTAAATTTTTTGCATTTTTTTTCCTCCTACAGACTCCACTAATAATATACCTCTTTCATTTCCTAATTGACTACGCTGAATTGGTATTTATGGTAAGTAACCTTACACAAGGTCACTATGTTTGTACTTTAAATTTATAATTATCTTGTTTTAAGGGAAAAATTGTTTTAAGAATTTATATAAGCTCATAAAAGCTAAGATTTTAGTTTGAAAAGCATGGACCTGCGGCAGAATTATAGCTGTGTGAAAAACAGTCTCCAACCTATGACCAGTTCTACTTCCTTCTTTGTTATTTATTCTTTGTGCCAGTGTAGAGGGTATTTCTAAGCATTCTCCCAGGAGAGTCTCTAAAGAAAGCATAGGTCTGATAAGACTTTCAAGAACAAACATTTTGAAAAATGAAATGATGGCTATATTTTGAGAGCACAGCAGTTTGAATCATTTGTCTAGTGTTGAAAATCTGGGTCAGGAAATACCTAAGAAGTCCAATGAAGTCTTTCTTAGTAATTACAACTTTTTAAGGAAGAGAGATATCTGAAAACTTGTGTTTTCTGCCCATTGCTCCATCTTTAATATTTAAAAGTTTTTAGATTGTTAGTAATAAAGGTTCAAGAAATGTTCTCATTAGACTTTAAAACAATACCCAAGGTTTGAGTTTTCTGTTATTTGACTTTAAAGGAAATACATAATATGTATCTTATGTCAGATTCTTGTATAAAAATCTTATCTCTATGTAGGGTAAATGGTAAACATCAGCATCATCATTCTTCTTCTTATTGCTAGTATTGGGGCTTAAGCTCAGGCCTGGGCACTGTCCCTGAGCTTTTGCACTCCAGACTGGCACTCTGTCACTTGAGCCACAGCTTCACTGCTGGCTTTTGGACGGTTAATTGGAGATAAGATTCTCAAGGATTTTCCTGCCCTTGTCTGGCTTTGAATCACCCTCCTCAGATCTCAGCCTCCTGAATAGCTAAAATCACAAACATGAGCCACTGGCATCATGCCTTAGGATGAAGAGTGTTCACATATACTATGGGATAGATTAAAATTGCATTTAAGAGCCTGGCCTAGTGGCTCATGCCTATAATCCTAGCTACTCAGGAGGCTGAGATATGAGGATTATGGCTTGAAGCCTGCCCTGGCAGAAAAGTCCCCATGAGACTCTTTTTTTCTTTTCTTCTTGCCAGTCCTGGGGCTTGAACTCAAGAGCCTAAGCACTGTCCTTAGCTTCTTCTTGCTGAAGTTTAGCACTCTACCACTTGAGATACAGCGCCACTCCTGCCTTTTTCTATATATGTGGTACTGAGGAATCGAACCCAGGGCTTCATGTATACGAGGCAAGCACTCCACCTACCACTAGGCTATATTCCCAGTCCCCCACATTCCCAGCTATATTCCCAGCCGCCCCCCCCCCACCCACATGAGACGCTTATCTCCAATTCACCACTCAAAAACTGAAAGTGGCACTGTGGCTCAAGTGGTAGAATACTAGCCTTGAACACAAAGAGGCTCGGGGACAGAGCCCAGGCCCTGAGTTCAAGCCCCATGACTGACACCCCCCCCCCAAAAAAAAAAAAAGACTGGGAAGGTGGCTTAGTGGTAGAGTGCTTGCCTAGCATGCATGAAGCCCTGGGTTCAATTCCTTGGTGCCACATAAATAGCAAAAGCCAAAGTGGCACTGTGGCTCAAGTGGTAGAGTGTTAGCCTTTAGCAAAAATAAAAGAAGCTCAGGGACAGTGCCCAGGCCCTGAGTTCAAGCCTAGGACTGGCAAATAAAAACCAACCCAAAAAACATTTAAGGACAGATAGTTTTTTTTTTACTGTGGGACAATTAGGTTAAAATTACATTTAGGTTCTAAAGAAAAGAATCTGTAGAGAAGTCTATGCAAGAAATAATTTGTCCAGATTAGTTTTCATTTGGGGAAAGGAGTGCTGCAGTATCTCCAAAGTCTTTTACTTATCAATTGAAAGTCTTTAGACAGAACTGTTGAAACTATGGTATGTGGATATTAGAAAAGAAAGGCTTTCTCAGTTTTTAGAGAAAATAACTTCAAAAACACTAAAATGCCTAAGTTTACTTGGTGCAGTTAAGAATTAAACTTGCAGGGCTGGGGATATGGCCTAGTGGCAAGAGTGCCTGCCTCATATACATGAGGCCCTGGGTTCGATTCCCCAGCACCACATATACAGAAAATGGCCAGAAGTGGCGCTGTGGCCCAAGTGAGTGCTAGCCTTGAGCAAAAAAGAAGCCAGGGACAGTGCTCAGGCCCTGAGTCTAAGCCCCAGGACTGGCCAAAAAAAAAAAAAAAAGAATTAAACTTGCAGAAAAAAAATTTTTTTTCTGCTCCTGGAGCTTGAACTTAGGGCCTGGGCGCTGTCTCTGAGCTTCTTTGTGCTCAGAGCTAGCACTCTACCTCTTGAGCTACAGTACCACTTCTGGCTGTTTTTAGTAGTTTATTGAAGGGTCTCAGACTTTCCTACCTGGGCTGGCTTTGAACCACAATCCTCAGATCTCAGCTTCCACTAGGATTATAAATGTGAGCCACCAGCTCCTGGTCAAACATCGATTTTCTTCTAACATTTAATTTTATTATCAAGGTGTTGTACAGAAAGGTTACACTTACATACATATAAAGTAGTGAGTACATTTCTTGTCAAACTTGTTACCTCCTTCATTTTTCTCCCAATAAAATGATGAATTTTAACATTACTGTTACATATGAAATAAATTTAGCTGGGGATATGGCCTAGTGGCAATAGTGCTTGCCTTGTATACATCTGAAATAAATTTATATTGTTTTCTTTTAATGATTGCTATTTATTGAACACCTTCTGTGTGCTAGACACTTGACATATATGAGCACTAACTAGGCTCATACAGAAAGCTGAAGTAATTGATAATTGTAGAGCAGATGTGGGACACTAGACTGAAATGGGCTGGATGTGTCCTAATGCTGAGAATTTTCCAGTTCTACTTCCCTGAGTGAGTCTGACCTCTTGAGTGGTCAAAGTGAGGGCCCGCCAGCATTCTATTCCTCCTACAATAACAGTTCTTCTGTTCTTATTACTTCTCTTTTCTCTTCTTGACAGATAGCTGATGCACTTACTGCTGTTGCCCTGTATTTTGCAATCCAGGACTTCAATAAAGTTGTGGTAAGTAGTTAGCGGGTGGCACCAAGCTGGTGGAACTTGGTAGCCTGCTGGTCTTTGTTCTTGCAAAGAATCAAAGGTCATGTACTTAAGGATCCAACTGTTTTAAAACCCAAGTGGGAGTTAAGCTTCTAGAGTGGAAAAGCCCATATTGACCAGACAGTTTTACTGGTAGATACAGAAATGTCAGCTTAATTTATATAGCTTATTAGTAGCCACACACCCACGTAAACTGAGACTTTCCAGAACAAAGCTGAATGGTAGTTATATTACTGAGTCCTCCTAAAAATCTTTACAATCTTTCTTTTTTCTTTTCTTTTTTTTTTTTGGCCAGTCCTGTGCCTTGGACTCAGGGCCTGAGCACTGTCCCTGGCTTCCTTTTGCTCAAGGCTAGCACTCTGCCACTTGAGCCACAGCACCACTTCTGGCCGTTTTCTGTATATGTGGTGCTGGGGAATCGAACCCAGGGCCTCATGTATACGAGGCAAGCTCTCTTGCCACTAGGCCATATCCCCAGCCCCTCTTTTTTATTTTCAAAGGAAAATAAATATAGATGTTAGCTCACTATGTTAGACCTCTCTGAGATAAAAGTTGGATTCCCAGTATTGATGATACAGTTTCCCTATAGTGAGTAATCTTTTTTTTTTTTTTGGCCAGTCCTGGGGCTTGAACTCAGGGCTTGGGCACTGTCCCTGAGCTTCTTTTGAGCTACTGGGTTGCTTTCGGCTTTTTCTGTTTATGTGGTACTGAGGAATCGAACCCAGCTTCATGGATACTAGGCAAGCACTCTACCACTAAGCCACATTCCCAGCCCAAGAGTAATCTTTGTGGAGGCAGGAGTGGTGGTGTTAAAGATTGAATCCAGAGCTTCATAAATGCCAGGCAAGGGCCCTACCATTGAAGTAGAACCCCTAGCCCCCAAATAGTAATTAGAAAATTTGGCATGTATGAATGCCTATTGAAAGTATTTGTTTAAACTTTACTCTTTTTTTTTTTGGTGGGGGGGTAGTCATGGGGCTTGAACTCAGGGTCTAGGTGGTGACTTTTTTGGGTAGTGCTCTACCACTTTGAGCCACAGCTCTACTTCTGGTTGTTGAATGGTTGATTGGAGATCAGAGTCTTATGGGGACTTTTCTGCTTGGGCTGGCTTCGAACCCTGATCCTCAGATTTCAGCCTACTCAGTAGCTAGGATTATAGGCATGAGCCACTGGTGCCCAGCAAGTTTACTCTTCCCTATGTAATAGCCAAGGGATCTTGCATGTTGGGACCACTCTCCTTCCTCTGGGATCTGAGGAAATTAACAGATTAACCATGTGTACTTCCCTTGTAGTTATAAAACTAATTAATTTTGGCTTAGTCCTTCTTGATTGGCTAGGAGCCACTGAGCAGATTTTGGCTGGCATGAGATAAGGCTGTATCACATTTGTGTTGCCAGTTTGTGGTTCGTTTTTACTTCTGTTACCAAGTAATAGAACCAGAAATAAAAGTCTATGTTGCTGTGACACTGGTCATCAGTAATAAATAAAGCTGTTGAGTTCTAGAATTTTAGCTCTCAGAAAGATTTTTAAACATCTAGATTTCAGATCCTTAATTTGGGAACCATTTATAGACTTAGTGGTCTTTTTTTTTTTTTTTTTTTTTTTTTTGGCCAGTCCTGGGCCTTGGACTCAGGGCCTGAGCACTGTCCCTGGCTTCTTCCCGCTCAAGGCTAGCACTCTGCCACTTGAGCCACAGCGCCGCTTCTGGCCGTTTTCTGTATATGTGGTGCTGGGGAATCGAACCTAGGGCCTCGTGTATCCGAAGCAGGCACTCTTGCCACTAGGCTATATCCCCAGCCCAGACTTAGTGGTCTTTAAAACCCTTGAAATGGTATGAAAAAATTATATGTGAGCTGTGTGGTGGCAGCTCAAGCCTGTAATCCTAGCTACTCAGGAGGCTGAGATCTGAGGATCACTGTTTAAAAGCCAGGCTGGGCATGAAACTCGGCCAGACTCTTTTATTTCCAATAAACTATTCAGAAAAGGCAGAAGTGGCACTGTGGCTCAAGTGGTAGAGCATTCACCTTGAGCAAAAGAAGCAAAGGAACAGCACCCAGGACCACAGTTCAAGCCCCAGGACTGACACACACACACACACACACACACACACACACACACACACACCACCCCCCACCCCCTACCCCCCCCCCCCCCGCCCATGTGTGTGAATGTGTTGATTCTTTTTTGGAGTCCCTACCTGTTATTGTTATTCAGAGCCTTTGACTCCTCCCCTAATGGATTAAGAACTACTATTGGAAGACTTATTATTACTAAGGCTAGGGACTGTAAATCTTACTAATAAAGTCAACTTGAAACTTTAGAGGCCGGGATGAAATGTTCTAACATGGAGGAGTGTGTGATGAAAGGGGTGATAATGATCTAGGAGTATTGTACTTAGGAACTGACATGTTGAATGGCAACATCTTTGTACAACTATTTAATTTTTCTTTTTCTTTTTTTTTTTTTTAAAGAAGGGATGGGACTGTGGCTTACTGATGGAGTGCTTGCCCAGTGTGTATGAAGCCTTGGGCTCAATTCCTCAGTACCAGATAAACAGAAAAGGCCAGATAAGGCGCTGTGGCTCATGCACTAGGGCACTAGCCTTGAGGACAGAGAGGCTCAGCGACAGAGCCCAGGTCCTGAGTTCAAGCCCTAGAATTGACCAAAAAAAAAAAAAAAGAAGAAGAAAAAATGTTCTAACAAGATTCCCTTGGGGACCAAGGGCAAAATAACTGGGCATGAGAACCAGAAGCTAAAGAATCCAAAGATAGATTGACAGTAGCTATATTCTTCTGCAAGTTAGTGTGTATGTAGAGGAAAAATCTTTTAATTTCATATTTTGTTTTGTTTTTATTTATTTTTGGTGTTGGTCCTGGGGCTTGAACTCAGGGTCTGGGCACTGTCCCTGAGCTGCTTTTGCTCAAAGCTAGTTCTCTACCACTTGAGCTACAGCTCCACTTCTGGCTTTTTTGGTGATTAATTGGAGATATGAGTCTCATGGACTTTCCTACCCAGGCAGACTTTGAACTGTGATCCTCAAATCTTAGCCTCCTGAGTAGCTAGGATTACTACAAGTGTGAGCCACAGGCACCCAACTTTTATTTTTGTTTGTAATAGGGTCTTAATATGTAGCCTAGCTGGGCTACATATTTAAAAATACTAAATGTTGCTTTTTAAAAAAATGTCATAGCAGCAGGCTCCAGTGGCTCATGCCTGTAATACTAGCTAGCAGGAAACTGAGATTTGAGGATCATGGTTTAAAGCTAGCCTTGGAAGGGAAAGTCCATGAGAGTCTTTTTTTTCAAGTCCTGTGCCTTGAACTCAGGGCTTCTTTTTGCTCAAGGCTAGCATTCTACCTCTTGAACAACAGCGCCACTTTCCGCTTTTTCTGTTTATGTGATGCTGAGGAATTGAATCCAGGGCATCATACATGCTAGGGAAGCACTCTACCACTAGCTATATTCCCAACCCCCCCAAGAGACTCATTTCCAATTAACCACCAGAAAAATGAAAGTGGCAATGTGGCTAAAAGTGGTAGAGTGCTAGCCTTAAGCAAAATAGTTCAGGGACAGTGCTTAGGTTCCGAGTTCAAGCCCCAGGACCAACAACAACAAAAAAAAGTAGCCCAGACTGACTTTGAACTTTTTTTTAACTACAATTTTGTTATCTTTAAAGTGTTTTACAGAGGGGTTACCATTTCAAAAGTCAAGTAATGGGGGCTGGGAATATGGCCTAGAGGTAAAGTGCTCATATTGTATACATGAAGCCCTGGGTTCGATTCCTCAGCACCACATATATAGAAAAAGCCGGAAGTGGCGCTGTGGCTCAAGTGGCAGAGTGCTAGCCTTGAGCAAAAAGAAGCCAAGGACAGTGCTCAGGCCCTGAGTTCAAGCCCCGAGACTGGCAACAAAAACAAAACCAACCAAACAAAAGTCAAGTAATGAGTACAATTCTTGGACAGTGTCAATTCTTTGTTCACTTTCCCCGTTTCTCCCTCCTGTTCCTGTCTACAAGTTGCATAATTCATTTTTACACGGTACATATTAAATATCATAACTGTATTTGTCCTCCCTCCTTTCTTTTTTCTTTTTTAATTTCTTTCTTTCTCCTTCCTTCCTTCCTCCCTCCCTCCCTCCTTCCCTCCCTCCCTCCCTCCCTCCCTCCTTCCCTCCCTCCCTCCCTCCTTCCCTCCCTCCCTCCCTCCCTCCCTCCCTCCCTCCCTTCCTTCCTTCCTTCCTTCCTTCCTTCCTTCCTTCCTTCCTTCCTTTCTTTCTTTCTTTTTTGTCCTGGGGCTTGAACTCATGGCCTGAGCACTTTCCCTGGCTTTGCTCAAGGCTAACACTCTACCACTTGAGCCACAGCGCCACTTCTGGCTTTTTCTATATATGTGGTGCTGTGGAATCCAACCCAGGGCTTCCCAGCCCCCCTTCCTCCATTTCTTATCCCCCCACTTTACCCCCCGTTAAAACTTAAGAAAACAACAACAGACAACAATACCAACAATGAAAACCTATGTTTCTCTTTCCCAAAATTTATTTTGGTAAATAGTATGTAGATGTTCAAAGGAGTTACACCTAAATTCCTTCATAAAAATTTTATAAAATTTTATATGCTCTCGGGCTGGGAATATGGCCTAGTGGTAGAGTGCTTGCTTTGCATACATCAAGCCCTAGGTTTGATTCCCCAGCACCACATATGTAGAAAAAGCCAGAAGTGGTACTGTGGCTTAAGAGCCAGAGTGCTAGCCTTGAGCAAAAAGAAGCCAGGGACAGTGCTCAGGCCCTGAGCCCCAAACCCAAGGACTGGCAAAAAAAAAAAAATTATATGCTCTTAAGCTTATAAAAATGGCATAATGCAGTATATAGTCCATTGTTATCTTCTTATTAATTGTTAAATCTTTAATCATGCATAGAAAAAGTGCTTTTCACTTTGGCTTCTCTGAAACACTCTTGGTACAAAATTAATTTTTGGCTTTGTCCCCGAGCTTTTTTAAACTCAAGGTTGGTGTTCTACCACAGTTTTATGTTGTCTAAAGATTCTCTGATCACTTAATCAGCAAGGCTATCCATTTGGGGTTAAGAGGTTTTTACCTTACATATTCTAACCCATGTTTGTTTATAAGGTTGCCTACATTTTTTTTTCTTTTCATTTTTGGAACACACCCTTGAACTTGTTGGGACACATCAGGAGAAGGCAGGGACTTTCCACCCCCATCCATATTAACTCTCCAGCTCCCAGCCACACCCAGCTCTCCTTTTCATCATGACTATTCCACTCCTCCTTTATGGGAATTAAAAAGAAAAAGAAAAAAGAAAGAAACCTTGAGACAGAGAAAGAGGATGCTTGAACATATTTTGCTAATGAAGTTTTTGAATCCTAAGACCACTGATCTCCAAAATGGCTAGGAACTGGTCATGCCACTCACTATTCACTCTGCTATTCAACAGATCTCTATTGTTTGCCAGCTGTGCCAGGTGTTAGGCATACATGGCGAACAATTATGGAACTTATAGTCTTAAGGAAAGCTTGGCATTAGTCAGTTATACAACTAAATGAGAAAAATTCTAACTATGAGCAATGAAAACATGTAATAGTGTTGCTCAACCAGTGGGGTGCCTGGTAAAGGATACTATGTCTTCCTGAGGAAGTGGTGGAAACTGACTATAGGAAGAGAAGAGATCAGTTGCAAAGGCCTGGGAGTAGGAGGAGCTTGGCCTGTTCATTTGCTGGAACTCAGAAAGGATGGGGTAGGGAGAGTGAGTATGAGATGAGCCTGGAGATGTAGGGACAGACCAGGCAGGACCATGGCAGACTTGTCTTCATCCTAAAAGCATTTTTGTTTCATGTGTTTTGTTATCTCTGCCTCCCTCCCCAGTTTAAAAAGCAGAAACTCCTCCTTGAACTCGACCAGTATGCCCCAGATGTGGCTGAACTCATCCGCACTCCTGTGGAAATGCGGTACATCCCTCTGAAAGTGGCCCTGTTGTAAGTATTGTCTGATAAACCACAGCTCAGTGCCAACAAATGTGAGGAAAATCTGATGAGACTTTCCCATGCTGTTTGTTGTATTTTTGGAGATTTTCAATCTTAGTCATCAAGTATTTGCTGTAGTTGTGTTGCACAACTGGGGTTCTGGCCAGCAAAAGAGACAGAGCCATTCTGTCTCTGTTGGGACAAAGACTCACTCAGGGACATGTACAATCAAACCCTTCAAATGCTTTCTGACTCAGTGTTGTTGAGCTAGTTACTACTTGTAACTACTGTTTCTAAAAAATAGTTTTTAAGTTTCAATATATGGATTAAATAAAATTCTGACCTTTATATGGTTGTTGTTTTCAAGCAGCTCCTATGTTTTCTGTACAGTTTAGTTACTCATTTGTAATTCAGAAAATGGAAGTAAAATGTCAAGCAAAACCATCCTATCTGGATGACCAGTGTGGAGAAGTAGAATTTACTGAGGCTTTATGAAAGAATTCTCAAGGAGTACTCAGCGCTGCCAGGAAGTTTACTTCTTTCAGGTTATTCCCATTTATATTCCTGACATGGACCCATGATAATTATTCAGTCAACCAACAGTTATTAAATATGTGTAATATTTCAGTTTTCTAAGAGCACACAGTAAACAATCACTATTTCCTTATGGAAAAACATGCTCTTTGCTGGTGGCTCACAACTGTAATCATAGCTACTCAGGAGAATGAGATCTAAGGATCAAGTTTTAAAGCCAGCCTGGCCAGGGAAATCCATGAGATTCTTACCTCCAATTAACCTCCATAAAACCAGAAGTGGCGCTGTGGCTCAAAGTAGTAGAGCACTGGCCTTGAATGAAAAAGCTAAAGGACAATACCCAGGCCCTAAGTTTAAGCCCCATGATCAACAACTACAACCACCAAACAAAACAAAACACCCAAAACTGCCCTTAGAATTAAGCTGGATGCTGGTGGCTCGTACTTGTAATCCTAGCTGCTCAGGAGGCTGAGACCTGAAGATCTCAGTTTAAAGCCAGTCCAGGCAGGAAAGCTCATGAAACTCTTTCCAATTAGCCTCTAAAAAAGCTAGAAGTAGGGCTGGGAATATGGCCTAGTGGCAAGACTACTTGCCTCCTATACATGAAGCCCTGGGTTTGATTCCCCAGCACCACATATATAGAAAATGGCCAGAAGTGGCGCTGTGGCTCAAGTGGCAGAGTGCTAGCCTTGAGCAAAAAGAAGCCAGGGACAGTGCTCAGGCCCTGAGTCCAAGGCCTAGGACTGGCAAAAAAAAAAAAAAAAAAAAAAAAAAAAAGCTAGAAGTAGAGCTATGGCTTAAGTGGTAGAGCACTAACCTTGAGCAGAAGCAGCTCAGGGATAACACCCAGGCCCTGAGTTCAAGCCTTAATACCAGCACATACTCACACACAAACATACACAAAGAATGTTTCAGAATTAGAAGGGGCCTGATAAGGAGGGATTATTCAGTCCTTTGCCCTTTGTGTAAATTTCTTGTTCAGTGTTCCAATTAGATATCTGGGCAGCTGCTTCTTCAGCATTGCTATTTAGAAATGGCTATTTTTTCTTCCAGCAAAACAAATTTGGAGTATCAATTCACATCTATATATTTCAAAAACATTGATGGGAACTAATTTATAGGACCAGAGATGAACCTTATGAATCCTTATGGACTTGTATGTCTCCTGGGGGTAGTTTTGAAATAGCAGCGGGTGTTGTTTTAAAGGTCATGTAATAAGCTTGTCTACAATTGCTGAGGGAAAATATGCTAGGCTGTTGGCTTTAGAATTGCTAATCTTACAGTCCTGGGAGGTATAGATTTAGGGTCTTTGTGAATAATAATTAAAATATTTCCCTAAGAAACTGGTATGTTTCTTCCTTTCTGATAGTCAGAATTATGTAACTGGCCTCCCCTTTACTTTGCTAGGAAATCCAGAGTCAGATTTTAGGCCGATTATTATAAAACTATAGAAAACACATTTGGTTTTCTTCCCTTTGACTTTCTTTTCTCCTTTTATTTATTTTTCCCTTGGTCTTGATTATTGCTATATTTACTACTATTATTATCTGTTCTCATTTTAGCCACTGCAAATCTTCTGTAGAAGCAGGATAAAAACCAATAAAAATAATCCATTATGAGTATAGAAGATTTCCTAGTTCCCAAGCACTTCATATTCATTTTTTTCAGTCCATTCTTTCCAACTTAACTTTTTTTTCCCAATGGAAGGTCAGGAAGTCTTGTCAATGTCTATGCCAGGCTTGTTAAATTCTGGAGATATATTTTCTGTCATGATCTGGCTCAGTGGATACTGATTGACTACTAACAGGGATAAGTAGGAGAAAGAATGTTACCTTTATAGCCAGAAAGACTTGTTTTTGAAAGTATTTACTAGCTTGTGAAACCTTGGGCAAGATTTTTAATCAGAATCTATTTCATCATCTACAAAACTAGAATAATATTATTGCTAGTTTGTAGGATCTTGGGATGATTAAATATGATGGCTTTGAATATACAACACAGCATAATGTCAAGTACTTTTTTTCTCATTGATCCCCAGCTCTACTTCATTCTGTTTTACTTGGGAGAACTTATTTCTAAGAAGTCACTTTCTGAGGCCGCGAATGTGACTTTGTGGTAGAGTGCTTGCCTAGCATACATGAAGCCCTGGGTTTGATTCCTCAGCACCACATATAGAGAAAAAGCCAGAAGTGGTGCTGTGGCTCAAGAGGTAGAATGCTAGCCTTGAGTAAAAAGAAGCCAGGGACAGTGCTCAGGCCCTGAGTTCAAACTCCAGGACTGGCAAAAAAAAAAAAAAGAAAGAAAGAAAGAAACAATCACTTTCTTCTGACTATTCTTTTAGTAAAGCTCTTGATCTTCCTGTTCTGGCTGTGGTGGCCTGAACACACAGGTCCATTGATCAGGGTTACTAATACCGAATATGTATGTTTTTCCCCAGCTATCTCTTAAATCCTTACACGGTCTTGTCTTGTGTTGCAAAATCTACCTGCGCCATCAACAACACCCTCATTGCTTTCTTCATTTTGACTACGATAAAAGGTAAGGCCCCAAGGAGGCTATATAAGGCCTAGTCCCTGATTTTTATGTAGGGTTTTATAACACCTATGCAATGGCTTTTTAAAATAATGCTAATTAGCATATATTAATTGTATAAGAGGAAGTTTCCTTGTGACATTTCCATCCATCAAACTTAGTATATCCATCTCTTTCCATCATCCTTCTGATGAAGATTGTTTTTTTAAAACAATTTCAGCAGTTTTCATTATTTTCATAGATATATATAAAGTTCTTTGACCATATTCTACCTCACCTCCTCCTGCCACACAACATGGCCTGTTTTATTTTTCTGAGATTGATTTCTTTTCAGCGAACACTGATGGTATAAAGAGGTTTCACCGGGCTGGGAATATGGCCTAGTGGCAAGAGTGCTTGCCTCGTCATGAAGCCCAGGGTTCGATTCCCCAGCACCACATATATAGAAAACGGCCAGAAGTGGCACTGTGACTCAAGTGGCAGAGTGCTAGCCTTGAGCAAAAAGAAGCCAGGGATAGTGCTCAGGCCCTGAGTCCACAGCCCAGGACTGGCAAAAAAAAGAGGTTTCACCATGGTAATTCACATATGCATATATTATAATTTAGTCAGATTAATATCATCGATTATTCTCTGCTATGACTTTTTTTTTTGTCAGTCATGGGGCTTGAACTCAGGGCTTGGCCGCTGTCCCTGAGCTCTTTTGTTCAAGGCTAGCATTTTACCACTTTGAGCCACAGTACCACTTCCAGTTTTTGAATGGTTCATTGAGATAGGAGTCTCCTGGGTACTTTTCTGCCCAGGGTGGCTTTGAGCCATGATCCTCAAATCTCAGCCTCCTGAGTAGCTAGGATTAAAGGTGTGATCCACTGGCAACCAGCTTATGATTTTTTTTAAACAACATTTAGTATCTTTTGAACTATACAAATAATATAAGATTATTATAGAAAAAAAAATTTGTTGGTCATGGGGCTTGAAACCAGGGTCAGGTGGCTGTCCCTGAGCTCTTTCACTCAAAACTAGCACTCTACCATTTTGAGCCACAGCAATACTTCCAGTTTTCTGGTGTTTAATTAGAAATAAAAGTCTCCAGGCCTTTCCTTCCTGGACTGGCTTTGAACCGAGGTTCTCAGAACTCAGCTTCCTGAGTAGCTAGGATTATAAGCATGAGCCTCCTGCACCTGGCTTAATATAGAAAATTTTGATAAGACAAGAGAAAAAAGTCAAAGCACCCTGAAAATCTATTCAGAATCATTATTAATGTAAGTTTTTTTTTAAAGGTTCTGAACTACATTTTGGCTTTTATTATTTGTACTTATGTATTTTTGAATACATTTTGTAGTATTACATTGCTACTTCATGAATTATACATTTCAGATACTCTTTATTGCATTCCCATATAGAAAAGATTTCCCGTGCCTTTTTTGTACCAATACTCTCACTTTCGCTTTTTCTGATTTTCTTGTTATAGTTATATTGCTGCTTTCACTTAACCAGTGTTAAGTGAAAGCAGAAGTCAGAGATAGAGGTATAGTTATAGTAGAGTGTATGCTTAGCACTCACAAGGTCCTGGGTTCAATCACTACTATTCCAAAGGAAGAAAAATATCCATAGTCAATACCTCTATTTTATGACTCATTATGTATTGTTCTCTGTTGCACAGTAGCAATTATGACTACTTTTTTTTTCTCTTTTCCTTATTTTATTTATTTTTGGCCAGTCCTGGGCCTTGGACTCAGGGCCTGAGCACTGTCCCTGGCTTCTTCCCGCTCAAGGCTAGCACTCTGCCACTTGAGCCACAGCGCCGCTTCTGTATATGTGGTGCTGGGGAATCGAACCTAGGGCCTTGTGTATCCGAGGCAGGCACTTTTGCCACTAAGCTATATCCCCAGCCCTTATTTTATTTTTTAATGTCAATGGAGCTTGGGCACTGGCTTAGCACTCTACCACTTGAGCCACAACTCTACTTTTCTAACTTTTTTTTTTTTTGCTAGTTAATAATTAGAGATAAGAGTCTTATGTAATTTCCTGCTCTGGCTGGCTTCAAACCTTGATCTATAGATCTCAGGCTCCCGAGTAGCTAGGGTTGTAAGTGTGAGCCACTGGCACCTGGCAACAATTGTCTTTTAGTATTTAGTATTTTGCTAATTTTTTGGTAGCAAACATTTTTTTTTCATTTGCACTAATAGATCTGTCAAGTAAGTACCTAACAGTTTTGTTTGAGAACACTTAAATACCTGTCAGTTACATGGTTTTTCTTGAGAACTCTTTCACACATCTATTCTAACCTTTTGTTACATGGTCCTGGTGCAAAGCTGTCACTGAAACTTCCCTTCATAATTCTCTTCTGCTACATTGTGATTTATTGATTTTTCTCCTGGGCTTTATTGAAATATTTCTTATAATAGTTTTTTAAGGGGGCTAGGAATGTGCCTTAGTGGTAGAGTGCTTGCCTAGGATGCGTAAAGCCCTAGATTCGATTCCTCAGTACCACATAAACAGGATAAGCCGGAAGTGGTACTGTGGCTCAAGTGGTAGAGTACTAGCCTTGAGCAAAAGAAGCTTAGGGACAGTGCCCAGTGCCTAAGCCCCAGGACTGGCCAAAAAAAGGGTGTATAGGATAGATACACTGAGTGATGCTTTATCTGTAAAAATGTCTTTGTTCTAGTTTACTACCACATTAGGTAGTTGGCTGGTAAGGATTTAGGAGTGTAATAACTCTTCTTCAGAATTTTGAAGCTATTGCTTCACTTACATGGAAGTGTCTTTGTTGTGACTGGACAGTTTAATAGCATTGCATTTAGCACCATTCTTTCTACGGAAATGGGAGGGGGCCAGTCCTGGGGCTTGAACTCAGGGCCTGGGCACTGACCCTGAGCTTCTTTTTCTCAAGGCTAGCACTCTACCTCTTGAGCCACAGTGTCACTTCTGGCCTTTTCTGTTTATGTGGTACTGAGGAATTGAACCCAGGGCTTCATGCATGCTTGTCAAACATTCTACCACTCTGCCACATTCTCAGCCCTAGAATCTTCTTTTTACCCTTGGTATTTTAAAGCCTCATGAGGCGTCATTTATTATTCTGAGTACTTGGTTAGTGCTTTCATTATGGAAACTAAGATACTTTAGTTCTAGAAGGTGTTCCTGTGCTATATTTCAATTTCTTCATGCTGTATTTTCTTTGTCCTCTTGATGTTGGACTTTTTCCTTTGTTTTGTTTCATGGTTTTGAGACAGGATCTCTACATAGCTCAGGCCAGCCCAGAATTTGTGCAGCCTAGGCTAGCCTTGAACTTTTAATTAACAACATACACTTATAATATGAAGGGGTTTCATTTTAAGATTTTCATACACTCACAGAATACTTTGAACAAATTTTCCATCTCCATTATTTTCCTATTCCTCCCTCTGCTTTTTTAAAATAGCATTTGGTGGTGTGTTGCATTCCTACTTTATTTATTGCATTTAAGATTCTATTTTTGGTTTCCATTTGTTTCATTAAAGCATTCTGTACTTATTTTATTATCACAATATCCTCTTGTCTCTCTGTGTATACTGTGTTTACATACATATACACACACATATACATACATATTTAGGGTTTTGTTTAGTTTTTTGGTCAGTTGTAGGGATTGAACTCAGGCTACTGGGCACTGTACCTGAGCTTTTTCACTCAAGCTTAGTGCTCTACCATTTTGAGCCTTAGTGCTACTTCCAGTTTTCTGGTGGTTATTTGGAGATAAGAGTCTCATAGACTTTCCTTTCCCACACTTGCATCAAACCTTTATCCTGAGATCTCAGCCTCCTGAGTTGCTGGTATCACAGACATGAACTATCGGCTCCTGACCCTATATAGTTTTGTTTTTGTTTTTGTTTTCCAGTCCTAGGCCTTGGATTTGGGGCTTGAGCACTGTCCCTGGCTTCTTTTTTACTCAAGGCTAGCACTCTACCACTTGAACCACAATGCCCACTTCTGGCTTTTTCTGTATATGTGGTGCTGAGGAATTGAACGCAGGACTTCATTGCATGCTAGGCTAACACTCTACCACTAAGCCACATTCCCAGCCCCACCCCCCAGTTAGTTTTTATTCAAGCATAGTTTGTCTTTCTGGTGACATTTCTTTTACATGGGAGGATTTTTCTCTTATTTATTATATACAGACAGATCCTGGCTGTCTATTTATTTAAGAGTAGGTGCTGGCTTGGGCAGCACTTACACTGAAATTGGAATGATATTGATTAGCATGACCTCTACCTAAGCATGACATGAAAATTCTTATTGTAGTTGTTCCTATGTGTATACGTGTGATGTGCACACGCACATGTGCATGCACACGCTGGTACTAAGGCTTCAACTTTGGGCCTAATGCTCTTGTTTAGCTTTTTTTGCTCAAGGTTAGCATGCGCTAACTTGCACTATACCTCCACTTCCGGTTTTTTGCTAGTCACTTGGAGATCAGAGTCTCTAGGATTGGTCTGTGTAGGCTGGCCTTAAACTGGGATCCTTAGGCCTCAGCCTCCTGAATGGGAGGATTACAGGCATGAGTCACCTGAAACATTTATACTTATAAGCTTGTTGTAATTTGGAAGCAAGAGGGAGAATGAAGGAGAGTGACAGAGGGTGAGCCTGATCAAAGGTACCTGTATGCATATATGGACATGTCAAAATGAAACCCCTGTGCAATTGATTGATGGTGGTAATAAAAATGTGGGAAAAAAGAGTGGTGTACATCATCTCTATAATAACAATAAAGTAAATTAATTGCTTAAAAAAGAATGGGGCACTCACCTGTTGTCTTGAGACTGAATGCAGGGCTTATTGGTGGATCATTCCCACTGTAGGGTGATTAGGAAGTAGGCTGGCCTTTTTTGTTGCAAGTGTTCCTAAATACCATCCTTTTATAAATATAGATCGTATTTTCTCTGAAGCTATTTTGTTTTTCTGGAGAAGAATCCACCTGTTTCCTGTCTGTTGGTAGTAATTTTTGGAGTTGGATTGTAGTAGAAGGTACATGTCTAGCTGTTGGAGCTATATAGAGCAGGAATGGGAAAATGGCTTTCAGCTAGACTGCCATGTAATCTTACTACTTCTTTTTTTTTTTTTTTTTTTTTTTTTTTGGCCAGTCCTGGGCCTTGGACTCAGGGCCTGAGCACTGTCCCTGGCTTCTTCCCGCTCAAGGCTAGCACTCTGCCACTTGAGCCACAGCGCCGCTTCTGGCCGTTTTCTGTATATGTGGTGCTGGGGAATTGAACCTAGGGCCTCGTGTATCCGAGGCAGGCACTCTTGCCACTAGGCTATATCCCCAGCCCCCTTACTACTTCTTGGCTCATACTTCTCCTATACTGGGCTTAGTATCTCCTGGACTTCTTTAGTTAACTTTCTTCAGACTGTGGTCTCCGGTGGGTGGAATACAGTGGGGTGGAGAGGGGGTGGGGTATGTGGCTGCACTTTGTTCTTGGTGAAAAAGTGAGATCAAGGGGATATGGCCTAGTGGCAAGAGTGCTTGCCTCGTATACATGAAGCCCTGGGTTCGATTCCCCAGTACCACATACATAGAAAATGGCCAGAAGTGGCGCTGTGGCTCAAGTGGCAGAGTGCTAGCCTTGAGCAAAATGAAGCCAGGGACAGTGCTCAGGCCCTGAGTCCAAGCCCCAGGACTGGCAAAGAAAAAAATTTTTTTAATTAAGAAGAAGAAGAAGAAGAAGAAGCAGCAACCAGGGACAGCACTCAAGCCTCTGAGTCCAAGGCCCAGGACTGGCCAAAAAAAAAAAAAAAGATACATTTAAAAAAAATTCTTTTGAGGCAGATATTGCTATGCAGCTCAGGCTAGCCTCTAACTCTTGATCCTCCTGCCTCTGTTTCCCAAGTGCTGGAATTCCAAGTGTGATTCACCATGCCCAGCTCTAAAATATTTTTGCTCTGTAATCTTTGTGCTTTAGTGCTAGTTTTATTCCCTTGTCATCATTTAGTGAGGTTTTCTGATAAATGATAAACACATGTGACCAATCTACCATTTTTAACTACAAGTCCCTCCATTAATATTTGGATTATATATTTCCAAAAGTTTTTACTCCACTTTTCTTCCACATCCTTAAGTATTGAATTAGTTAGATAGGCCATAGAAATACTATTTAACCAACCACTCAAAAACTCAATGGCTTAAACAGCAACAATGATTTGGTTAGGTCATACATGTAAGCCAGGGATCTACTGTTCTAGGGTGGATATCACTGATCTGTTGGCCAAGTCAGTGAGGCTCATTCATGCATCAGTGGCTGACTGGAGTTTGCTAATCTAACCTAGGGCTTCCTTCACATGTTTGTCATTCTCCTAAATCAGAGGATTCACTTAAGCATAATCTTCTTAGAGCAATAGCAGAGTTACAACACTGAGCAAGCCCAAGTAGGAATTCACTTTAAATTTCTGCTTGTATCAGACATGCTAGTATTCCATTGATTGAGATATAACATATGATGAGCTCAGGGAACTGTTCTGTTTTGTCCATATATAACTGTAAAGTTATATGGTCAAGGGCCTGGATATAGAGAGAGGTAGAGAATTGGAGCCTGAAGTACAATCTACCACCATTTATATCAATAAGCATGTTTATTGTTATCATTGTTGATAGTTTTGAAAATGTCTCTTTATGTAGATTAGGCTAGCCTCAAAAATTTTTTTTAACTGGTCCTAGGGCTTGAACTCAGGGCCTGGACACCGTCTTTGAGCTTTTTTTGTTCAAGGCTAGCACTCTACCACTTGAGCCACAGCATCACTTCTGGCTTTTTCTGTTTATGTGGTGTTAAGGTTTTGTGCATGCTAGGCAAGCACTCTACCACTAAGCCACATTCCCAGCCCATGTTTTGTTTTGTTTTTTTTAAGTAAAAGAAATCAAGCATATCAATTGAAAAATAAGTTGTTCCTCATCCTGTCCCACCCCAACTTCCATTCGTCATGAAAACTGTGCTTAAAGTCCCAGCTCTCTTCCCTTTCACTGGAGGTTTAAGTTGTTTTCCATTGTGGCTACTATAAATAGAGACTATCACAAACAACTTCCTAATCTGTTAAAATATTTGAAGAGTTCTATTTTAGCTGGCTCTGTGAACCACTTTGACTCTTCAAAAGTATTATACAATAAAACTAGATCACTTATTCATTTCCCAATATCTTTTTCTGCATTCATATTTTTATTGTATAGTAAAATTACTAAAACTCTAATTTGGTCTTTATTTTAAAAAGAGAACATGGGGAAAAAAGAACCTCAAGAAAGAAAATATAGGGCTGGGAATATGGCCTAGTGGCAGGAGTGCTTACCTCCTACACATGAAGCTATCGGTTCGATTCCCCAGCACCACATATATGGAAAACGGCCAGAAGGGGCACTGTGGCTCAGGTGGCAGAGTGTTAGCCTTGAGCGAAAAGAAGCCAGGGATGGTGCAAGGGCCCTGAGTCCAAGGCCCAGGACTGGCCAAAAAAAAAAAGAAAGAAAATATAAAATCACTCAAAAATCCAGAATACTCAATCCGATAATAAAAAAGCAAATTGAAGTAAATAAGGATATCGTGTGTGTGTGTGTGTGTGTGTGTGTGTGTGTGTGTATGTGTGTGTTAGTGCTGGAACTTGAATCCACAAGGACCTTCCACATATTAAGGTAGGCAAGCTATTACGTGAACTATGCCTCTAACTTGGTGACCAAAAAAACCTCACTTGGCCTTTGGAATTGGCATAGATTTTAGAAGATAATTCTCTGTACTGGCAAAGGTTCTGTCAAATAGGTAATCTTCCACATAGCAATTTTATTTAGAAATTTATATGACCTTCTTGGAAAGAAGTTTGGCAGTAATTTTTTTTATTATTTAATTTTATTGTCAGGTGATGTACAGAGGGGTTGGCAGTAATCTTAAAGTTTTTATACTATTAACTTTTTGATTTCCTAAATTTACTTTTGAGAACCTACCCTGAAGTAATGTAGAAATACAGATAAAACTTTTATGATACAAAAGTTATTAGTGGAGTTATTTGGGGTCGAAGAAAATGGAAAATACTTCAAAATAGAGGAATGGTTAAGAGAAAATTAAGTAAAACAGAATAGTAGATATTTTTAAGTAATTGTAAATTATGTTAGAACATTTGAAGTTTTGTTTTGGTGCTGGTGCTGGGGCTTGAACTTGGGATCTAGGTGCTGTCCCTGAGCATTTTTGCTCTCAAGTGGAGCCATAGCTCTGGTTTTTGTGTGTGTGTGCACTCATGCACCAGTCCTGGGGCTTGAACTCAGGGCCTGGGTACTGTCCCTGAGCCTCTTTTGCTCAAGGCTAGCACTCTGCACTTGAGCCACAGTGCCACTTCCGGCTTTTTCTGTTTAGGTGATACTGTGGAATCAAACCTAGGGCTTCATACATGCTAGGCAAGCACTGTACCACTAAGGCTGGTTTCAAACCCCAGTCCTCAGACCTCAGCCTACTGAGAGCTAGGATGAGCTACCAGTGGCCAGACTTTTTTAAAGTTATTATTACCATACATAAACTATACAAGGGGGTAGGAGGTTCATTGTGACATTTCCACATGTATACAATGACATTTGTAGTTTTAATGCAGACTATAAAACTACATATTTTAATTAAACTTAACTAGTTTAAGACAACAAAATAGAAAATATACCCCAATAGATAAATATTTGTCTCTCAAAAGTAAATTCATAGGTGATTTCTATTTTCTTTTGTATGCTTTTTATTCTCAAAGTTCTTTCAGTAAGAGAATTAAAAATATATTTTTTGATGCTGGACACTGGTGGCATACACCTGTAAGTCTACCTACTCAGGAGGCTGGGATCTGAAGATCACAGTTTGAAGCCAGCTTGGGCAGAAAAGAAAAGTCCATGAGACTCTTAATTGCTAATTAACCAGCACAAAAGTCAAAAGGTAGAGCTGTGGATCAAATTGTAGAGTGCTATCCTTCAGCAAAACTCAGGACCAGGAGGTCCTGAGTTCAAGCCCCAGTACTAACACACCCACAAAAAAAATATTTGGACTATTTCTCATTTTGGCTAATAGGAATAGAGTATCACATTTAAAATATAAATTAATGAGTGATAATATAGGCATATAAAGGTTCCTAGACTTCCCTGCAGTGGGCATCCCCAAGAAGAGTGGCCTCATTTGCTCTGATCCCTTGACTTCTACTTGCTTTCTTTTGGCTTCCTTTGTGGCAGCCCAGGGTTGCCTGGGACACACTGAGAGAGACAAGGCAGGCCCAGGCAGAGGTCACTACATTGTGATGTCCTTAATGGAGTGTTGTCAGGGAAACACTGGACTGTGAGTAGGGTTGATGTTAATATAGTGAACTGCATGGATTTCACTTTGAAGGCTATTGCCTTGGTCAAAGGGCACTGTGCCTTTCAGTGAGCTAATTAAAATACTTTATCCCTGTGAAGTAGTCTTCATTAGGCTTTTAAAAGAAAAATAAACTGACTGATGGTGATAGGTACTCCCGCTTATTCTTTGCTGGTATTTGTCAACAATGAGATATTCCAAACAGGAAACAAAGTTTGCCAGTAAGGATCCTTTCAACTTTGCTTACTCCTCCAAAAGAAGCCATGTGACACATCTTCCTTGCCAAGGAGACAGAAGGATCAGGATGTACCATCAGAAGGCAGTCAGGGGTGATTAAGAGCTCAGGCTGCTCTGATGTTAGATCTCGTGGCTAATCCTAGCTCTACTGTTAACTGGCTGCATTACCTTGGGCAAGTCTCTTAACAGTTCTGGGTTGTAGTTCCCTTACCAATAGCGTGGAGATTGAAACAGCCTCTACCTTATACAGCAAATGGAAAGAATAAATGAGATGGTGCATAGTACAGAGGCACGTACTAAGCATGGATGATTGTTACTCTTAGTAGTAGCCATTTGTAAAGATCTGTCAGGATTAAAATAGTCTTTTCTGGGCTTGGGTAAGAGACACACAGCTGCAGGACAGAACAGGAATAATATGAGGAAGGGCCATGGATAATAAGATCAGAATAAGAGGTTTTCTTTTCTTTCTTGCTTTTTTAAATGCTAGTCTTGGGGTTTGAACTCAGGGCCTGGGCAATGTCCCTGAGCTTCTTTTGCTCAAGGCTAGCCCTCTACCACTTGAGCCACAGCTTTACTTCTGGTTTGTGTGGTCGTTTATTGGAGATAAGAGTCTCACAGACTTTACTGCCCAGGCTGGCTCTGAACCTAAGTCCTCAGATCTCAGCCTCCTGAGTAGCTAGGATTATAGGTTTGAGCCACCAGTGCCTAGCATAAGAGGTTTTCTAATTATAAGCTTTGTAGTCTTGGGCAAAAGTGTTACTTCAGGAGCCTCACTTTGATCGCAGAGATATCTACCTCCTAGAGTTAGTGGAGGAATAAATGAGAAATACAGAGTCCTTAGCAGAATCTATTCAATGAATAGTTGTGCTGCTTTATTATGTTTTTTATGGTTCAAATACAAATTGAGATCAAGAGATTGTCATAGTGATCTAGGAAAGGAGTATGAGATCTGAAGTGAGACTGCCTGGGATCCGTCCTAGTCCTGTCATTCACTGGCTTTGTGATCCTCTGATCTGTACAATGAGAGTAATAGTACTGACTTGCTGGAGTTACTGAAAGGACTAAAAGACACATGACATGCAAATTGCTGATAGTTGTGGCTGGAACAGAGAAGGGGCTAAGTAAAGTGTTTATGGTCACTGGGCAGGACATGTTGCACCTACCCTGATAGAAGAGCATACTCGGCAGGGAATGTAGAGCCTCAGCCTTGCCCTACCCCCACACCAACCCCTCTTTCTCACTGTTGCCCCAGTCACTGGTGTATCTTCCTCTTCTGATAATCCCATGGGACCGTAGCCCTGTTACCCACATTCCAGTTGGTCCCACTGCCTATCCTGGGACAGGACATTGTCTGTGCCTGTCTCTGGCTCTCTGCTCACTCTCCTTGAAGTTCATATCCCCCCCCCCCCCGCCCTAGCCAATCCCCCAAGCCCCTCCCCCTTTCATTCTTGCTTCCCCTTGCAGCTGTGCCACCCACCCCGGCCCAGATTAAGGTACAGTCCCTGGAGGCCAAATGTTATTCCAGTCTTGCGGAGGCTTGTTTTGGCCCCCACCCTGACACAAATGGAGAGTTGGAAAACATACTCAAAGCTAGATTATGTACATAATGATGTTCCCTGATATTACAGCCAAGTGCACAAACCTGCTTGATTGATTTTCCCCAATATTCTGAGACCAAGACTTGTTCAGAAAACCTACAGTATGAGCATCTTGGCTGCACTAGCAGACAACGGTCGAGTGGTATCATTTTGGGGTAAAATTCATATCCCTCTTGGCATAGTTTGACCTGGTTAGGGTAGCAAGCTGCCCTCATTCTTGCCCACACAAAGCCCTATTTCAGACATTACTTCAGTATCCTGTCTGGGCCTGTAGGTCGATGTTTTGGATGAATTTTGTAGCTAAGCCCTCTATGATCTGACCCCAGGCTGCTTGCTAAGACTTTTTAGATTGTGACTTTTTATCGAGGTATGTAATGTATACAGAAATAATGTACAAATAAATAAATGTTTACAAAATGGTGAGTCTTAGTACCCAGATTAAGAGACAGAATGTAACCAGCATTCTCAGGAGCCCTTGGAGCCCCTTTGGGGCTTCTTTCAGTCATTCCTCGAGTTCACCCTGTTTTGCCATGCTGAACTACTTGCTGTCAACACCTCACTCCAGCACACTTCCTGTCCCCGCATGTGCCATTTCCTAGATGTTAGGCCTTACACACTGACTGTTCACAACTCTGGTGTCAGTGTCCCCGATGGGCTAGCTCTGCTTCTCCTGTCCTTTCCTCTCATGTGTTGTCATTGTTCATGGGAGCTGCCTGAGGACACAGGCTATCTGAGTCACCAGTCTCCCTACCACCCAGCACATGCTTGGCAGAGAGCAAACTTCAGCAGTGTTTGCTTATTGCACAGTTTTGTCTACAATGTTTGGAGTCACCTTTTACTTTTATCTGTCCTGCCCCTGCCCAAGCACATATTGTTCCAGCTGTACCTTCTGAACTTATTCTTCTTGCCCCATTTAGTTTTTCTCAAAACTTAGTAGCTCTTCCTGAGTCTTGTGTGCCTGCCTACTCCCCCTCACTTGCTCACGCTGTGCATGTGCCCATCCACACCTGTCCTGTCATCCCACACCCAGAACACCCACACTAGGCCACTGCCTGTTGTAGCACCGTGTTTCTGCCTGCAGCCTTCAGACTTCAGCCATCCAGTCATTATTCCACAGTACATGCCCGTGCCCAGCTCCTGCCCAGCCCCTGCCCTCTGTAAGCTCTGTTCCAGCCTAGAGTTAGATTTGATTTGTGTTTGCCCATGTATTTTCTACTTCATGAATTCTTCCTCAAGAACATTGGTTTCTTTTAATACGTTTGTGTGTAGAAAACCATGCTAAATGAAAAGTTGTTTGTGGGTTGTTTTATTTTTATTTTTTTTGCACTTTTCCCCCACAAAACATCATTCAGATTTTCAGCCAAGCATTCTGAGGCCATCTTCACCATTAGGTGTCAGGACTTATATTTCCCACTAGTGCCATCTCCTCACTCCAGCGTGGTTCTGGTGCTAGTCTGGTGTGTGGTGCTCATGGATGTGTGGAGGCCTCTGCTGGTGGCTTCACTTAGCTGTTCCTCTCCCTGCTCAGTCATTTTTATAAGTACCCTGGGTGCTGAACATCTCGCCTAGCACTCATGAATTGGTGGGACAGCCCCACTTGAGAAATTTTGCCCTTTATCCTTTGTTGGTTTTTTTTTTGTACCCAACTTCCTTCTTTCTCTGTCTTTTTTCCCCCTGTGGTACTGGATTTGAACTCAGGCCCTTGTGCTTGCTAAGTAGGCACTTTATCACATGAGGCATACCTCCAGCTCTTTTTGCTGTACTTATTTTTCAAGTAGAGTCTTGAATTTTTACTTGGATTCTGCCTCAGACCAAATTTCTCTTGCATAGCTAGGATCTTAAGTATATGCCACCCTGCTCATTTTATTGGCTCATTTTACTGGTTTATTGCTTTTTCCCTAGGCTAGTCTCAAACTGCCATTCTTTTCATCTCTTCTTCCCAAACAGTTGATTATATTTGCACTGGCTCTCTGCTTCCTTCCACTTTATATTCTGCCCACCATGATTGTTCCTAGCTTAAAAGTTTTTTTAGTTTCAAAAATGGAACACCCAAAATTCTTTTCTCTCCACTCCCTCCTCCATGAAGTGATCACATTCATTGACCCATGCCCACCCATCTTCCAGGGTAGCTCTAGGTATTTCTGGTATATAGACTACTTTGTTGAGCAGAGGAGCTAGAGATCATCTCTGACTGTTGTCCCTGGTGCTGGGTTGGTAGTGGGATGAAACTCCTTAGACTGAATGGGGTGATGTTTCTTTCTTATTTTTTATTTTTATTTTTTGCCAGTCTTGGGGCATGAATTCGGGGCCTGGGCACTGATGCAGAGCTTCTTTTGCTAAAGGCTAGTACTCTACCACTTGAGCCACAGCTCCACTTTTTTTTTTTTTTTGCTGGTCCTGGGGCTTGCTCAGGGCCTGGGCTTCTTTTTCTTTCTTTGTGGTTTTTTTTTTTTTTTTTTTTTTTTTTTGCCAGTCCTGGGCCTTGGACTCAGGGCCTGAGCACTGTCCCTGGCTTCTTTTTGCTCAAGGCTAACACTCTACCACTTGAGCCACAGTGCCACTTCCAGCTTTTTCTGTTTATGTGGTGCTGAGGAATCGAACTTTGCACTCTGCCACTGGAGCCACAGCGCCACTTCTGGCCATTTTCTATATAGGTGGTACTTGGGAATTGAACCCAGGGCTTCATGTATAGGAGGCAAGCACTCTTGCCACTAGGCCATATTCCCAACCCCTGGCTTCTTTTTGCTCAAGGCTAGCACTCTACCACTTGAGCCACAGTGCCACTTCCAGCTTTTTCTGTTTATGTGGTGCTGAGGAATCGAACTTTGCTTCATGCATGGAAGGCCAGCACTCTACGGCTAACCCATATTCCCAGTCCTTTGATCATGTTTTAAAAGTCACAGTGTATATCTATTTTATAAACTTACTAGGATTTTATAAATATCTTTCCATGTCATCACAAATTCTTTTTTTCCCTCCAGTCGTGGGGCTTGAACGCAGGGCCTAAGCACTGTCCCTGGCTTCTTTTTGTTCAAGGCCAGCACTCTACCACTTGAGCCGTAGTGCCACGTCTAGCTTTTGCTGTGTTTGTGTTTGTGGTGCTAAGGAATCGAACCCAGGGCTTCATGTATCCTAGGCAAGCACTCTACCACTAGGCCACATTCCCAGCCTTCTCATCACAAATTCTTATATGACATTTAATTATTTCATAGTACTTCATTTTATATAGGGAATGGGAACATTATTAACAAAAATTCATACACTTAGAAAGAAAGGAAGCACATGACTAAAGATAATGAAGGGGGCTGGGGATATAGCCTAGTGGCAAGAGTGCCTGCCTCGGATACACGAGGCCCTAGGTTCGATTCCCCAGCACCACATATACAGAAAATGGCCAGAAGCGGCGCTGTGGCTCAAGTGGCGGAGTGCTAGCCTTGAGCAGGAAAAGCCAGGGACAGTGCTCAGGCCCCCTGAGTCCAAGGCCCAGGACTGGCCAAAAAAAAAAAAAAAAAGATAATGAAGGAAGGAGTGTGTCAGATAGTGTGATGAAATATTATACAACACAACAGAATAGTTTCACAGTTCCACATATTACAAGCAGTAACTGCAGGTTTAGTGAACTAGTGCATTAAGTGGGACGTGGATGTTAACAGACTTGATTGATCCCTTTGTATGTCTTTGGCTGAAGTTTTTTTTTTTTTTTTTGCCAGTCTGGGCCTTGGACTCAGGGCCTGAGCACTGTCCCTGGCTTCTTTTTGCTCAAGGCTAACACTCTGCCACTTGAGTCACAGCGCCACTTCTGGCCATTTTCTGTATATGTGGTCCTGGGGAATCGAACCCAGGGCTTCAAGTATACGAGGCAAGCGCTCTTGCCACTAGGCCATATCCCCAGCCCTGGCTGAAGTTTTGTAAAATCTTTCTGGGACTGAAAATTTCACAAGAAACATGCCTGTGGCATCTCAGGTTACTAAAGGTGGGTGGTTTTGATTTCCTTGGTTTCCTTTCATGGAGGAATACAGCCAAGAAGCTCTCAGTGCACATGAGTTTGTATAAGACCAGGAAGCATTTGGCAGGTGATTGAGCTATTATGGAAAGTTTTATATTGATATGATAGGGACTTGCTGAGTCTAAGCCTGATTGATGAGGCGGGGTTATTCCATACGTTCATTTCTTTTTACAGGCAGTGCTTTCCTCAGTGCGATTTTTCTCGCCATAGCAACATACCAGTCTCTGTACCCAGTCACCTTGTTTGTGCCAGGACTCCTCTATCTCCTCCAGGTAAGCACTCACTGGTCAGAAGCCAGCACCAAGAGACATTACAAAACCTGCCCCTATGGGGGAAGTAAGGGCATGGGACTGGGGACTGGGTCTCCCAACTCATACCTGCTTGATTCCACTTGAAAAGATGAACTTGACTAACTTTTAACAAAGCAGACCTAATGATCATTAGACTCTAACTATACCTATCATTCCAAATGTATAAGCATATTTGTCTTTGCATGTTTGTAGTTGGGATCATCTGCCTTACATTTTTCTTACCTAATATACATAATCCCTACTCTACTTATTTCTTCAACATTTCCTTATTTTCTTTTTTGCTGGTATGGGGTTTGAACTCAGATTCTTATACATTTTCTCAGCTAGTGCTCTACCACTGGAACCATGCCTCTAGCCCTGCTCTTTGTTAGTTATTTTGGAGATGGAATCTCATAGATTTTTCTGCCCAAGCTGGCTCGAACCATAATCCTCTGGATCTCAGCCTCTTGAGTAGGATTATAGATGCAAGCCTCCAACACCTAGCAGGATCTTTAGCTTTTCTTTATAATAGCATTCATTTTATAAGATTATTACAGGAATTAAATGTAATGGGTGTTCTTGATGCAATGACAGGAATGGAGTGGATGATCAGTACATGACAGTAATTGAAGAATACCAGTTGCTGACCTTATGGATAATGTCCTACATGTCAGACACTTACGATAAGCTCTCTGCAGGTATCGACCTCATTTCAACCTCATAAAAACTCTATGCTGTAGGTCATAGTAGCCATGTTATATACACGAATTGAGACTAGAACATTAGGAGGTTAAGTCACTTACCCAAGTCCAGCAAGTGATAGCTCTGGGAGTCTAATGAGACAGTTTGTTCTCTAACCATCCCTCTTTTCTACTTTAATAAAAATACATACCTCAGAGTTGGGTACCCATGGCTCATGCCTATAATCCTAGCTATTTAGGAAGCCTAGATCTGAGGATCATAGTTTGAAGCCAGGCCAGGCAGAAAAGTCCATGAGACTTTTTATCTCTAATAAAACTACCATAAAAAGCACCAGGCACTAGTGGTTCACATCTGTAGTCCTAGCTACTCAAGAGACTGAGATCTAAGAATCAAGGTTCAAAGCCAGCCTGAGCAGGAAAGTTAAGAACTCTTACCTCCAATTAACCACCAGAAAACCAGAAGTGGAGCTGTGGCTCAAAGTGGTAGGGTGCTAGCCTTGAGGAAAAGAACTCAGGGACAGCACCCAGGCCCTAGTACAAGCCCCACAATTGACACAAAAACAAACAAACAGGGGCTGGGGATATGGCCTAGTGGCAAGAGCGCTTGCCTCGTATACTTGAAGCCCTGGGTTCGATTCCCCAGCACCACATATACAGAAAATGGCCAGAAGTGGCGCTGTGACTCAAGTGGCAGAGTGTTAGCCTTGAGCAAAAAGAAGCCAGGGACAGTGCTCAGGCCCTGAGTCCAAGGCCCAGGACTGGCAAAAAATAAAAAATAAAAATAAATAAAAACAAACAGATCTTCAAAAACAAAAACAAAACTGGAAGTAGTGCTATGGCTCAAGTGGTAGAGTGCAAACTTGAGGAAAAAAGAAGCTCAGGGACAGCACCCAGTCCTGAGTTCAAGCCTCAGGATCAGCACAAAAAAATATAAGAATATGCATGTCAGGCTGGGGATCTAGTGTAGCTCCACGATAGAGGACCCCTGGATTTAATCCACAGCACCAAAAAAGGAGACTAGTACATATATCCTCAAAAACAAGATCCACATTAGAAATATTTGAAAGCTGGGCGCTCATGCCTCATTCTTGTAATCCTAGCTACTCACGAGGCAGAGATTTGAGGATCACAGTTTGAAGCCAACCAAGGCAGGCAAGTCCATAAGACTAATCTCCAATTAACTACCAAAAAGTGGAAAGTGGAGCTATGGCTCAAATGGTTGAGTGCTAGCTTTGAGCAAAACAACTCAGAGACAGCACCCGGCCCTGAGTTCAAGGCCCTGGACTGGCACCAAAAAAAGAAAGAAAGAAAGAAAAATATTTGCTGGAAGCATGTAGTTTGGCAGCATCTAGACTCAAACTCAGAAGTGTCCAGTTCTAAAGCCCTTGTTTTAGACATAAACATTGCAATGAAGGCTGACTGCTTCCACTTGTTGATATGGGCATATGCTTGCCATTTTAAGTGACTGTAATAAGTGTTGAGGTGATGCACACAGTGATGCATGGTTAGCTTTAGGGAACTATCTTTATTGTCGCTGAAATTTGTTTTTCTTTAAGTCATTTCCTTGAGATATGTTCCTCCAGCTGAATCATTGTTTTTATAGCTCTCATTATGAAATACCAGGTTGGCTACCAGAAAACCTGAGTCAGTTTGCAGTGCTACCTACTACCAGTGTCTGAAGACAAGTAAACCAGCTATTTCCCATTTTGCCAGCACTGGCTTTTCAAGGTTTTGTTTTGTGTTGTTGTTGTTGTTGTTTTTCCAGTCCTGGGGTTTGAATTCAGGGCCTTAGCACTGTTCCTGGCTTCTTTTTGCTCAAGGCTAGCACTCTACCACTTGAGCTACAGTGGCACTTCTGGCTTTTTCTCTATATGTGGTGCTGAGGAGTCAAATCCAGAGCTTCATTTATGTTAGGCAAGCATTCTACCACTAGGCCATATTCCCAGCCCCGCTTTTCAAGTTTTATTTATGATTACTGGTTCATTAGAGGTATTACCACAGAATGAAGTTACTTTGTTTTGATTTTCTGTATCTTTGTTGAATCCAAGCATTTTACACATAACAATATGCAGTTATACTAGAAGGAGGAAGAGAGAGGAAAAAGAATTTGTTTAAAATTCAAGGAAATGTCTCCAGACAATAATGGACAGGGCTGAGTCATGAGATCCAGCAGTTAGGCCTATCACTTTATTTAGTTGACTTGGCTCTTCCCACCAACTATCCAGAGCTGAAACCTACAGTGTGCTAGACACATGCTGTTCTCTGCAATTGAGGTTTCCGAGTGAGAGCACCCCAAAGACTGCTCTGGAGGCAGCCTCTGAAATGGATGAGAGTTACAAAGAATTTGAGATGAATTTCAGGACCCCATTTTTCTAGGAATTAAAATTCTAGCCCAAAAAAAATAAAATAAAATTCTAGCCCAGGGGCTGGGTATATGGCCTAGTGGCAAGAGTGCCTACCTCATATACATGAGGCCCTGGGTTCGATTCCCCAGCACCACATATACAGAAAATGGCCAGAAGTGGTGCTGTGGCTCAAGTGGCAGAGTGCTAGTCTTGAGCAAAAAAGAAGCCAGGGACAGTGCTCAGGCCCTGAGTCCAAGCCCCAGGACTGGCCCAAAAAATAAATAAATAAATAAATTAATTAATTAATTAAATAAAATTCTAGCCCAAACCTTATTTATATCTTCTTTTTTTTGGTCAGTTGTGGGACTTGAACTTTGGGCCTGGGCTTTGTCCCTGAGCTCTTCAGCTTAGCTAGAGCTCTACCACATTGAGCCACAGTACCACTTCTGGTTTTCTGGTGGTTATTTAGAGATAAGAGTCTCACGAAAAAAAAAAAAAAAAAAGAGTCTCACGGACTTTCCTGCCCAGACTGGCTTTGATCCTCAGTCCTCAGCCTCCCTAGTAGCTAGGATTACAGGTGTGAGCCACCAGCGCCTGGCACATGTCTTTATGGAGATGTATAAAGTAGCCTAAAAAGCATAGTAGGATGATGGGAAAACGCAGTCACATCCAGAAAGCAAACCCTCCTGTCTAAATAGAAAGGAAGAACCAGAAAAGCAAATTATCCTTCAGGGCTAAGTTCCTCTTAGACCCATTCAGTAGACCCTTTAGACCTGAGTTTCACAGAAATCCATAAGCTGCAAGGAGAGAAGCTAAAAACCAGTGAGCTAAGTATGGGACAGTTCTGTAACAGAATGGAGTATTTTGTCCCAAAGTGAGGTGACTCCTGAGTCAGTGTTATAGGCCAGTGGATAATTGGCACCTGTTGGGGAGTCCTAGCTCTGGTGTCAACATCAGCATGGTGACTGAATCTAATGACCCTGGCTATCCCTCCAACCTCTGACTTGGAATGGTTTGACCCCTGTAAGGATATGAACCAGCTGCTGTTTTTTCAAGCCCCCCACGGGTACATATTTTTGTCTTGAAAAACTTGCAGAGCTCAGGACTGACTGGAACATCTGGGGAGGTCAACTGTAACATTTTAAGTTGAATAAATTACTGAGAACATAGTATGGTAGCACACTAAAATTGAAGGCTACTAACAGAATTTTCAGAGTGAAAATCTGTAGAAGCTGGCTGTGAATTTAGTAGAACTCAGGGCCTGGTTACTGTCCCTGAGCTTTTGTGTTCAAGGTTAGTGCTCTACCACTCGAGCCATAGTGCTACTAGTTTTTAGGTGACTATGTCTGTTACTGTGTAATTATAGAGATTTTAGAGTACTTTTTAAGTCTATTAGGACTAGTTTCCCTTCATAATTTTTCTTATCAATGTTTTCCTAATTTCTTCATGTTTTCCTCTGGTATAACTACATAAACTTTAATGTCTGGTATATCTCCATGACTTGTTGCCTTTTATTGGCATAGTATTATTGCATTGAATTTTTAAATTAATTTAGGCCCAGCTGATGTCTTTGTGACGATGACTTATCCTGAATCGAAACAAGGGATAGGGCTGGCAATATGGCTTTGTGGTAAAGTACTTGCCTAGCATGCATGAAACCTTGGGTTTAATTCCTCAATGCCACATAAACAAAAAAAGCTGGAAGTGGCACTGTGGCTCAAGTGGTAGGTAGAGTGCTAGCCTTGAGCACAAGAAGATCAGGGACAATGCCATCTAAGGATCGCAGTTCAAAGCCAGCCTGGGCAGAAAAGTTCATGAGACTCTTATCTCCAGTTAACCAGCGAAAAGCGAGGAGTAGAAATTTGGTTCAAATGGTAGAGAAGCCACATGAGAATATGTGGTCCTGAGTTCAAGTACATACAAAAACACACACACATTAAAAATTCCTTATATAGGTTTTGTATATTTCTTATTAAATTGGACTTCCAACTTTTCGTCTTTCTGTTACTTTATATGTGTTTTTTTTCCTACCATTGCATACTTAAATCATTTAATATTTATTCATAACAAAAGCTATGCCTGGAACTTTAGTTAATTACATTGTTTGAATTATTTCTTTTAACTGTATTATTGTTTTGTCTTTCTTTTTTGGTATGAGTGATTGAATCCATTTACTAGGCAAGCACTTTGCTACTGAGCTACATCCCTCCTCTGTTTGAATTATTATTATTTTTTTTTTTTTGGCCAGTCCTGGGGCTTGGACTCAGTGAACACTGTCCCTGGCTTCTTCTTGCTCAAGTCTAGCACTCTGCCACTTGAGCCACAGAGACACTTCTGGCTGTTTTCTGTATATGTGGTGCTGGGGAATTGAACCCAGGGCTTCATGTATAGGAGGCAAGCACTCTTGCCACTAGGCCATATCCCCAGCCCTGTTTGAATTATTTTTAACATGAGTTGTCATTGGATTACTTTTCTTCTTTTCTTTCTTTCTTTCTTTTTTTTTTTTGCCAGTCCTGAAGCTTCAACTCAGGGCCTGAGCACTGTCCCTGGCTTCTTTTTGCTCAAGGCTAGCACTCTGCCAACTTGAGCCACAGCGCCACTTCTGGCCTTTTCTATATATGTGGTGCTGAGGAATCGAACCTAGGGCTTCATGTATAGGAGGCAAGCACTCTTGCCACTAGGCCATATTCCCAGCCTGTGTGGATTACTTTTCTATAGATATCATGATGATTGTTTTCTTTTTTTTTTCTTCAAATTTTTATTATCAAACTGATGTACAGAGATGATAATTGTTTTCTTTAAGCTGTTTGAAATACAGAAAATAATAGCTTTTCTTATGTTGAACTAACCTTGAATTATTGGAACAAACCCAACCTGTTTTTGACTCAACTTTATCATAATCTTTTTCATGTATTGCTGAATTATATAAACTTCAGTTCATAGTCTTGCATTTGTGATTGTGTTGGTAAGTATTTTTGGTAGCAAGCTTATAATATCTACTCTGGAAGAGTTAATTTAATATTAGAATTATCTACTTCTTGAACACTGGAAGAACTTGCCTGTAAAACTTGTTAGTCCTGCTCTTTTCTTTGTGGGAAAGTTACCTATTACTAATTCAAATTTTCAGATGGTTATGGAACCATTCAAAATTTCTACTTTTCCTCAAATTAGTGGGTTTTTTTTTCTCACTTTTTTTTATACCAGGCTTTCAGGAAAGTTGAATGCATAGTATGCTTTTTAGGGTTTTATTTTTCAGTTATAATTTTGTTATACTGTCTATATCTGTATATCCTTTTTTTTGTCTCTCTCATTTTATGTACAACTACAATACTATTATCACCCAAGAGGTTTAACCTTGATAGAATGGTATAGTATGTACTTCAAATTCAGATTCTCCAATTTATGACCATTGTAGGATTTGTGGGGACGAACTAATCAGGATCTAATCATAGATCATGTGTTACATTTCATTATCATCTTCTTTGGTCTCTCTTCCGTTTAGAAAAGGACATAGGTATAATTGCATCGTTCATATTTTTCAGACTTTTTTTTTTTTTCCAGTCATGGGGTGTGAACTCAGGGCCTGGGCATTGTCCCTGAGCTTCTTTTGCTCAAGGCTAACATTCTATCACTTGAGCCACTGCGCCACTTCTGGCTTTTTTGTTTATGTGGTACTGAGGAATCAAACCCAGGGCTTCATGCATGCTAGGCAAGCACTCTACCACTAAGCCACATTCCCAGCCCTAGAATATTTTCATTTCTCTTAAGCTTTCCAACATATTAGCATAAGTTTTTATTTGTTTGGTTTTTGTTTTAGTCAGGATCTTTCTAGGTAGCTCAGGCTATACTCAGAATCCCTATACAGACCAGGTTTGCCAGATCCTCCTGACTCCTGCTTCATCTTCTTATGCCATCTTCCTGGGTTGTATAATCATTGAGATTTTAGAATTCTTTTCGCAAGTTTAATATGGCTGGTCTTCCCTTCATAGTTTCCTTCCTTATCAGTATTTGCTTCTGCATGTTTGTTTTTCTCCATAAACTTTACTATATGGTATAATCTCATAAACTTTAATATCTCACATCATGCCATGACTTCTTGGGTTTTTTTTGTTTGTTTTTTGCCAGTCCTGGGGCTTAAACTCAGGGCCTGGGCACTGTCCCTGAGCTACTTTTACACAGTGACATTTCTGGCTTTGTCTGTGCTGAGGAATCGAGCCCAGGGTTTCATGCATGCTAGTCAAGTATTGTACCACTAAGCCACATTCCCAGCCAATTGTTGGCATTTTTATTAGCATTTTATTGGCTGGGATTATGGATGTATATCATTGCATCCAGCTCCTGGCATAAATTTTTCACTATGTGTATGTGTGCGCACGCACACACACGCACACAAGTTCTAGGGCTTGAATTCAGGCCCTAGATGCTGTCCTTGAGCTTGCTTATCTATGTGTCTATGTATGTATGTGTATCAGTTGTGGGGCTTGAACTCAGGGCCTGATTACTGTTCCTGAGCTCTTGAGCCACAGCTCCACCTCTGGATTTTTTGGTAGGTAATTGCAGATAAGAGTCTCACACAGGGCTGGGAATATGGCCTAGTGGCAAGAGTGCTTGCCTCGTATACGTGAAGCCCTGGGTTTGATGCCTAAGCACCACATATATAGAAAAGGCCAGAAGTGGCGCTGTGGCTCAAGTTGGCAGCGTGCCAACTTGAAGAAGCCAGGGACAGTGCTCAGGCCTCCAGTCCAAGCCCCAGGACTGGCAAAAAAAATAAGTCTCACACACTTTCCTTCCCAGGCTGGCTTTGAACTGTCATCCTCAGATCTCAGCCTCCTGAGTAGCTAGGATTACAGGCATGAGCCACTGGCACTTAGAAGCCTTTTTATTTTTATTTTTCTCAAGCTAGCACTCTACCATTTGAGCCACAGCTCCACTTCCAGCTTATTGGTGGTTAATTGGAAATAAGAATCTCTCAGGCTTTTCTGCCCTGTCTGGCTTCAAACCATGATCCTCAGTAGCAATCGTTATAGACATGAGCTATCTTTACCCAATAAGCTTTGTTTTGGGTTTTTTTTTTGCCATATTGTTTTATATTTGCTTTTGATATACTTTCTATAAATACTAAAACTAAATCATGCTTTCTCCATTCTGGGAGGCTAATGCTTTTATGGTTTCAGAATGTATGGTTTCAGAATGTATCTTTCTAATCTGTTTTATAAAACATCTAGAACATTTTCCTATATACCTATAAATAAAATACTATTGTTTGGCATAATCTCAAAATATTACAGATATTTTGATTTTACGTTGATTGTTCACTTTCTGTATAGTCCTTACCACTACCATCCCCTTTGAGACAAGGTGTTAGTCATTGTATGACCAGGCTGGCCTTGAACGTGGGATCCTCCTGCCTTAGCCTCCCAAGTGCTGACATTACATATATGCACTACTATGACATTTACTTATATTGAAATAGGTACAGCTTATTCATGTGACCTGCTAAACAGTGTATCATTTATACAGTTGTACCACAGTTTATTTTTTCCACTGCTGAAAGGTTCATGTTTGTGAATATTGTTTCATTTTTTTCTTATCTCTAGGATGCATCCCTGGAATGATCTTACTAAGTCTCAAGTCAGAGTATATGCACCTGACACTTTCTTAAATGCTTACATACTTTGGTTTTAATTAAAGACAGCAAAGTCACTTGCCTGTAATCTCAGTACTCAGGATGCTGCAGGAGAAGGGTCCTGAGTTTGAGCCCAGCCTGCGCTACATAATAAGAAACACCCTATCTGCAAAATCAACAACCAAACAACCATAAAGATAGCAAAAACTTAAATCTATGCGTCATGGCATGGTTTTGCACGAGGAATCTTTAGGTACTAGATGAGAGCTGTCTGTCCTTGGCATCCCTTAAATGTCCTCTTCTGCTCTCTCTCCTAGCGGCAGTACATACCTGTGAAAGTGAAGAGCAAAGCCTTCTGGATCTTCTCTTGGGAGTATGCCATGATGTATGTGGGAAGCCTAGTGGTAATTGTTTGCCTCTCCTTCTTCCTTCTCAGCTCCTGGGATTTTATCCCTGCAGTCTACGGCTTCATGTAAGTAAAGATCTCATTAGAGAAATCTGGAAGCTAATTTGTTTTTCATAGTTCCTGTTGAAATGAGGCAGAGACCTACAGGCAGCAGCTATAGCAGATGTTCTTACACTTGGAGGTCACTTCAAAACCCCTTCAAGGGGCTTGCTGGCCTATTCCCAGGGTCTGGGTTGATGTTCAAATGGTGCTGTTGCCTCTGGTCTCAGAAACACGTTTTGGGAACTTCTGCTCTAATGCACACCTTCATTTGGTGGGATTAGAGAAAACATTTTCTAGAAACAGCCAACTAGCCTCTGACTAGAAGGTACGCATTCAATTTCAAGCAGAAATGTATCCATTCATTATTGCTCGAGGGCCCCTGATTTTTTTTTTTAACATAAATCAGATGAGTTGCAATATTTCAGGCTTTCATGATTGTTCATAAATTGAACATTTTCACATATTGTATGCCAGGCTCTAGGTGCTGAAGAACTTGGTTGCTCCCTAAGCCTGGAGAAACTCACAGCTTGATGAGTGACAGACTTTAAACCTGTGAGGGTGAGAAAGAGATGGGAGAGACAGAGCTCCTAGCTGGGTCTCTAGGGTACTTCCTTTTGTTAAACTCTGGCTGGGCATAACAAAAGCTCAGGGACTTGGAGCTCTTTGTATTCTGCCTTGGATGAGTTTGTGATGTCTAGTAAAGAGTTTTTCCTGGTTCTCTACTGGGCCAAAATTCACGGAGGAAATATACTTGCCACAGAGACAAAGATTTCCCCTGGGCGGAGGCTTCAGTCAAGAAATATTACCTGTCCCTCCCTCTGTTGTCCTTTTGAAATTGTGAATTGTGGCCAGTTTCAGTTCTTTTTATTTATTTATTTTAACAAAAAAAAATATAACATAGGACTTGGGATGTAGTTTGGTGGTAAAGCACCTACCTAATATGCTGCAGGCCCTGGGTTCAATTCCCATTATTAGGACTAGAAATTAATAATTATATATATATTTTACATATATACACATGTATGAATGTGTGTATATGTATGTATGTAATAATTTGTATGTATATATAATGTAAACTTTTAGAAGAGCCAGATACATAGCTTGTTCTTTGATAACCAGACAAAAATTCTTTCATAAAACTTTTTTGTTTTGTTTCATTGTATGTGTGTGCATGCTGGAACTAGAGATTGAACTCAGGATCTCATACTCTTGCTTAGCTGTTTTGCTGGAGGCTGGCTCTCTTAACACTTGAGCTACACCTCCACTTCCAACTTTATGATACTTAATTGCAGATAAGAGTCTGTCAAATTTATCTGCCCAGACTGGCTTCAAACCTCAATCCTCAGATCTTAGCTTCCTGAGTAGGTAGCTAGGATTTACAGGTGTGAGCCTCTGGCACAAAACCCTGTTTTCTTAAATGAACTCTCTGACCCTGGTAGAACCTGCTAAAGGTTCTTGAAGCCATCCCTGGAAGTCTCACTGCAGGTTCAAGCACAGTCTTGTGGGTCCCTCCTGCTGTGGGGAGGTGGAGCAAGAATGGGAAGGAGCAAAATCTCTGCACTTAATTCCTCTGGGCAGGACTTTGGAATGCCCCCAAATAGATCTTATTTATAGTTCTGGTAGCTCCTGCTTGTGAACTGTGCTGAGCAGGAAAAGAGTGATTGCTGTCTTGATATCCAGGATAAACCCTTGCCTTGTTTCAGATTTGTTTTACCTAACCTATATTTATTATGGCTTGTCATTGCCTGTGCCTAGCCCTAGTTTTTGTTCATCTGTATATGGGGTACCTGAGGAATCCTTCACGCCCTGATCTCTAGAGGGAGGAAGTCAGTCTTGGCTGCCCAGCCAGGATTCTGTCTTCAGGAGAAAACAAGGGCAAACCAGACCATTTGTAACTCTGCTCTTTTCTCTCTCTCTCTCTCTCTCTCTCCCTGTGTTTTCTTAATTCCAGACTTTCTGTTCCAGATCTCACTCCAAACATTGGTCTCTTCTGGTACTTCTTTGCAGAGATGTTTGAGCACTTCAGCCTCTTCTTTGTCTGCGTATTTCAGATCAACGTCTTCTTCTACACTGTCCCCTTAGCCATCAAGCTAAAGTAAGTGGGAGGATCCGCTGCTGCTTGGTCCTTTCTCCTCCTCTACCTCTAGATAAGTGCCCTGCCAACCAGGGGCACCTGCCATCAGGTTTATAGCATCTTTGCCCTTGGAGCCCTGTCCTCAGTCACCTCAGGTGCCAGTAGCCGGAGCCAACAGTTGATAGTCATAAACAAGTGCAGGCCACAAGGAGGGTGCTTTATAACCCTGGCCTTCTCCTCGCCTCACTTCACATGGCTACTGAACCCACTCACCATTTGGGGCAAAAGCAAGTGTTATGTTGGGGGTGCCTTTGGAAACAGTAGATCAAGGAATACATCCTTGATCAACACTCCAGGGATTGTCCCAAGAGGGACTTAGCCTGGGTTGGCTGGGAGTCTGGGCACCTCCAGCTCTGTTTAATCTTCTAATCAGGTTTTCTCAAATGGAGTGGTCTGTGGAGCTCTTCTGCACTATAAGAGAGCAAGTGTATGTTGAGCCATCTCATTCCCTGGTACCTTTCTAGACTAAAATAGAATCATCCCTACCTCAGTCACTCAGAGAGGTCAGCATTATCTTATTGCCATTGCTCTTATTTTATAGTTGAGGGATGGATGTGGAAAGAGGTGATTTTTTCCCCCAGAATTACACATCTAGTAAGCAGTGGAGCTGGAATTCAGACATAGGTTTGTCTGGCTCCAGAGTCTATGATTATCCCTGTGCCATGCCAGACTCCTGAGGAGAGGACCTGCAGTAGCTTTGAAAGTGATCCCCTGTTCCTGGCTTCAGAAAGCTTGTCCTCTGAAAACCTTCATGAGCAGTCAGCATCCAAGTGCTGTGCAGAAGTAGGTCATGCGTATGCACTTAGGTCACAGAAGAGGCCACAGATCTGACCTCTTCCTGTTCACTTCCCTCTAGCATTCAGTCTGCTCTCAGAGGGGTACTGGAGGCTGAACTCTGTTCCCTCCTCTTTCCTTGAAGAGGAAATGAAGGCCATGAAGTTTGTGAAGTGTTCAGGAGAGCAATATAGTGGTGTTAGGAGCTCTGAGGACAGCTCTATCACTTACTAAGTTAACTCATTTCACTTCTCTGAGCCTCAGTGTCATCATCTGAAGGACAGGAAATAGAATTCCCTGCCTGGAGTGACACTTGAGGTACTGTGGAGATCTCCTGAGATAAGCGTAAGAGAGGCTTTGCACAGGGCATACCCCATAGTGAGGGGTCAGGACATCGCTTGTTTTAGTTTAAAAATTACAGTTTCAACTATTGTTAGTTTAAGGTAACAGGAATTCTAGTCCAGCCCTTAAAGAGCTGAAGCTCTCCAGGGTATGCACACCCCACTAACCATATTGCTAGTGAGCAAAGCATCAGCCAGGAGCACCTCCCTTCCGAGGGCTTTTTGTCATAGGGGCCTCTGGTAGGGAAGAGTGCCTGATTTCTCTGACAAGCAGTCATTTAGGCCTGGCAATAGCAATGGTGACTTCATTTGTTTTCTTCCTTGTGGCTCCTGGGGGAAAGCCCAGAGCCGCAAGAAGCAGGGGTGGATGTAGATGGGTAATGTCTCTATGGGCTACTTCTCTAGTGTTTGCCAGGCCTGATCCATACCTGGGCATTTCTGAATCTCTGCAGTCTTCTGCTTTGCTACTGGGACCTGGCCTGTTATGCCTGAGGGTAACAGGCTAGCCCCTGCCTCAAGTTCCTTTGGGAGATTTTGGTTTAAAGAAGGGGATCAAGAGTCTTGGCCTGGTTTCTGGCTGACTTCTCTGTCTATCTCTCATGCTCTATCCCAGGGAGCACCCCATCTTCTTCATGTTCATCCAGATTGCCATCATCTCCATCTTCAAGTCCTATCCAACAGTGGGGGATGTGGCCCTCTACATGGCTTTCTTCCCCGTGTGGAACCATCTCTACAGATGTGAGTACTTTCACTCCCCCTGATGGTAGATTTGTGTCAGACTGACCCTTGGTGAAAGAGCCAGGGAGAAAGGTATTGATAGGCATGCACTGGGCATCTGCTGTACTGGAAGTACTAGGAGAGTGGTACTGGCCTGAGACATAGTATGTGCCTCTAGGTGCTATGACTTGTGATGGCAATAGCGTAACTGCCGTTGATGGAGCACTTACTGTGTACCTAACTATTGTGTGTCTAAGAGTTGTACATCTGCTGAGTGTTAGTGGCTCACTCCTATAAATCCTAGCTACTCAGAAGGCTGAGATCTGAGGATCGCAGTTCAAGGCCAGCCCAGACAGGAAAGTCCATGAGAGTCTTATTTCCAAATAACCACTGGAAAACTGGAAGTGGTACTGTGGTTTAAGTGGTAGAGCGCTAGCCTTGAACTGAAGAGCCTCAGGGACATCGCCTAGGCCCAGAGTTCAAGTCCTGTGTGTGATCTGCCAAAAAAAAAAAAGAGTGTACATCTAACCAGGCACTAGTAGCTCACACCTGTAATCCTAGCAACTCAGGAGGCTGAGATCTGAGGGTCAGTATTCAAAGCCAGCCAAGGCAAAAAAGTTCGTGAGACATTTTTTTTTCTTTCCCCTGGTTATGGGGCTTGCACTCAGGGCCTGAGTGTTGTCCCTGAACTCTTTATGCTCAAGGGTAGCACTCTGCCACTTGAGCCATGGTGTCACTTCCAGTTTTCTAGTAATTAATTGGAGATAAGAGACTCACGGACTTTCCTGCCCAGGCTGGCTTTGAATGACAATCCTCAGATCTCAGCCTCTTGAGTAGCTAGATTACAAGTGTGAGCCACCAGTACCTGGCTCATGAGACTCTTATCTCCATTTAACCACCAGAAAGCCAAAAGTAAAGATTTGGCTTAAGTAGTAGAGTACCAAACTTGAGTGAAAAAAAACTAAGGGATAGCACCCAGACCCTGAGTTTAAGTTCTAGTATTGGCACGGGGAAAAAAGAGTGCTACATTCATTTGCTCATTTCACTTTATAGCAGCCTTTGAGGTAAGTGCTCTATTGTACAGATGAGAAAGGTAGAATCTCTTGTTCAAAACCACATAACTGGGCTAGGAATATGGCCTAGTGGTAAAGTGCTCATCTCATATACATGAAGCCCTGGGTTCGATTCCTCAGCACCACATATATAGGAAAGGCCAGAAGTGGTGCTGTGGCTCAAGTTGGCAGATGCTAGCCTTGAACAAAAAGAAGCCAGGGACAGTGCTCAGGCCCTGAGTTCAAGCTCCAGGACTGTCAGAAACAAACCAACAAACAAAGCCACATAACCTAAGGGCTAGGATTAGAATACACATCTGTGACCCCTGCCCAGTGCTGTCCAACCCCATTTTCTGTGGTGATGGAAATGCCCAATATCTGCATAGGCCAACGGGGTAATCACTAGTGCAACTTTTTCACTCAAGGCTAGTGCTCTACCACTTTGAGCCACAGAACCACATCTGTTTTTTCTGGTGGTTAATTGGAGGTAAGAGTCTTTTTGTGTGTGTGTGTGTGTGTAGGCTTGAACTTACATGGCCTTATATACTCACTAGGCTTTGTCATTTCTAGCTAATGCTCTCCCACTCTGCTCAGCATTTTTTTCCTATCCAGTGTTTTGATCATTAGAATTAAGAGTCTCTCAGACTTTTCTGCCCTAACTGGTTCTGAATCTCAAGCAGATCTCAGCCTCTTGAGTAACTTGGAGCAGGCTGAGCTCTTGCCAAATTTTTTCCTGGGCTGGCCTGAAACCAAGATGCTCCTGATCCACTTGTGGGTTACCTCTGAGATGTTTTTTTCTGTCTGGGGGCATCCATAGGACAGCTATCATGACTCCTGTGTCCTGAGCACTCAGGATGGAGCTCCACACAGAAGAATCAGTGTCTGTGGAAGGGACTTCTCCCCGCCCCCCCCCCGCCTCCACCTCTGGTTTTCAACTCAGGGTCTTGCACTTGATAGGCAGGTGCTATACCACTATTTTTTTTTCTGTTGTGCATTTTTTTTAAGTCTAAAAAGAATGCAATGTCAGTAACCCACTTGATTCTTTATCACAGAGCTAGTAAGGGAACTGTTGAACTTTCTTCACCTGGAGAACAGCAAGGTGTCAGGAATGAACTCAGGAGTGCAGGCTTCAGAGGAAGTGAGACTTTGTTATTGTTGTGAGGTTGGGTATCAACCAGGAAATGAAACTGACCAGCTGTCAGTAGGAAACCTACCTTCAGGTATAGATAGGCCCTGGAGTGAAGGTAAACATCTGAGTGGGTGAGCCAAGCCCTAGCTGCTTCTGCCGGTGATGAACCTGGGTCTAGGGGGCGCTAACCAGCATCTTCTACCTGTGACATCTTCATTGTAGCGATTGCCCAGTCCATCAGGCTCCATGTCGATGTGGTGGCCCCAGCACATTGGCCAGTCGCAAACCATGAGGGTACCAAAACATGGACCTTCTATGGGAGGGTAGGTCTTGGGGACATTAGTCTTTTTCCCCAAAATTGGTTGTCCCTGGCTGACTGTCTCATAGGGTACTGCTTCTTCCCCTCTTAGTGTTATTTCCTATCCTACTTTGCCAGATCTGGTCTGCAAACAGACTTGAGACTACATCCTAGCTCTCCCAGCATTAGCTACACACACACACACACACACACACACACACGCACACGCACACGCACACGCACACGCACGCGCACGCGCACACGCACACATGCCCCCTAGTCCTGGGGCTTGAACTCAGCGCCTAAACACTGTCCCTGGCTTCTTTTACTCAATGCTATAGCACTCTACCTCTTGAGCCACAGCACCACTTCTGGCTTTTTCTGTTTATGTGGTACTGAGGAATCGAACCCAGGGCTTATGCATGCTAGGCAAGCACTCTACCACCAAGCCACATTCCCAGCCCTAACTATATGTTTTGAGACAAATCGTTTGACCTTTCTGAACCTCTGAGTTTCCCACCTATTAAATAATGAGAACAAGCTGGGTGTGATAGCTCATACCTATAATGATTGGGAGGCTGAGGCAGGAGAATCCAGAGTCCAAGGCCAGCCTAGGTTACTTAAAGAGTCCTGTCTCAAAATAAGAGGAGGGAAGGAAGGAAGAGAGGGAAGGAGGAAGGACGGGATGAAGGAAGGAAGGATAGATACCAGGAATGCTTGAAGTTTGAAAAAGAAACTATATCAATGGCACTGTATTACCATCATCAATAATAATTATGCAGGAGAGTCTCCTGCGTATTTCCATTATCAAAGCATCAGGCTTGGCAGCCAGAATCATTAAGATAAACATTTGAGGGTTATTTCCTCTTTTGAAACAAACATAATTTTTAAAAAACTTTCCTGAAATAAGCTGTGTTAGGCCCTGAGGGGGTAGTAAGGCAGAGAAGCGTGGGGTTTCCAGAAATCCAGATGATCTCATAGAAGCTGTTGATGACTGGCAGGGCAAGGAGTTTAGACTCATCTTGTCTGAAGCTCCTGCTGAGAACAGTGGCTGCCACCCTCATTTGCTGCACTGCACCTGCAGTGGGGAGTACTCAAAATGAAGCACCTGTTAGGGACTTTACTGTGAGTCATTATGCCCAGCTATGAGCATCTTTAGCCCTGAGCCTTGGAACTCCTGGGCATAAAGACTATGAGAACTATTTTGACCTAGTTGAATATATTCAATGCAAGAAATACAGTGTCGGGGCTGGGAATATGGCCTAGTGGCAAGAGAGCTCGACTTGTATACATGAAGCCCTGGGTTCGAATCTCCAGCACCACATATCTAGAAAATGGCCAGAAGTGGCGCTGTGGCTCAAGTGGCAGAGTGCTAGCCTTGAGCAAAAAGGAAGCCAGGGACAGTGCTCAGGCCCTGAGTCCAAGGCCCAGGACTGGCCAAAAAAAAAAAGAAAGAAAGAAATACAGTGTCCCTGCTCCTGCCTCACCCTTGTGTTTCTCTGTACTGGTCAGTGATGGGGAGGGAGGGGGAATGGGGCCTTGCCCTGGTTGCAGGCCTGTATCCTGGCCTCGGAAGTCTGAGTCCAGGATGAGTCAGACAGATGCACACTTGCTGTGTTAGGGAGCAGCCTGCTGGCATAGCAGGTGCCAGCTGCAGAGCCTGGAGTGGAGTGTTTCTGTGTTTTATTGTTTTGTTTTCATTAATTTTATTATTTAAAGATAAAAATATTCACTAAATATGAGTAAACTGTAAAGAATAACTGCACAGTAAGTTCCCATGTATACAGCTAGTAGTTTAAGAAAGAAAATATCACCTTGACCTTTGAGGACCCTAATTCCTATTATATGCTTCCTAATGATATCACATTTTCTTTCTTCTCTTTCCTCCCTGCCTTGCTCCCTCCCTCCCTTCCTTCCTCCCTTCCTTCCTTCCTTCTTTTCTTTTGTGGTGCTGGTCTCGGGGCTTGAATTCAAGGTCTAGGCACTGTCCTTGAGCTTTTTTGTTCAAGGCTGGCTGGCACTTTACCACTTGAGCCACAGCTCTACTTCCAGCTTTTTGGTGGTTAATTGGAAACAAGAGTTTTATGGACTTTCCTACTCAGGCTGGCTTTGAACTGCTCAGATCTCAGCCTTCTGAGTAGCTGGGATTACATGGGTGAGTCACCAGCACCTGGCTGTTGACATCAGATTTTTCAATGACATTTTATTTCTGAATGCCTGAGGCTCAGAGGAGGAAGGAAGCTTGCCAAAAGTTGCTGTTCATCAGTTTGGGGAGCCACATTGGATAAGCAGTGAATGCAGTGAGGAGCCAGGCTCCATCGGCCTTGCAGGTCTGATGAAGGCTGAACCCTTTTGTCTCTTTAGTCCCTGTTCGTCTCTGACACCTCCTGGTGCCTGGAACAAGCTGTTCTGTGCCCCAGATCCTCAGTTCCATCTGCTCTGGCATATAGCTTTAATCTTCCAGCCTGTCAGCCAGGAAGGGTAAGCGGCAGCTCCCTTTTCCTGCAAAGGTCACCAGCAGCCCAAAGCCAATTGGATGCTGGTGAGTCCTCCAGGCACACAGGAATGTCTCTTGGCAGCCCAGAGGCTGCCTGTGAACCTCTCTCGTCTCTGTTGTCAGTCTACTTCCTCTCACCCTATCTGAAGCCTCCATTTCTGGTTGAGGCACAGGACCAAGAACCAACTGGGCTATCAGGCCCCAGAAATGTTATTGTCAGAATAGCATATGTTCTTTTCATCAGAAAAATTTCCAGGGAATGAGACAGAACAACTAGGAAATGAAAATAATGACATTGGGACTGGGAATATGGCCTAGTGGCAAGAGAGCTTGCCTTGTGTACATGAAGCCCTGAGTTTGATTCTCCAGGACCACATATCTAGAAAACGGCCAGAAGAGGCACTGTGGCTCAAGTGGCAGAGTGCTAGCCTTGAGCAAAAAGAAGCCAGGGACAGTGCTCAGGCCCTGAGTCCAAGCCCCAGGACTGGCCAAAAGAAAAAAAAAAAAAATGACATTGTAGTGGAGGAGTGGCAAGCAGATGGGTTCCCCTTCTTGAGTTGTAACATTGCTTAATAACAAAAATAATAATAAGTCTCAGTGCAGATATCGCTTTTATTAGGCCCTGTAGTCCTAGGAGTAGAGGCCCAGGCTTCCCTAGGAGGTCTTGGAGGCCTATCCAGGGCTTTAACTGCCAGCTTCGATAACCTCCGATCTGAACAATAGAGGTTTCAACTCAGAAAAGGGGATGTCCAAGCCTACAGGCCACTGTGCTAATTATGGGATTTCCTAGACCACTAATAGTTCTCAGAATCCTGGTGGCAGTTGCCAACTTTCTGTTTTGATTAAGTCATTGAAATAATCAACTAATAGCCACTCATTCCCATTTAATGGGAAATAGGACTTTTTGTTTTCAAATAGAACTTTTTAAAACAATGAAAATGTCATTTCTCAATCAAGAATAAACTTGAGCTTGGTTCCAGTGGTCTATGCTTATAATCCTAGTTATTCAGGAGGCTGAGATATAGTGAATGAAGGTGGAGGCTGAGATACAGTGAATGAAGGTTTGAAGCCAGTCTAGACAGACAGATCTGCAAGATATCTCCAGTTCACCATCAAAAAGCTGGGTTGGCGGGCTGGGGATATGGCCTAGTGGCAAGAGTGCTTGCCTTGTATACATGAGGCCCTGGGTTCAATTCCCCAGCACCACATATACAGAAAATGGCCAGAAGTGGTGCTGTGGCTCAAGTGGCAGAGTGCTAGCCTTGAGCAAAAAGAAGCCAGGGACAGTGCTCAGGCCCTGAGCCCAAGCCCCAGGACTGGCAAAAAAAAAAAGCTAGGTTGACTTGGCTACTGATGGCTCATACCTATGATCCTAGCTGTTTAGGAGGCTGAGATCTGAGGATCCTGGTTCAAAGCTAGTCTGGGCAGGAATGTTCTTGAGATGCTTATCTCCAATGAACTACCCCCAAAATGCCATAAGTGAAGCTGCAAATCAAATGCTAAGGTGCTAGCCCTGAGCAAAATAAGCTCAGGGACAGTGCCCAGGCCCTGAGTTCAAGCTCCAGGACAGCCCCCCACCTCCTCGCCGCCCCCCCCCAAAAAAAAACCCAGCTGGGTACAAATTGGATTCTGATATCTTATACCTGTAATCCAAGCTACTCGAAAGGCTGGACTCAGGATGAAGGATTAAAATTAACCTGGGCAGAAAATCCCTGAGACTTACATCCAACTATCCAGCAAAAACCTAGAAGTGGAAGTATGGCTCAAGTGGTAGAGCACCAGCCTTTGACCAAAAGATGGACAAGAGCATGAGGCCCTAAATTCAAGCTCCAGTACCAGCACCAAAAAAATAATTCTGAGCCAGAAGCATGGTTCAAGTGGTAGCACACAAGCCAAAGAAGCAAGCCCATTGAAACAGGTATAAGGCCCTGGGTTCAAACCCTGGTATCGGGTGTGGGGAAGGGGGAAAGAACTCTATGTTGACAACATCCCTCTTTATGAAGAACTGCAGACTACTTTGTCTTGATTAGTTCGACTTCCAGACATCATAGCATGTTAGAGGGAGCCTGTCATGGTCTCAGTGTTGGCTAGATTGGAATTACTCATGAAACTTGTGAAACCTTTCGATACCTGGACCCCACCCTCAAGCCTCCATCTTCATCTTGGTTAGGGTTTCCCCTGGGTTGAGAGTTACCTGTGTCATCCAGTCCCTTTCCAGTGCATTTCTACCCTCTGGTTACACAACTGAGAGTCCAACTGCATGCCTGTGGTCTCCCCATCCCTTTAGTCTCCCCAAACTCAGGATCAGAGAAGAGACAGGTCCTGCCATTTATCAAGTGCATGCTGGGAACTAGGCCATGCAGAATTTTTTTTTTTTTGCCAGTCCTGGGGATTGAATTCAGGGCTTGAGCACTGTCCCTGGCTTCTTTTTGCTCAAGGCAAGCACTTTACCACTAGGCCATATTGCCAGCCCCCTTTTTCTTTTTTTAAGCTATTATTTTGTCTGAGAGCCTGATAGTCTGATGCAGAGTTCCACCCATCTGGGAAGTGGAAAGTGAACAATATATTGTACAGTTCTGGATGATGGTTGCTGTCAGTATACAATTTTTTTTTGCCAGTCCTGGGGCTTAAACTCAGGCCCTGGGAGTGTCATGAGCCTCTTTTGTGTTTAAGGCTAGCATGCTACCATCACGTCAAGCTTTTTCTGAGTAGTTTACTTGTGATAAGAGTCTCATGCACGTCCTGCCCAGGTTGGCTTCGAACTGCAATCCTCAGATCTCAGCCCCCTGAGTAGTTAGACTTACAAGACGTGAGCCACCAGTGCCCAGCCAGTTTATTCTTTATTAAGAAATGGCAGGCATCTTTTGTATTTAAAAAAAAATCCTATTAAATGAGGACAGATGGCTGGTAATTGGTTGTTTCAATTATCCTCTTAATTTATTTCTAAATAATGTTTATTCATTTTTGAAAATATAATAAAGTATAAAGAGATAAAAACATCTATTAAAAAGAACCCTACTAAATCAAAAGCAAAACAAGCAGCACCATGTGGTAGACAGCATTAATTCCCCTCTTCTCAACTCCCAAAGATGGCCACCTCACAATTTCTAGAAGCTGTGAATATGTCACCTCAACACCACAAAAAAAACTTTACAGAGGCTGGGAATATGGCCTAGTGGCAAGAGTGCTTGCCTCCTACCCATAAAGCTCTGGGTTCGATTCCCCAGCACCACATATATGGAAAATGGCCAGAAGGGGCGCTGTGGCTCAGGTGGCAGAGTGCTAGCCTTGAGCGGGAAGAAGCCAGGGATGGTGCTCAGGCCCTGAGTCCAAGGCCCAGGACTGGCCAAAAAAAAAAAAAAAAGAACTTTACGGACCTCAAGAAGAGATTAGCCTGGGTTATCCAGGTGGGCTGGTGTAATCACAAGTATCTCTAAAAGTGGAAGTGGTGGAAGATGAGGGTATATGTGACCTCCAATTTTGCTATGAGTCTAAAACTGCATTAAAAATAATAAAGTCTACTTAAAAAAAAAAACAATGAAAACTGGAAGAAGGAAGCAGACGAGGTCAGAGCGGATAAACTACGAGGTCTCCCTCCCCCAGTGCTGGTTTTGAAATGGGAAGGGGTCACGAGCCAAAGAATGCTGGCAGCTCTCACGTGCTAGAAAAGGCAAGTGAAGGGGTTCCTCTCAAGAGAATCCAGAGGGAACACAGCCCTGCCCAGACCTTGATGGCAGCCTGGTCGGCCCATTTTGCACTCTGATCTCCAGAACTATTTAATAATCATCCATTATATTACTTAAACCACTAAGTTTATGGAAATTTGTTACAGCAACAGTAGAAAACTTGCATACACAGAAATATTTATGCCAGTTTTTTTCACATATCTCTGTTGTTTGCTTTTTTATTTACTTATATTTTGATTGGTCATGGAGCTTGAACTCTAGGCCTGGGCACTGTCCCCGAGCACTTCTACCACTTGCCACAGTGCCACAGTGCTACTTCCTTGTTTGCATTTTTCAAATGTTTTTGTTTGTTTGTTTGTTCTTTGCCAGTCCTGGGGCTTGAACTCCGGGCCTGAGTACTGTCCCTGGATTCTTTTTGCTCAAGGCTACCATTTGAGCCACAGCATCACTTCTAACTTTTTCTATATATGTGGTCGCTGAGGAATCGAACCCAGGGCTTCATGTATATGTACAAAGCAAGCACTGTACCACTCGGCCATATTCCCAGCCCTCCTTGTTTGCATTTTAGTTGTTTGAGGTGAATTACTGTGCAGCACAAACTGGCCTAGAACTTGAGATCTTTCAGCCTCAGCCTCCCATGTGCTGTGAGACTATAGGTGTGCAGAACCATGCTCATATTTCACATATCTTCTTCTTTTTTTTTTTTTGGCCAGTCCTGGGCCTTGGACTCAGGGCCTGAGCACTGTCTCTGGCTTCTTTTTGCTTAAGGCTAGCACTCTGCCACTTGAGCCACAGTGCCACTTCTGGCTGTTTTCTATATATGTGGTGCTGGGGAATCGAACCCAGGGCTTCATGTATACAAGGCAAGCACTCTTGCCACTAGGCCATATTCCCAGCCCCCTTCTGGCCGTTTTCTGTATATGTGGTGCTGGGGAATTGAACCCAGGGCTTCATGTATATGAGGCAAGCACTCTTGCCACTAGGCCATATCCCCAGCCCCTCACATATCTTCTTTAAATATGTTTTTATTAGCATACATTAGTTTTCCCAAGGGGCTTTTATTGTGACATTTCTAGATATGCATACAATGTACCCCCATCAAAATCATTCCCTCTATCACTCTCCTTACCCATACTCCCTCCTCTTAAACAGTTTTATCAGGTATCGTTATACAATTTTATTATTTGCAAATAAACTGTACTCATCCTCATTTACTATCTTTATTTTGAATCGACAGAGATGGAACTCAAGGCCTGGTACATACTAGTCACGTCCTCTATCACTGAGATTTGTGCATCCATAGCCTCCCCCTTTCACAGATCAGGTTTAGTCACACACCTATGGCATTTGAACTTTTTTTTTTTTGTCCGTGGTAGGGCTTGACCTTGAGGCCTGAGCTCTGTCCCTGAGCTCTTTTTGCTCAAGGCTAGCACTCTACCACTTTGAGCCACAGCTTCTCTTCCAGCTTTCTGGTGGTTAATTAGGGATAAGAGTCTCACAGACTACTATCTGGTCTGGCTTTGAATCTCTATACTCAGATCTTAAGTCTCCTGAGTAGCTAGGATTATAGATAGGCGTGAGCCACCAGCTCCTGGCTATTGACTCCTTTTAATGATAAAGAAGCTGAGACATAGAGAACTTTGCTGATGGATGACATAAGGATTTTAATTCCACTCTTTCCCTCACAAAGTCTGTTCAGCCAACATCTGCCTTCCTATCCAGCTGGACGATGCCTGTCTGTCTGCCGACCACCCTTGAGTAACATGGCCTCCTTAAGGGTCGCAGCATTTCCTGTGGAGCAGGGAGTAATGTCAGGAAAGGTATTCAAGAGTCCTAAGAATGAGCCAGTGGCTCAGGCCTATAATTCTAGCTATGCAGGAGGCTGAGAGCTGAGAATCATCATCTAATTTAGCCAGAGCAGACAAACCTGAGAGACTCTTATTTCCAGTTAATTAGCAAAAAGCTGGGAGCAGAGGTGTGACTCAATTGGTAGACCATCAGCCAGGAATGTAAAAACTTAGCAAGGCCCTCCCTGAGTTCAAGCCCCAGAGCTGGAGAGAGAGAGAGAGTGAGAGAGAGATTTGTAAATTATTTAAGGAGGAGCATTTAAAGAGCAATGCAAGTACATGAGACCAATTAAGGAGAGTACAAAATGTATTCCTAAAACCCCAAGATCGTGGCACCATGGAGAGTCACTGTGGGACTCATCTCCAAGGCTGACGCTGCACTTCCCACCCACGCACCACTGGGCCATAGGGAGAAAGAGGCGTTTCTCTTGGACACTAAGATTGGAGAGTGGGGGGCTGGTGTCATCCTGAATTAGCCTCTTTTCAGAGCTCACCTTCTTGGCATTGCTGATGGTAGGTGGCCTTTGGCCAACCAAGCCCACAGAGGGGCATATGCTCCAAATGCAGGCGCTCTGACCAGCTGTGGGCCTGGGGGGTGGGCTTTGACTCAGGAGTTTCAGGTTTTCCTATTGGCACCCGACTCTAGTGCTTCTTGGTTTGGTTTGGGGTTTTTTTGCCAGTCCGGGGGCTTGAACTCGGGGCCTGAGCATAGACCCTGGCTTCTTTTTGCTCAAGGCTGGCACTCTACCACTTGAGCCACAGCACCACTTCTGGCTTTTTCTGTGTATGTGGTGCTGAGGAATCGAACCCAGGGCTTCATGTATACTAGACGAGCACTTTACCACTAGGCCCTATTCCCAGCCCTCTAGTGCCTCTTGGGATCCTCTGCTTTGAACCACACAAGCTGTTCCCTAAACCTCTCTGCCTTGTAGGGCCACAGCAAGGAGAACATGCTAGAAACAAGCATTGAGCTGACTGTGACTCTGTCTTTGCAGTCCTGCGGAATATCTTTGTCCTCGCCTGCATCATCATCGTCTGCTCCCTGCTCTTCCCTGTCCTGTGGCACCTTTGGATTTATGCAGGAAGTGCCAACTCTAACTTCTTTTATGCCATCACACTGACCTTCAACGTTGGGCAGGTAAGACTGAGGGGTGAGGGATTCATTTTGTCATCTCAGGTGTCCAACCAAGGCTCTGGGTTCCCAACCTAGGGCTTTGGGCACAAAGCGGTGACATCTTCTGCCTGCAGTCAGGTCCTCCCTCAAGAGCTCACAGCCTCATTGAGAAGGTCAGGAGGTAGGCAGGTGAGCAATCTGTCCTTGAACCCAGCTGTTGCTGAGTACTATCCTGAGAATCACCTCATTGCATCACTACAAGCCTAGTGACCACAGTGTCATCTACAGCTTATAAAATGAGGACCGAAGCTCCTCAGTCAGTCAGTGGAGCCAAGAACCAGATTCAGGTAAGGCTTGATTTCTGAGACACCTTCCTGCAGAGGTGTTGGGTTGCACCTTAGATGGGTACAACCAAGTAAGGTTGGACAGATGGCCTTCCATTCAAGGGAAAAACACACAAAGGGAAGAGTAGGACCTTCTGGCTATTGGGTGAGTTCTGTAAATTATGCAGCTCAGTGTAGTGAGGAAGAGGCTGTGGGGTCATTGCCTGATTTTTTTTTTTTCTTTCTTTCTTTCTTTTTTTTTTTTGCCAGTCGTGGGTCTTGAACTCAGAATCTAGGCACTGTCCCTGAACTTCTTTTGCTGAAGGCTAGCACTCTACCGTTTGAGCCACAACAACACTTCCGGCTTTTCTGTTTATGTGGTACTGAGGAATTGAACCCAGGGCTTCATGCATGCTAGGCAAGCACTATACCACTGAGCCACATTCCCAGCCCCATTGCCTGATTCTTATATCTCCAGTTAACCAGCAAAAAGCCAGAAGAGGGATATGGCTCAGGTGGTAGAGTGCCAGAATTAAGAAAAACAAAAACACAAGTGAGAGCATGAGTTCCTGAGTTCAAGCCCCAGCGCCAGCATGCAGTGGGTCTCACTCCCAGAGATGTTGATTTAGTGTGGAAAACAAGGACAGGGTCTTAATATATATATATATTTTTTTGGCCAGTCCTGGGCCTTGGACTCAGGGCCTGAGCACTGTCCCTGGCTTCTTCCCGCTCAAGGTTAGCACTCTGCCACGTGAGCCACAGCGCCGCTTCTGGCCGTTTTTTCTGTATATGTGGTGCTGGGGAATCGAACCTAGGGCCTCGTGTATCCGAGGCAGGCACTCTTGCCACTAGGCTATATCCCCAGCCCCAGGGTCTTATATTTTTAACTAGGTCTCCCAAGACATTTGGTGGAGTGAAATCTAGCAAACTTTCCATGGATTCATCCACTCTGCCAGAGAGCAGGCTCCAGGGAACTTCTTGCCTCCCAGATTAGCTGCTAGAAGGAAAGAAGGGCTAGTATTTGTGCAAATGAGTGATGGGCCTGGGGTTCCTGAATGGGTACATCTAGCTCATCTTGGTGTGAGAGTAGAAGGGGCAGGGCCTCAGCCTGAGTGGCAGTTACTGATGGAGAATGGGCAGCGTGCTACCTGCCTATGTCCCACACTAGCAGAAATCTGAAGAATTTGACTTCCTATTTGACAGAACCCAGAAGGCTGTCCTGGCTCTTCTGTCTTTGCTGGAATCCCCTCCCTATCTCCACATGTGAGGGTGCTGGCACGGGCAGGTATTGCTCCTGCCTGGCCCCTCCAGAGGTTGGTGCATTTAACGTGGAGCCCTCAGCCGGGTGACACGAGTCTCCAGTTTTGCTCAGGAAATAGGGTTGTAGTGCTTGTAAGTGGTCTGGTGCCATCCAAGGCAGGAGACACTAAATTAGTGGAAAAGAGTATGTAGGGCTGGGCTGGAAAGCAAAGGCAGGGGGATTAAGTGCATTGGTACCTGAACTCCAGAGGAAAACCATTTATCTTAAATATCTTTTTTTTTTGTCTTTTTTTTTTTTTGGTACTGGGGATCACACCCAAGACGTAGTACTTGGTAGGCAAGTGCTTTGCCACTGAGCTACATACATACCAGCCCTAAAAATAGCTTTTTTTTTTTTTTTTTTGCCAGTCCTGGGCCTTGGACTCAGGGCCTGAGCACTGTCCCTGGCTTCTTTTTGCTCAAGGCTAGCACTCTGCCACTTGAGCCACAGCGCCACTTCTGGCCGTTTTCTGTATATGTGGTGCTGGGGAATTGAACCCAGGGCCTCATGTATACGAAGCAAGCTCTCTTGCCACTAGGCCATATCTCCAGCCCCTAAAAATAGCTTTTTAAATGCAATTTTTTTCTTCAGTGGTGGTGGTACTGAAGAAAGCCTCAGGGCTTGCAGTCACTACACAGATGCTCTACTGCTTGAGCCATGCCTTCAGCCCTTAAATGCATTTTTAATTATACAAGTAATACATGACTTCATTATTGTTGGAGCAAAGAAATCAAACAAGGGCCTGGGCTTGGTGACTCATGTCTATAACCAATACCAACAACTTGGGAGGCAGAGTTAGAATTACAATTTTGAAGCTACTGGAGCAAAAAATCACACAACCATATCGTTAAAAAAAACAATCTGAAAAAAAACAAAAAAAAAAAAACAGTCTGGCTGGTATCTCACACCTATAATCCTAGGTCCTAAGGAGGCTGAGGTTTGAGGATCATGGTTAGGAGCCAGCCCAAGCAGGCAAATCTACAGACCCCAGTAAAAAGCTAGAAGTAGAGATATGGCTCAAGTGGTAGAGTACCAGCAAAGAGAAAAAAGAATAGTGTGAAGGGGCTGGGAATGTGGCCTAGTGGCCAGAGTGCTTGCCTCGTATACATGAAGCCCTGGGTTCGATTCCTCAGCACCACATATATAGAAAAGGCTAGAAGAGGTGCTGTGGCTCAAGTGGCAGAGTACTAGCCTTGAGCAAAAAGAAGCCAGGGACAGTGCTCAAGCCCTGAATCTAAGTGCCAGGGCCGGGTTGGGGAGAGGTGGGGGGGATAGTGTGAGGCCCAGGCCCTGAATTCAAGCCATAGTACCAGCATACCAAAGGGGACAGGGGAGGAGAGAAGCAAAAATGACTGTGAGCCTGGTTCAAGTGATAAGAGTGGCTGCCTCACAAATGCAAGGCCCTGAGTTCAAACCTCAGTACTTTAAAACAAACAAACAAAATAAAAGAATTCTGAATGAACAGTGAAAATCAAGAGCACTTGTCTAGCAGGCACAGGCCCTGGGTTCCATCCCTAGCACTGCCAGAAGAAAGAAGTAGGCATCCGGGAGCTGGGCCATCATTACCAAAATCAAGAGTTTTATTTGTATAGGATATAAAGAACATCTTTTGATTTTTTTGTTTTGTTCAGGTCCTGCTCTATTTCAGTTCATCAGTGCCATGCCCTATTAAAGAATGAAATATGTGTAGATTATTATACCAGGAGGCACCAGTGACTGAGAGCCCATCTTCTCCTCTGGGCGTCATTAAGTATTTTTTTTTAGCATGTGGCACACATTGTTTGCTAATTACAGCTGTGTCTCAGAGTCAGTAGCAGGAAATGGTAACAGTAAAGCATCCATGGGGTGCACGGGTGAGACAGAAGGGAAGGTAGAGATCTACTGGTTGAGATTTTCCCTACTTCCTCACTGTTTGGCTTTCAGCAGGTGATTTATCTTCTCTGAGTTAGTTTCCCACTCTCAAAATCCATGCTCATAATCTCCATCTCATAGGGTGTCTAGCACACATAATGTGTGGGTCCTATTGTATTGACTGTGTGTTGACATGAGAAATAGCAAGAATATCAGCGGTCAATCCTTAAACCAGAAGAATGCCCATGCCTTTAAAAAGAAGGAGGAGGGCTGGGAATATGGCTTAGTGGTATAGAGTGCTTGTCTAATATGCATGAAGGCCTGGGTTCGATTCCTCAGTACCACATAAGCTGAAAAAGCAGAAGAGGTAATGTGGCTCAAGTGGTAGAGTATTAACCTTGAGCAAAAAGAAGCCGGGGACAGTGCTCAGACCCTGAGTCCAAGCCCCAGGACTGGCAAAATAAATAAGTAAATAGAAACCTTTTCTCCAGGTGCTGGTGGCTCACACTTGTAATCCTAGCTATTCAGGATGCTGAGATCTGAGGATTGCAGTTCAAAACCAGTCTGAGCAGGAAAGTCAGTGAGGCTCCTTATCTCCAGTTAACCTCCAGAAAACTGGAAGTGGAGTTGTGGCTCAAAGTGGTAGAGCACTAGCCTTGAGTGAAAGAACTCAGGGACAGCACCTAGGCCCTGAGTTCAAGCCCTACAACCAACAACAACAAAAAAAAATTGTTTTTTTGTTTTTGTTTTTGCCAGTTTTAAAGAAAACTACTGTTGGTTTTGACTTTTCTTTTTGCCAGTCCTGGGACTTGAACTCAGGGCCTGAGCACTGTCCCTAGCTTGTTCCTGGCTTTCTCCAAAAGGTAAGATGAAAGGAGATTGCCAGTGTGTCTTCCTTCTCTGGGGTTTTATTCGTTTTGTTTTTGTTGCCAGTCCTGGGGCATGGACTCAGGGCCTGAGCACTGTCCCTAGCTTCTTTTTGCTCAAGGCTAGTACTATACCACTTGAGCCACAGCGCTACTTCTGGCTTTTTCTATATATGTGGTACTGAGGAGTTGAACCCAGGGCTTCATGTGTACGAAGCAAGCACTTTACCACTAGGCCATATTCCCAGCCTCCCCCCAATTTTTTTAAAAAACCTTTTCTTCTGTGGGTCAGTGAGCAGCAGAAGAAAAATATTGATCAAGGATTTACATATAAGTGGAAAAGTGATAAATTTAGCTTTTTAAAGTCAGTAAATTGTCCCAGTCACCCTAAATAAACTTAAAAACAGAACTTAAGACAATCTTACCATAAGATTCTTATTAATAGTGTCTCATGCTTAAGGAGTGTTTATTATAGGCTGGCCCATGTGATCCTTTAATCTTCTGGATCATGTGTTTATGTAGCCTCTGTACCTTTCCCTTTGCATTTCCAAGTGCTAATATGCTTGTAAAGGATGGGTTTTAGTCTAATAAAACACCTTGGTTGAATATAAGAATCTCCCTCTCTTTGTGTAAGTCCTGACTGCTCTCTGAAGCCCTTTAGTTGTTTTCCTTTTTTGATTTTGGTGATGGTAATGGTGGTAGTGATGGTGGTTTTGTTGTTGTAAGGAAGGCACTCATTTGATTTTTATAACAGCTCTTTGAGGGAAGCAGTATTTCATGAAAGAAATTTCAAGATAGAAATGAAGAGGCAGTGGCTTGGGCGGATGAGACTCATTCAGAGTCACAGAGCTCAGAAAGTGGTCTTATTTATCAGTCACATTCGTAGATTTTAGGTTCCACTGGTGCGGTCTGTGTCCGTCCAGTTCATGGCTGTATCTAGCACCTGGTAGACTCTCTAGTGACTAATTCCAATGCCTGGATGCAAGCTGAGATCAGAAACCATATTTTACAACCAGTGACTGACACAATACACCTTAACCTTCCAGGCTGTTTGCATCAGAGCCAGGCCTGTGGTAGGATCTGGTGGGTTCCTAGAGTGTCAGGCAGGGCCCTTTCCCCGCTTGCCCTGGGGCCTGGCACTGAGAGCCCCCTTCCTTGTGTCTGCATCCTCAGTGGACTCCGCCTGTCTTGCCTCTTCCCTGGTCAAGTAAAGTCTAGAAATCTGGAATACTACTCCACAGGCAGCAGCCCTGGATCCAAGCTGTGAGGGGAGATGGCCGCCACAGGAGGCTGCTAGTGAGACCCTTTTCCTCACCTGGAAAAGGAGCTGTGAGCACTCAGTTTGGACTTGGGCCGGAGTGCTTTTGAGACTTGAAAAAGGCCACATAAGTTAGAGGGCAGTGGCTCACGCCTTTAATCCTAGCTACTGAGGCTGAGATCAGAGGATAAGGTTTAAAGACAGCCCAAACAGAAAATCTACTAGACTTCCTCTCCAATTAACCACAATGCTGGACTGGAGACATGGATCAAGTAATAGCCAACTGTGATTGAAATGGCCTAGCTAGAGCATGAGGCCCAGAGTTTGAGCCACAGTATTGGCACAGTGAAAAAAGAAAAAGAGCCACAAAAATGACAGTTGCCACTGTGCCCCCACCTGCAGTCTTTCCTGGTGAGCTTGACCTCCAGTGATTTTGCTCTTGGTGTGTACCTTCAGAGCTATAAGGTGGAGTCTGCTCGTCCTCTCCTTCCACACAATGACCAGATAGGCCTGTGCATTGTCAGGTCTTGTGATGACCTGTAGTCCTCCTCTGGTGCCCACTATCCTAGACTCTAGGCAGGTAGGCAGAGGAAGTTGTACTTTGCAAATGGTGACAGCTATATGAATGAGCCCAAGAGTGTCAACATCTTCAACAGAAGCCAGGGATCCTAGCTACTCTGGAGGCTGAGATCTGAGGACTTTGTTCAGAGCCAGCCCTGGCAGGAAAGTCCCGTGAGACTGTCATCACCAATTAACCAACAGGAAGTGCTGTGTCTCAAGTGGCTAGCACTCTACCACTTGAGCCGAAGAGCTCAGGGACAGCACCCAGGTCCAGAGTTCAAGCCCCACAACTGACAAAAAAGAATAGAAAAGAAAAATCTAGGGATCTGGAAGACCAAGACATGCCTGGGTGCCCACATTTGCCTCTCCGGGAATTGTAGCCCAGAGGCCTCAGCTAGCAGAGGCTGCTATCCTGAGGCCTACAGGTTCATAGCACACCCATTTAGTCACTCCCACTGGCTTGGAAGTCTCCTGTACTTTGCTCATCTTTTCCAAAAAGTATCTCTTTGTTCCTGGCTAAGTGACAGAGCTATGAACTGCATTGAGCATCCCTACAAGAGATGTAGCGGGCAAATTCCCCAGACCAGGCCAGTGCAGAACTCAGCATCTGAGTACAGAGCCCAAGGGGTTATGGGTAGTGGGAGGAACTTGTGTTTTGGCCTTAGACAGGCAAGACTGGTGATGTAGCCTGGCCCTTACTTCCATATGATCCTGGGCAGATATGTTCAGGGTATAGCTTTTTAGTTGTTGTTTTGGTTTTTGTTAAAAGGTCTCGCCTAGGGCAGAGACGCAGAAAAATGTTCCTTTCCCTCTTTGCCCCCTGTCTCACCCAATAAGAAGACATGTTCTGAGTCTCATTCTACTTCCGTTTTGGCCCTCTCTATCCCTAGCTACCCCTACATCAAGCCACCCATCAAGTCTCCACCACAGTCTGGCTGGGACTGTCATGGCTGCCAGTAATAGGAACATGGTCCAATGGAGCTGTCTGTGGAAGACAGTGCCTAGAGGATGGGAATGGACACAGCTCCAGGAAGCCAACACCATGCTGGTTCAGGGGCCACAGAACGGAGCCAGTGCCACTGTGTTTGTGCTCACGTAACTGAGCCCATGATGAGGGAATCACAGGAGCCTCAAGGCTGCTGGGCAGGCGAGCCTTGGCAGAATGGAGCAGCCGAGGCTGGAGCTTGTCTTGAAGGGCTTGTGTGTTCCTGTGTGTATCTGTGTGTGCATGCACTTGTGTACTGCACTTGCTTGTGAGGATCTCTCGAGTGCCAGGGGTGATGAAGAAGACCTCCAGCAGGGAGAGGGTTGGGAAGCAGGTCTGGGGAGCATGTGTGATGGGAGGGGAGAGGCATGGAAGCTCAGCCACACTGGTGGGACAGTTTCTAAGAATAGGCCTCAGGTCCATAAAGGAGAGAAGAGACAGGTTCTGGAACCCCTAAGTCCCAGGAAACCACCATTGTGAGTTAATGACTAGAGTTTATTACCCTCATTTTACAGATAAGGAAAGTGCATTTTAGAGAGGGGAAGTGACTTACAGGGGATCAAACAGCCAGTGACCCGCCCATGCTGTCTTCAGTGCCCGTTACCCACTGGGCACTGCCCAGACTGGGTTGTGTTAGCAGAGTCCTAGGGCCTCTGGGAAGTCTCTTCTCCTGCCAGCCTCAAGGTCAGCCAGCTCATCACTAGCCACAGACGTCCCTCGGAAAGAGCCAGGCTTCAAGCCAGCCTGGTGTCCTTCTGGAGATTGGACACCCCCAAGACTCAAGAATGTGTGATCTGGGCTGGAAGTGTGTCCCAAGTGGTAGAGCTCCAGCCTTGAGCTGCGAGCCAAGGGAGAGCTGGAATGTGTGCCCGAGGGAGGAGGGCCCTTCTATGCACCCTGTTATATGCAAATCTTGACCTGTTGAACACACTCCCAGCCACATGGATTCCACCAGTGACATTCTGCTGTACCCCCTTGATCAGGATATTCGTCCTTTATCTTATTTTTAAATTTTCAGGTTGACAGTACAGACATCTATATTTCCTACTAGATAATGTTAGCAAGTATATCAGTAACTAGAGTTCACTATTTACATATAGAAAATTAACATTCATTGAAAACCACACATCTCACATGTATATTTGCCAGCGCCTTCTTCCATTTTCCAGAATGTTTATGAGGTTCATCCCTGTTGTGACTTGGCTTCTTTAGATGAACTTTTTCTTTTTCTTTTTCTTTTTTTTGGCCAGTCCTGGGGCTTGGACTCAGGGCCTGAGCACTGTCCCTGGCTTCTTTTTGCTCAAAGCACTCTACCACTTGAGCCACAGCGTCACTTCTGGCCATTTTCTGTATATGTGGTGCTGGGGAATCGAACCCAGGGCCTCATGTATATGAGGCAAGCACTCTTGCCACTAGGCCATATCCCCAGCCCCTAGATGAACTTTTTCTTTTGGAATCATTTTAGAGTGGCAGAAAAGTTGCAGAGATAGTACAGAGAAGTCCTGTTGTGTCCCACCGCATTTCCTGTGTTAATATCTTAAACTGTCAAACTAAGAAACATTGCCAGAAATTACCATTAGTTAGTGCCAGGCTTGATTAAGATTTCAAATTTTTTCCAGTCTTGCCCTTCTCTTCTTCTATAGGAGTCCCATGTGCTCTGCTCCTCAGACTCATACTCAGACTTGGATTATTTTAAGGAGCAGTGGTCAGGTGCCTGGTGGACAATCCTGTTAGGTTTGTCTGATGCTTATCATTAGACTGGGGTTTGAGTTTTTGGAAAGAATCCCCAGTTGAGGCGCTCTGCTCAGGGCTTCCTTTCAGGGTGTGAGCTGTGTAATTTTTTTTTATTTTTTTTATTTTTTTATTTTTTGGCCAGTCCTGGGCCTTCGACTCAGGGCCTGAGCACTGTCCCTGGCTTCTTTTTGCTCAAGGCTAGCACTCTGCCACTTGAACCACAGCGCCACTTCTGGCCGTTTTCTGTATATGTGGTGCTGGGGAATCGAACCCAGGGCCTCATGTATACAAGGCAAGCACTCTTGCCACTAGGCCATATCCCCAGCCCCATAAGCTGTGTAATTTATCCCCGCTCTTTCTCCCTCCTTCGTTTCTTCCCTCTCTCTCTCCTCTCCATCTCCGTCTCCTTCCCCCTTTGTCCTGTCTCCCTCCCTCTCTCTTCCCTTTCTTCCTGCCTCCCTCTCTTGGCTTTTCAGTGTGGCTTCTCTTTCTTGCTCATAGCTGCCACTCAGCCAGGCTTTCAATGTGGCATTTCGCTGGTTGGAGATGGAGACCACTGGACTTTTCTTTCTTCCTTAGACTGGCTTCAAATCTTGATCCTCCAGGTCTCAGCCTCCGGAGTACCTAGGTGTACAGTTGTGAGCCACCAGCACCCAGCAAGCTGTGTGATTTCAAGCTGATGTTATCCCTCAGCCCGTGGTTCAGTGTTTGCCAGGTTTCTCCACCCAAGGGTCTCTCTTTCTTCCTGCTCCCAAGCAGGAAGTAAGTGCCCGAGTCTAGCCCACCAGGGGCAGGGGAGTGGAAGAACTTTATGTATATGTTGTCTAGAATTGTTCCGAAAGGAATTTTTGTCTCTTCTCCCCTATGTATTTGTTAATTCACATTTGTGCTAACAGGTGCCTGGGTCAGATAATGTCCACAGGTGCTGTCGTGGCCCCTCTCCCCTCCCCCCTGGGGTAGACCTCCTCCAAGGTCTCAGGCAGTTTGGGCTGAGTAGGATTATAGATTTCCAGGTGTGTTTTGTAGGGAGTTTGACAAATCCTTGTTCCTCTCTGGGTCACCATGAGGTCAGTAGTGGGTCAGGCCGGGCAGTAGCATGGATCATTTATTTTGAAACACTTGCTTTGGCTAGAAGTGATAGGGCATTAAGCAAGTACAAGGCTCTGAGTTCAAACCCCAGTACTGAAAGAAAAAGGAAAAAGCTACCTCTCACAAGGGAAGGTTTGGGAGCAGGGAGTGGCTTTGCCCATTGGTGGCTTTTCATGGATAGGAATGGTGGTTTTGAGAATGCAGGGAGAGGACTTGATGGGTCTGGGTATAGGAGAGGAGTATTAGTAGCCTGAACTCTTGGATGGAGGTGGGGACCCAGACCCGTGGTGGGAGCAGGTTTGACTGGGAGAAGTGGGGGTCTGACTGGGTGGGCGTGCCTATGGGCACCGAGAAGTGAGATACACAGGCCACTGGGTACACGAACACCAGTTCTGAGGCCAGAGCTTGGAGTGGAGATATAGACCTGGAGGTGGGCAAGAGGAAGTGGGGCCCAGGCATCTGCTGAGGGGCAGGGAGGTCTTCCAGGCTCTGAGGGGAGATGAGAACTTGGCTCTTGGTGCAGGGATAGCCTGGGACACCGGTGGAGATGTTGGGCAGGGCCTCTTTGGTCACCCAGCACCTGTTTAACCCCACTGGGAGCCCCGTTCAGTTTCTCATTCTCTTCCCTAGATCCTGCTCATATCTGACTACTTCTACGCCTTCCTGCGGCGGGAGTACTACCTCACACACGGCCTCTACTTGACTGCCAAGGACGGCACGGAGGCCATGCTTGTGCTCAAATAGACCTGGCTGGCACAGGGCTGTACAGACCTCAGAGGGGACAGACCAGAGGCTGGGCCAAGACTCCCCCATCCGGAGTTGCCAGCAGGCAAGACCTCAGGCAGAAGAGGTTCAAGTCCAGGGTCACAAATCTCTAGAACCAAAGGGCATCCTTGCTGGGAGCAAGGCCCATGGGGAGCACCTCTGAGCACCCTTGGACCCTCACTTTGTGGCCTGCACACCGAGGAATCCCCTTCCAGGCAGGAGGGGCGAGCAGGTGAGCAAGGCTTAATAGGTTATGGCTTCTTAATAAATTTTTTGTTATGAAGACTGTGGGACCATATTGCACTCACAAGGGGGTGAGCAGGTCCGTTATTCTATGTGGCACCCTACAGGCATATGTGGGCCCCTAAAAGGAACCAGAAGTCCATAGAACACAAGTCTCCTGGTGATTGCCATTGATGTGGTGGGCAGTCCCCTGCACCCTCCCTACTCCCAAGGAAACAGCGGGACACAAAGGGCCAGGCAGGCCTGAGCAATCTTTATTCTGCAGAGGGACAAGGACCATGTGGAGACCAAGGGAGCCAAGGGCCAGTCTTTCAGGGGTGGGCAGGTCCAGGCAGGGGCAGAGCCTCAGGTGAGGGAGGGGCAGGTGGGCAGACAGGCATGGGCCTAAAAAAAAGACAAATCACACAGCAAGGGTGCTGAGGGTTGCTCCTCCCCAACCCCCATCCCAGCCAGCACCCAGAGAAAGAGGAGCAACCTAAACATGACTGGCCCAGGTTGGCTGGTGCCCTCTAGCTAGGGGGCCACATCCCTGCCCAGCCCACCAGGGGCAAGGCAGCGCAGTTCAGGAGCCAGCGGCTCCCTTGGCAGAGCCTGACCCAGACCCCCACGCCCAGACCAATCCCTCCCTACTGCTGGCTCAGAAGCCGAAGGTTTCCTGGGAGGCGTAGACCATGTAGAGGAAGCCATCCTCGTCTTTCTCCTGCTCGTAGATGTCCGCAATGGGCGTCGACACGCTCACCATGCTGTGCTGGTTCACCAGCAGGAAGAAGGCCTGCGTGGGGTTCAGCTGCAGGCGGCGCCTGCAGGTCAGGAGGGCAGGGTGGGTGAGGAGACAGCCTGCTGGGCCTGGTTCTGACCCACCCCTTCCTCAGAGTAATTCCAGCCTCCCCTCCCTTCCCCCCTCCCGCCCATCCCAGCCCCTTCCCCTGGCTCTCCCCCGCCCCCCCCCATCTGACCCCGACTGGACGGTGACCTTCCCCAGCCTCCCAGCCCCTGCCTCTGGCTTCACCCCATCCGAGGCCCCCTCGCCGCGGCCCACACACCGGATGATCTTGACCAGCTCGCTCATGTTGACATGGTCCGGGACCAGAAATTTGGTCTTGTCCAGGACGGGCAGCTGCTTCTCGCCCTTGTAGCGCTCGATGATCACCTGGGTGGGACGGGCCGGGACAGCGTGAGGCCGGGGCGGGGCCGGGGCGGGGCCTCGGCAGGCGGGGCTGGGGGCGCGGGACTCACCGGGATCTTGCTGGGGTGCTGGTCCCGGATCTGCTGCACCTCCTTACAGCGGTCGGCTGCGGACGGCAGGCAGAGGGGGTGAGGCCCTCCGCGACCTCCCCGGCTCCGCCCCGCCCGTGCCGGGGGCGGCTCCCGGCCCGCCCCGCCCCGGCGCCCGCCCCCAGGCCCCTCGGGCCCCGGACCTAGTAGGGAGCAGGGCGGCCCCCGTCGGGCCTAGTGCCCTCTCCGGCAGGGGTCAGTGCCTGACGTCATGCGGCTGACATCACCAGCGGCCGTCGGGGTCGGCCGGGGCCCCCCCAGCCCGACCCCCCTCGCGGGTCTCCCTGGGCCTCACCGAAGCTCCGCCGCTGCTTGAAAGGCCGGTCCGAGGGCATCGCGCGGGCCCGGCGGGGCGCGCAGCCGGGTGTCCGGGGCGCGCGGCTCGGGGCTGGGGCTGGGGCTGCGGCTGGCGCTGCGGGGACTCCGGGGCCGGCGCTCACGGGCTCGAGGCTCGCGCTGAGCCCGGCGGCGGCGGCGGCGGGAGGTAACTCGCCCGGGTGACGTCAGGTCACAACATTCCTTAAAGGGGAGGCCGGAGCGCCGCTCCCATTGGGCCGACGTAAAACCCGCCCGCCCGGACCCGTGATGTCACGGCGCAGAGAGCCTGGATTCACGGCGCGGGACGCGAGGGGGCGGGCGAGGGGCGCGTCACAGTCTCGTGACGTCACGGCCCGCGCCGGCCGAAGTGAGGCGGGTTGGGGGGCAGCGGCCCGGCCTCCAGTCTCCGAACCCCGACATCCGACCGCGGGCTCGGAACCCGCGGAGCCCCGCCGCCCGGAGGCTCCGCCCAAGGCCGCCGCCGAGCTCAGCGCCGAGAGCCAGGGCCGCGGGAGGCGGGAGGGCGGCGGAGACCGACGGGGAACGCGGGGCTTCGGAACCGCAGCAGCCTCGGGCTCAAAGGGTGAGGCGGATTAGACTCGGGGAGAGAAAACGGCCTGCGGGGAGCCGGGAGGGGCGAGGGGCGGGCCTGGTGGACTTCCAAACGGGCTCGACGGCCAGGATGGACCGAAGCTATCCGGGCGCGGGGAGCGTGGCGCTCCGGGGACGGCGGCGGGTTCGGGGCATCACGCCCGGGTGCCGCGGGCGCCGGCAGCTTCGTTGGGGCGCGGGGTTTTAAGTATGTGAATAGTGACCCCTCACCTCTGTTGAGAGACCCTGCTGTCCGCGGGGCCCCCGGAACGCAGCTCCGCCCCAGGCCAGGGATCCCGCGGTTTCTTCAGACCACTGCTGTCAACCAACTGTGCATCCGTGAACTCGAGAATTAGGGAGAGCCAGACACCCGTGGCTCACCTCTGAAATCCTAGTGCGGTTCGAGGCCAACCCGGTAGGGAATTGGGTGAGCCGCTTATCTCCCTCTATCACCAGTTAACCTCCAAAAAGCCAGAAACGTGGAGTTGTGGCTCCAGAAGTAAAGCGCTGCCCGGGGCGAAAGCCAACAAGGGACAGCTCCAGGCTCTCGGTTCAAGCCCGGCGCTGGAACTAGGAAAAGAGAACTAATGACTGGGGGGGGGGGGGGTGGAATAAAAGATAAAATGTCCTAGAGTTAGTAAAGACCATGGCTGAGAGTTTTAGAGAATATGTTTCCGCAACCAGGAACACTGGGTGGTTCACTTCTGGGACACAGAACGTGCAGGACTGGAAATAGCAGCAATAAAATGAATATGTCCTAGGGAATTTGATATGTTTGGGAGAAAACTACAGATACTGATCATTGGCCTAGTTAAGTGTGTATTTCAAACTCCTAACAGGGATCACTAAAAGTTTAGAAATGCAACATGTAATGGTCAACACATGAAAAAAATGGCCATAAAGGGTATTAAAAATAGAGAGCAGACAAACTTGTAATACTAGCTACTCAACAGGCTGAGATCTGAGGATCATGGTTCAAAACCAACCCAGGCAAGAAAGTCTGTGAAACTCTTACCTCCAATTAACCCCACAAAATGAAGTGATGCTGTGGCTCAAAATGGTAGAGTACTAGCCTTGAACAACAACAACAACCACAAAGTTCAGGAACAGTGCCCATGCTCTGAGTTCAGGCCCCACAACTGACAAAAACAACCTCCATTTCCAATTAACCAGCAAAATGCCAGACAATGCAAGGCTCCAGTGATAGAGCTCCAACTGAACAGAAAAGCTAAGTTAACAAAGTCCTGAGTTCAAGCCCCTGTACCAGAGGATGTTTATTGTAAAATTTGATAGTAAGAAATTGGAACTCTCCTAAGTTTATTTATGTACTATATAGTTTGGACTCATTTAAATATCATGCTCCTGTAGCGGCATAGCCTCTTGTTGCAGTGTCATGGAGAACAGGCATCAGCAAACTTTTGGAGTCAAAACAGTAAAGTTGAAGCCTTGCAGCTAACAAGGTCTCTGGCTGACAACCACTTGGTTCTGCTGAGACCTTAAGGCAGCCTCAACTTGCATGGCACGGGCAACCCAATAAAACTTTGTGGAAACAGCCTGAGGGTCTCAGTTTCCTTTAAAGGTAGAGCTGTGTCACTGTGAACAGACCTCACCAACCATGAGCAGGAGGCTGTGATCAGAGCCACTGAGGGCGATCAGAGGAGCTGAGGGCGTGGAAGAACTGGGTCAGCCAGCCTTGGGTAAGAGGTGACACCAGTCTCTAGTCAGACCCAACCCTGAGCCCTGGGTGGAGAGGGGGAGGAGGGCCAGTCCTCCAGCCCCAAGGCTACATGTGGTCTTCCTCTTATCTGCCACTTGCAGGCTGAGCCTGCCAGTCCCCCTGCTCCCAGCAGCCTGGGCTGCCCCTCTTCACTGAATCTACAGGCCTGGCCTTTCCTTGATGTTACCTGAATGTCTGACAAATGCCTCGACCTTGACCAGCCCAGAACAAACCAGTGGGCTTTCCCTAAAAGGTCCATCAACTGTAGGCTTTCCTGTCTGTCTTTTAGGTCCTAAATCTTGTAGTCTCCCCCCTCTTGTCCCCTCACCTAGTCCATCCTCAGATCCCATTAGTTCTACCTGCAAGCAATGCCTCCTCTCAGTGGTGCCCCCTCAGCCCTTGTGTGCCTGGGGGTCATACTAGGAATCAAAGGCCCACGTTGCCAGTCCCCCTAGCCTCATCTACCCACTCCCTCTCTTGTCCTAGGGCTTGAACTCAGGGCCGAGGCACTGTTCCTGGCTTCTTTTTGCTCAAGGCTAGCACTCTGCCACTTGAGCCACAGCTCTACTTCTGGCTTTTTCTGTGTTTGGGTGCTGAGGAATCAAACCCAGGGCTTCATGTATGCTAAGCAAGCACTCCACCGCCAAGCCACATTCCCAGTCCCCCTCTCTTTGTGACTGCAGCCTGGACTCTTCTTTCCCAGGGTCCTGTGTGCAGCTCACACCACCTTGGGAGCTCTATGTGGCTCCATGTGGTCTTATTTTTCAGCTCTCTTCATCATTTCCTCCTTCTCCCTCCTTAATCTTGTTCTCTACTTATTTTTCTGCTGAGTGGTTATCACCTGATAAGCTTTTAATTTGTTTTTGAGGGCTACAGATGGAAACCAAGGCCTCACCGATGCTAGCCATAGGCTCTACCATTGCCTAACATCCTCAACCCCTGTATAATCCTAAAGCACTTTATTTAGACAGCGTTCAATACCTAATCATACAAGTGTGAGACCACAAGCATTCTTGTACTAGCATTCCTGAGGCCCTAGTAATACACACACACACACACACACACACACACACACACACACACACACACACACACAGGTGTGGCATACATCTGGAATTCCAGAGCCTGAAGAAGTAGGAGGATAGATCCCACTTAAAAAAAAAAAATTTATTTTCCCCATCTGACTTCTGCATCTTCATTTATGTTTGTTTATGTATCGCCAGCCCTGGGGCTTGAACTCAGGGCCTGGCCATTGTCTCTGAGCTTCTTTGCTCAATCAAGGCTAGCACTCTACCCCTTGAGCCACAGCACCACTTCCAGCCTTTTCTGTTTATGTGGTGCTGAGGGATCAAACCCAGAGCTTCATGCATGCCAGGCAAGCACTCTACCACTAAGCTACATTCCCAACCCTGTATCTCCATTTTTTGCTGCACTTCAGAGCAAAGACCAGTTCATTCTCCCCCACTTGACTTTTCACATGCATTTCAGTCCGTTTAGGTTCTTTTTTTCCTTTGGGGCAAAATTTAATAGCACTGGTTGTTAAGTTTGACAAACACACACATCCATGTGATACCCCTTATCTTATCAAGGAGAACATGCCAGGGTGAGCCTGAAATTCCAGGCTGTGATACCCTCAAAAGGACTGGGAGTTTGGAAAGCCTCCTCCCCTCATACTCTGAAGGCTGAGAGTTTCCGGGAAAGGCCAATCCATCCTGCTCAATGGAAATTCAGATTTCTATCCTGGGTGTGGGCTAACTCCACCCTAAACTGTAGACTTAGGTTTATGCAAATTGTAAGCTGTTTACTGTTTAGCTCTCCTTCCCAGAATAAGGATGTTGTAAGGTTTATTAAAGTAGGTAGCCGATAAAGGAGAATACCACGTGGTATTCAGGCAGGAGAGAAAAGTTTATTCCCAAACTGCTGGCCTGTGGCGGAGATGATGCATGGCTGGAGAGAAGGGGTGACCCCACCCCATGCCCAGCCCCGCCTTTCATCTACCACCTATGTACAAAAATATTGTTGCAGTTTGTACCGTACTGCCTGCACAAGACCAGCTGTGAAGCTGGCAGACGGCTGCAGGTCCCCTGGTACTGAGTCTGGTCTCATAGCCTGGCTCCCCCGGCGGCGGGTTGAGGAGCGCCCCAGGGATGGTGCTGGGTGTCTAGTCCCAGCACTCAGGAGGCTGAGGTGGACTTTAGGAGTTTGAGATCAACCTGAGCGACATAAGCAAGATCTACCTTAAGAATAATTTTTTAAAAGATACAGCACACAAATATGGCTGCTTCTGTTTCAGGCTGTGAGGAAGGCCAGGCCCTGGCTGCCCTCTCTGGGCTGGCCTACAACTTCGCAGCACCTACAGCCGAGCATCTTCCCCTGAGCTGATGCCACAGAGGACATCTGTCTTCCTTCCTTCCTTCCTTCCTTCCTTCCTTTCTTCCTTCCTTTTTCTTTCTTCTCTCTTTCATGTCAGTCATGGGGCTCGAACTCAGGGCCTGGATGCTGTCCCTGGGCTCTTTTACTCAAGGCTAACGCTCTACCACTTTGAGCCACAGCTCCACTTCAGGTTGTCAGGTGGTTAACTGGAGATCAGAGTCTCATAGACTTTCCTGCCCGGGCTGGGTTTTGTTAGCATTTCCCTAGCCTCAGGTCCTCAGCTCCTCCCACTAGCCCCCAGATCCACTCATACCTAATGAGCCACTCCTACTCACTACCTAACTACTTCCCCTTTACCCCCAGAGAGAGAAGCTGCCACCTGGATAAGGTGCAGATGCCATGTAGCTCCCTCTCCCGTGGGAACTAGGGCCCCAGTAATAAACCTCCTTATGAACCCTTCTTCTCCTGTCTGTGATTATCTCCACATGGTCCTCTGCTTTCAGGTTTGAGCCTTGATCCTCAGATCTCAGGCTCCGGAGCAGCTAGGATTACAGGCAGGAGCCACTTGTGCCTGGCTCACGGGACCTCCCTCCCTCCCTTTCTTTCTTTTTTGTTGTGGGGATTGGACTCAGGGCCTAGGCACTGTCCCTGAGCTCTTTTTGCTCAAGGCTAGCGCTCTGCCACCTTGTGCCACAGCACCACTTCTGGCCGTTTTCTATATATTTGGTGCTGGGGAATTGAACCCAGGGCTTCATGTATAGGAGGTGAGCACTTTACCACTTAGGCCATATTCCCAGCCCCAGACTGCTTCTTGACAGGATGAATGAGGCCCTTCTGTGTGGGTGCACCACTTTACTCATTCTCCCATCCATAGACTAGCACATCGCCATAAGCATTCCCATCACATCTTTTGTGGCCATGTTCTTTAGTTTCCTTTGCACACATACCAAGGTGAATACTGGTCTAGGGAGCAGGTATGGCTTTACTCTTAAGTTACCATCCCTTTTATTCTAAAACGCTCTTCTATATTAGATGCTTATCAACAATAGTTACAGTTGCCTTGCACCCTGGTCAACACGTAGTGTTGTCATTCTTTATATTTTAGCCATGGTAGTGTGTGTGCATGGATTCTGTGGTTTTAAACTTACTATGCCAGACTATTTCAAGTTTTTATTTTTCTTCTTCCAATGAAAATACAAGCCCCCTGGGCTGGGAATATGGCCTAGTGGTAAAGTGCTCGCCTCGTATACATGAAGCCCTGGGTTCGATTCCTCAGCACCACATATATAGAAAAAGCTGGAAGTGGCGCTGTGGTTCAAGTGGCAGAGTGCTAGCCTTGAGCAAAAAGAAGCTAGGAACAGTGCACAGGTCCTGAGTTCAAGCCCCAGGACTGGCAAAAACAAAAAACAAAATACAAGCCCCTAACAACAGGTTTGTTTATTCTCCGTGTGTGCAGTGCTGGGGACTGAACTGCGGGCCTTGCCCACGCTAGGCAAGGACTGCCTCTCACAGTGTGCCCTCCCCCGCCCCACTCCCACCCAGCTGCTGCCCGTGGCAGTGGTGACCTCTCCTTGCCGTGTGACCTTGGGTGGGTCACACATCCTCTCTGAGCTGTCTGCGCCTTACACGCTGGCAGAGACAGAACTGGGTCCACAGTAGCTTTGCCACTTGCAGGATAATCAAGCAATGTCCTTCTCCCCAGGGTCTCTGTCCGCAAAGTGGAAACACATCCCTTGTGAGTGGGGGTCAGGAAGGCGCCCGGGCCCAGCGGGCGCAGGCATCAGTGGGACTAACTTCAGCAGGGCTGCGGGGTGGCCTGAGGACCTGAGGACGGTGAAGAGGGAGGGCGAGGAGGACGCCATTACCTCTGAGTCATTGCCTCTGAGTAAGTTCCTGTTTACAGATGCCAAGTGGAGTTTTCCAGGGATGGAGGGAGGGACAGAGACCCGCCAGGGCGGCACCTCCAGCCCACCAGGTCAGGCCTGGCCTGGCCCTTTCCCCTGGGTCTTCTCCCTGTCGCCCTCCTCATGAGCCTGTCTAGGTCTAACCCCACTTTCCCCAGCCACAGGGTCCTGGAGCGCCCATCCTCCAAGCTGGCAGTCACCTGAGGGGCTGCCTTCCCGGCCGCTAGACTCCGCTGGGGCCCGCCCCCGGCTGCCCTCCCCCCATGTCCAGCCTCTCCTGCCCACCTGGGAGGCTGCCTTGCAGGCTGGCGCTCCTCGAAGTCCACACATGCCGAGAAGGGCACTCTTGGCCTCAGCTCTGGGCATCCGGTTGTTCCACCTGCACCTGTGTCATCGCCGAGGCCGATCCCCCTCCCTTCAGCCTGCCGAGCGCGGCCCCGCCCTCTTGCCCTCACTCTAGGGCTGAGCAGGGCCCTGGCTCCTCAACCTGCATCTCAGTCAATGGCGGGGTGCACACCTATCATCCCCAGCAATACAGGGAAGCAAGTAGGAGGACTGAAGATCAGGCCTTTCTGGGCATAAAGCGTGACACACTACTTTGCAAACTCAAGGTCCCGAGTTCAAATCTCAGCACTCTGGGGCAGGGGAGGAGAAGCACAGACAGTACTGTCTTTGCTTTAAATCTCCCTCTCCTGCACCAACAACGTACTGGGAGAAGAGCAGCAGCGCTTTGGCATTGGCCCTGTGTGGGTGACCAGATACAGTCGTTAGGATTCGCCAGGAGCTGAGTGAGACCAGGGCTCTCAAGCAACACATTTGTCCTGGGGGGGAGGGGGACACTTGGAAACGTACCTCTTTGGGCCTTGAAAGTGTTTGCAAGGGAAAATGGTTTTCAGGGAAGGATCTGTCTTCAAGGGGGCACCTGGCAGAGACGCCCTTCATTTAACAAGACGCCCACCCTGTGTCACGACAGCCCAGGTTTACTAAACCAGCCTGGAAATCCCTGAGCCCAACTGATAAAAGAGCAGCAGCAGAACCGATTAAAGGCACCAAGTGTCAGAACAAAATGGGGGGGGCACTTCATCCTAAGTCAAGCGTGAGCCGGCCCCCCCATATGTGTGTGCACCACAGGTACCCCCAGCTTGGAGCTGCTCAGCCTCTGCCACGGCTGCCATCCTTCAGGGCCTGCATGCCCACCACCTTGCCTTGGCTGTGCTTAAGAAACTTTTCTGTTCTCTACCTTGATGTGTCCTAAAATGACGATGAGGATCTTTTGCTACAGGGTCACAGGCTTGGTCCGGGAGCCTGTTTGGGGGCCTCCTGCCTGGAGCCTCCAAGTCCAGAAACACAACCAGCAAGTGGGCCTGTGCCTGCCCCTCCCCGCCCTCCTCCAGGCCCCTGCCTGTGCCCCCACTGCCTGCTCCTTTGCACCCCATTTTCTGAGGAGTTGATCCCATTTCCAAGAATTGCCTCGGGTCGTGGGTGCCAGCCTCCCTTGCTCCTTTTGTAACTAGAACAAGCTGATTGTGGCAACACATACACACACGTACACACACACACCATATCCATCTGAAACCCGCATTTTTCCCATTCTCCTCACATCCACTTCCTTCTGGAAATTCAGCTTCTGTGGCGGAGGCTGTGGGCTCTGTGTGTCCTTGGGAGCCATGCACGCAGCTCCAGGAGTTCGTGCCCCAGCCTCCCCTCAGGAATGGCAAGGTGATTCCACTTGGGTCCATGAAACACCAATGCATTTGTCTGGGGCTTCTGGGAAATCTTGAAGATCCTTCTCTGCCTCCATCAGCTGCCTGGAATTTGAGTGTGATATCCAGGGCACCAGCAGCTCTCTTGAATAAGGACAGGGGTCCCTTTGGAGGTGGTGGAAATGAAAGTTGAAAAAAACTTGAGTCCTGGACTGCTGACCAGGTCAGCTCTTGCATCAAAGTCCCCGTTATTCTCAGTTTCCTGCAGCTGAACTGTACCCTAAATGAAACAGCTTCTGTGACTGGCTTTCCTGGACACTGCTCTGAGCAAGGTCCCATGGCACCCCGAGGGGCCCAGGGGATACCTTTGGAGCACAATTCTCCATGTTCTGAGAACTTCCGCCTTTCACCCTGGCAAACAACAGGTAGGAGACTGAAGACAGAACCCTATTACTCACCATGCACAAAGAGTAATTCAAAATGGGTCAAAGATCTAAACCTGGGCTGGGAATGTGGCTTAATGGAAGAGTGCTTGTCTAGCATGCACAAAGCCCTGGGTTCCATTCCTCATCATCACATAAACAGAAAAAGCTGGAAGTGGCGCTGTGGCTCAAGTGGTAGAGTGCTAGCCTTGACCAAAAAAGAAGCCAGGGACAGTGCTCAGGCCCTGAGTTCAAGCCCCAGGACTGGCAAAGAGAGAAAGAAAGAAAAAGACTGAAATGGAATGGAAAAAAACCCTTTCCAGCTATTCATCGGATAAAGGATTAATACTTAGAATATATAAAGAACTCCAAAACTTAAACACAATAAATGAGCAAATAAATTGAGTTCTTAAAGAGGTGTGAATAACAAATACATGAAAGGTTCAACATCCTTAACCATAAAGAAAATACAAATCAAAACTACATTGCAATTCCATCTCACCCCATTGAGAATGGCCATGATCAAGAAAAGAAAAAAACTTGTGGATAGGGACAGGAGGGGGAAAATGGGAGAGAATGAAGGGGTGACATTGAGGAACATTATACTCATAACCTGACATTGAATTTAACTTTGTACAACTACATCATTAATGATAATAAGATAATAGAAAAGAAAGAAAATTGGGTGGCGCATGCCTGTCATCCTAGCTGCTCAGGAGGATGAGATCTGAGGATCTCTGTTCAAAGCTGTGAGACTCATCTCCAGTTGAAGACCAAAAAGCCAGAAGTGGAGTTGTGGCTCAAGTAGTAGAGCACTAGCCTTAAGCAAAAAAGCTCAGGAACAGTGCCCAGGCCCTGAATTCAAGGCCCAGAACAGGCACAAAAAGAAAGGAAAACAGGAAGTTGTGCTGTGGCTCAAGGGGTAGAGGCCTTGAGCCAAAGAAGCTCAAGGACAGTGCCCAGGCCCTGACTTCAAGCCCTAGGACTGGCAAAACCAAAACAAAAGCAAAAAAAAAAAAAAGAGTGGGCTGGGAATGTGGCTTAATGGTAGAGTGCTTGCCTTGCATGTGTGAAGCCCTGGGTTCCATTCCTCAGTACCACACATACAGGAAAAGCCAGAAGTGGCACTGTGGCTCAAGTGGTAGAGTGCTAGCCTTGAGCAAAAAAAAAAAGCTCAAGGATAGTGCCCAGACCCTGAGTTCAAGCCTCAGGACTAGCAAAAAAGAAAAAGAAAAAAAAGAAAAGGAAAACAATGGGACAGGGAGCGGGAGGGGATCCTTACCCAATGCTGGTTGGAACTAAATTAGTGCAGCCACTATGGAAGTCAGTATGGAGGTTCCTCAAAAAACTAAAAATAGAACTACCAGATGATCCTGCTCCACCACTCCTGGGCATAAATCCAAAGGAATGTAGCTCCATCCAAATACAATGGAGGCATCTGCACACCCATGTTTATAGCAGCCCAGTTCACAATGGCTCTACATGAGATCAGCCTTAGGTGCCCATCAACTGAAGGATGGATGTTAGAATAGAGGGGGAAGGGAGATGCTGGAGGTAAATAAGATCAAAATTTTATATATATATATATATATATATATATATATGTGTGTGTGTGTGTGTGTGTGTGTGTGTGTGTGTGTGTGTGTGTGTATGAAAATAACAAACCCACTAAAAACTGCTCAAAAGGGAGGATGGAAGAAGGAAGGGGATTAGAAAGAGTAATCTGGGCTGGGAATGTGGCTTAGTGGTAGAGTGCTCAGCTAGCATGCATGAAGCCCTGGGTTCAATTCCTCAGTACCTCATACACAGAAAAGGTGCTGTTGCTCAAGTGGTAGAACAAAAGTCAGCCTTGAGCAAAAGAAGTTCAGGGACAGTGCCCAGGCCCTGAGTTCAAGCCCCAGGACTGGCAAAACAAAACAAAACACCATGGAAACCAGGCACCAGTGGCTCGCCTGTGATCCTAGCTACTCAGGAGGTTGAGATCACAGTTGAAAGTCAGCCCAGAAAAGTCTGTGAGACTCTTATCTCCAATTAATCACTAAAAAAGCTGGAAGTGGAGCTGTGGTTCCAGTGGTAGAGAACCAGCCTTGAGCACCAAAGCTCAGGTACAGCCACAAAGCCCTGAATCCAAGCCCCAAGACCAAAAAAAGTAATAAAGGGTAGAACTTGCTCAAAGGACATTAGATGCATGTGTGGAATTATCACACCTTCTTTCTACAATTCCTTAACACATCCAGTGTGGACAGCAGAACCAGTGTGCCCATGTGTGCAGTGTAAGCTCCGTCCCAGAGGGCTCCATGCAGATGCACCCCCACTTCATTAAGTCTGCACCCAGTTGCCTGGGTAGCCAGCAGACCTGGAGGCAGTTAGCTCCCCCTTCCTTGAGGTCACATCCTAATCCACCTGGCCACCCTCTCCTCCCGCTCTAGATAAAGCAGGGCCAGATGGGGATCCTTCTCTCCAGCCATGTATCATCTCGGCCACAGGCCAGCCGTTCAGTAATAAACTTTTCTGTCCTTTCTGAATACTGTGTGGCGTTCTCCTTTACCCGCTACCTCTGTTGAAAGCCTAATGCAGGTCCCCTCATCTGGCCAGCACATTATTAGACACACTGGCATCGGGCAGGCCACTTCCGAAATGCTGATGCTCTGCTTCTCAGGCCCCAGACACCAGCACGTCCTTACAGGGTGTGTGTGCGCGCGCGCGTGAGTACCAGGTGCTGCAGCCTGAACTTAGGGCCTTGCATTCTTGCTTAGCTTTTTTGCTAGTGGCTGGCATTCTAAAAAAAAAAAAAAAGCAGGTTGCAGTCCTCCTTCTTATACTTCCCATATAGCTGGGATGACAGGTGTGTGCCACCAAGCAAATTTTATTTTTGGTGAGATGGAGGTCACATGAACTTTTTGCCCAGGTGTAAAACCGATTTCAATCCTCCAAGATCTTAGCCTCTAGCCTAGCTAAGACTACAGGTGTGTGCTACAATACCTGGCTAGTTTTCTTGCTTATTTCAGTAGTTCCCTGAGAAGGGGTAGATGGGTGTACACAAACACATGTAGCCTTGTTAAATCGGGAAATAAAAATATTTAGTTTACACTTGTCTGACAGAATAATTGGGAAGAGCAATGTAGTTGGGAAGTGGCTTGTATTATTTGTGTAGGCCGTGCTGGTCTCAAGCGTCACCCAGGCTTTTCTTGAATCTCAGACCTCTGAGGTGCGAAGTCTTCTACTTTCTGGGGGTTCTGGCGATGCCTAGTGCTGTTCTAGTTTCTAATCTTGTGTCTAACTTGCCTACTGTGTTGTTCTAGGATTTCAAGATGATGGGGCTGCGCCTGAGTCTTTTTAAAATTCAAAGGCCTTTTGATTTAATGTATGCCCTTATTTCTGGGACTTTCTCTGTCGTTTGTCTATTACTTTCCTCCTAGTTCTCAGTCCTGGAACTCCTGCTTAAGGTTGAATATCCAAGATTGATTCTTTAAATTTATTAGGTCTAGAGCATGGCTTAAGTGGTAGAGCACTTGCCTAGCGAGCTCAAGGTCCTAAGTCCAAACCCTAGTACTGCTGATTTAAAATGTTTTATTTTTATTTTTGGCCAGTTCTGGGGCTTGGACTCTGGGCCTGAGCACTGTCCTTGCTTCTTTTTGCTCAAGGATAGCACTCTACTACTTTGAGCCACATCACCACTTCCAATTTTCTGGTGGTTAATTGGAGATGAGTCTCACAGACTTTTCTGCCTAGGCTGGCTTTGAACCATGATCTTCATATTCATCTCCTAAGCAGCTAGGATTACAGGTGTGAGCCACCAGTGCCCAACTCCTTTGTGTGTGTGTGTGTGTGTGTGTGTGTGTATTTGGATCGTGGTGCTTGAACTCTGGGCCTGGGTGCTGTCCCCAAGCTCTTCAGCTTAAGGCTGACGCTCTACCACCTGAGCCACAGCGCCCCTCCCTTCATACTTTGAATTGCTCCAGTATTCTCCCATGTCTGAACTCAACCAGGGCCTAGGGGACTCCATCAATGGTCTGCACCCTGGTAGGTGGCCCAGGCCTCTCTCTCAGCATCTGTGACTGAGGGGCTGGGCGGGGCCTGAGCAGGTGTTTGCGTTGTCCTCACAAGGAGGATGCTTGTCATTCTGTCTAGATGAGGTCAGCACAAAGTAGACACTTGCATCTGCTTGAGGATGGACACACAGAGCAGCTTCCTGTTCCAAGTCTACAGGAGACTTGGGATGAGCAGTGTGCTCCTTTACCTAGCATGGAAGAGGCATTCAAAACCCCAGAGAGGGCTGGGAATATGGCCTAGAGTGCTCGCCTCGTATACATGAAGCCCTGGGTTCGATTCCTCAGCACCACATATACAGAAAATGGCCAGAAGTGGCGCTGTGGCTCAAGTGGCAGAGTGCTAGCCTTGAGCAAAAAGAAGCCAGGGACAGTGCTCAGGCCCTGAGTCCATGCCCCAGGACTGGCAACAAAAACAAAACGAATAAAACCCCAGAGAAGGAAGACACGCTGGCAATCTTTCATCTTACCTTTTGGAGAAAGCCAGGAACGACCTACTTATTCATTTTGTTGTTGTTTTGTCAGTCCTGGGGCTTGAACTCTGGGCCTGGGCACTGTCCCTGAGCTCTTTAGCTCAAGGCTAGCGCTCTACCGCTTGAGCCATATCGCCACTTTCGGTTTTCTGGTGATCAACTGAAGAGTCTCACAGACTTTCCTGTTCAGGATGGCTTTGAACTTGATAATCAGATCTCAGCCTCTGAGTAGCTAGGATGACAGGCATGAGCCACCCAGCCCTGGCTTAGAACAACCCATTTGTAGGTAGTTCAGCACGAGCTTGGCCTCACCTGCGTGTTTGTTATCTCCAAAGCCTGGTCCCTTGAGGGGACCCTAGGGGACACAGGACAAGGTGAGACTACAGCCCGGGGCCAATGCAGGGGAAGGAGCTTCGAGGCAGAGGGGGTGAAGCCAAGATGGGCCTCTCCACTTAGAGGGAGGAGGTGGATCAACAAAGGAAAACCAAAAAGGAAGCGTGGAGGGGCACATCTTGGAAAATTCATGAAAAATGAAGGCAAAGCCCAAGTTCTGCTTTTGGCACATGCCAGATGTGGCAACCGTGAACTTTCCTCTCTCCCCTCCCCATGTGGAGGGCACAAGGTCATGGCCACTCCCCACTGTGCTCTAGTAGAGCAGCAAGGAAGAGAACAATCTAATCAAAACCAATTATACACTGGGCTTGTTTTTGTGGTTCTGGGGTTCAACCAAGGGCTGGTGCTCATCACTGGAGCCACACCCCTGGTTATTTTTAGGATAGGGTCTTACTTCCCTTCTAGGTGTGTGCATGGACTGCGACCTTGGGTAGGTAGGATTACAGGCGCTGAATGACGGACGGAGCATGTGGGTTTGTGTGTGTATGTGTGTGGTACTGAGGTTTGAACTCAGGGCTTTGTACCTGCTAGTGGCTCCACACCTGAGCCATACCTCTAGCCCAGAGCACAGAGCCCTCTAGCACAGAGTGCTGCTATTTTTTAAGTACAGTTGTTTGTGGCAACTGGGATAACACATGAACCACAGTGCCCAGCTTTTTATTGCTTGAGGTCTTGTGTGCTTTTCTGCTCACATGGCCTTGACCCAGGATCCTCCTGATCTCAGCCTCTCATGGAGCCAGGGCTAAAGGCATGAGCTTATATTAATGCCTGGCCAAATACATATGGTTTCTAAGTGGGGAACATGCCCAGGTAGGCATCTATGGTAGGCTTCATGCGGGAGGGTGGATGATCACTTGAAAGGGGCTCCCCTCAGGTGAAGGAGACCATCCAGGGATTCTGGTTTTTTGGTGGTGTTTTTTTTTGCCAGTCCTGCTGGGGCTTGAACTCAGGGCCTGAGCACTGTCCCACTCTACCACTTGAGCCACAGTGCCACTTCCAGCTTTTTCTATATATGTGGTGCTGAGGAATTGAACCCAGGGCTTCATGTATATGAGACAAGCACTTAACTACTAGGCCATATTCCCAGCCCCCATCCAGGGGTCCTATTTGAGTTGGAGAATTGTATTCCTGCTTGAGGCCTCAGGAGCTTCCCCAATCCCACCCTATCTCACCCTCCCCGGCCTATCCGGCCAAGCATATACCCAATAGTTCATCTTAAGGTATGGTGATGCTTTCAGGAGGCTCAATAGAGATCCCTTACTCCTTTCCCCAAGCAGTGCGACAGGAAAATCTGGGCAGAAGTGGGAAGTGATAAAAGGGGTTGGACGAGGCCAGGAACCAGGGCAAGCTCCACAGAGGAAGTGAGGCCACAGCACAAGGACAGCAGGCCTGAGGCCCATGAGCAAACACCATCTACCATCCAGTGCAGGAGTTTAGAATTCAGACCACTCATGGGGAGGCAGGGCCTTCCCACCCCAGTGTTTACAAACACAACAGCAGAGTAAGTGGCTTGGTTATTTTTAGTTACAGAAAAACAACCTTTCCAAAGGGCAACAGTGAACTGAAGGTCAGAAGGAAGCCATGTGGGAGTTTCTCCTAAGCTGCAGCTCCAAAGCCTGGAAGGGAAGGAAGAGCAGTGTCTGGGAGCTCTGGGGCCTGAGGGGGCGGGGAGATTACTCCCCCTGGTGGTAGTGGTGGGGGAGCTGCCAACCCACCCTTGGTCATTGGATTGGCTTATAAGGGATCTATGGTGATCTTTATGTTATGGTCAGCTGACATGATAATTCTTGGAGGGCATTAAATTAAGGAATGAACAGGGAGCCAAGAGTGGCTTATTCTGTTGGATTCTGAATCACAATCAGGAAATAGTCTTTATCTGCAAAAGAAAAAAATGAAAAAATAAATCACTAAATATGGAACGAGAAAAAAAACACAATACTAGAAAGCAAATAATTTCTTAGATCACTAACTACAAAATGCGGTTGGAAGAGAGAAGAAACCTTAATCAAAAGCATCAATGCCAAAGCTGCCTCCCCGGGCTAGAATCAGAAGAAACGCGTGCCTATTTCCTGTGGGCACCAGCCAGTGTGGCTGCGGGGAGAGCCTCTTTCTCAATGGACAGTGGTCACTCTGTTAATTGGCTGGATTTAAAAACTACCAAGGGAATAAACCTGTTGATCTGGTCTCCACCTTTTACAAAATGGGCCGCCTTTTTCTTCACCTCACCCCATGGAGACAATTTGAAAGGACACAGGAAGTTATTTGCTTCTTTTCCAATGATGCAATTCTCAGGAATCAGATCCTCCAAGAAGATGATGCTTTATTTACTAAGAGATCAGTCATCTGTTATTTGTCCAAGTAATTCACTTGTTACTGACTCTGCCATACACATGCTGTGATTAGTTTGTTTGTTGACTGATTGATTGTAGTGCTAGAGATGGAACCTTACCACTGGGCTCTATCTGTAGCCTGAAGTTCATTTACTGACTCAGGTTTGGGTAACCCTATGCAACACACATTTCCATTGTAGCGATGTTAAGTAAACCTGCCTGAGCTTAACAGAGCTGCCACTGAAGATCTGCTGAGGGCAAAGAGGCTGCAGAACGTGTGGGAGTTTGGTCTCACACCATCTATGCCTCTGATTCTAATGAGAATGCCAATTTGGGTTCTGTGGGTACACAGAACCTTTTCTTGCTACCTCAGCCATTTGAATCTCACTGCTGTACTCTGCCTAGGTTCTCTGTGACACTGCTTAGGATGAGCTTCCTCCTTGTCTTTTTTTGACAGTCCTGGGGCTTGAACTCAGAGTCTGGGCACTGTCCCTGAGTTTCTTTTGCTCAAAGCTAGCACTCTGAATTAGAGCCACAGTGCCACTTCTGTTTTTTTCTGTTTAGGTGGTACTGTGGAATCAAACCCAGGGCTTCATGCATGCTAGGCAAGCACTCTACCACTAAGCCACATTCCCAGCCCTCCTTTCTGGCTTTCTGGTAGTTTGTTGAAGATACAAGTTTCATGGATGTTCCTTCCTGGGCTGGCTTTGAACTGTGATCCTCAGATCTCAGCCACTAGAGTTTCTAGGAATTCAGGCATGAGCCACCAATGCCTGGCCTAAGCCTTTCATTTATTTACTGAATAAATATTTGTTTATGTGAACATGGAATTTACTGGCTAGTGAAGAAGACTGTTCAAAATGTATATAAGCAGCTACTGGTGGGGTGACCAGGAAGGGTGGCATGTGGGAGGGGCCAGTGTTTAAGGCCACCTCCGCATGGCAGGGCAGAAGGGGCCCTGAGGATGCCTCCTGTGGTCCCCACATCTGTAGGCTCCTCTAGGATGAGCATCTTGTCACCTCAAGAATGACTGTCAGGGCTGGGGATATGGCCTAGTGGCAAGAGTGCTTGCCTCGTATACATGAGGCCCTGGGTTCGATTCCCCAGCACCACATATACAGAAAATGGCCAGAAGTGGCACTGTGGCTCAAGTGGCAGAGTGCTAGCCTTGAGCAAAAAGAAGCCAGGAACAGTGCTCAGGCCCTGAGTCCAAGGCCCAGGACTGGCAAAAAAAAAAAAAAAAAAAGAATGATTGTCAGGCCTCAACACACACTTGTACTACACAGTCCCAAAGGCAAACTGGCCATTCCATGGAAAACAAAAGCAACAATCTATTTTTGTGCTGGCTGTTTGGTTTTGCTTAGAATTGCTAATTTTTTTCCCTTCAAATATAGCTTAAAAAATAGCTTTGCATCCCTCCACTTACCCCCATCCTTTGATGGCTCTCAAGATTCAGCTCTAACATTTCTGCATCTGGGAAGCCTTTGCAATGGCTCCAGGCAGACCTTATCATGCTCTCCCACAGTGTTCCTAATGTTCTTGGAATCTCCCGTGCCAAGGTGGCTGATCTGTGTTACCCCTGTGTGTCTTTCTTCCCCATTAGTCTAAGATTCCCAGCTGAGGCCTACAGTCACTATCAGGGTCTGCTGGGAGACACCTGTTGGCTAGGCAGTAAGGCACTGCCTCAACCCCTTAGGCCTTTCCTGCCAGGGCTTCCTGCGGGGCCACAGAACGTGCTGAGGGCGGCTCCTATGTGGGGAGGCAGAGGAAACCTTACCTGGTGCAACCATAATTTCATTTTTCTTGGAACGAATTCGAAGGAAGGTCAGGTCATTCTGGGGGTCAATTTCACGCACTGTGCTCCGAGCCTTCAAGATAAAGTTGTGCATGAGGCTGGCGTACTGTGTAGTGGTGGGATTGTCCATGGTACTCTTGATGGGAATGCCTGAGGGAAGAGTAGACAAAAACCAAGAAGGACATGGGGGCCCCTATCTGCCAAGATCCTGACTCCATACATGGATTGGCAGTTAACACTTAATGCTTTGTGACACGCACAGTGCTTAGACTTAGATATATCAGTGTCAGGCAGGCCCAGAACCCTCTGTGGGTGCTGTGGCCATCTTCATTTACCAATGAAGCAACAGGAGCCCTAAGTGAAAGGGTGAGCAGCCAACATGCTCACATCAGATGAGCACTGAGGCCAGGACCCTGGGCTCCACGGCAAGTCCTTTCCCAGGGCCACACTGCTGGACTGGTTCCAGTAACAAAAGGAGAGATGCTATTTCATAATGCTTGGAACAGGAGGGCAACAAGGGAGGAAGAAGAAAAAAACTGCCAGTAACTTATTGCCATTCCTTTTTTTTTAATGGTTGGTTGTGGGGCTTGAACTCAGGGCCTGGGCACTATCCCTGAGCTTTTGTGCTCAAGGCTACCATTCTACCACTTGGAGCCACGTCAGGTTTTCTGGTGGTTAATTGGAGATAAGAGTCCCACAGACTTTTTCCTGCCTGGGATGGCTTTGAATTGTGATCCTCAGATCTCAGCCTCCTGAGTAGCTAGGATAATAGGTGTGAGCCACCACAACCAGCTTATGAGGGAAGCTTAGGGCCCAGTTGTAAACATGGTTGTACACGTGATGGTGCCTCCCAAATTACAGCATGAGTCTGTGCCTGTGCACACCCTTTGTAGAAACACTGTCACCTGGGCTGGGAATATGGCCTAGTGGCAAGAGTGCTTGCCTCCTATACATGAAGCCCTGGGTTCAATTCCCCAGTACCACATATACAGAAAATGGCCACAGGTGGCACTGTGGCTCAAGTGGTAGAGTGTTAGCCTTGAGCAAAAAGAAGCCAGGGACAGTGCTCAGGCCCTGAGTCCAAACTCCTAGACTGGCAAAAAAAAAAAAAAAAGAAACACTGTCACCTCTTTCAAAGAGCCAATGATGGGCTTGGGGCTCCAGCCAGTGATAAAACGTGCTTAGCTTGTGTAAGATCATGGATTCAATTCCCAGCACCAAAACAAAAGAAAATCACTAAGTGATCAATCTGTAGACTCACCCTTCGCCTACTATTAAGAGAACTTTAAAGTCAGAACTTTAAGAATAAGGCTGAAATGTCCAGAGAGTATGGCTTAAATCAACTAGCTAGTCCTCTGGGGGAAAGAAAACAACTTCTAAAAAGAATATGCCATATACCCTTAATTTTCATTTTGCATTCTATTGACATGGTTTTTTTTTTTTTAAGAAAAAAAGTAATAAAAACCTGATAGTCAAAAAAAAAAAAAAAAAGAACAAGGCTGCGTATGATTTAGGCAATGAGTATTATTGTCTATCAAGTTTTTAAAAAATGGACAGCATTTTAAATGGACAGCATTCACATGTGTGAAAATAAGGCAATAAAAACCCCTTCTAATGTAAACTAATAAAAACAAAGGCTAAAAAATACTAAACAAACGTACATGGCTCACTGGCCGGCACCTTCTGTGAGAGAGGTGAGGAATGTGGCTCAGCCACGATCAAGTGGACACCTCAGGTCATGATGGGGTTACTGGGTGCCTGTGTTTGGTTGTCACTTAGCAGAAGGCTCCACCCACGGGACTGAAGGACTCACCAGCTGACACTCACTTCTCAAGAGTGTGGTGGGAACAACTCCTCACATACAAGGGGTCAGACTGGGGCAGGGTTCTGCTAATTTGGTCTATGAATGAGCAGCCCAGCGATTATTCAAAGACAGTTATCCTCAGTCCAACCAATGGGTGGCAACAAAGGAGTACGACCGTGTCTTCTTAGGCACCAGAGGCACAAGCATGTGCAGAAGATGATATGGTGGCAAAAGAGGCAGAACTGGGAGGCTCCTCTGAGAGTCACTGGCATAGGCTGCAGTGGTTCCTGTAAAGGACAGCTAAGCTGCTACTGGGACCTGGATGGCCACAGTACACTCCAAGGTCCCATGAGGCCCCCCTAAGGAGGTGGCAGGAGCAGTGTCCGCTGCTATCATCTGTCCATAATGGGGTGATGACGGAGTAGGACTCGGACTCTCATGGCCTGGGCTTAGTTAGCTCTGTCCCATCAGTACTGTGCGGCCTTAGGCAAGTGAGTTAACCCTTCTAGTCTCCCTCACTTCATTTGTAAAAGAAAACCATTGCTTCAAAGTGCTACTATGCCAAGGAGCACTACTTAGTTCATTAAGAATGCTTTGTAAGGTCTGGGAATATGGCTTAGCGGTAGAGTACTTGCCTAGCATGCGTGAAGCCCTGGGTTCGATTCCTCATTACCACAGAAAGAGAAAAAGCCAGAAGTGGCGCTGTGGCTCAAGTGGTAGAGTGCTAGCCTTGAGCAAAAGAAGCTCAGGGATAGTGCCCAGTCCCTGAGTTCAAGCCCCAGGACTGGCAAAATAACAACAACAACAACCACAACAAAGAATGCTTTGTAAGAGTACACACTTAAGTGGGGCTGGGGATATGGCCTAGTGGCAAGAGTGCTTGCCTTGTATACATGAAGCCCTGGGTTCAAATCCTCAGCACCACATATATAGAAAAGGCCAGAAGTGGCGCTGTGGCTCAAGTGGCAGAGTGCTAGCCTTCAGCAAAAAGAAGCTAGGGACAGTGCTTAAGCCCCGAGTCCAAGGCCCAGGACTGGCAAAAACAAAACAAAACAAAAAACCCCAAAACAACAACAAAAAGAGTATACACACTTAAGAAACGAGAAAGCTGGGTGCTGGTGGCTCACGCCTATAATCCTAGCTACTCAGGAGGCTGAGATCTGAGGATTATGGTTCAAAGCCAAGCCAACTCGGGCAAGAAAGTCTGTGAAGCTCTTTGTCTCCAATTAACCATCAGAAAACTAGAAGGGGAGCTGTGGCTAAAAGTGGTAGAGCACTAACCTTGAGCAAAAAAGCTCAGGGACAGCACCCAGGCCCTGAATTCAAGGCCCACAACTGACCAGACAGACAGATAGATAGATAAAATGAAAATAAATGTGACAGCCAGGTGCCGATGGCTCACACTGGTAATTCTAGCTATCAGGAGGCTGAGATGTGAGGATCACAGTTAGAAACTAGCCTGGGCAGGAAAATCCAATTAATCACAGAAATCATCCTCAATTAATCACAGAAAAAGCCAGAAGTGGGCACTGTGGCTCAAGTGGTAGAGTGCTAGCCTTGAAAAAAAGGGAGTTCAAGGACAGCACCCAAGCCCAGAGTTTGAGCCCCAGAACCAGGAGAGAGAGAGAGAGAGAGAGAGAGAGAGAGAGAGAGAGAGAGAGAGAGAGAGAGAGAGAGAGAGACGCTATAGCCTGAGGGGATGTGTCTTAAGCCTACCGAAGCAATGCTAACATGAAGCCCATCTAAGGAGGGTCAGGACCAGAGTTCAGATGGAGCCAGGACAGATTGTTGCTATCACCCGATCAGGAACCTTCTGTAGGGTTTACCCAAGTGGTAAGAAGACTAAAATTTTAGTCTCAAGTCTTGGCAGGGTCTTGGTGTTTAGACCCTTGACCTTTTTTTTTTTTTTTTTTTTTTTTCCTGTCATGGGGCTTGACCTCTGGGCCTGGGCGCTGTCCCTGAGTTCTTCAACCCAGGGGTAGCATATTCTACCACTTGAGCCACAGTGCCATTTCCGGTTTTCTGGTGGTTAATTGGAGATAAGAGTCTCATGGCCTTTCCTGCCTGGACCTGATCCTCAGATCTCAGCCTCCTGAGTAGCTAGGATTACAGGTGTGAGCCACCAGCACCCAGCTGACCCTTGACTTTTATTTTGGCTTGAATCAGGGTATCACACTGTAGTTCAGTCTGGCCTTAAACTTTCAGTCTTCCTACCTCTGCCTACTGAGCTCTGGGATTACAGGCTTGTACCACCACACACATTCTGTCTCCCTTCTTATTTATCTACCACAGAGCCACCTTTTTGCAGATCCTTCCGCCTGGAGCTTTCACTCCTTCCCCAATTCACTTATAACTTTCACTAATCTCTCAGTACTCTACCTTCTCAAGATGCCACCCACTCCTAGGGGCAGTGCCACTCCTCTATGGCCTAGCACCCTACACTGTCCTCAGAGCAGTTACTTAACCCTGGTACCACAGTGTGGCCCACCACACTGTAAACTCTCTGTGCCCTCACTCTGAATTGCTTATCACAGTCTGTGATAAGAATTTATGCTGTTGACAACTGGGCCTACTTTCAGTAGTTCAGATAAACCCTGGCATAAGTTTGATCCCATTTCTATAAATGAGACAAGAAACGAGCCATTAGTTGGTTCACTCTAAAAACAAAACACAGAGGGACCAAAAGTGGGAAGAATTAAGGACAAAGGACTAACTCCAGATTCATAAAATACTAAAGTTGGAGAGACCTCAGTGATGGCCTAATTATTAGGTGGCCTCTGCCTTCACAAATGGCAACTGGCTTGCCTATGGAAGTAGCTGGTTTCAGGGAGGCATGATTTCCTTTTTTTTTTTTTTGGCCAGTCCTGGGCCTTGGACTCAGGGCCTGAGCACTGTCCCTGGCTTCTTCCCGCTCAAGGCTAGCACTCTGCCACTTGAGCCAAAGCGCCGCTTCTGGCCGTTTTTTGTATATGTGGTGCTGGGGAATCGAACCTAGGGCCTCGTGTATCCGAGGCAGGCACTCTTGCCACTAGGCTATATCCCCAGCCCTCAGGGAGGCATGATTTCTAAGCTGCAGCTTGAAGGTCTTGTGGTTGTACAGCCAGGGCCTCCCACCACACTTAGTTTCTTCAACCACAAAAACATTACAAAATTTAAGGAGGCTAAGAATGTTGCTTCTTAGTGGTAGAGGATTTGCCTAATATGTGCAAGTCTTTCAGTTTGGTCCCCAGCACTGCAAGAAAAATTAATAACCTTACTAAGTACTAACGTACCAAACCTGTTCTAGGTCCTGGGAATACAGAAGAGCAGACACTCTGCTGGGTGTTTAACCATAGTTCTAACCAACAGTAGTTTCTAATAGGAAAAAAAGCACTGTACCATTTATGGCCCAAATAACACAAGAAAAAAAAAATATTTTTGGCCAGTCCTGGGCCTTGGACTCAGGGCCTGAGCACTGTCCCTGGCTTCTTCCCGCTCAAGGCTAGCACTCTGCCACTTGAGCCACAGCGCCGCTTTTGGCCGTTTTCTGTATATGTGGTGCTGGGGAATCGAAGTAGGGCCTCGTGTATCCGAGGCAGGCACTCTTGCCACTAGGCTATATCCCCAGCCCACAAGAAAATATTTTGAAGGCTGTATTTGTGGCTTCAGAGTATCACTGGGGGCTTATTCTCCCATCTGTCAGCCATTCCTCTGCCTGGACACATGAGGGCAGCCTGGACAGAGGCTACAGAGTCAAACTCGCTCCAGTTCCCCCATTTCTCCTTCTTGGATAAGTTGCTGAAACTCCCTCTCCCATCTCCCTCTTCTTCCTTTCTTGGATACATTGCTGAATCTCCTCTCCTTCCCCTCCTCCCCCTTTCCCTCCCAACCTTCCTTCCTTGCTCTTTCTTTTCTTTCTTTCTCGCTCTGTTCCCCCATTTCCCTTTGGATAGGTTGCAATATTCTCTCTTATCCCTCTCCTCTCCTGTCTCTTTCATTGTGTGATACTGGGGCTTGAACTCAGGGCCTGGGTACCAGCCCTTAGCTTTTATGTTTTGTTTTGTTGTTGTTTTTTGCCAGTCCTGGGGCTTGGACTCAGGGCCTGAGCACTGTCCCTGGCTTCTTTTTGCTCAAGGCTAGCACTCTGCCACTTGAGCCACAGCGCCACTTCTGGCCATTTTCTGTATATGTGGTGCTGGGGAATCGAACCCAGGGCCTCATGTATATGAGGCAGGCACTCTTGCCACAAGACCATATCCCCTGCCCCAGCTTTTATGTTTAATTCTGGTGGCTCTACCTTTCGAGCCACAGCTCCACTTCTAGCTTTTTTTTTTTTTTTTTTTGTCTTTTCTTTTTTTTGGTATTGGGGATTGAACCCAGAACGCTGCACTTGCTAGGCAAGCGCTTTGCCACTAAGCTACATTCCAGCCCCACTTCTAGCTTTTTGGGTTAACTGGCGATGAGTCTCATGGACTTTCCAGCCTAGCTGGCTTTGTTTTGCTTTTGTTTCTATGAAATACGATGATATCTGAGGATTACAGTTCAAAGCCAGCCCTAGGAAAGTCCATGGGACTCAATGCCAATTAACCACCAGAAAACTAGAAGTGGCACTGTGGCTCAAGTAGCAGAGCTCTAGCCCTGAGCAACAGAGCTCAGGGACAGAGCTGAGGCTCTGAGTTCAAGCCTCATGACCAACCAGAAAACAAAAGTGAAACAAGACAAAATTACACTACTAGCATTCTAGACCTGGTAGCATGCAGATGTAATCCCAGCACTTGGGAGGTTGAGGAAGGAGGAACATGATGAGTTCAAGGCAAGCTTGAGCTACACAGTGACTTTGTTTAAAAAAACAAACATGCCAATTCCAATTATAGTGTCAGAACACTGGGAATGTTAAAAAGAAAACATTAGGGAATTTAAAATGATAGTAACCACACGAAGGCCAAGCCCAAGGTTAAGCAGAGTCTGGCTGCGGCTGGGGCCCTGCCTGGGTGTAAGTCACGGCTGGAGGGAGGCTGTACCTTCTGTATTCACCACAATGATGCCCTGCACTCCCTTCTGGCTCTGAAGTCGTTTCAGTGTCTCCTCCACCTCTGCCTGTTAGAAAACAAGACCAAGATTAGGAGATGCCAGGCAGGCTTGTTCCCAGGCAGATATACCTTCCACTAACAAATAGTACCATCAGGCACTTGGTTGGCACATCACCAAGGCCCACCCTGCGTGAGGTCATCTGTGTTGCAGGGTGCTGAGGTCATCACTTCCTCAGACATCAGTTTATACCACTGCATGAGGCAGGCTGCTCCTGGCCCTCCGCTCAGCAGATGTGATTAGCCTTGTGTCCCTCAGTTATTTGGGAGCAGAATATAAAGACATTCCTTGGGGAATGTGACTCTATCTGGTACAGTTGGGAGGTGAAAAAAGTCAAAATCAGGGGCTGGGAATATGGCCTAGTGGTAGAATGCTTGTCTGACATACATGAAGCCCTGGGTTCGATTCCTCAGCACCACATATATAGAAAAAGCCAGAAGCAGCGCTATGACTCAAGTGGTAGAGTGCTAGACTTGAGCAAAAAGAAGCCAGGTACAGTGCTCAGGCCCTGAGTTCAAGTCCCAGGACTGGCAAAAAGAAAAGTCAAAACCAACAGTAGTTTTCTTTAAAAAAATTAGTATACATTACTTGCGCAAGGGGATTTCTTTGCAACATTTGTGCACATGTATACAATTTATCCTGATCTGCTGCAATCCCTTTAGGACTCTTTTCCATTCCATCCTACTCCTCTTAAAACAATTTCAACAGGTTTTATATTCTAAGCAATTTCTAACAGGAAGGAGATACTGTGTCATGTGTGGCTGAAAATATTTGGAAACAAATGACTCCATGAGGATAAACTCAGTGACATAATAAGGCAACACCTGAGACACTATGACACATGACACATAGTCACAGGAGGTATGTGCAGGAAGGGGCCATTAGTCATGACTGTCCAGTCAGGGTGAGATATTCGAGTATTCTAGCACATGGGATTTGTCATGTAAGGCAACCATGATGTTCGGGTTCTCACCCTGTCATGCAAGGCCCTCTACATTGTAAACCCTCCCTACCCCGACACCTTCCCTTCCATTCTCCATCTACCTGCTCGCACCTCCTGTCATATCTTTTTATCCTGTGAGGTTCTTCTCTTCTGATGTCCCAAAGTCTTTGACACTACCTAAGATAGCACCTTTTTTTAAGTGGGGGTGGCACTGGGGTTCAAACTCAGAGCCTTATGCTTTCTGGTAGATGCTCTTAATACTTGAGTTATTCCCCTCAGACCTTTTCACCTTCATTGTTTTTCAGATAGGATCTTGTGCTTTTTGTCCAGAATGGCCTCAGATTGTGATCCTCTTGCCTACATTTCCTGGGGATCTGGGATTATAGTTATGTACCACCATGCCTGGCTTCTTTGTTGAGATGGAGACTTAATTTTTTTCCAGGGCCTTGAACTATGATTCTCCTGATGCCTGCCTTGAGTAGGATTATAACTGTGTCTCACCACACCTGACCCAAGACATCACCTCTTCTACAAAGCCCTTATGGATCCCCAACACAGTGAATGGACTCTTGCTTACCTCTAATTCCCTATGCTCTTGGCTATATCTTTCTGGGACATGTGTCAGGCATTTGTCTAACTACATAGAATCCTTAAAATGGTCTGCAGAGTAGAAGCTTGATAAACAACTGTTCAACTGTTGGGATCCGGTCTTTAGCCTTGGCGAGGGGGGGCTTGATGCCCCTCCCCCAGCCCTGGGGAATGCGGAAGCAAGCTGCCCTATCTGGGTTCGCCCTTGCACCCAGCCCCCAACTCTCCAGCCAGCCCGCCCACCTACCAGCTCCGCCCTGGCTCGGCGCTAGTGACGTTAGCTCAAGGGGAGATCATGTGACAGCTTTCAGCCTATCGGCATCCTGGCCAATCCCCTCCCCTCGGAATATGAATCATCTCCCATCACCCTTGTCTCAATAAAGTTAGTTAGCTCTAAGAAGCTAACCCCGAGGCATGTGTACGTCTCACTTCGTCTATTGGTAAGGAGATGGGCACACATTCTCGACCAGGCCCCATGCATGGCAGGTCGGTGCTGACTCCCCCGCTTCACCCTAGCTTATCTGTGGGTCGGGTGACTAGGGGAGAGGGCGCGAAAGGGAGTGTGGAAAGAAAGAAGAAGTAAGTACCCGAGCCGGGAGAGGCTAATGAGCACAACATTCAACAAACCTAGGCCTAAGTCTTCCTGTGGCCTAAGTGTGTGCTTCTTCTCAGAACATCCTTCCAGACCACCCACAATCTGGTCAGAAGGGCTTCACAGGTTGATAGTCACGGAAACAGAGGCTCCATTTACCAAAAGACCCTGAGGCCAACTGGTCTCTCTCTGTTTGTGTGTGTGTTCCTAAACAATAGCTGGACAAAATAGCACAATTAATAGCCTCAATCCAGTCACTACCACCAACTCTGCAGTGAAGTAAGAATACTCTCAAAGGTTGCAGGGAAGGGCACACAAGAGCCTCCTGAAAAAGCAAGCAGTTAAATATCTGAAGCCTGAATAAAAGGACAGGGTTGGCTCTGTGGAAGCTGTGGGTCACGCATGCTGGAGGTCCTGTCATCCAAAAGCTCCTACTATGACCAGGAGCTATTCTGGAGTCAAGAGATAAGTACAATAGGTCAACAGTGTACATTCTGACTTGTTACTCTCCAGACATTCATTTTAACAGGATGAAAAAGATCATAGTAAGATGTTTGCTGCAGTAATAGCTGCAATAGCAAAAAGCAGAAATAATTTTATGTTTTATTTTTATTTTGCCAGTCTTGGGCTCAGGGCCTGAGCACTGTCCCTGGCTTTCTTTTGCTCAAGGCTGGCACTCTACCAATTGAGCCACAGCACCACTTACAGCCTTTTCTGTTTATGTGGTACTGAGGAACAGAACCCAGGGCTTCATGCATGCTAGGCAAACACTCTACCACTGAGCTGCACTCTGTGCCCCCAGAAAGGATTTTAAATGTCCAACAACTAGAAAAAAGGCAATGCTCACCCATAATTACACATACTAACAATGGTAGACTGACACTATCACAAAAGGTCTGTGATATGATGCTGAGACACAAAATGCAAAAGTAAAATGCATGGTGACTACAAATGCATGACAAGAAGGCCATGAAAAATTATAGACCTTCCTTCCTTCTTTCCTCCTTTCTCTCCTCCACTTCTTTCTTCTCCTTCCTCCTTCTCCATCATCCTTTCCTTTTTCCCCCTTAAAATAGCCCTTTTTACTGTTAGATTGTCCCTATTAAAAGGTCCTCCACACCCTCAGTGGTACTAGGGTTTTGAGCTCAGGGCCTCCAGCGTGCGAGGCAGGATTTCCAGAAGGCTATGTGCATTCAGCAAGAGTTGGCTTTTATGGACATCAGTCCCATTGCTCACCACAATTTCCTGCTGCCCCCACATGTCCTCGTAGACGAAAGCCAAAGTCATCACTTGATCTGCTCTGTTGGCTATGGTCTGATCCTTGTAAGTACACAGTCTTGGAGGACCAGAAGAACAAAAGCTAAAGTTTAGGCAGTCCTAAGTTTGATGAAAACTAGCCACTGAGAAGGGACATGCTCAGGCTGGTAGACTGCCTGCCTAGTAAGCACAGAGTCCTGAGTTCAAGCCTCAGTACTACCAAACAAACAGGGTCTGGAGAACCAGGCACTATGATCTGGCTGTTTAAAAGCAAACATTTACCAGAAACTACCAACTGAATCTCTCATTCACCTTCCATGATTAGCATTATCTCTACTTTACAGATGAGGAAACTGAGGTTTAGAAAGAAGGGCTCTGACCAAAAGCACATAAGGATCAAAGTATAAGCTAAAGGGAAGCACAGGACCACAAGCCTGTGGTCCCAGCACTAGGGAGGCTGAATTAAGTCTAGAGTTCAGGAGTTTGAGACCAGATAGGGCAACACAGTGAGACTCTATCCAAATGCTGAAGATACCGTGACTACATCTAATGAAGTGTCCTTGAGATTTTTTTTTTTTCTTGCTAGTCCTGGGCCTTGGACTCAGGGCCTGACCACTGTCTCTGGCTTCCTTTTGCTCAAGGCTAACACTCTGCCACTTGAGTCACAATGCCACTTCTGGCCTTTTCTGTTTATGTAGTGTTGAGGAATCAAACCCAGGGCTTCATGCATGCAAGGCAAGCACTCTACCACTAAGCCACATTCCCAGCTGCCCATGAATTTTTTTTCTTGACTAGTGCTACCACTTTGAACCACAGCTCCACTTTTGTTTTTGTAGGTGGTTAACTGGAGATAAGTCTTACAGACTGGATTTGAACCATGATCCTCAGATCTCAGCCTCCTGAGTAGCTAGGATTACAAGCATGAGCTACCAGCATTCAGCAATAAGTTTTAAAATGATTCTTGTACGGCAAGAGATAAGCTGAAAGGTAAAAGATGCTACTCTGGCTAGTGTGCTCAGGAACACCTGAGAATGTATTCTTCAACCTAAGCTAAATGATGAGAAAGAAATGGGGAAAAACAATGGAGAAAGGAGATAAAATTCCTGAGTTCTCTAGTACAGGCCTTTGAAGCTGACAGATGGAAATATAAGCAGCAATAAAATTCCAGGGCTATTTATTGATTTAGCACAGGAGGGATAAGCATCTGAAATAAAGGATTCATGAGGAAACTGTGACCAATTTGGTGACTGAGCATAACAGTTAACCTCTGTAAGCACTAAGGCATCACACAAGACAGGAGAACATTTGCATCAAAGAATAATTCCCAAAATATCACATAAAATTATTCAGAAAAATAGCAATAATCCAATAGGTAGCAGAACATATACCTAAATTTTAAGTACATAGAAAAATGAATCAATCCCTGTAAAGAAAGGAATGGGAAACCCTAACAATGCTAAAATTCTTTTGTAAACTCCAGTATTGTCATTGCTGGGCTCAATATACCTTTCTGGAAAAGCTATAGAATATATTGTAAAGATCATAAAAGTATCAATCCCTTTGCCTCAGAAATTATTTTCCGGGGCGGGGAATATGGCCTAGTGGCAAGAGTGCTTGCCTCCCATATATGAAGCCCTGGGTTCAATTCCCCAGCACCACAAATACAGAAAACGGCCAGAAGTGGCACTGTGGCTCAAGTGGCAGAGTGCTAGCCTTGAGCCAGAGAGGCTCAGGGACAGAGCTCAAGCCCTGACTGGCAAAAAGCCCCAGGATTGGCAAAAACAGAAAAAAAACCCACGCATGTGCGTGTACACGCATGCACACACACACGCACACACACACTCCAAACAAATCACACACACAGAGTAGCATCACCATAGCATTATGACTACCAATTAAGAAACAGCAGGAACCCAAATGTAACTAGGGAAATGGTTTTATAACTTATAGTATAACTATTTATCAAACTAGTATGTAATCATAAAAATAACTTATTAGAAAGATAATGTAGCAACAAGGTTAAATGTCTTTGGACATTAGGCAAAAATGAAAAACTAGCATGCACACCTTGAAAACATATACTTGTGGACAAAGAGAAAGGAGAACATACAAAGAAGAAAATAGCTCTGTGAGAATTATTGAAGATTTTTTTTACCATTGTTCTAGCAAGCAGTTTTCAACAAAGTAGACTCTATCCTGTATAAGCATTAGCAGAATTATTTAAAAACCAAACAAACAATAATGGTTAGTACACTTTCCAGAATGAAAACTGTAAGCTACCACCTAAATGTGTATGTGGAAATAAGAACTATACAGCTTTAAAATGAAGTAGGTTTGTGTATGTACACATGAAAACTGACTGTTAATGGGACCGGGATTCAAATGTAGGGTTTCATAAAATATTTTATATTAAATGAACAAAGCTGATGGTGGAATGAGGTATATTTTACATACAGCTTAAAGTTACCATGTTTAAATAAGCATGCTCCAGTTTCATAGTTTCATGCAGTGGACAAATATATATATGTATATATATATATGTATGTCTATATACATATATATGCTTGCATGCTTATGTAATAAACAAATCTGGAAAGACCACCAATTACCAGTAGCAGTGACCAGACACAGTAACAAAGGGTCTTCATGCACTTTCTCTATTATATAGAACAAGGATGCTTGAGTTCTTTCCAATTTGCATCTAAATAAGTGTTGATTTTGAGTATAAACACAGAACACTACAGTAGACTGCAGAACGCTATCCTCTGTGTATGAAAAGACCAGCACTGGTTCTTTATGATGGAGAATGAACCTAGAGTTGAGGTTAGGGGGAAGATTTTTTCCCTAGGTTTGGGTTAGGGGGGAGATTTTTCATTTAGGTTTTAAATTTTTTTTCTGTTAATTATTTCCATTCAAGCAGTGATGTGAAAGATGAAGTCACAGATATCTGAAGCATTATTTTTTCACAAAGTGGAGACATTTTTTAGTGGTTGGAATTGCACAAAACGCAGAACCCACGAGTGAAGATTCAACCGCGGCTAAACTGAAGTGAAAAAAAAAAAAAGGCTGAAGTGACCCGCCTAACTGGTGAGGGCGATATCACCAATTTCTGTGATAACCTTTACATTCCACTTAGGACTTCTGACAGGGCAAGGTATTTCCACAGTTCCCCATTTAAAAGATCTTTCGAGTTCTGTGGCGGCCGGTGAGGACCACCATGAGAGCACCCACAACTGCGGCCCACCAGGCGGAAGGCAGGCCTGGGGCTGGGGCTCCTCGACGGCGGCCTCAGGGTGAGCGGCTCGCGGGCCAAGTCCCCACCGGGGCTGGCAGGCGTCCACACACCGCCATTTCTGAGGCAACCACACGTAAGGCCGTACCTACCTCACAACGCCGTGAGGAGGGCAAACAACACCCGAAGGGCGCTCAGCAGTGCCCGCCCCAACCCCCGAGTTTGCAGGAAACGCCACCCGTACAGGCGGGGGTCGCTAAGGTTCGGGATGCTCGGCCGTGAGGGCCGGAGCTCTGGCCTCACGGACCTGCTTCCGGTCAAGGAGCAGCAACATCCTGTGGCCCCGCCTCAGCAGGGATGGGAAGGCCCGCACCTCCCGGGTTCCGCTCTCCAGTCCGGTTGCGTCCCCGCCCAACCCCGAGGATTCCTGGCCTGGAGTTCTGGGACCTCCCAAGGAAGACCGACGGCTTGGCGCGAGGTGGCAAGTATCCTCTAGCCACTAGCCCCGGGCAGATACTCACCATCTTGGACGGATGTTCTACCACCGCGGAGCCGACACTAGCTCCAGTTCCGCGCTCCCAGCTGCGCCTGCGCACCGCGTCCTGTCGGAACGGACAGCGTGGGCAGCCTATCGGGAGCTAGCGCTGGAATCGGGGCGGGCCCGAGCGCGGATCTCGGTCTCCAAGGGCGTGTAGGCCATTAGTTGGCTCTCCACTGTCCAAAAGCGAGGAGCAAAGGAACATTTGAACTACGGGAAATTCCCAACTCCCGCGGTGTTGAACAGATGTTGTTCCTCTCTTTCAACAGTAATGAGGTCTGGAAAACCCTGGGTAGGGGCGGTGGGAAAATATGAAGTCGACGGGAGCGGTGACGGAGAGCCCAGAGGGGCGCATTCGAGCCAGAATGCGCTCTCCCCCTTTGGAACGGTCCATGCAAACCCTGATATGCAAACCCTGATGAATTGGTCGGGCTGCCACCGGCGTCTAGGATTTAGGGATGTAGGCTCGGCCCCACCCATTACTTTGGAAAAGCCGCGTTACGTCGTGGTGCTCATTTTGCCACCTTTAAAATAGGTCTGGCGCCGGTGGCTCCTGCCTGTAATACTGGCTACTCAGGAGGCTGAGCCCTTAAATACGAAGCCAGCGCGAGCGGGAAAGTCTGCGAGACCCTCATCTCCAAATAACGGCCAGGATTGAAGAGGAGCAAAGAACCTCCGGGGCAGCGTTCAAGCTCCAGGACCCGCACCAAAAAATAAAAAAAAAGGGGGCGGGGGAAGGGGGAACGGGACTCTTTAGAGTCCTATATTGTCCTTGTTCTGCTTTTTAAATTTGTTACTCTCGCCGACCAAAAAAAACCTTTCCCTCCAAGTTGGGAATAACTTGTTTAAACATCGCCATTTAGTGAGTTTGGTGTCTGAACACGTACTTGAGTCATCCCCAGCTGCAGCTAGGACCAGTTCAAGCCCAGGGAGGTTCCCAGAGAACCTACCCTCAACACTAGGACGCGGAGCTATGACTTATGTTCCTGCCCCCATGTCGACCTAGTTCTTCACATTGTCACACACAAGAGTTGAAAGGTTGAGCATGCGTTTATGTTTTGTTTAGCAACGCAAAATACAAAAGCACTCCTCAATAGGCTGGAAATGTGGTCTGAGAAGTGGCCAAGTCCTATATCAGGCCTGTCTGTAAGGCACAGTTCAGCCTAGGAGTTACATGTAATTGTCTGTGCTGTCTTCTTTCCTTCAACCATCTAACGTGGTAATCATTTGCTGTAACAACTCTCCTCTAATTGCATCTTTTTTTTTTTTTTTTTTTTTTTTTTGCTCATCCTGGGGCTTGAACTCAGAGCCTGAGCACTGTGCCTGAACTTATATTTTGCTCAAAGCTACCTGCTCTACCACTTGAGCCACAGCACCACCTGTGGCCTTTTCTGTTTATGTGGTACTGAGGAATTGAACCCAGGGCTGCATGCATGCTAGGCACTCCACTACTAAGCCACATTCCCACTCCATCTAATTGTATCTTGTATGTTCTCAGAACTGGTTAAGTTTGGGATTCCCACAGACCCAGGTGCTTTAAAATTTACAATAGAGAAGCCCGTTATCAAGAGACTGTTATTTGCCTTTAACAAGATTTCCTTTCAGTCCAAGGGTGAGATTTTGTCATTTTTTTTTCCTTTTTTTGGGGGGGGGGGCGGACTTATCCAGAACTCCAAGGAAATCATTAGTGCATCAGGCTAATGGTGAGAGACTTCAACTTACTGATCGATAGTGTTCTTAGATCTCCCACACTTTAATGTCCATAATTTAGCCTATCTCATAGTTGAGTAGTAACATCTCCACTTTACAAATGCCATTTCTTTTTTTTTTTTTGGCCAGTCCTGGGCCTTGGACTCAGGGCCTGAGCACTGTCCCTGGCTTCCTTTTGCTCAAGGCTAGCACTCTGCCACTTGAGCCACAGCGCCACTTCTGGCCGTTTTCTGTATATGTGGTGCTGGGGAATCGAACCAGGGCCTCATGTATATGAGGCAAGCTCTCTTGCCACTAGGCCATATCCCCAGCTCCACAAATGCCATTTCTTTCTGGCTCTGGAGCTTACTGAATTCAAAGCTGATGATCAACCTCCACATTTTCATTCCAAGTAGCCTCTCTTCAGGGGGAAGGATTTATTGTTCTTTCCAGGAAATACTGCCTGTTAAGGTGATTGGACAATCGCTACAGTGAAGAAACCTAGCAGATCAAGTTAGTATCACTGGTAGTGGGACATATTCAACCCTAAATAAGGGATATTCTAGAAGGTGTCAGCCAATAAAACACAAAGGATGAGTGAGGAATTGTCAAAATTAGAGGAGACTAAGGAAAAAGACACTGGTGGAAAAACTGAGGAAATCTGAATAAGAGCAGTTTTACTAGTGTTAATTTGTTTTGATAACTATTAGTGATGTGGGATGTTGTGCTGAAGAAAGCTGGTTGAATGTACACAAGGTCTACTATCTTTGCAACAGAGCTCTGTAAAGCTAAAATTGTTACATACGTTTTTAAAAAGGACTAATAAAACAGTGATTATCAAATGCTGGAAACATTAGGAATGCACCCCCAGATCTTCAAGTAGGGATAGAAGTGTTGCTGTAACTGGATCCTAAACATCCTGGAAGATAGTTATAGAATGAGTCCCTCTATCTCATATATGGATTATTGGATTGAGAGGAATGAGATTGAAAAAGATCACAATCCCAGAAGGAAAAAAAAGAAAAAAGGCCAGCTAGGTGCTAGTAGCTGCAATCCTAGCTACTCAGGATGCTGAGATCCAAGGGTTTTGTTTTGAAGCCATCTTAGGCAGGAAACTGTAAGATTCTTATCTCCAATTAGCTACCAAACAAATAAAGCTAGAAGTGGAGCTGTGACTCAAGTGGTAGAGCACTAGCCGCACCCGAGTTTAATCCCTAGGACTGGCACCAAAAATAAAAGGAAGGTGTCAAATAGGTCTACTTGTGTAGTTAGTAGCTTAGCTCTATTCAAGCCTCATGGCTACGGTACTGGATTAGACCAAATTTTTTTTTTTTTTTTTTTTTTTTGGGCCAGTCCTGGACCTTGGACTCAGGGCCTGAGCACTGTCCCTGGCTTCTTCCCGCTCAAGGCTAGCACTCTGCCACATGAGCCACAGCGCCGCTTCTGGCCGTTTTCTGTATATGTGGTGCTGGGGAATCGAACCTAGGGCCTCGTGTATCCGAGGCAGGCACTCTTGCCACTAGGCTATATCCCCAGCCCCTGGATTAGACCAATTTTTGTTGTCTCAAACTAGCAAGTGAGATGGAGGCTCTCATGTCAATCAATCAATGGCTCTTGCAGAGGTCTTCATCTTCAACACAGGAACCAAATGTAATGTCACCTGAGTGGCGGAGTTTTTTGTTTTCCATCTATACCACAGTACAGACAAATTGTAATTTACCACTGTAAAAGTAGTCACATAGAAGGCTTTTCTGGAGGACCAGCTATTTTATATCCAAAACTAACAGAAGAGTGTGCAAATGAAGGAGCAAAAAAGTTTAATTATAAACACAGTCTTACATCTTTTGAGGAAATGTGAGGTAACCCCTGAAGAAACTTTATAAAAAGCAAATTACTCCCTGTAATAGTTGTAGAGTTACCTGAGTATTTGAAATTACAGTCCAAGAAAACAAAGGTACTCCAATACAGTAATATACAATTCAGTGCTGCCATTCTGTTTTTAGTTAATGAAAGCATATATACAATTTTATAAATAACTCATAAAGGGGGTGGGGGGCTGGAGATACCAACAATGTTAAGTACAAGCAGACAACCCTGAAGGACTTTAGTGTGGTTACATCCGAAACAAGGAGTGATAAAGTCTAATTTTGTGAGTCACCTTTGATAACATTTCAGATTATTAACCAGATAAAAAAGTGGCAGAGAGCCTTGATTGAAAGAGTTCATTTAGGATGAGACCTTTAAGGGCAACTGAGCCAAGTTTTACTAAAACTTCTGATGAACTGACATTGACATGTCAATCCCTTAGTGAAAAATCAGCACATGAATTTTAAATAGAGTTATTGTAAGTCTTACAAAATTGGATTCTTCTGCACTCTGACAGAAGGTCATTGAAGACACAGCAGAACTTCATTATTAGGAGTTCCTGGATCTTTTTTTTTTTTTTTTTTGGCTGGTCCTGGGGCTTGAACTCAGGGTCTCGGCTCTGTCCCTGAACCTCTCTGTGTTCAAGGCTAGTGCTCTACCACTTGAGCTACAGTGCCACTTCTGTTTTTTTCTGTTTATGTGGTACTGAGGAATTGAACCCAGGGCTTCATCCATATTAGGCAAGCACTCTACCACTAGGCAAACTCCCAGCCCTGGATCAGTTTTAAGCCATTCCATTTGATGAAACAATTGAGTCCTTTCCTCTTGACCCAGGCTGTGGAATGCTGCCTTGCCCAACCCACCGTAAGAGCAGAAGAATAAGGCAATTGCTCATTTTACTTTGTTTTTATTTCAACATAACATGCAGTTAAAAAAATTAACAAGATTAGCATTTACAATGCTTACAAAGAAAAATGACCTAAAAAGCAATATATTTCAGATTTAAGAAAAAAATTCGAATTAAATACTTACAATAAATCTATTTCCGAGTGTTCATTTTGGACCAAAATTTAAAGTAGCATTTGGCAGCTATGTTTGCTGTCTATTTGTGGTATTTTTATATAACCTCTGATTCTTGGGATATCCAGCCCCCATTTTCCTAACACAGCAGGGAAGACATATACATGTGGCTGCTTAAATTAAAGGAAGAAATGGAGCAGGGAAACTCCAGGCTGCAAAAATATATACAAGCATTTACCTTTCCCAGAACTAAATGTTTCCTCCATAAAAATATTAAGTAGCCAAGCCCTATAGAACTAGGGCTAGGGCTACATCAAATATAACTATTCTGTATTTTAAAAATATAGGGCAGAAAGCCTTTTGAGTGATATTTATACATTTTCATACAATATATCTAGGTCCCTAAATGAATCATGAAGCATTATAGAGAATCAAAAGAGGCCTATTTTCTTACATCATCTCTTAATTTAATCTCATAAACCTCTAGTAAATATGGTAACTACATTTTGGTATGAGAATTCACCTCAATCGGAAGTCTTTATGGAAGGCTTAATCTTCACAGACATATATTACCAAAGTTCAGACTTATGAATGGGGAAATGGCAGACATTCGCTCTGTAAGACAAAGCAATAGCATTCTTTTTTAAATTTTTTTTTTTTTTTTTTTTTTTTTTTTTTTTTACCCTACCAACAAAAAGGCAGAGTCCCAACTTTGGAAACAACCAAAGGCTTTTAGAAATCACACGGTATTTCCTAGGGTATGTGGGATAAAAACCAGATAGGGTAGAGAGAGTGTAATCTCTCCCTTTACACTGAAATTTTCTGAATGAGACAACTTTTTCACATAAGTCTCTGCTTAAGATGGCAGTGTCAAAAGAGCACAGGTACACAAGTTAAAAAAGTTTTGTTGTTCCAGGATTTAAATAGGACAAGCAGCTAGGGGCATAAAAACATTTTCTTTTCATATGGAGTATTCTTGGTTTCATAATATTTGTTAATGCTATGCTACTGAAACATTCCAAAGTTCCTGTAATGTGAGTTATAAGACTGTCTTCAGGATTCAGCTGTGCTAAGGACTCAGCTTGGCTTGTTTCCTCCTCTCATTACCCATGAAGTCAAATCTATGACAGCAGCCATCCTGACAATCTAAGATAGCTTAGGCCAAGTTAAATTAACTAGAGAGATAGTCAAGTGTATTACTTAACTAACAGAACATTCTAAAGTAATGGAGCAGTCATGGGGGGAGAAAGTTGCCAACAATTTAAAATATTGTAGTTGGGCACTGTAATCTTAGCTACTCAGGAGGCTGAGATCTGAGCATCACCGTTCAAAGCCAGCTCAGGCAGACAACCTTGAGACTCATCTCCAATTAGCCATCCAAAAGTTAGAAGTGGATCTGTGCTAACTAACCTTGAGCCAAAAGCTCAGGGTCAGAGCCCAGGCCAGGAGTTCAAGCCCCAGGACCAGCACCAAAACAAACAAACAACCCCAAAAGAATATTACAAATGAGGGATACCAACTCAATTAAGGACAATGTTAAAACAACAACAACAAAAAAAATGGCTACTCGATGTATGAGAGAAATGATACACTTGAAGACTTTTAATTCATATAAAGAATAGCTCTCACAAATGAAAAGGTGATTTCAGCAGCTATTTCACTGACTTCTATGTAGACTAGAAAATAGCCTAGTTATAACTAATTCCTTAGCAATAATTAAATACAACTGAAGTTTTTGGATTATGATAAGATAAAGCTTCACCTTATGTATAGGGTCATATAAAAATAATTAATAATGGCCTTTCATAAATTCAGCTACATTAATTTCACTTCTAGGGTAACCTTTAAAACCAACAGTGAAGGAACCACAGTGTTGATATTGTTGGTAAAGTTTAGTATTTGCAAGGCAATGAAAATAAACTTCCAAATGAAGAGGTATGAAGTCATTTGCCACTGGGACCAATTTCTCCCTGAATTCATATACACAAAACTACTTTGTAGAAATGCAAGAGTCCTGCATCACTTCTAGGAATAACATCAAAGTGATGATTGGATTCATGCTCCAGAAATGAAAAACAGTCAGGCCAGGCTGAAATGAGAGGGAGAGCACAAGCTAGCAATTTGCTCACATGCCCAGAAGCTGGGCTAAGCTTGCACTTTTATTAAATGTCTCTTAGCAAGAGACTTAATAGGAAGATCTTATATATTGCAGTGGCCAAGAGATTTCCCTCCATATATGCAGAATCTCTAAAAGGAAAAAAACCTCCCACATGAGACTTCTGACACACATAGAAAACTGTTAAGGAAACAATCTAGTGGAAAAAGACAAGGCAGATTTCATTGCTGTGTTAAATCTCATGTTAAGTAAGTTTTTGATAAGTGTTCATAGATTTGATTTCTGGAAATGCTAAAAAAGAAATCCAGAATGACTGGGAGATAAAATTTCAATGATAAGATTAACTTACTTACACTCAGATTAACTCTCTCAACAGTCACAGTCCAATTTTACAACAAGATGTGCAATAGGCAGAGAAGGAAAAGGACAAACACTGTGAAATAAGTTCTTGTCCTTTGGTGGTACAAGTTCTCAGAAGTTATTCTTGTCCAAATCCTTCTGTTTCTTCAATGGCAAACAACAGCTTCTCCTTCAGTTGCTCATAGCTCTTGTAGGGTGGAAGGTCCAGGCGATTAAAACTAAAAGGAAGAATTATTAGCTTGAGAGAAGGGAATATATAAAGAAACAAATATAAAATGTTGTATAGCAACACTGGCTTTAAAGTTGGCCAAACAGTTCAAAGCTCTGTTGATGGACCTTTGAGCAAGTCATTTTTTCCTTTCCAAGACTCAGTTTCTTCTTTGGTACCTCTCAGGGGATAATAAAGAACCAAGTACCTAGCACAGCACCTGGTGCTCAAGATGCCTCAATAATTTTTTTTTTTAATTTTTATTTTTGCCAGTCCTGGGCCTTGGACTCAGGGCCTGAGCACTGTCCCTGGCTTCTTTTTGTTCAAGGCTAGCACTCTGCCACTTGAGCCACAGCGCCACTTCTGGCCATTTTCTATATTATGTGGTGCTGGGGAATCAAACCCAGGGCTTCATGTATACGAGGCAAGCACTCTTGCCACTAGGCCACATTCCCAGCCCTCAATACATGTTAATTCGCCCATTCTCCCCCATCTACTCTATCTAGAGCAAGTTGCAGATTTAAAGGGCCAGACAGTAAATATTTTAGATCATGCAGGCCATATAGTCTCTTATCAAAAGATATTAGTACATCATGTTAAGAGCAAGAAATGATGGGCTGGGAATGTGGCTTAGTGGTAGAGTGCTTGCCTAGCACTCATGAAGCTCTGGGTTCAATTCTTCAGTACCACATACACAGAAAAAGCTGAAAGTGGCATTGTGGTTCAAGTGGCAGAGTGCTAGAGCAACAGCAGCTCTGGGACAGTGCCCAGGCCCTGAGGTCAAGCCCCAAGACTGGCAAAAAGAAAAAAGAAAAAGAAATGCAGCTGGATGCTGGTAGATCACATCTGTAATACTAGCTCTCAGAAGGCTGAGAATTGAGGATTGAAGTTTGAAGCCAGCTAGGGCAGGAAAGTGTGAGCTAATTATTCCCATTAACTAGCAAAAAAGCAGGAAGTGGGAGCTGTGGCTCATTGGCAGAGCATTAGCCAATAATAATAGTAATAATAATCAGCAGCAGCAGCAGCTTAGGGAGTGCCCAGGCCCTGAGTTCAAGACCCAGGACAGGCATACAACACAAAAAAATGTTTTTCTGCACTAATATTTGTTCACTTCTGAATTTCTCTGCCCTATTCATAGCTGCAAGTTTTCAAAAGGTATCTACCAAGTTGGGGCTGTATTAATATCACCTTCATAAGTTAACAAACAGATAATCTGCCCCAAAGCCTTGGTCCTCTGCTATACTTTTAGGATAAAGCTTAGGCAAATGTTTGACCATAGAAGAAAAAATGTTATACATGATGAGAAAATAAGTGAAGAGTTTTTATCACTTCCTAAAAATAAAAACAGAATCTGACAAAGATATCATGCTCCTTTTTTATGTGTGACTGGCATAAGCCATATTCAACATTATTATTATAGCATAGAAGTCTGTTCAAAATTTAGGGGAAGAAAAGGGCAAAGAAGTAAAATTAAGACATGCACACAGGGTGAGTACAGAAGCCATCTATGTTTCTATATACCCCAGCAGTACAAAATCAGAAATGAAATTAACAATTCTGTTTATAGTAGTCAAAAGTAAAATAGTTATATATGTAAGTATATACATATATATAAGCAAACAGGGTGTTGTACACTGGGGCTGACTTCAAACATGTGATCTTCCTGCCTTAGTCTCCTAAATTCTAAGATTACAGGTGTGAGCCAAAGCACTTGGCTGGTAAACTGATTTTCAACAAGGGTGCCAAGACCATCTCATGAGAGAAAGACCAGCGCGTTCAACAAATGCTGAGAAACTTGATATCTATGTGAAAAAAATGCCATCAGACTTCCTAGAAAATGATCCAGCAATCACACTTTTGGGTGTATAACCCCCCAAACTGAAAGTAGGGATGGCTAGGAAGGTAGCTTAGTAGAAGAGTGCTTGCCTAGCAAGCATGAAGCCTTGGGTTCAATTTCTAAGTTCCTCATAAACAGAAAAGGCTGGAAGTGGTGCCACGGCTCAAGTGGAAGAAAGCACTATTCTTGAGCATAGAGAGGCTCAGGGACAGTGCCCAGGCCCTGAGTTCAAACCCCAGGACTGGCAATAAATAGATAGATAAGTAGGGATAAGAACAAGTATTTGTATACCTATGTTTATAGTATCACTATTCAATATAGCAACAAAGTATAAATAATCCAAGTGTCCACTAACAGATGACTATATAAACAAAATGTGATCTATCCACACAATGAAATATAACCCAGGTTTAAAAAGGAAAATTTTAGGGCTGGGAATATAGCCTAGTGGCAAGATTGCTTGCCGCATATACATGAAGCCCTGGGTTCAATTCCCCAGCACCACATATATAGAAAACAGCCAGAAATGGTGCTGTGGCTCAAGTGCAAAAAGAAGCCAGGGACAATGATCAGGCCCTGAGTCCAAGCCCTAGGACAGGCAGAAAAAAAAAAAAAAAAGGAAAATTTTAGAGCAGAAAGATCAAAGCTGGAACCATTACAATATCTAGCTTCAGAACATACTACAAAGACTAAGGGTGTAACTTAGCAGTACAGCTAACATGTATGAGACCTTGGGCTCACCCCGACATACCCTGGGGCTAATTCCAAACACTGCAAACAAAATACAAAATGCCCACAAAGTCACAGTAAGCAAATCAGCATGGTACTGGCACACAGCTCAGACCAAAGACACATAGCTCAAAGGAAAAAATTAGACAACTCAGAAATAAATCCATGTATTTACAGTCAAGTGATTATTTTTGTGTGTGTGCCAGTAAACTGGGGCTTGAACTCAGTGATTAGGCACTGTCCCCCTTAGCTTTTTCACTCAAGGCTAGCACTCTACCATTTGAGCCATACTCTACTTAAGGGTCTCATAGGACTTTTCTGCACTGGCTAGCTTTGAACTGAAATCCTCAGCTCTTAGCCTCCTGAGTAGCTAGGGATATAGGCCTAAGCCACAGTGTGCAGCTTGGCAAACGACTTTTGTCAAAGGTATCAAGAACATAATGATCAAGGAGAGTCTCTTCAACAGGTGTTAGGAAAAGGCTATCCATAGAAAAAACAAACGTAGACTATTTTCTTTTACCATATATGAAACTACAATAGATCAAAGGCTTAACTATAAGACCTGAAAATGCAAACCTACTAAAAAAATGGCAGAGGGGAAACTTCAGAGCATTGGTCCACGCAGAGACTTTTTAGATATGATCCAAAAGCATAGTCAACAAAGCAAAAATTGACAAAAGGGATTCTATCAAGCTAGAAAGATTCTGTACAGGGGCTGGGAATATGGCCTAATGGCAAGAGTGTTTGCCTAGCATACATGAAGCCCTGGGTTCGATTCCCCAGCACCACATACATAGAAAAGGCCAGAAGTGGCACTGTGGCTCAAGTGGCAGAATGCTAGCCGTGAGCAAAAAAAAAAAAAAAAAGAAAGATTCTGTACATCAAACAACCAGCAGAATGAAGACAAAAACATATACAATGAGAAAAATATTTACAAAGTATTCATCAGATAAGGGATTCATTTCCAGAATATATAAAGAACTCAAACAGCTCAATAGCAAAAACAACAAATAATCTGATTAAAAACTAGGCAAGGGGCTGGGGATATGGCCTAGTGGGTAGAGTGCTTGCCTCGTATATATGAAGCCCTGGGTTTGATTCCCCAGCACCACATATATGGAAAATGGCCAGAAGTGGTGCTGTGGCTCAAGTGGTAGAGTGCTAGCCTTGAGCAAAAAGAAGCCAGGGACAGTGCTCAGGCCCTGAGTCCAAGGCCCAGGACTGGCAAAAAAAACAACAAAAAACAAAAAACCAACAACAACTAGGCAAATGACCTACGACCTACATAGACAGTTATCAAAGGAGAACATACAAATGACCAACAAGCATATGAAAATATACTCAATGTCACTTATCAGTCATTGGGAAAATACAAATAAAAATCAAGGATGTAGTTCAGTTTTGCAAAATTAAAAACATTTTATAGATGATGACACTAACTGCACAATATGTGAATGTACTTAATGACACTGAAGCATACACACTTAAAAATGATTAAAGTGAGCCAAGCACTGGTGGCTCACACCTGTAATCCTAGCTATCCAAGAGGCTGAGATCTGAGGCTCGTGGTTCAAAGCCAGCCTGTGAAAGGCTGTGAGATTTTATTTTCAATTAACTACCAGAACACTGGAAGTGGTGCCATGGCTCAAAGTGGTAGAGCACAAGCCTGGAGCAAAAGAGCTCAGGGACAGCACCCAGGCCCTTGAGTTCAAGCCCCATGACCAACAACAATAACAACAAAAGATTTAGAGTGGTACATCTGTGAGGTATATATATATATATATATATATATATATATATATATATATTATAATAATAATTAAAAAAAAATGAAATACTAGGGCTGGGACTGTGGCTTAGTGGTAGAGTGCTTGCCTAACATGCATGAAGCCCCAGTTCGATTACTCTGTACCACATAGACAGAAAAAGCTATAAGTGATGCTGTGGTTCAAGTGGTAGAGTGGTAGGCTTGAGCAAAAGAATCTCAGGGATGGCTGCAGGTTTTTGTAATTGGCTGGCCTGCAGTCCACTAGCATCCCAATGAAGACTCCAAAATTCGACCTCTCAAGAAAAAAAGCTCAGGGATAGCAGCTGAGCCCATATATTCAATACCAGATGAGCAATGGTAGCTAATACCTGTAGTAAGTACTAGCTACTCAAGAGGGTAAGATCTGAGGATCACCGTTTGAAGCCAGCCTGGTAGAAAAATCTGCTAGACTCTTATCTCCAATAAACGACTCAGAAAAAGCTGGAAGTAGAGCTATGGCTCAAGTGGTAGAGTGCTAGCCTTGAGCAAAAAGCAGCTCAGGGACGGCACTCAGACTCTGAGTTCAAGCCCCAGGGCCCAGGGGAGGGGGGGAATAAATACCAAAAAGTACTGAATTTCTAATGTGCTTTAAGTAGCTAGAGAATAAATAGAAAAGGGCTATTTTCTAGGTTCTTTCTGATTTTGCTTACCAGGTGTGACTTCTGGGTAACCAATTTTCTTTCCCAACTTTTTCAATGCAGAATTTCTGTGGTCCATTGCTCCCTAAAATGTAATACAAATCATTTAACAATTTGTTGGTTCTAAAGTTCTCAAATCATGCTTCCCAACTCAGAAGCACCAGCACCACCAAGTCATTACTGCAATAGGTTTTCCTATCTCCAGTTCTCCCCAAATTTAAAACTATGCTACACGTCTTGCTATCAAATATTCCTAAAATACACTGTCAACCAGTTTTCCTCTCTTCAAAGTTTGCACAACTTCCAAATACCCAAAGGATAATGTCCAAAGTCATTTCATCTGGCTTTTGAAGTCTTTGTTAGGCTGATTCTAAACTCTGTACTCAAAATCACCTACTTAGTTTTTAACTGCTCACATGAACCAGGCCTTGAGTCAGTCTTCCGTAAGTTTTTTTGTTTGTTTGTTTGTTTTTGTTTTTGTTGGTTGTGAGGCTTGAACTCCAGGCCTGGACGCTGTCCCTGAGCTCTTCAGATCAAAGCTAGCGCTCTACCACTTGAGCCACTCTGCCACTTCCATCTTTTTTTGAGTAGTTTGAGATTAGAGTCTCACGAACTTTCCTGTCTGGGCTGGTTTTCAACTGTGATCCTCAGATCTCAGCCTCCCGAGTAGCTAGGATTACAAGCAGGAGCCACCGGTGCCTGGCCTTACATAAGTTCTATACACATTTCTCTAACAGTAGTACAAGAAACAACTTTCTGTATAAGAAAAGTGACACTAGACATACCCATGAGGTCAGCAAATCCTCCTACTGGCAATCGACAGGTTCCAGTAACAAATTGCAGAAGTCTCATTCTCTTCTCATTATCAATTTCTTTAACAAACTGTTAAAAACCACATTTAAAAAGATATATGTTCTTTTATTAACTTTAGCTCATTGAACAAGAAATAAAAGTGATCATTTCAAACCATAAATGAATGTCTAGGGTCAAACCTTCCTGTGAAGAATTTCACTACTATCAATTATTTTAAAATGCTATTTTCTTTTCTTGTTTTATTTCTTTTTTGGTACCAGTATTAGGGCTTGAACACAGGGCCTGAGCATTGTCCTTTACCTTTTTCATTCAAGGCTAGCACTCTACCACTTGAGCCACAGTTCCCCTTCTGGCTTTATTTGGCGATAAAGAGTCTTATGGACTTTTCTGCCTTAGCTGCTTAAAATTGCAATTCTCAGACCTCAGCCTCCTGAGTAGGTAGGATTAGAGGTGTGAGCCAACGGGTCCTGGAATAAAATGCTAATTCTGACTACAGAAGCTCAGTTTACTTTTGAGTTTGTCTCTCCTCTTCCTCTCCCTTTCCCTCTCCTTCTCCTTCTCCCTCTCCCTCTCTTTCCCCCCTGCTGATCCTAGGGCTTCAACTCAGAGCCTGGGCACTGTCCCTGAGCTCTTTTTGTGACCAATATTAGTCCTCTACCACTTAAGCCACAGCTTTTTGGTGCTTCATTAGAGATAAAGAGTCTCATGGACTTTCATGCATGGGCTAGCTTTGAACCATGATCCTCAGATCTTAGCTTCCTGAATAGCTAGGATTACAGGCATGAGCCACTGGCACCTGGCTGTGTTGTTCATATTTCTAAGTATAGAATTCACTGGCATTTGGCATTACCATACTATTGTGTAGCCATTACTGCTACTTCAATAACTTTTTCCATTATTCCACACATAAACTGTGTATACATTATATACTCACAACTTCCATTTGTAGCCATGGTATTCTCTATTATAAGTTTTTTTTTCAGGCACAAGGTTCGAACTCAGATTCTCAAGTTATCATTTAGTTTGTTTGCTCACAGTCAGCATTTGAGCTGGCATCTCTTGGAGGTTCCTGCCCAGATTGGCTTAGAACCTCAGATATGAGCCTTCTGAGTAGCTAGGATTACAGGTATATAGCACTAGTACCTGACTGAACAATATGTAATTCTTAATAATGTATAAATGAGGGGCTGGGGATATGGCCTAGTGGCAAGAGTGCTTGCCTTGTATACATGAGGCCCTGGGTTTGATTCCCCAGCACCACATATACAGAAAATGGCCAGAAGTGGCGCTGTGGCTCAAGTGGCAGAGTGCTAGCCTTGAGCAAGAAGAAGCCAGGGACAGTGCTGGCCCAGGACTGGCAAAAAAAAAAAAAATGTATAAATGATGGTGAAAACCACAGTATGTTTATATAAGATAGTTAAGAGTATATGAAATGCCTAGTTACTTAGAAGGCTAAGATCTGAGACTCTTCATTTTTGAAGGCAGCCCAACAGATGAATTTGAGACTCCTATCTCCACCCAGCAATCAAAAGGCTTGTAGGTAGAGATGTGGGTCAAGTGAAAGAGTGCTTGCCATGAGCAAAAAAGACAAAGGAAAGCCTGAGTTCAAGTCCTAGTATAGATAAGTCCACGTATCATACCCTTACACTCCCCAAAAGTTAGCAAAATGCCATCCCCATCAATAATCTGGGTATTGTGGGATATGCTTGTGAATTCAGCTGTAGAGAGAAGGCTGCATAAAGGAGGATCATGGTCCCAGGCCCACCTAGAACAAAAAGTGACAAAAATACCTAAAGCAAAAAAAGGCTGGGGTAAACCAATTATGAAATGGGCAAAGGAGCTAAAGAGAGACTTCACAAGAGAAGAGATAAAAATGGCAAAGAAACATATGAGGAAATGCTCATACACATCCCGGGCAGTAAAGGAAATGCAAATAAAAACAACCCTGAGATACCACCTCACTCCAGTTAGAATGGCCTATACTCTGAACTCAGGCAACAACAAATGCTGGAGGGGGTGCAGGGAAAGAGGAACCCTCCTCCCTTGTTGGTGGGAGTGTAAATTAGTACAACCACTTTGGAGAACAGTATGGAGGTTCCTCAAAAAGCTCAGCACAGACATACCCTATGACCCAGCCATACCACTCCTAGGCACTCCTTGGGAAACAGGTCCCAAGATATCAAAAAGACATCTGCACTTCCATGTTTATCGCTGCACAATTCACAATAGCCAAAATATGGAAACAACCCAGATGCCCCTCTACAGATGAATGGATCCAAAAAATATGGCACTTATACACAATGGAATACTACATAGCGATTAGAAATGGGGAAATATTGGTATTCTCAGGGAAATGGTCAGAACTTGGGGCTGGGGATATGGCCTAGTGGCAAGAGAGCTTGCCTCGTATACATGAGGCCCTGGGTTCGATTCCCCAGCACCACATATACAGAAAACGGCCAGAAGTGGCACTGTGGCTCAGTGGAAGAGTGCTAGCCTTGAGCAAAAGGAAGCCAGGGACAGTGCTCAGGCCCTGAGTCCAAGGCCCAGGACTGGCCAAAAAAAAAAAGAAAGAAAGAAATGGTCAGAACTTGAACAAATAATGTTGAGTGAGACAAGCCTAGAACACAGAAAACAAAGGGGCATGATCTCCTTGATATATGACTGTTAAGGTGGGGGCAGGGGGAGACAGTAGAGACCAGGTCTTCGAAACAAGAAACTTCTTGTCAAATGGTATTTCCCACAGGTTTGGGTCAGCGACCTTACATTATGTAACTAAAACCAAACAACTACTCAACATATAAAGGTCAAAAATAGACCTCTCAGTGGATCACAATAGCTCAAAAGCTATGTATGTATGTTCCATATAAGACAAGGATAAGCAAACTCTATTGTTGATGTTATATTTAAAGTTCTAGGTGAATGCCACATGGCTACTGTATATGTTTTTGGTATACTGTGTACTGTATATATGTCTACCTGATCTAGGGAAGGGAAAGAAAAACAGGGTGTAAGATATCACAGGAAATGTACACACTGCCCTGTTATGTAACTGTACCTCTTTTGCACAACACCTTGTCAAAAAAATTTAATTAATAATTTTTTTTTTTTTGCCAGTTCCTGGGCCTTAGACTCAGGGCCTAAGCACTGTCCCTGGCTTCTTTTTGCTCAAGGCTAGCACTCTGCCACTTGAGTCACAGCGCCACTTCTGGCCATTTTCTGTATATGTGGTGCTGGGGAATCGAACCCAGGGCTTCAAGTATACGAGGCAAGTGCTCTTGCCACTAGGCCATATCCCCAGCCCCAATAAATAATTTTTTTAAAAAAAGGGCTGGGGGAGTGGCTCAAGTTGTAAAATACTTTGTTTAGCAAGTATAAAGCCCTTTCAAACCTCAGTTCTGCCAAAAAGTTAAAGTAACTAAATGAACAAATTTAGAAACAAACCTACCAACTGGCAAAAAAATAAGAAATCTGGTTGGTGGGCAAATGACAGTGTTAATAGAAAATATTTCAGATATAGGGTCCCTCCCCTTTCCTCCTCAATTTCTGGAATCTTTCCTACCATTTTGCTTACCCTTAGTTCTGGGAGATTTGCTATCAATAATCATGGGATACCAAGTGGTATTTTTTTTTTCTTTCTTGATGGTGTGTTGGTAAAGACAAAAGTACAACTCATGGGGTGGGCGGGAGAGGGAAAGAAGGAGTGGGGAGGCGGGGGAAAATGAGGGAGGAGGTAACAAGTTGAACAAGAAATATACTCATTGCCTTACATATGAAACTGTAACCTCTCTGTACTTCACTTTGACAATAAAGGGAAAAAAAAAAAAAGAAAGAAAGAAACAAACCTGCCAAAACCACATAATCTGTTTGCTTGTCCTAGTGTAATGACGGTAGATAGCATGTCTTTGCCAGTCATTCAAATCAATCTCTTGCATTCCACATAAGAGTACCTTTAAAGATGAAAAAGACAAATCATTTCTTCAGGTAGTTGTACAAAAAATGCCTGACATATGAGAAAAGTCTGATATTAAACACACTTTGAAAAAATACTAGTTAGCATGCTTTGCTTGTAAACTGTACATCCAGAATTCTATTCATGCTATTTAGAAAAGCAAATTTTCATGCAGGGTGTCATACATACAAGTATTCAAGGATTAAGTCCTACAATTAGAGAAGCCTTAATAGAATTTTTTTTCTTTAAAGATTAGAGAAGCCTTAACAGAAATATTTTTTTTCTTTAGAGATTGACTGTGGCATAGATCATTGTTTTACCCACTGAGGATACTTCCAAATGTCTTGCCGACATAAAAACTAATGCCACTCAAAGGATGGACAAAATAAATTGAAAGCAGATATCTGAGGTATTATTTGCTATCATGCTGCAGAATTATAGATGTATGCACATGTACACACACACACAGCACCATTACCTCTAATTCCTTTGCATCGAAGTACTGCAAATACTGCTGGGGAAGAATTTCATTAAAGCCCTCAAAGAAAGCTTGTGTCTGTTCTTCAACTCCTCGAGACAACCTCCACTCAGCTACCATTCTGGCAGAAAAATATAAAAAAGCTATCAGGAACTTTAGGATTTACCTTTAATTTCTGAACATGAATTTTACAAATTTACTATTATGAAAGTATTATGAACATATATATCATGAAATATATACAAAAGTAAAGTACAATGAACTCTTTTGTACAAAAGTTTAACCTTTATTATAATGTCAAACATTATTTTTGGTTGGTTGTGAGGCTTGAATTTAGGGTTTGGGCACTGTCTCTGAGCTTTTTCATTCAAGGCTAGTGCTCTACCATTTTGAGCCACAGGACTACTTCTGGTGATTAATTGGAGATAAGAGGCTCATGGACTTTCCTGCTTAGGATGGCTTCAAACCATGATCCTCAGATCTCAGCCTCCTGAGTAGTTAAGATTACAGGTGTGAGCCACCAGTGCCCCACCTTGCCAACCTTATTTTAATTCATACCTGCAACACATTATCCTAGCTATTATTATATGTGTCAATCCTGGGGCTTAGGACCTGGAAATTGTCCCTGAACTTTTTTTGTTCAAGGTTAGCATTCTTTCACTTGAGCCACAGCTACATTTCTGGCTTTTTGATGGTTAATTAAGGATAAGAGTCTCATGGTCTATCTTCTTGGACTGGCTTTGAATTCCAATCCTCAGATCTCAGTCTCCTGAGTAGCTAGGATTTTAGGAATGAACCACCAGCACCAGGCTAATGTAATTTCATTTTATATTTCAATGTCTCTGAAACAATGAAGGTGTTTTTAGAAAGTAAAACCACACTACTATCACAATAAAAAGGGAATTATCCAGTGATATCAAATATTTTGCTCAATTTCTGATTAAATTTTAGTATTTGAATGAGATCTTAAAAAGGTACATATGCTGCAAAAGTGTTTGTTTTTTTTGCTTCCCCCTTGAGAATCTCATGAGCCAGGTGGTGGTGGTGGCTTACACCTGTATGTAGTCCTAGCTACTCAGGAGGCTGAGATCTGAAGATCTGAGTTCAAAGCCAGGCTGGGTAGGAAAGTTCATGAGATTCTTATCTCTAATTAACCACCAGAAAACTGGAAATAGAGCTGTGGCTCAAAGTGGTAGAGCACTAGACTTGAGCAGAAAAGCTCAGGGAGAACACCCAGGCCCAAGTCCAAGCCCTATAACCAACCAAAACCAAAAAGTCTCATGGACTTCCCTGCCCAGACTGGCTTTGAACCCAGATCTTCAGATCCCAGCCTCCTAAGTAGCTAGGATCACAGGTATGAGTCACTGGGGTCCAGCTGCTACTTCAAATGAAAATGTAAAAATAATTAGAAAGGGGAAAAACTAGAAGAAGTAATTCATTAATGTATGTGTGTACATACAATGAGAATCCAAGAAACCTTGTGGGAAGCAACAAGTGGAATGCCAAAGACATAAGCAGAAATTTCTGCAATTACTATCCACTGGAAAGACAGAATTTAAACATTTACATCTCATAAAATTATATGAATAAGAGTTATGTTTTAGAACTAAAGGCAAAATGGAAACAGACCAGTCTCACTGAATTTGTAAAGGGTCAAACTAATCTGTTTTTTAAGAATCTATGAGATAAAACAGAAGTGCAATACTCAAACTTTAGACAAACAAAAAGAAATCCATAGTCTAACATATATCCCAGGAAAATGACCTACAATCTTGAGAACGAAGTTTACAGAGCAAAGCTTAGTTTTAATGCTGAAGTTAGCAGACAAAGTCTTAAAGTAGCTTCTTTTTTTTTTTTTTTTTTTGTCAGTCCTGGGCCTTGGACTCAGGGCCTGAGCACTGTCCCTGCCTTCTTTTTGCTCAAGGCTAGCACTCTACCACTTGAGCCACAGTGCCACTTCTGGCCATTTTCTATATATGTGGTGCTGGGGAATTGAACCCTGGGCTTCATGTATACCAGGCAAGCACTCTTGCCACTAGGCCATATTCCCAGCACCCTTAAGGTAGCTTCTTAAAAGGTATCAAATATATGTAGGAAAGAGCTGGAGTATAGGTCTAAAGTGGAGTATTTGCCAAGCACTGATGGCTCATACTTATAATCCTTTCTATCTAGGAGGCTGAGATCTGAGGATCCAAGTTTGAAGCCAGCCCAGGCAGTCAAATACATGAGACCTTTTTTGTTGTTGTTGTTGCCAGTCCTGGGGGCTTGGACTCAGGGCTTGAACACTGTCCCTGGTTTCTTTTTGCTCAAGGCTAGCACAGCGCCACTTCTGGCCATTTTCTATATATGTGGTGCTGGGGAATCAAATACAAGGCTTCATGTATACGAGGCAGGCGTTCTTGCCACTAGGCCATATTCCCAGCCCCATACATGAGAGTTGTATCTCCAATTAACCACCAAAAAGTCAGAGGTGAAGCTATGTGTCAAGTGGTAGAGCATCATCCTTGAGCATAAAAAAGCTCAGGGACAATGCCTGGTTCCTGAGTTCAGGTTCCAACACCAGCACACACAAAAACGTTTTAACTATGATCTAGCAGGACTGTTCTTGGGCATCTCTACCCATTAGTAAAGATACTTGCACATCCATGTTAACTGCTGCACTATTCATGATAGATAGCTAAATTATGAAAACAGCCCAGATACCCTAAAACAACTGAGTGGATCAAGAAAATGTTTCATATATATGTATATGTGAGACATACATACATATATCATAAATATATGATATATATACACACATACAATGGAATTTTACTCATTAACCATAAAGAATATAATTTGCAGGAAAAATGGATGGACCTAGAAAAAAATTATGTTAAGGGAAGTCAGGCTCAGGTACAAACAGTGCATGTTTCCTCTCATTATGTTAGATAGTTATTTTAGGGGAGGAATCTAATGGTGTAACTTCTATGAACAACTAACAAATGGTTTAATAAAATGAATACCAAACCAGCAAGCTAAAATATGGAGGGAGAGGGGGCATAAAAGGAAGCCACAGAAATGGAGGAGGAAGGGTGAGCAAATGTAGTCATTATATTTAATGTATGTATATTATATAAAAACTGAACTATGTAACTTGAAAATAGGAATGGGATAGGAAAGATGGGAGAGAATGATGAAGTGACAATGGGGCAAAGGAGCTAAAGAGAGACTTCACAGGAGAAGAAATAAAAATGGCAAAGAAACATATGAGGAAATGTTCAACATCCCTGGCAGTAAAGGAAATGCAAAAAAAAAAAAAACAACCCTGAGATACCACCTCACCCCAGTTAGAATGGCCTATACTCTGAACGGCCTATACTCTGAACTCAGGCAACAACAAATGCTGGAGGGGGTGCGGGGAAAGAGGAATCCTTCTCCCTTGTTGGTGGGAGTGCAAATTAGTACAACCACTTTGGAGAACAGTATGGAGGTTCCTCAAAAAGTTCAGCACAGACATACCCTATGACCCAGCCATACCACTCCTAGGCATCTATCCTGAACAACAGGTCTCAAGATATCAAAAAGACATCTGCACTTCCATGTTTATCGCTGCACAATTCACAATAGCCAAAATATGGAAACAACCCAGATGCCCCTCTACAGATGAATGGATTAAAAAAATGTGGTACCCATACACAATGGAATACTACATAGTGATTAGAAATGATAAAATATTGTTATTCACAGGGAAATGGTCAGAACTTGAACAAATAATGTTGAACGAGACAAGCCTAGAACACAGAGAACAAAGGGGCATGGTCCCCTTGATATATGACTGCTAGGGAGGGAGGGAGGACAGTGGAGACCAGGTCTGCAAAACAACAAATTTCTTTTCAAATGGTATTTCCACATGTTTGAGTCAGTGACTTTACATTATGTATCTAAAACCAAACAACTACTAAACATAAAAAGGTCTAAAATAGACCTCTCAGTGGATCACAATAGCTCAACAGCTATGTACACATGATCATATAAGACTAAGATAAGCAAAAACAACTCCAAGAGAAGGACACAGGAGGATTCTTTAAAGGAACTTTAAGGTTCTAGGTGAATTTCCTGTGGCGTACCCTACATGGTTACCGTATATGATTCTGGTACATTGGATATTGTATATATGCCTACCTGATCTAGGGAAGGGAAAGAAAAATGAGGGTATAAGATATCACAAGAAATGTATTCACTGCCTTATTATGTAACTGTACCCTCTTTGTACAACACCTTGTCAATAAAATTTAATTTAAAAAAAAAAAGAAGTGACAATGATCAAAATGCACTGTACTTGCTGGGGACTGGTGGCTCACAACTGTAATCCTAGACACTCAGGAGACTGAGATCTGAGGATCGTGGTCTGAAGCCAGCCCTTGCAGGAAAGTCTATGAGACTCTTATCTCCAATTAACTACTGAAAAATAGAAGTGGAACTGTGGCTCAAAATGGCAGACTGCTAGCATTGAGTGAAAAATCTCAGGGACAGTGCCCAGTCCCTGAGTTCAAGTCATATGACAAAAAAAAAAAGCACTGTAATTATAACCTGACTTCTAGGATACAATTTCCTTTGTACAACTACTTAATAAAATAACAACAAATAAAACAGAAAGAAAAAGTTGGAAAATAAATAAAATGAATGGATGGTTGGAGCCAGTTGTTGGTGGCTCATGCCTGTAATCCTAGCTACTTAGGAGGATAAGATCTAAGGATCAGGCTGGGAAAATGGCCTAGTGGCAAGAGTGCTTGCCTCATATACATGAAGCCCTGGGTTCTATTCCTCAGCACCACATATATAGAAAATGGCCAGAAGTGGCGCTGTGGCTCAAGTGGCAGAGTGCTAGCCTTGAGCAAAAGGAAGCCAGGGACAGTGCTCTGAGTTCAAGGTCCAGGACTGGCAAACAAAACAAAACTAAGGATCTTGGTTCAAAGCCGGACTGAGTAGGTAAGTCTCAACTAACAATCATAAAAGCTGGAAGTACAACTGTGGCTTTGAGCAAAAAAATTGAGGGACAGAGCCCAGTCCACCCCTGAGTTCAAGCCCCAGGAGCCCCTCTTCCCAGAGTTGGAAAAACGAAAACCTGATATTTGAAAATGAAACGATATACTTCAAATATTTAAGGATCCAAGAGGAAACTATGAAGAACACTAGAAAAGATAAACCTAAATGATAATGAAAAATATCAAAATTGGTGAGATACAGCAAAAGTGGTGTTTGTTTTAAATGCTTATAGCTAATGCTTTATATTTAAACAGAAATGCTTATATTTAAACAGAAGGTGTAGCTCAAGTGGTAGAATGTTTAGCATGCTTGTAAGGCCCCATGTTCAATTTTGTGGCCATAGGACCACTTCTGGCTTTTTCTGTTTATGTGGTTATGTGGTTCATGCATGCTAGGCAAGCACTCTACCAGTAAGATACATTCCTCGCCCATAAGTTGAGCTTGTTTGTTTTTTTTTTTTTTTTGCCAGTCCTGGGGCTTGAACTCAGGGTCTGGGCTCTGTCCCTGAGCTTCTTTGTGCTCAAGGGTAGTCCTCAACTACTTGAGCCACAGCGCCACTTCTGGCTTTTTCTGTTTATGTGGTGCTGAGGAATCGAACCCAGAGGCAAGCACTCTACCACTAAGCCACATTCCCAGTCCAAGTTCAGTAATCTTAGTAACATGTTATAAGGCAGAGTAGTTACAGAATTGTTAATTATGAGAAATGATACAGAATGACTTCTATCCTTTAAAACTCACACTTTGTGGCTATAACTAGAAAGGAAAAAATAAGTGCCTATATGCAATACTGACTAGTACAAAAGCAAATATTATTACTATGTATTTTGGGTGCCCATACTCAGGCTTGAACTCAGCCTCTAAGTCTCTTTCAGCTTTTCTGCTCACATTTAGTGCTATATTACTTGAGCCATACCTCTAGTCCACAAATATTTTTTTAAGTGCCGTTCATTACTATTACTAGAAAATTTTACAATAGAAAAGTCCACACTACATAAAGAAGAGTGTTTTCTCCTACCGTATATATTCCTCTTTGTTTTCTTCTGTCACAAGAATATTGCCACCATTGGGTTTCAAATCATGGCTCTTAATTTCACCTAAAATTTCTTTATCCACAGAGAAGTACATTTCCAAACCACATTCTTCAATATTGTTCTCTCTGTATAAGTAAAATCAACATTATTCACCTTCTAATTCAACCATAAAAGTTTAAATTTAAAGTATCTCATCTTAATTAGCTATAAGCTATAACATCAAAGTAAGAAAGTGCGCAACATTATGCTCTAAGATCACATTATTGCATGAGATCTTGGGTATACTTCTATAACCAAGCAATTCAAGGGTTTAGATGACCAAATTATTTAAATTCAATAAACTGTAATATGTCTACAGTTTTGGCAAGTGACTAATTCTACAGTGAAAGCATGTAGACCACATTTTAGTGAATGTAAACAGAAACTTACTTAACCCAGATGAGAGAATTGTAAAATTCTGGATCAATGGATTCTAAATCCTTAATTCCAACTGGTTTGTTCAGGATACGTTTATAGAATGGTAAGGAAAAACCTGTGTCTATAAATTTTCCATGGAATAGAGCCTATACAGAAAGGGAACAATATTAACATAATTATACAAATGTCATTTTACTTCAAAACATTAAAATTTTCATTTTCAAAGGCTCCCATAATATGATCATTTATGGCACATATGAGACAATTCAGTATTGCTGAATTAACAAAGTAAACGTACAGTCCTGTACCTGCACTTACCATGGCAATAAACCTGCCAATAAAGCGAAAATATTTCAAATGATCGGGATTGATGTAAGACGCAGGGTTTATCTGCAAGCAGTAGTTATCCTTCCCTGCGTATTCAAACAGGCAATACATGGGGTTCAACACTTCATGTGACAAAAGAAAGAACCATTCTCTGAAATTAAAAGAAAACTTAGAATGAAAAATCTTATAAATAACCATATTAACAAATCAAAGATCAGTACCACCAAGTTCTTGGGAATCTACATACGACAGCTGGTGAGTTTTCTACTCTATTGATTTTTATTACTCTGCGCAAATTCAGATCTACTTTACAATGATAATTATACACTGCTTATTATATTTCAAAGAACCTAAGATATCATTTACTTTAAAAAAAAAGATATCTTTATTGGGTGACCTATTGAAACGTTTCCAGTTATAATTACAATCAATATATATTTCAATTTCAGAGACATTAGAATATGAACATAAATTTTTTAATTGGTGGGATGGGCATATTTAAAATTTACTATTGGCTGCTGAAATAATCTAATATCCCATCTATTACTGAGTATACAGTGATATTCAACAAGTGTTATTACTCTCTGTATCTCAGATCAACATGAAAACCTTTAAATTTCAGAGGCAATAAAGCACTTAATTTCAGCCACACAATTATTAGAAAATGTTTTAAGAAACTCTAATTCGGGCTGGGGATATAGCCTAGTGGCAAGAGTGCCTGCCTCGGATACACGAGGCCCTAGGTTCGATTCCCCAGCACCACATATACAGAAAACGGCCAGAAGCGGCACTGTGGCTCAAGTGGCAGAGTGCTAGCCTTGAGCGGGAAGAAGCCAGGGACAGTGCTCAGGCCCTGAGTCCAAGGCCCAGGACTGGCAAAAAAAAAAAAAAAAAAAAAAAAAGAAACTCTAATTCAAGTGTTCTGAAAACATCCATGCATATTAACATGAGGTTGTGGCAATTATGTTACATGGGAGGGACTGGTAGGACAAATTTGGTGCACTTAGCAGTTTGTGTCCTAGATCTTTTCTCTTGTTAATTCATCATGTCTGCTGACAATTTTGCTTATACTGTAATAATGCCAGTCAGTGTTCTATTAGGAATGAATGATTGCTTTCTCTTGAATTATCTTTAACTTATACAAAACTAAATGCTTCTACTCATATTCATTATTGTATTTCATTTATTTTTTATTTTTCAGTACTAGAACTTGATGTCAGGACCTCATAAATTGGTTCAGCATGCTCAGCAAGTTGACACTCTACCATTTGAGCCATGCCTCCAGTCCTTATAGCTACTATTTATCTTTGATTATATCATACATTTTCAAGTTATATGAGTATTATAATAAAATATAAAGAATAATCAAATGTAGCCACGAGTGAGCACACAAAGACTCAGATTCCAAACTAGATTATTAGTGAATATATATTAGCATTTCTACTCTTCATGATAATCCTAGAAGGATATACTATTATTCTTACTTGACAAATCAAGATATTTGCCTGTGAATTGGGGGCTGGAGGATCAGGCCTGTAGGTACTTAGGAGGCTGAGATCTGAGGACTATAGTTCAAACCCAACCCGAACAGACAAGTCCAAGAGACTCTCATCTTCATTTAATCAGTAAAAACCCAGAAGTAGAGGTGTGGCCCAAGAATGCTAGCCTTGCATGAAAAAACTAGCAAGAATGCAAGGCTTTGAGTTCAAAACCGAGTATGGGCACATATGCACATACATACACACATACATACACACATACACACACACACACACAAACACACACAAATATTTGCTTTTCCAACACTACCACTATTAAAATTTTAAACTGATGTGACATACTGTTATAGAATGAACAAAAGTATTTTTTGCTAAGCCTACCTTATAAGGTTTGACTAGCAACTCTAAAATTAAAAAAGAGGGCTGGGATGTAGCTTAGTGGCAAAGTACGTGCCTAGCAAGTGCAATGTCCTGGGTTCGATCTCTAGTACCAAAAAAGAGCAAAAAAAAAGAATTAAGACTTTGACTTTTATATAGCCTTCTATTATTCTTCTGATAGACTATGAATTTCAGTTGGAAACTGAGTCACAAGTATCTTTATCAACTTTGAAGAGGTCCTAATCATTATAGGGTCTTGGGAGTTCTGTGGAATAGATATGATGTGGTTCACTGGGCAGGGTTTACCAATTAATAGTACTGTGTCAAACAGCTTATGATGCAAATCTTGTATCCATGCTACAACTTATGCACCCTAGGTGAATCTGCAAATCTCTTTATTGCCTATAAAATTCTATTTTACAGAGTTATTCTTAGGACAAATAGTGTAGGTGAAATAAATTAGCATTTCCTTAGGGGGAAAAAAGGTGCTAAACTGTTTGTTGAAATTCTGTAGCTCCAGCATAGTAAGCTTCAATCATTTGCTACAATTCATTTTCTTGAAATATAAGATTGAGAAAATAGTACTTGCAAGCAAAGTGTAATGATACCTTTGGAAGAAAGGAACTAAGTTCTGAGTATTCATATTATCACTACCTTGCTACACCTCCATAATCTAAACCTTCTTCTCCTGGAAAAATCACCCACAAACGTCTTCGTAGATCTTGGGGACTGAAGCTCATTATCTATAAAACAATAAAAAGAATTGGTGAAAGCAATTTTGGAAACACCATTCTACCACGTCAAGTTTCACATTTTTGCGTTATATAGGAAACTTAAATTCTCCATAACAGAATGTTAATGAAAATATTAACACCACACATAGAAAATAAGTTTCATAAATTTTATGTGTTTATACATAACTTATAAGTATTCAACAAAGGAGAGATGTCACAGTAATAAATCTTTAATTTTCTTTATGAAATGCTTAGTATGCAGGAAAAAGCTTTTCTGCTATTTACCCCATAAACAGTTATTCTATGTTAACAAAAGCTCTTCCCAAAGTGATTGTATCCAGCAGTTATGAAGACAATATGCTAATTTCTGTATCAGATTCATTAGCTTTAAAAGCTCAAATCATCCTCTAAAATTATTTTTCCTGGGCTGGGGATATGGCCTAGTGGCAAGAGTGCTTGCCCCGTATACATGAGGCCCTGGGTTCAATTCCCCAGCACCACATATATAGAAAATGGCCAGAGGTGGCGCTGTGGCTCAGTGGCAGAGTGCTAGCCTTGAGCAAAAAGAAGCCAGGGACAGTGCTCAGGCCCTGAGACCACGCCCCAGGACTGGCAACAAAAAACAAAACAAATAAACTGGCCTTTGCTTTTTTTTTTTTTTTTTTTTTTGGCCAGTCCTGGGGCTTGAACCTAGGGTCTGGGTACTGTCCCTGAGCTTCTTTTGCTCAAGGCTAGCACTCTACCACTTGAGCAACAGCACCAAATCTGGCTTTTTTGTGCTTATATGTTCCTGCAGAATCAAACCCAGAATTTCATGCATGCTAGGCAAGCACTGTACCACTAGGCCACATTCCCAGCCCACCCTTCAGATGTTTCTAAACACATTTTTTCACTGGCTTTCATCTTCTCTTTAACACAAATCACTGACATTTAGTTGCAGTTGGCTCAGAGTGACATCTACAAAATAAAGGTAAATAGGGCCCAACTCAGGTTTTAAGACCAAGTAAAACAAAATTATTCCTAGTTCTTAACACTCTTACATCTTTTTTCAGATATTGTCAACAATGATCAATTACTTACTTTCCTACTTAAAGAAAAAAAAAAGTTTAACTGTGAGTTGGGTGTTGGTGTCTCAGGCCTGTAATCCTAGCCACTCAGGAGGCTGAGATCTGAAGATTGTGGTTCAAAGCCAGCCAGGCAGTTAAGTTTGTGAGACTCATCTCCAAATAACCACCAGAAAACCAGAAGTGGCTATGTGGCTCAAAGTGGTAGAGCCACTGAATTCAAGCTTCAGAGATGTCCACATGTGTTTGCGCACAGACACACAGAGGTTTTAACTGTAATTGTAATGTATGCTTATTGTAAAAATTTCAAATAGAAAAGTGTAAGAACAAATGTCTTCCTTTCTTTCTACACATCCCACAATGCTCATATTGGTATTGCCAGAACTTTGCCTGTTGATAGTCTCCTTGTATACCTATTTCCATACTTGTTTATCTATTTCAATTCAAAATTTAGCATCTTAGAAAAGGAAACTTGAAACTCAATTGAGTATGTTCCTATTAATACTCTTTTAAAAAGCAAAAAATACACAGGTATGTACATAAATACACACGCAAAAAAACACTGAATGTTAGGTAATAAGGTAGCTGGCATTGAGACTAGACATGATCACACAGTACCTGTTGAAAGGAATCTTCAAACAATGTTTTTCTTGTCACAGTAATCTTTATGTGCTGTGGCATGGCCAGTTGCTGAAATGTAAGAAACATTTAAGTCAATTCTCACCATCAAAATAGTCTACCAAAGGCTAACAACAAGCCTGAGGTCCTAAGCTCAAACCCTAGCTGAGGACATGGGAGGAGATAAAGGAAAGTCTTACCCACTTTGCTTAAAGAAACAAACTACAAATATGAATTTATATTCAGTAATGCTTATCACATATTTTTGAGCATTCATGTTGATTATAGATTTATGAGAAACATAGGAAAGCAGGATGTCATATTTACAGTACTTACTGACTCAAATATATACTTAATTTTATCATAAAAAGCTAATTCAGATTTTTAAGTTAATTACAAGAGTTTGAAGCTTACAAATATTCAACATACCACTCTAATATGCTCATTTACTTAGAGCCCATGAAAAAATCCTTAATTCAAATGTATTTAGACATTAGAAGGAACATATCACATTTAGAAATAAACCACTGAAAACATATTTGTATGTATTTGGTCATCTATGTATAAACATAGAAATCTATCAAAGCCATTCATATTAAAAGCTAGATATGGAGCTGGGCATGGTGATACACATTGCAATCTCAGTACTGAGGAGCCAAGGCAGAATAATGGAGAATTAGGGCTGGGTATATGGCCTAGTGGCAAGAGTACTTGCCTCCTATACAAGAAGCCCTGGGTTCGATTCCCCAGCACCACCTATATAGAAAATGGCCAGAAGTGGTGCTATGGCTCAAGTGGCAGAGTGCTAGCTTTGAGCAAAAAGCAGCCAGGGACAGTGCTCAGGCCCTGAGTCCAAGGCCCAGGACTAGCAAAAAAGAAAAAGAAAAAAGAATAATGGATAATTAGAGGCCCATATGAGCTATACAGTAAGACCTTGTCTCAGGAAACAACTCTGGGCAGGGGTGGCTCATGCCTATAATCCTACGTACTTAGAGTGCTGAAATCTGAGAATCTCAGTTCAGAGCCATCCCAGGCAGACAAATCAAAAAAATTCTTATCTAATTAACCAGTAAAATTCTGGAAGTATATGTAGGAAGTGATAAGAGTGGAAGCAGTGAGTGAAAAAGCAGAACAAGGATAAGAGGCTTTGAAATCAAACCCTAGTAACAACAAAACAAAAAAATCAACAATCACCAAAAACCCTACTAAATATGAGAATGGCTGATTTTAATGTATAAGTAAGAATATGTTTTCAGTTATGTTTAAAAATATGTGCAATAGGGGCTGGGAATATGGCCTAGTGGCAAGAGTGCTTGCCTCGTATACATGAAGCCCTGGGCTCAGATTCCTCAGTACCACATACATAGAAAAAGCCAGAGGTAGTGCTGTGGCTCAAGTGGTAGAGTGCTAGCCTTGAGCAAAAATGAAGCCAGTGACAGTGCTCAGGCCCAGAGTCCAAGCCCCAGGACTGGCAAAAAGAAAAAGGAAAAAAGTGCAATATCAAAGTAATGAGAAAAAGTAGCAATGTGTTCTCTCTCTCTCGTTTTTTTTTGCCAGTCCTGGGGCTTGAACTTGGCCTGGGCACATCCCTAAGCTTTTTTTGCTCAAGGCTAGTATTCTACCACTTGAGCCACAGCACCACTTCTGGGTTTTTCTGTGTATGTGGTACTAAGGAATCAAACCCAGGGCTTTGTGCATGCTAGGCAATCACTCTACCACTAAGCCACATTCCCAGCCTGTTTTCTTAAAAAAAAAAAAAAAAAAAAAAAAATTTAATGGCCAGAAGCTGGTGTTCATGCCTGTAATTCTAGCTACTCAGGAGGCTGATATCTGAGGATCCAGGTTCAAAGCCAGCCCAGGCAGGAAGGTCTGTGAAGTTCTTATCTCCAATTAATCACCAGAAAATCAGAAGAGGCACTGTGACTCAACAAGGTAGAAGACTAGCTTGGAGCAAAAAAAAGTTCAGGGATAGCACCTAGGTGCTGAGTTCAAGCCCTGTGACTGACAAAAACATAATTAAATGAATAAATAATGCTTTAAAAAAATCAGGGCTGGAAAAGTGACTTAGTGGTAGATTGCTTGCCTAGCATGCATGATGCACTGGGTTTGATTCCTCAGCACCACATACACTGAAAAACTTCAAAGTGGCGCTGTGGCTCAAGTGGTAGAGTGCTAGCCTTGAACAAAAAGAAGCCAAGGACAGTGCTCAGGCCTTGAATTCAAGCCCTAGGAATAGCAAAAAAAAAAAAAAAAAAAATTACCTTCAAATTGTTATACAAAAGAGTTTTTTCACTTTAACATGTCCATTTATAATGCATCTTAATCACTGTGACCCCTTCCATCAGTTTTCTACCTTCTCCCATCTACCTCATACCCACTGTTGACTCAGTTAACTATAATTCCATTGTCATATATGTACAGATATTATTATAGCTGTATTCCCTTACCATTTCTCTCTGCATTCTGCCCCTTTCCTTTGAGTTCCTATTATCTCAAATGATTTTTGTTTTTGCCAGTCCTGGGGCTTGAATTCAGGGCCTGAGCACTGTTCCTGCCTTCTTTTTGCTCAAGGCTAGCACTCTACCACTTGAGCCACAGTGCCACTTCCGGCTTTTTCTATATATGTGGTGCTGAGGAATCAAACGCAGGGCTTCATGTATACAAGGCGAGCACTTTACCACTAGGCCATATTCCCAGCCTCTCAAATGATTTCTTACTCGACTGATTTCAAGCTTTGTCTTCTGGACAACAGAAGACATTATGTAATTGATAGATATATTTATTTGTTTAAATGAACTGGGAGATTCCAATGTTTTCCATTTTACCTGTTTTTCTGAGTTAACTAATTCGCACAAAAGAAAAGGAGAACAAAGATTTGGTTCTAATACTAACCTGACACCAAAACCGAAAGTACTGAACCTTTGCTTTGAAGTCTCGAACATAGGCTATCTGGGGTCCATTGTCTCTGAAGAAAACACAGTTAGCGACATGTATAACTGCTTGTAAAAGACAATAATAAAGAAAAGCAAATACTCTTACTTATTTCAATACTTAACAACCAGGCTAGCACTCTGCCACTTGAGCCACAGCGCCCCTTCTGGCTGTTTTCTATATATGTGGTGCTGGGGAATCGAACCCAGGGCTTCATGTATACAAGGCAAGCACTCTTGCCACTAGGCCATATCCCTAGCCCCAACCAGATTTTTTTTTTTAAATGCCTAGCACACACTTTCCTGCCAGGCTGGCTTCAAGCTTCAAACCTCAACCCTCAGATCTCAGCCTCCAGAGTAGCTAGGACTATGAGTCACCAGTGCCGGGTAGAACACTAGCCTGGAGCAAAAAAGCTCAGGGACAGTGCCCAGGCCCTGAGTTCAAGCTGCACTACCGACAAAAAAAAAAATAGGAGATAAGAGTCTCATAGTCTTTCCTTCCTGGGCTTGGCTATGAACCATGATCCTCAGATCTCAGCCTACTGAGTAGCCAGGCTTACAGGCTTGAGCCACCTGCACAGGCTTTGATTTAATTTTATGTTTTGTTTACTATAATCCTAGAAGGCTGTATCATCTAGGCTAGATGTATACATCATATAGTACATATGTGTAGGCTAAGCCATTTAGGTTTGGTAAATACTCTGATATTCATACAATGATGCATTTCTCAGGCCCTCTCTCTCTCTCTCTCTCGTCAAATCTAACTCAAGTCTAACTCAAGTCAAATCTAAGGAATTAGTTTTACTTTTAGTCTGTAGTGTTTAGAAAACTTACAAGGCAGATTTTCCTGTGCGGGGATCTATGTAGGTTGTTGTTTTTCTGTTGTGGTCCACAAAATATGGAATCCCATCCACTGTGAATCTCATTTCCCAGCCTTCAGGTAGGGGCTTTTCATTTAACTGACTATGAAACACAGAAAAAAAAAATGTAAGCATATAAGAAACATTTATTTACTGGCCAACTACAGAAACTAAAAATATCCATAAATAAAACATAAAATCCCTTGGAATCCACTTTGTTCATTATTTTCAGTTCTGTACTAGCATCTCTATCTGGATACATACTAAACTTATCAGTATTAAAAATAAATTATGAGTAGAAATTCTATCATCTTCTTGGCTTATGTTTTCCTCTTCATCTAATAACCTATGTAAACTAAGCTCTGTCCATTCTGTCTTAGAAGTCTTTATATTTGCCAGGGGTATGTCTCAAATTTTATAGTGCCTACCTAAAAAGCATCAGGCCTTGACTTTGAATCTCAGTATAGAAAAAAAAAATCCTACACAAGATTAACAATTTTTATATTCAATGTCTTGTTTTTTTTTTTTTGTTTTGTTTTTTTCCCAATCCAAGTACTGGGGTTTGAACTCAGGGCCTAGGTGCTGTCTCAGTTTTTTCACTCATGGCTAGCAGTCTGCAACTTGAACCATAGTTCCAATTCCATCAATTCCATCTTTTTGGTTGGGGGGTGAGGGTGGAGTTTATCTCCAACAATCAGAGAATATTTTTATAAATCTGTGTTTTCTATTGGTACAAAAAAAAGAAACCAGAATGTTTTCTACTAGTCTTAAGAAATTGCTTACTTTTTCATTACATGAAAGTAAGAAGTTCTTTCCAAAAGATGCAGATGATTCATGTTAAAGCTTTTCAGGAAAGAAAGTGCTAGGTATTACTAATTCTGTTAGGCTGAGATCTGAGGATCACAGTTCAAAGCCAGCCCAGGTAGAAAAGTCCCATAAGACTCTTATCTCGTGGCTGGGGATATGGCCTAGTGGCAAGCGTGCATGCCTCTTATACATGAAGCCCTGGGTTCAATTCCCTAGCACCACATACACAGAAAATGGCCAGAAGTGGCGCTATGGCTCAAGTGGCAGAGTGCTAACCTTGAGCAAAAAGAAGCCAGGGACTGTGCTTAGGCCCTGAGTCCCAAGCCCCAGGACTGGAAAAAAAAAAAAAAAAAAAAAAGGACTCTTATCTCCAGTTAACCACCAGAAAACCAGAAGTGGTACTGTGGCTCAAGTGGTAGAGCACTAGTTTTTGAGCTGAAGAGCTCAGGGACAGTGCCCAGGCTCAGAGTTCAAGCCCCACGACAGAAAACAACAACAAAAAACATGCATTGAACTGTACCAGTGATCTCAGATTAAGAAAGTCTAGAATTATTAATCTGGTTACTACTAAAAACATATATATTATATATTCATATCTAGCAGAATCTAGTAGAAAGCTTAGTAGCACGATAATGAAATTTGTTCTACTTGAAATACATCTATTTAAGACATTCTCAACACAGAAAACAAAGGGGCATGATCTCCCTGATATATGACTGTTAACAAAGGGAGACGGAGAGACAGTAGAGACCAAGTCTGTGAATACTGTATATGTTCTTGATACATTGTATATTGTATATATATCTACCTGACCTAGACAAGGGATAGAAAAACAGGACGTAAGATATCACAAGAAATGTACACACTGCCCTACTATGTAACTGTACCCTTTTTGCACAACACCTTGTAAAAAAAATTATGTTCAATTAATAAACAAAGAAAAAAAAAAGACATTCTCAAAGTCAGATCTAGCTTTTTTCTAGAAGCATTTATGTATTTATGTCAGTGTATGTATGTTGAGTGTGTGTTCTTATGCACAAGTTAGTAGCCCAAGAAACTCCTGGGCCTTTCATTTTGTGCAAATAAATATTTTTATTTCCAATATATGTCAAATGATTCATATTAAAGCTTTTAAGAATGACTATATATGACTGATAATAGGTAATTAATGTATATACTCAAAATTTAATATCTTACCCTTGACTCCGGGGGTCTTCCCATTGAGTAATTCGAGTATTATGGTTGACAAAATATACTCTGCCATTGCTATCAGTTCTCTTCTCTTCATTAACCAAAACAAAAAACACAACATTAATACTGGCATAGACTTCTTTCTCAAACTAAAACAAAACTAAGTGACTATGTCCATTTGTCCTTTCTTTTTTATTTTTTTATTTTTTGCAAGTCCTAGGGTTTGAACTCAGGGCCTGGGCACTGTCCCTGGCTTCTTTTTGCTCAAGACTAGCACTCTACCACTTGAGCCACATTCCCTGCCCCATGATTCTGTGTTCTTTACCTTATGTATGATGTATTCAACTATACATTTTCAGAAGTGTTGGGTTGGGGGAAGGGTAAAGAACTCAGAGAAAAAAGCTAAAAAGTGCAGCATGGGAGCTCAATGGACTCTGACGAAAATGAACTATACAACTATACAACTGGGTGGAGATGGGAGGGAGGGACTGAAGAGAATGAGGGAATGGAAAACACTGTATGAAAGGAAATGTACTCATGTAAGTGTAATCGCTCTGTACACCTCCAGGACTGGCAAAAAAAATAATAATACTGTTGGCAATGGTACTCTCTAGACACTATGTTGAAAATGAACTGTGCAAGTTCTGGGTGGGGATAGGAGGAAAAAACTGGGAGAGTGTGAGGGAAGGGGTGACACTGTCCAAAAAGAAATGTATTCTCTACCTGACTTATTAACTATAATCCCTCTGTATATCACCTTTATAATAACAATAGAAAATTGTTTTTAAAAAGTGCTATTGGCTAAAGTAAAGATCTGAGTAATAAGGATAGTGATAAATACACAGGCAAGGTTCAACTTGTCGTAAAGCTTTTCTATAAAGGCAATATAGCACACAATTTAACTTTTGGAAGAAATAAGTGCTTTTTTTCCTACATCTGTTCCAGAGGAGTGAAAGTAATCTGTTTCTATCATCATAAAGTTAGGTTTTTTTCTGCAATAAATTTGAGATTCACACAAACATGCACCCCACCTCAGATATATCCTTACAATGTACCAATTTCTCATTATTTAATATATACATAAAACAACTTCAGAGTTCTGCTTTGTTGGCTCACACCTATAATCCTGGCTGCTCAAGAGCTAAAATCTAAGGACTGACTCAGTGAAACCAGCCTGGATAGGAAATTCAATGATACTCTTATCTGAAACAGGCAAAAAGTCAGAAGTGGCTCAAGGAGTAAAGTGCCAGCAATGGAGAGCAAGAGGCCCTGAGTTCAAGGACCAGTACCAGCACACAAACACACACACAACCCCCACATCAACAACAGAAACGTGGGCTGGGGATATGGCCTAATGGCAAGAGTGCCTGCCTCATATACATGAGGCCCTGGGTTCGATTCCCCAGCACCACATATACAGAAAATGGCCAGAAGTGGCGCTGTGGCTCAAGTGGCAGAGTACTAGCCTTGAGCAAAAAGAAGCCAGGGACAGTGCTCAGGCCCTGAGTCCAAGCCCCAGGACTGGCAAAACAACAACAACAACAACAACAGAAACGTTAGAAATGCTGGGTGCGGAGAGCTCACACCGGTAATCCTAGCTACTCAGAAGGCTGAGATCTGAGGATCGTGATTTGAAGCCAGACAAGTCAAAATTATCTCCAATAAACTACTCAAAAAAAGCTGGAAGTTGTGCTGTGACTCAAATGGTGGAGAACTTGCCTTGAGCACAAAAGAGGCTCAGGAATGGCACCTAAGCCCTGAGTTCAAGCCCTAGGACCAAAGGAAAACAGAACACAACACTTTAGAAATAAACCTGGGCAAGCCATCTGTGCCTAGAAATACAATCTGACAGGTCAGGTTTCTGAAGATTAACATCTGTTCTGAAGTTCTTCATATCAGCCACATATAAACCACTCAGGCTGTAAACAAAGCCAGAAGTCTTTACCTTCAAACTGTGAATTCTTGAAAATAGAAACAACTTAGAAAAGTGCTCTTTGTTAGAATATAGTAACAATAACATTTTTAAGTATGACTTAGTACTTTTTTTTTTTGCCTAATTGATTCATAGAAGTGTTCTGAGGATAAGTAACTTTAATGAAAGAACATTGGGATATATCATAAGATTATGAAACAGTATCTCTGCTTAGATTTATATGATAACACATCAATATTTTATTTGTTACTTAGTAGTTTTAATATATCTTGGAATCAATGTTTCCCAATGAGACTATCCATAAAGAATACCACTTTCTAAATTAACCACAACATTATAAAGTATCTGAGGCTTTAAGGGTAAGATTCCACCTGGTTCCATAGCTTTTCACTTTGCTGTTTTTCCTTTTTGGTTTACATTCAAAACTATTTCATTAATGCCATCTTTATTCTGGAATCTTGCTACATAACTATGACTTTAGTAAGATTTTTTTTCTGCTAGTCCTGGGGCTTGAACTCGGCCTGGGCACTATCCCTGAGTGTCTTTTCCTCAAGGCTAGCACTCTACCACTTGAGCCACAGAGCTACCTCTGACTTTGTTTATGTGATACTGAGGAATCGAATCCAGGGCTTCATGCATGCTAGGGAAGCACTCTACCACTAAGCCACATTCCCAGCCCAAGATTCTTTACATTAGTACATTACTGATAAATTAGCTACAAATTGTTCAAGATTCACGTGTGTGTGTGTGAGTGTGCACGCATGCATATGCACTGGTCCTGCAGCTTGAACTCAAGACCCAGGTGCTATCCCTGAACCTCTTTTGTGCTCAAGGCTAGCATTCTACCACTTGGGCCACAGTTTGGTGGTTAACTGGACATAAGTCTCATAACTTTCCAGTCCAGACTGCTTTAGAACAGTCAGATCTCAGCTGCCTGAGGAGCTAGAATTATAGGCATAAGCCAACTAGAATTATAAGCGTAAGCCAAAGGTGCCAAGCAATGTTAAAAATATTAGCAGTTCTAAAAACTTACTTCTATGTATTATTTCACATATATAATGACCACCAAAATTTGTAGAATTTTTCCATCATCACATAACTCCTATACTTCTTGATGTACCAACTCTTACCTACTCTGTCCCCTAAGCTGTCACTAAGCTGTTTTCCATCCATAATTCTGTCATTTTGAGGATGACATATAAATTGAATCATATACTATCATTATGGTTTGAGTATGAACTTGGAAGAATTCTTTTTTTTTTCTTTCTTTTTTTATTGTCAAACTGATGTACAGAGAGGTTACAGTTTCACATGTTAGGCATTGGATACATTTCTTGTACTGTTTGTTACCTCCTCCCTCATTCCCCCCTCCCCGGAAGAATTCTTTTGTTGAAAGCTTGGTTCTCAGTGTGGCATTGTTGGGAAATGAGGAATCTTCGAGAGAGAGAGACTAAAAAAGGTATATAATGGTGTGACATAAACCTTCTTCATGAGTATAATGAATGCCTTTGGAGGTCAGTCCTGATTATTCCCCTTTTACTGCAGAATGATCAACATTTTTAAATTTTAAAAGAGGAAAATTATACTAAATTCCAGTAGAACTTTATTTTAATGAAGAGCCCAACTTAGAATGTAGAAAGAGTTTTGTCTACTTCATGTTTTCATTTCACTGATCCATCTGAAAAACTTACTAGGTATTCCCTTAAACAAAAGTATACTACCATTCACAAATACTTACTTTTCTTGTGGTGCTGGAAATCATGCCCAGGTTGTGTGCCATCTAAGCAAAATGCTCTAATATCCCCAGACCTTTTTTTTTTTTTTTGGCCAGTCCTGGGGCTTGGACTCTGGGCCTGAGCACTGTCCCTGGCTTCTTTTTGCTCAAGGCTAGCACTCTGCCACTTGAGCCACAGCACCACTTCTGGCCATTTTCTGTATATGTGGTGCTGGGGAATCGAACCCAGGGCCTCATGTATATAAGGCAGGCACTCTTTGCCACTAGGCCATATCCCCAGCACCCCCCCCCCCCCTTTTTTTTTTTGCCAGTCCTGGGGCTCAAACTCAGAGCCTGGCCACTGTCCCTGGCTTCCTTTTGCTCAAGGCTAGCACTCTACTTGAGCCACAGCATCACTTCTGGCTTTTTCTGTGTATGTGGTACTGAGGAATTAAACCCAGGGCTTCATGCATGCTAGGCAAGCACTCTACCACTAAGACACATTCTCAGCCCCCAGATCTTGATTTTTACAAGGCGAGCACGCTTGCCACTAGGCCATATTCCCAGCCCCAAATATTTTGTTTTGTTTTGTTTTTTTGGCCAATCCTGGGCCTTGAACTCAGGGCCTGAGCACTGTCCCTGGCTTCCTTTTGCTCAAGGCTAGCACTCTGCCACTTGAGCCACAGCGCCACTTCTGGCCATTTTCTATATAAGTGGTGCTAAGGAATCGAACCCAGGGCTTCATGTATACGAGGCAAGCACTCTAGCCACTAGGCCATATTCCCAGCCCTATGATCTTGATTTTTAAAATAACAAAATTTAATGGAAAACAACAAAAACTCATGTGACTTACCCCATCCAGGTGGCAAAGGACCAAGAGGATCAAATTCTTTATTTTGTGAAGTAGCAAATAAATCTTGATTCTAAATAAAAGCCCCAGCCCAAAGAGATGAACAATTATTTATTTCAGATTATCCCTGAACAAGCTTCTATGTTCAAATATATTTTCCCTAGCCATGTGCAACACATCATACTATTATGTCATTTGCATATTAGAGAGGAGTTAGCAAGAGCCAATAGAGTGCTAGCCTTGAACACAAAAACTAAGTGAGAGCACAAGGCCCTGAGTTCAAGCCCCAGTACTTGCACATACACACACACACACACAAAAGAATACTTTCATTAGTTATATTAGCTACCAAAATAATCCAGGCATAGCTGTACATCTATAATTACAGCACTTGTGAGGCTACTGGTAGAAAGATCAGGAGTTCAAAGACATCCTGAGTGATACTGCAAAACCTTGTTTCAAAAGAAACAAACAAGGATGGGAATGTGGCTTAGTGGTAGAGTGCTTGCCTAACATGCATGAAGCCCTGTGTTCAATTCCTTAGTACTACATAAACAGAAAATGCTGGAAGTGGTGCTATGGTTGAAGTGGTAGGGTGCTAGCCTTAGGCACAGAGAGGCTCAAGGACAGTGCCCAGGCCCTGAATTCAAGCTTCAGGACTGGCAATAAAAAAAATTAAAAAATAAATGAAGAAACAGATAGATAGAAACAAACAAATCAACAAGCTACTCACCCCATAAATAAATCTCTGATTAAACTGCTGCATTGCTCCTTGAAGTTGACTACGTTGTAGCTGCCACTGTTCATAGTTGCGGACAGATTCCAGTGTCGGCCTCTGCCATGTTGTTGTTCTTGTAAAATGGTCAACATAATAAATGCGTCCCATATTGTCAACCCGCCGCTCCCAGCTAAATCAAACCAAAAACAAACTAATAAAACAAATACTTATAAAACAGACATTTTACTTGGAGATTACTTCTGATTTACCTAAAGTCATTCATATTTTCATAAATAGTGTGCACATAAGCTTAAAAGTTTCCAAAATTTAAAATTTTACCTATGAGTTTTTAAGATACATAGGTAAGAGCTTTAAAATGTAATGTATATTTAGTAAGTAAATCTAAGAGTCATTAAGGTGAAGAGTATTTTTCCAAACTTTTTTTACTAATGCAATCATAATAAGGGCATAAAATAGGACATCAAAAGGCACTTTGCACAGAAATGCAACTACCCTCTTTACTAACATTATTTAGGCAAAAATTGATACAATAACTAGATTTCTACCTGGCTGGTTATTAAGATTATTTCCAATATTCTGATATTATAAATAATACCTTTCATACATCAAACTTATTTTCTTCCATTAAATTGTTTCTCTAGGATAAAATTCCTAGAGAGAATTACTAAGGATGTATATAATGTGTGTGCGTGTGTATGCCAATACTGGGGCTTGAATTCAGGACCTTGCATTCTCGTTCAGCTTTGGTTTTTTGTTTTGTTTTTAATTTTTATTTATTTTGCTGGTGGTGGGGCTTGAACTCAGGGCCTAGGTGCTATCCCTGAGCCTCTTTATGCTCAAGGCTAGTGCTCTACCACTTGAGCCACAGCACCACTTCCAGTTTTTGAGTGGTTAATTGGAGATAAGAGTCTCACAGGTACTTTTCTGTCTGGGCCAGCTTCAAACCTCCATTGTCAGACCTCAACCTCCTGAGTTGCTAGGATTACAGGCATGAGCCACTGGTGCCCAAATTCACTTTTTTTTTCATTCAAGGCTGGACCACACCTCTACTTCTAGGGTGTGTGTGTGTGTATATGTGTGTGTGTGTGTGTGTGTTTATTTTGTGTATGCTTGTTTATTTATTTATTTATTCCCCATCCTGGGCACCAGTGGCTCCCATCTACAATTCTAGCTAATCATGAGGTTGAAATCTAAGGATTCATGTTTGAAGCCAGACTGGGTAGACTAATTTGAGAGACTCTTATCTCCAATTAGCCAGGAAAAAAAACAAAACCAACTAGAAGTGGAGGTATGGCTCAAATGGTAGAATGCCAGCTTTGAGCAAAAAAGGCAATTGAAGCTGGGCGCTGGTAGCTCATGCCTCTAATCCTAGATCCTCAAGAGGCTAAGATCTGAGGATCATAGTTTAAAGCCAACTCAGACAAGAAATTCCATGAGACTTTTATCTCTAGTTATCTAACAAAAAAGCTGGGAGCAGAGCTGTGTCTCATGTGGTGGAGCACTAGCTTTGAAGAAAAAAAAAAAATCAAGACAGTCTAGGCCCTGAGTACAAGCATTAGGAACATGACACACACACACACACACACACACACACACACACACACACACACACACACAGAAGCAATTGAGAGTTCAAGGCCCTGCTCTCAAGCTTAAGTACTGGCACAAAAACAAAAACAAAAACCCCTTCCTCCAAAAGAACTGGTGGTTAATCACAGCATTCACGAATATGAGGCAGTAGTACTGTGAGTTTGAGGCTAGTCTCAGTCTCAAACAAAACAAAACACAATGTCACCCTCTTGAGTGAGGTGCTGGTGGCTCATGTTTCTAATCATAGCTACTTGGGAGGCTGAGATCTGAGGACTGCCATAATGAAGCCAACCTAGACAGGAAAGTCTACCAGGCACCTATCTCTGATGAACAAGCAAAAGGCCAGAAGTGGTGTGACTTAAGTGGCAGAGTACCAGCCTTGAGTGAAAAGTCAAATGAGAGTATGAGGTCTTGAATTCAAGCCTCAATCCTGCCCGCCCCCCCAAAAAAAGTCATGCTCTAAATCAGTTCTCTAGCACTCTTGCTCTCTTCGTTCTATTTGGTACCTACAACAAAACAAAAATGCAGAGAAAGGACTGACAAGAAGATGTAAATCAGTAATATAGAATATAGGTGAAGATTTTGTACAGATGTAATCCATACTTTTGAATAAACACATTTTTTTCTTTTCTCATTCAGATACTCACCCAGGAGGTAGAGGTTCAGGTCTATCCCATGTTGTTCTTTTTTCAACATGATCCACATAATAAACTCGCCCATGCTGGTCCACTCTCTGCTCCCACCTTAAACACAAAGTTTAAAAGACTAATAAGAAGCTGTGTATGTTGACTTTTACCTGCACTCTTACTCAGGAGAATGAGATCTGGAGGATCAAGGCTGCAGCCCCATCTCAACCAATAATAACCCAATAATAATGAACCTGTCATCCCTGCCATATGGGAAGTATAAATGAGAAGATCAAGATTCAGGCTGAAGCTCGGCATTGGTGGTTCACACTCGTAATACTAGCTACTCAGGAGGCTAAGATCTGAGAATTGCAGTTCAAAGCCAGATGGGGCAGCAAAGTTTAAGAGGCTCATTTCTCCAATAAACTACTCAGAAAAGGTGAGAAGTGGCATTGTGGCTCAAGTGGTTGAGCACTAGCTTGAGCAAAAGAAGCTAAGGGATAGCGCAAAGGTCCTGAGTTCAAACTCCAGAATTGGCAAAAAAAAAAAAAAATTGTCTGAATTAGTGAGTAACTTGTTTACTTGGCCTTGATTAATTTTCTATGGTTCAAGGTTTAGAAAAAAAATTCTTAGGTGGCACATGCCTGTTGTAATCCTATCCTTGGAGGCTGGTACTGGAGGATCTCAAGTCTAAGGCCAGTTTGGGCCCCAAGATCCTGTCTCAAAAACAAGAAAAACAACAAAAACACCCAAAATCACTTCTACTTCTTCTTGGAAATGAGAAGATCTATCTTGTTTTTCTTTTACATTTTTTGTTGTTGGTAGTAGGACTTCAACTTCTGTCTCTCAGAGCTTTTGTTCAAGGCTGAAATCCTACCACTTGAGTAACAACAGTTGCACTTTTGGCTTTTTGCTGGTTAATTGCAGTCTCATAGACTTCCCTGCTTGGGCTGGTTTCAAACCATCAGATTTCAGTCTCCTGAGTAGCTAGAATTACAGGTATTTCAAATGTGATAAATTTTGACTCTAGATTCCCCAAAATAAATTACAACTGCTTGAAGACAACAAACGAATGCACTGCTATTTTCTATTAATGAGTACATGCAGATACCTAGAGAAAAAAAAAAAGTTACTTACCCAGGTGGTAGAGGAGCTTGAGTTACAGGATTTAATGGCCTAGGGCCTGAGCCTCCAGATATAGTTAGAGGAATTATTAATCCAGATGTTGCTCCTTCAGAGGTATTTGTATTTGTTGATGGCAGAGAACCTGTACTAGATCCATCACTTTCAGAAGTGATAGATGGTGAGCCATTGACAGATGCTATAGAAGATTTGGGAAAAAAAATTAAAAGAATTTTTTTATGTTTTGAAATCTGAAATCAGGAATCTTAAACTAACAAACAAACAAAAAGGCAGTGCCAGGCACCAGTGGCTCACACCTACAATCCTTGCTACTCAGGAGGGTGAGATCTATCCAGATCTCAAGGTTTGTAGTCAGCTTGGGCAAAAAGTCCACAAGAATTCATCTCCAAAATAAAATAACCAACAAAAAGCCAACCATGGTTCAAGCTGAATAAGCAAGATACCAGTTCATCAGTATTGCCATAAAAAACAAACAAGGGGTAATGTTGAACAAATTTAAGATGTAGATAAAAATGAAACAAAAATAGTAGAGATGGCAACATCTCCTTTAATATGTTTGCTCATGATTTAGCTCTTGCCTTACCATATGTTTCACTATTAATTATAATGCATATATAGACTCTAGCTTCATGATACCACAAGAAATAAAAATGACTCCACTAATTGACTTTCGTGGTGCTGGTGATCAACTTAGGACCATATAAATACCTATTAGGCAAGCACTCTGAACTATATTCCTAGCTCAGAAAAGACTAGAATAGAAAACTATTAGTATTCTTTGGTATTTTTTTTGTTTTTATTTTTTCTTATTCTGCTGGTATTATAAGTTCATTCATTAATTTTCTAAAACTTTAAAATTGTCTTTTTTTTATGGCTCTTTTTTTTTTTTCCATAGCTGAGGACCTAAGTCAGGGCCTTGCACTTACCAGGCAAGTGCTCTTCCACTGAGCTAAATCCCCAACCCCTAAAATTGTCTTTTCTAGGGCTGGGGATATAGCCTAGTGGCAAGAGTGCCTGCCTCAGATACACGAGGCCCTAGGTTCGATTCCCCAGCACCACATATACAGAAAACGGCCAGAAGCGGCGCTGTGGCTCAAGTGGCAGAGTGCTAGCCTTGAGCGGGAAGAAGCCAGGGACAGTGCTCAGGCCCTGAGTCCAAGGCCCAGGACTGGCCAAAAAAAAAAAAAAAAAATTGTCTTTTCTATAAATATCTGCAGTTTAGAAACCAATTGTTTTTTTTTTTTGCCACTCCTGGGGCACTGAGCACTGTCCCCAGCTTCTTTTTGATCAAGGCAAGCACTCTACACTTGAGCCACAGCGCCACTTCCAGCTTTTTCTATATATGTGGTGCTGAGGAATCGAACCCAGGGCTTCATGTATATAAGCTGAGCACTTTACCACTAGGCCATATTCCCAGCCCTAGAAACCAATTTTTAATGTTGTCTACAATATGAATGATCTGGCTGAAAATCAGTAATATTCTTACTAATGGTTATTGAATACTTTTCAAAAAATACTTGACAAAGCAAACCCTAGGGGAGATCAAAATATGACAATAGGTTTACAGACAAAAACTTTGAATACATTGTTAACATAATTGTCTATAGAGAAGCAAAACACATGTACAATTAAACATAAACTTATTTAATAAAATAATGTGGACAAACCATTTATTTTTCTAGCAACTGGTTTAATTAAGTCTCATTCCTTACCTACATACTACCAGAAGAAATAATAAAATGTAAGTGAATATTTGTTATAGCTAAATAGAAAAATGAATATTCTACCTATGCTTAACATTTTTACTGCATGAAATATATTTATTTGTCACATAGTTGGCTCAAAATCTGATTACCATTTGCCACTGTCATTTTTCCAAGGATGATATGGGAATAAGCAACCAAATTCATGCTTATATGTTTTATAGGTACAAGCCATGCAGAAAAGTTACAATCTTATCTGTAAGTCAATACTTTGTTTTCAATTATTAAATTTTCATTCTCAATAGAGCAATGCTTCTATAACTTTACTCCTGGAAGAAAAACTCAGCAAAAAGGAACTTACTTCTGGGTTACCTACTGAAAGATGTTACTGAACACAAATCTTAAATGTTTAAAAAAGAAAAAAGAAGCCAGTAAAATGACTTAAAAAAAAAAAAAACCCCAGTAATGGGCTGGGAATGTGGCTTAGTGGTAGAGTGCTTGCCTGGCATGCATGAAGCCCTGGGTTCCATTCCTCAGTACCACAAAAAAAGAAAAAGCCAGAAGTGGCGCTATGGCTCAAGTGGTAGAGTGCAAAAAAAGCTCAGGGACAGTGCCCAGGTCCTGAATTCACGTCCCAGGACTGGCACAAAATAAATAAATACATAAATAAAGCCAATAATCTGACATCCTGAGGATTAATTCCCAAATAAGATATCATTAACAAAATGGTATTGAAGGCTAAGGTACAAACCTGGTCTTCGAGGTGTGGGTGGAGGTGGTCGTGAAGGTCTTGGAGGTCTAGAAGGCTTAAAACCACCATTGGAGAGTGATGGAGAATTGTTCCCATTGATTCTCCTATTTTCACCAGATTCTGCATCTTCAGGGTCATCTGATCCACTTGTGTTCACTCTAGGTAAGGAGGAAGGATGAAAAAAGAAGTAATAGAAAGTAACAGAAAACAAATATCCTTTGAATTTATGTATATATGTGTGTGTGCATGTATGTATGTATGTATGTATGTATGTATGTATGTATGTATGTATGTATGTATGTATGTATATGCCAGTCCTGGGTGCTGTCCATGAGATTTTTTGCTCAAGGCAGCGCTCTACCAGAGCCACAGCACCATTTCCAGCTTTTTGGTAGTTAATTGGAGATAAGAGTCTCACAGACTTTCCGGCCTGAGCTGCTTTGAACCGCAATCCTCAGATCTCAGCCTCCTGAGTAGCTAGGATTACAGGTGTGAGCCACCAGCACTTGGCTGTTTTCTTGGTTTCTAATGGCTCTTAATGTTAATGCAAGTTTGAAGGCAAGTTGTCTTGTGCCAGAAAAAAGTAATTATTTTCCTAGGACTAAAAACTGTACCCAGTTGCCTACAGACAGTTTCATAAAGATGTCACTGCAATGGCATAAAAAAAAACAGAGGAAGGAAGGAAACTATCAGGTAATATTAGGTAGAAAACCATTACTACTGTCTTGGTTAGAAACCAGAATGTTGGTGGCTTATGCCTGCAATCCTAGCTACTCAGGAGGTTGAGCCTTTGAGGATCAAGGTTTGAAGCCAGCAAGGGCAGGAAAATCTGTGAGACTATTATCTCCAATTAATCACAGAAAAAGCCAGAAGTGCGGTAGCTCAAGTGGTAGAACGCTATCCTTGAGCAAAAAGAGCTCAGGGATAGCACCCGGGCCCAGAGTTCAAGACCAAGGGCCAGCAAAACAAACAAACAAACAAACAGAACATAAGTAGCCAGTTTGGAGATGCATGAACCCAAATTCTGATTACTACTACTTGCAAACCAATCAGGATATTCAATCAGTATCCCTGGCCCATCAGAATAAGCTTTAACAAAATAAAATCTAGGGGCTGGGAATATGGCCTAGTGACAAAAGTGCTTGCCTCGTATACATGAAGCCTTAGGTTCGATTCCCCAGCACCACATATATCAAAAACGGCCGGAAGTGGCGCTGTGGCTCAAGTGGCAGAGTGCTAGCCTTGAGCAAAAAGAAGGCAGGGACAGTGCTCAGGCCCTGAGTCCAAGGCCCAAGACTGGCAATAAATAAATAAATAAATATCTAATTCATCAAGAAATATGTAGCATTGGGTATTACTTTTTCTCGTGCATATACATGTTCTATTTATGTTTTAAAAAGTGCTGGGGCTGGGGATATGGCCTAGTGGCAAGAGAGCCTGCCTCGTATACATGAGGCCCTGGGTTCGATTCCCCAGCACCACATATACAGAAAACGGCCAGAAGTGGCGCTGTGGCTCAAGTGGCAGAGTGCTAGCCTTGAGCAAAAGGAAGCCAGGGACAGTGCTCAGGCCCTGAGTCCAAGGCCCAGGACTGGCAAAAAAAAAAAAAAAGTGTATGTATATAGGGCTGGGAATATGGCCTAGTGGCAAGAGTGCTTGCCTTGTATACATGAAGCCCTAGGTTTGATTCCCCAGCACATATATAGAAAATGGCCAGAAGTGGCGCTGTGGCTCAAGTGGCAGAGTGCTAACCTTGAGCAAAAAGAAGCCAGGGACAGTGCTCAGGCCCTGAGTCCAAGCCCCAGGACTGGCAAAAACAGAAACAAAAACAAAAACAAAAAGCGTATGTATGTTTAAGTTGTATAACATGATTTTTGTTATTGCTTGAGACCAATCTGAAACTAATGTCTTAATACATTTATATTCTTCCTTGTATCATTTTGCATTTTGTGGTGGGAAGCAATAAAACCTTACCTTGTTTCATCCTTGGGTCTAGAGCCATCATCATTCTGTGAAGTACCTTTAACATCAATAAAATGTAAGCAAAATTAGTTTTAAAAGATTTTCCTAAATATGTCATGTAAGCAAAGCTTTTTATTAAGTATTTTTAGTAAAGAATGTATCACATAAGTTCAAAAATGAGGTTTACAGAAAAATGTGATAAATGTTCTTATAATTGAAATATTTTACCAAAATGGTATACAAATGCTTATTATGGGGGCTGGGGATATGGTCTAGTGGCAAGAGTGCTTGACTCGTATACATGAGGCCCTGGGTTCGATTCCTCAGCACCACATATACAGAAAATGGCCAGAAGTGGCGCTGTGGCTCAAGTGGCAGAGTGCTAGCCTTGAGCAAAAAAGAAGCCAGGGACAGTGCTCAGGCCCTGAGTTCACGGCCTAGGACTGGCAAAAAAAAAAAAAAATGCTTATTATGAGTAAGAGTTAATTAGTAAAATATAATACTCACAAACTACTTTCCTTTTTTTAATGTATGTTTGACTCTAAATCAAACCTAACATTTAATCAACTTTTATACCCTAAATACTCAAGAAAAATTATAAAAGAGCAACATAATCACTAAAACAAAATTCTGAAAAGAGCAAAACTATAACAACTGTCTGTTATACATAGGTCCAAAGAAAACAGCTTTTAAGAATAGGAATGGGGGCTGGGGATATGGCCTAGTGGCAAGAGTGCTTGCCTTGTATACATGAGGCCCTGGGTTCGATTCCCCAGAAACACATACAGAAAATGGCCAGAAGTGGCGCTGTGGCTCAAGTGGCAGAGTGCTAGCCTTGAGCAAAAAGAAGCTGGGGGGGCTGGGGATATGGCCTAGGGGCAAGAGCGCTTGCCTCGTATACTTGAAGCCCTGGGTTCGATTCCCCAGCACCACATATACAGAAAATGGCCAGAAGTGGCGCTGTGACTCAAGTGGCAGAGTGCTAGCCTTGAGCAAAAAGAAGCCAGGGACAGTGCTCAGGCCCTGAGTCCAAGGCTCAGGACTGGCCAAAAAAAAAAAAAAAAAAAAAAAAAAGAAGCCAGGGACAGTGCTCAGGCCCTGAGTTCAAGGCCCAGGACTGGCAAAAAAAAAACAAAAACAAAAAGAATAGGAATGGCACAAAAGAACTCTCCAAGTGAAGATAATTACCAAAATGTTTATGCTTTTATTTGCTTTTATGCTGGTATTGGAGCTTGAACAGGGCCTTATGCTCTTGCTTAGTTTTTCCCTCAATGCTAGCACTCTACTACTTGGGTCACTCCTCCACTTCAACTGTTTATATGCTTTCTTGTAGTTTCATTCATGGGAAATATTCCTTGGATTTTGTCAGAACTTGTATACTTACTATTTAAGTGTTAGAAGGAAGCTGATAGAGATAGGCATACAGATAGTAGGAAAAACAAATTTTAAACAAAGGAAAACAAAGTATAGGAACAAGAATTCAACTTCAATGGTCTAAATGCATTTGGTAAAGAATACTCCCTGATACAGTAATGTTTCAAACAGTACAATCACCATTCCATTACACTAGAGCATAGTAATGGATTAATTCAATAAAAAGATAGAGAGTCAAACATACTACACTATACTTATCTAGTATCTGATCCAGTCTAATAATATACCTTTTTTTTTTTGCAGAGCTGATGGTAGAAGTATACACTTTAAAAATGATATAGGAAAATGGATATAAAATATGACATACATATACAATGAAAAATACTCATTAAAAAACTACTGAAACATGTTAGCACTTAGATATACCTCAAAAACATGGTAAGAGAAGCCAGGTGCTGGGTGGCTTATACCCTTAATTCTAGATATTCAGGAAGCTGAGATCTAAGTATCACAGTGAGGCCAAGAGTTCCATCTAGAGGCATGGCTCAAGTAGTATAAGGCATGAGCTGTGATTGAGAAAAGCTGACTGAGAACATAAGGCCCTGAGTAGAGGCTGGTATATCCTCATTTACCTTAAAAACGGAATCTGGAAGAAACTCTGGGACCATCTTGAAAGTATTGCTATAATTGAAGTCATGAGTTCAAAAGGATGTAGGAAGTCCTCCACCAATGTGTTAAATGGAAGAATAATAGTACCAAACAACTGCAAAATGTTTCATAATGTAGTTCTATGTAAACAAAAGGTTCTTTGTTGGATTAATCAAGAAAAATATTACGCTCCTTAAAAATAAATAGCATATTACTAAGTGATGAAAACATATGCAAGAAGTTACTTTTTTTATTTTGGGGGGTTTTCTTTTTGCCAGTCCTGAGGCTTGGACGCAGGGCCTGAGCACTGTCCCTGGCTTCTTTTTGCTCAAGGCTAGCACTCTACCTCGAACCAAGTGCCACTTCTGGCTTTTTCTATATATGTGGTGCTGAGGAATCAAACCCAGGGCAAGCACTCTACCACCAGGCCATATTCCCAGCCCTGGCAAGAAGTTTTATTAAACATACTATCAGATGCTCTGGTATCATCAGAAACTTCCTTTAATCATGATTTAGGTTTATTCCCCTTTAGCAAACACCAGTAAATCATAAATTCGAATATACCAACATACATATAAGCTACTGATTCTGCCGTAAAAACACAAAGCATCCCTGAAAATGTAGCTGCAGAATGTAGAAGAATTGATTTCAGCTTATACTGTGTGTCTGGTATAGTACTTACAAGGATTTGGAGTTGTATCTAAACTCAACAAGAATTTGTTTTGTCTAGAGGAAGTACAGCATTAAAAATACTAAACTAGAGGAGAGGGAAAGGGGGAGGGGGAGGTGGGGGAAAAATGAGGGAGGAGGTAACAAGTTGAACAAGAAATGTACTCACTGCCTTACATATGAATCTGTAACCCCTCTGTACCACACTTTGACAATAAAGAAAAAAGTTTAATTAAAAATACTAAATTAACTGTTATTATTAGTACATAAAGTATACCTTATAAGTTAATTCATGACTCATAGGGCTAGCTGTGGTTCTACTTTTATTCAGCTAGCTTTTCAACTTGCAGAAAAATACAAATGGTTTTGGTTCATAGGAACAACACATTAAAAAGAAATAATGTAAAGTGACCAATGTCTTTTTAAAAAAGAAATAAAACCTTGGTTTTCTGAAAAAGAATCAAAATAAGCTGGGGCACTGGTGGATCATGCCTATAATCCTAGCTACTCAGGAGGCTGAGATCTGAAGATCATGGTTTGAAGCCAGCCTTGGAAGCAAGGTCTGTGACACTCTTATCTCCAATTAACCACCAGAAAACTAAAGGGGAACTGTGGCCCAATGTGGTAGAAGCAATAGCCTTGTGTGAAAAAGGGCCCCAAATCGACAAAAATAGAATCACAATAATCATACTTACAGATAGCATACCACAGTGGCTATTTTCATTTTATTATTATATATCATTTATTATTTTACTCTGGTGATAATGAGAATGAACTCAAGGACTCCCAAGATTTGAACCATTTTATGCATACCTTATTGAGTGTTTAAGGCTAGCCTAGACTACACAGTGAGACCCTATCTAAAAAAAAGTGAGCACTTACTTTCCGAACACGTAGTTTCACCATTAATAACAACTTCAGCATCTAACTGCAGCCCATCAAGACAAATTGACAAGTCTCCTATTGTCTCTGTTGGCTCTTTGTCACCTACAAGCTGCAAAGTCACAACCACTTCTTCAACTGAAAGAGTAAGATTACACAAAAAATTTCATTTTCCTTTAAACCATCTTAAGAATCTAATTAAATTAAAAAATGTACACCTGTGTGTATAGAAATCATTTTACTATATACTTCACCAAAGATTTGAAGTCTTCTTTTGTTTAATCAAAGTATTGTATTTTTTTCCCCAGTCCTAGGGCTTGAACACCGAGCCTGGGCACTGTCCCTGGCTTCTTTTGCTCAAGGCTAGCACTCTACCACCTGATCCACAGTGCCACTTCTAGCTTTTTCTGCTTATGTGGTACTGAGGCGTTGAACCCAGGGCTTCATGCATGCTAGGCAAGCAGTCTACCACTAAGCCACATTCCCAGCCCCCAAAGTATTGCATTTAAAAAGAGAACTTTGCTAATGTTTAGTACTCATAATGTAAAATATTAAACATCTCAATTTATTACATCTATTATATTCATTCTATCTTTGTAATTCTGTAGTATAAAATGATCCAGCATGATAACAAAGATTATTTATCGAAATACATTTTGATTATAATAAGTGAAGAAAAAGCTTAAGGATAGTTTATAGCTAATAAAATCTACCTGAATAAGAAAATTCTTAATATGCTTTAGATAATCAAGGAAGGATTAGGAGAAGTGTGCCATTAGGCACACACCTGAAATATTAGATATTCAAGAGGCTGAGATCTAAGTAGTGCAAATCTGAGGTCAACTCTGGCAGAAAAAGACCATGAGACTCTTATATTCAATTAACCACCAAAAAGCCAGAAGAAAGTTGTGGCTCAAGTGGTAGAGTACCAGCCTTGAGCACACAAGCCAAGTGAGAAGTCAAGTTCCTGAGCTTGAACCCCAGTACCAGCACCAAAATTTTAAAAAAAGAAAAAAGAAGAACAATATTTACTAAAAATACTGGAACCAAAATGAATGGCCAAACCAAGGCTATTCAAAATACTTTAAAGAAGTAATCTTAAAGGCAAACAGTTCAACAAGAGTTATCCTGCCTGTTTGGTATATAAATTTCTTCCACAAAGACAAAAAGCTAATCATAATTTCTATGGTTCTAACATACATACGTTTCATATTGTTTGACTTTAATGTTTCATAAACATCTAATGCAGCAGTTCCCAACAAAACGTCAGATTTCAGTGTCTGGTGACTCCACACACGAAAATGTAATTTACTCACAGGTGTAACAATACTAGAAGTGAAAAGAGAGAAAAAAATATTATTTTCATTAAATATCACAGTGGAATTCTAAATAAATTATAATTAAGTTTTAATGTCTAACATCTCTCACTGTGTCCTTATGATTTATTGTAGAATCAACACTGGCCTATGTTCTATAATCTTACAAAAACTGCACTTGAATATAACATGTTTACATGGCTACTTTTGCTTATGGTTGAACTACAACAGGAACTTCACAGACATATTATTTTTTGGGGGGGGGGATACGGGAGATCTGCAGCCTCAGATTGTAACTTCACATACATATTATTAACAAAAAATGAAAACGCTTACAATGCATCAAAATGCTGAACAATGAATTTAGTGAAATATTACAGGATGCCAATAAATATAATAAGCTTTGTGTCAACTTAAAAATTAATATATTTTTAAAGGAGTGAATTTATAAATTAAATCCTCATTTTATGTTGTATAGTTTGCAAAGCCTTAAGTTATTTCATTTAATATTCATAATAGCCTTTTAGGGAGGTTATTTCTATCTTCAGATATTGAAAATAATATTCAGAGGTTAAGTAAATTTCCCAAAGTCACATATTCAATAAGTAGAAAACTGTAAGTAAAATAAAATCTACTATTAAGATACATTCTAACTCACAGGAGGATTGTGAGTTCAAGGCCAGATTGTTACTTAGGAAGACCTGATTTTAAAAACAAAATACAAACAAAAGGGCTGGGGCATAGCTCAAGTGGTAGAATACTGGCCTAGCAAATGTGATGCTCTGGATTCAACATATATATTAAAGTATATAATAAAAAGTTCCACTAGGTACTGGTGTCTCAAACCTATAATCCTAGATAGTGAGGAAAAGTGAGCCCCAGCAGGAAAGCCCATGAACTTTTCAATTAACCCCCCAAAAGCCAGAAGTATAGCTGTGGCTCAAGGAGCAAAGTGTTTGCCTTGAGCAAAAATGCTCAGGGACAGCACCCAGACCCTGAGTTCAAGCTCAAAGGCCAGCACACACACAAAAAAGTTCAAGCTGTATAATTACTTGAAGGGCACTTTAAATACACTAAGTTTCATACCACTAGAGGAAAAGTGTTTGGAATAACTATCAAATATTGATTCATTAATTCGCTACTAATGACACCAATAAAGAATGTGTTCTCTGTGTATCACCTTTATGTTTGTTTGGTTTTGTTGCCAGTCCTGGGGCTTGAACTCAAGGCCTGAGCACTGTCCCTGGCTTCTTTTTTGCTCAAGGCTAGCACTCTGCCACTTGAGCCACAGCACCACTTCTGGCTTTTTCTATATATGTGGTGCTTAGGAACCAAACCCAGGCTACTAGGCCTTATTCCCAGCCCTGTATATCACCTTTATAACAATAAAAATATTTTAAAGGTATCTAGTATTTAGAAAAAATGTGTTCTATAATGCCATATCCCAAAGCAAATGTGAAATCTGAATTTGCAGTAAACATAAAACTATTTTAGAATCAAAGACAAAAAATAGGAACACTTAGAAAGTCTACTATTGTCCTCTGATTCAATTTCACAAAAATAAATTTCAGAAATATTTTAATTTCTCTATATCTTACTCTCCTAAATGTGACCCAACTTTTAGGGGCAAAGAAATACTTTACCTTTTAGAAGTTTACCTGTACCTATTACCACCACAATATTGCCACTACCATTTTAAACAGTGCTAACCACAACAAAACTGAATGTTTTCTTCTTTCAAGTTTCTCCTTTTGAGGGAGTACAATGTATTCATTCTTCTTTCCAAAGAAGTACAATGTATTCTTTCTCTCTTTTTCCTCAAATTCTCTGACACTTGCAAGAGAAAATGACTATGTAGCATATATATATATATATATATTAGATAATATAACATAATATGTATCTTTAAGTCAGCTAGGAAACCATAATGGGATGAAAAAAAAATATATATATATGTAACCTTCAACAATACCGTTAGCTAAATTATTTCAGCTGAATTCTACAAAGCAATCTGGAAAGATGGCTAAATTAAATATAGAAATGTTAGGTGGTGTTAAAATTGTGATTAATGTGGTGCAACTTAAAAATTTAGAGGCACTTGAGATGTAATTCTACCAAATACCAGGGGCTCCATAATAATACTACCATACAGGGGTACAATGCAAGTTTCTTTTTTCTTAACTTCCACTAAGGAATGTATGGCATTAATAGCCTCAAAATGCATATCTAGGGCTGGGGATATAGCCTAGTGGCAAGAGTGCCTGCCTCGGATACACGAGGCCCTAGGTTCGATTCCCCAGCACCACATATACAGAAAACGGCCAGAAGCGGCGCTGTGGCTCAAGTGGCAGAGTGCTAGCCTTGAGCGGGAAGAAGCCAGGGACAGTGCTCAGGCCCTGAGTCTAAGGCCCAGGACTGGCCAAAAAAAAAAAAAATGCATATCTAGTAAGTACTGACAGCATATGGAAAAAAGATGATCATTCAGTCTATCATTAAGCTAAAACTTCTGTGATCATTTACAGATTTCATTAAAAACAAAAGTTTACTCATTTACATATTTAACTTTTTTGTGGGTAGAGTACTGGGTTTTTAGTTCTTGGTCTCACTTGCTAAGAAGTTGCTCTACCACTTGAGCCACACCCTTAGCTTTTTTTTTTTTTTTTTTTGCTTTAGTTACTTTTCAAACAGTATGTCACATTTTTGCCCTAGATGGCCTTGGATCTCAATCCTCCTACCAATACCTTCCAAGTAGTTGGGATTACAGAAGTATATCACTGGCAGGCACCAGTGGCTCACAAATATAATCCTAGCTACTCAGGGGGCTTAGATCTAAGGACTGAGGTTTGAAGCCAGGAGGCAAAATAAGTCCGTGAGAGTCATATTTCCTTTTTTTTTTTTTCCAACTAAGTATATCTCATTTTGTATTTTTTTCTTCATTGTCAAAGTGTGATACAGAGGGATTACAGATTCATATGAAAGGCAGTGAGTACATTTCTTGTTCTACTTGTTACCTCCTCCCTCATTCCCCCCACCTCCTCCCTCATATTTCCTTTTAACTAGCTATAATTCTCCTTAGTGGATATTCAATGACAGGCTAGTTATTATACCAAAATTTGGAGCTTGGTCAACTAAGTATTGAAAACTGAGTTTTAACATACTTTTATAAATTCATTCCACAGATAAAAATATCAAGGGCTGGGGATATGGCCTAGTGGCAAGAGTGCCTGCCTCATATACATGAGGCCCTGGGTTCGATTCCCCAACACCACATATACAGAAAATGGCCAGAAGTGGCGCTGTGGCTCAAATGGCAGAGTGCTAGCCTTGAGCAAAAAGAAGCCAGGGACAGTGCTCAGGCCCTGAGTCTAAGCCCCAGGACTGGCAAAAAAAAAAAAAAAAAAAAAAAAAAAATATATATATATATATATATATATATCAATATAAGTAAGTTGGGCATAGTGGCTCATAGTGGCTCAAATTACAGGCTCATGCCTGTAATTTCAGCTCAGGAGACAGAGATCAGCAAGATCACAATTCCAACCCAGCCCAGACAAATTATGAGAGCTCATCTTAACTAACAAGATGGGCGTATAAATGAGTGCCTACAGTCCTAGCTACATGTAGATAGGAATCATTATTTGAGGTGGTCCTACGTAAAAATTTAAGACCCTACCTGAAAAGTAACTAAAACAAAACAGAGGAAGTGGTGCTATGGCTCAAGTGGTAGAGTGCTAGCCTTAAGCAAAAGAAGCTGAGGGACAGTGCCCAGGCCCTGAGTTCAAGCCCCCAGGACTGGCAAAAACAAACAAACAAAAACACACGCTCAAATGGTCAAGCAAGCACAAGACCATTTCAAACATCAGCACTACCAAAAGAAAAGAAGAAAATTCCAAAATATAAAGAATATACATGAATAATACTACTACAGTAGCCTAATACCATAGTACTACAAAAGAACAGAAATCAACTAGTCAATCAATAGGGAATTATTAAAATATAGTATACCTATATTAATGTAGTTAATGAGAAATATTAGACCAAGGTGTACTCATTTGGAAAGAACCATAACACACGCACGCATGCATGCACACACGCATATAATTTTGTGTATGTGTGTGCTAGTACTGAGGCTTGAACTCAGGGCCTAAGCACTGTCCCTTAGTTTTTGTGATCAAGGCTGATGTTCTACAACGTGAGTGACAGCTCCACTTCCAGTTTTTTGGTTAATTGGATATGAGAGTCTCACAAACTTTGTTTGTGCTGTCTTTTGAACTACAATCTTCAGATCTTAGCCTCCTGAGCAGCTTAGATTACAGAGGTGATGTATATGTATATATATTTTTTTGGGGGGGGAGGGGTATCGTGAGGCTTGAACTCTGGACCTGGGCACTGTCACTGAGCTCTTCAGCTCAAGGCTAGCGCTCTATCACTTGAGCCACAGTGCCACTTCTGGTTTTCTGGTGATTAATTGAGATAAGAGTCTCATGGACTTTTCTGCCCTGACTGGCTTTGAACTGTGATCATCAGGCCTCAGCCTCCTGAGTAGCTAGGAATACAGGCGTGAGCCACTGGTGCCTAATTGTTATATATTTTTAAGATAAGGTCCACTGTGTAGTCTATGTTGGCCTGGTACTCCTCTCAGCTTGAGTGAAAAAGCTAAAGGACAGCATCTAAACCCTGAGTGCAACCCCCAATACCAACATAAAAAGGGAGGGGAGGCTAGAAAAACAGGAGCAAGTTCTAGGAACTAGGGGGAAAAGCAAATAAGATTAAAAAGAAAAAAGAAATGTATTAAAGCTGCATTTCTGCTCACCTAAATGTTATAGCACAGAAAATACTTTTAAACTTACACCGTAAGAGGTTGCTTCCATTTGGGACTGTTTGTATTGTTGCACTTTTCTGTCTTCTTTGACTGTCCATCTACCATGACTTCTACATAAGGACTTGGTCCAAACCAATTCTTTTTATTTTCTTTAAGTTTTGCTGAGATGACTGTAAAAGAAAAACACACTTCAATATTCAAGATTCAGTCCTCGGGGCTGGAGATATGGCCTAGTGGCAAGAGTGCCTGCCTCATATACATGAGGCCCTGGGTTCGATTCCCCAGCACCACATATACAGAAAATGGCCAGAAGTGGCGCTGTGGCTCAAGTGGCAGAGTGCTAGCCTTGAGCAAAAAGAAGCCAGGGACAGTGCTCAGGCCCAGAGTCCAAGCCCCAGGACTGGCCAAAAAAAAAAAAAAAAAAGATTCAGTCCTCAACTCAACTTAATTCCATTCAAGATTAAGCCGATTATGTTTACTAAGAGAAGCAGTTTTGTTCTAAACTATTTCCTAATTTTATTCATATGACCTTTGGATTTCCTCCAACTTACTAAGTAAACACTGGACTCCTCCAGATCAACCATCAAAACTCTCACTATCAGGACTGGGAATGCAGCCTAGTGGTAGAGAGCTTGCCTGGCATGCATGAAGGCCTGGATCAAATTCCTCAGCACCATATACACAGAAAAACCCAGAAGTGGCGCTATGGCTCAAGTGGTAGAGTGCTACCCTTGAGCAAAAGAAGCTCAAGGACAGTGCTCAAGCCCTGAGTTCAAGCCCTAGGACTGGCCAAAACAAAAAACAAAAACAAAAAAAAACCTCTCACTATCAGTAGCCATTGCCCCAGACTCAAATATATTAAAAAGGACAAGCTAGATGCTGGTGGGTCAAGTCTATAATCCTAGTTACTCAGGAGGCTGAGATCTGAGAATCTCAGTTTGAAGCGAACGTGGACAGGAAAGTCTATGAATGTATTATCTCAAATTAACGGCAGTAGAACTGTGGCTCAAATGGCAAAATGTCAATCTTGAGGGCAAAGTCTAGCATAGAGTGCCCAAGCTCAAGGCCTAGTACAGGTACAAAATTCTGTTGACAGAGCAACTAAGTATATAAAAGACCCTAGCTTTCAGGAAAATTATATTCTAGTTACAGAAAAGTCTTTGTGATGAAAACTAGGCTGATATGACAGAATATAACTCGGCAGAAAGAAAAGCCTCTAAGGAATATTTGCAAGCAACCCATAAATAACAAGGAGCCAGTGACAGAAAGATTAGAAATGAAGAGTACATTTCAGATACAGTCAAGTTTTCAGACAGTAGAAAAAAGATATCCAGCTCAAGGAAGAATGGCAAACATAGAGATGAGCTCTGTAAGTCAATATGTTTTTCTTTTTGTTTTCTGGAGGTACTAGAGTTTTAATTCAAAGCCTTCTGCTTGTTAAACAGGGACTCTACCTCTGAATCATGTCTCCATCCCTTTTTGTATTGTGTTTTGTTTTTTTTTTGGCCAGCCCTGGAGCTTGAACTCAGGGTCTGGGCACTGTCCTTGAGCTTCTTTTGCTCAAGGCAAGCACTCTACCACTTGGGCCAGAGCAGCATTCCCGGCCTTTTCTGTTTATGTGGTACCCAGGGCTTCATGCATGCTAAGTAGGCCCTCTACCATTAAGCCACATTCCCAGTCCTGTATTGGTAATTTTTGAGACAGTCTCACTTCCTGCTGGGCTATACACCTAAGTGTGACCGACCAATTTTAGGCTTCCCACTGTACTGAATGTGCACCATCACAACTGGCTTCTTCCACTGAGATGAGAGTTTTGCAGACTTTGCTGTCCACGCTTTTCTGGAATCATGCATGACCCTTCTAATCTCAGCTTTTCACATAGGTAGGATGATAGACACCACTAACAGCTATCAGTTGAGAAGAGGGCCTTACAAACTTGTCTGGCCTTGGATCACATCCTATTCTCAGCCCCTCAAGTAGGTAATGTTATAGGTATGAGCCACCAGCATCACACTAGAAATCTGAGTTTTATTCTATGTATGTTGGAAAGCCACTGGAAAAAAAAGAAAATTACAAACCAACCTTTCTCTACTATTTATTTCTTTTCTGTTTTGTTTTGGGTGCCAATACTGGGGCTTGAACTCAGTCTGGATGCTATTTCTTTGCTTTTTCACTCAGGGCTGGCATTCTACCACTAGTACAGGCATACCAAAAAAAAGGAAAAAGAAAAAAGAAAGAAATCAAGTACTGATATATGAAATAACAGGAATAAGTGTTGAAAACCTGCAAAGTGAAAGGAGACATAATAGGACATAAGTTGTATGATTCTATTGATGACAGATCCAGAATAGGAAAACTGAGAGACAAAAGTAGATATGTGATTGCCTGTGGGTACCTGGGGGTAATGAAGCATGAGATAATGGATATAAGGATCCTTTGGGGAGTAATGAAAAATATAGACTGGTGCTGATTATGTAATTGTTTTTTATTTGTGTGTGCATGTGTGTGTGATGTGTGTGTACTCCAGTCTTAAAACAAACTCAGAGCTAAGCCTGGGCACTTTCCTGAGGTTGTTTTGCTCAAGTCTACCACTCTACCACTTGAACCACAGTTCCACTTCTGGCTTTTTGGTGGTTAATTGAATATAACCTGTCTCGCTGACTTTCCTATCCAGGCTGGCTTCAAATCATGATCTTCAGAACTGAGCCTGAATAGGTAGGATTACAAGCATGAGTACCAGTGCTTGGCTAAAATGTAATCTTTATATATCTAAAACTTTGCTCATTTGCAAACATTAATTTGGCACATGAGATGTAATAGCCCCTAAAGATTTTATGTCCTTCTCTGTACATCACTTTTATAATAGCAACTTGTTTTTTTTAAGATTTTATGCCCTTAAAATTACTTTTTAATCTTGGGGGAAGGGAGAATATGGGAAGAGTAAACTATTTTATCTTTTCAAGATTTACCAATTCCCAGTAGAGGGAAAAAAAAAAACCACAACTTACCAGTGATCTGCAGTTGTGATTTCATGGTCAGGCTACCCATTGAACCAAGCTGTGATCCGCTGTCAGACATACCACCAACAGGACAGCAAACCTAAACATGGCAAAGGAGATACTATAAGCATGGAAATTTTGCACTTGAAAAATGTGCAATTAAAGCCAAGCACCAGTGGCTCATGGTTGTAATCCTACTACTCAAGTGGCTGAGATGAGGATCAAAGTTCAAAGCCAGCCAGGAAAGAAAAGTCCACGAGACTATCTCCAATTAACCGATAAAATACTTAAACTTTTGTCCTTGCGGGGCTTGAACTTAGGGCCTGGGCACAGTTCCTGAGCTCTTTTGCTGAAGGCTAGTACCCTACCACTTTGAGTCACAGCTCTATTATAGGTTTTTGAGTGGTTAATTGGAGATAAGAGTTTCACAGGGACTTTTCTGCCTGGGCTGGCTTTGAACCACAATACTCAGATATCAGCCTCCTGAGTAGCTAGGATTATAGGTGTGAGCCACTGGCGCCTAACTAAAACTTTTTTTGGGGGGGGGAGGTTGTGGGGGCTCCAACTCTGAGCCTGGGTGCTGTCCCTGAGTTCTTCAGCTCAAAGCTAGTCTTTTACCACTTTGAGTCACAGCACCACCGTGGTTTTCTGGTAGCTAATTGGAGATAAAAATCTCACGGAGTTTCCTGCCAGGGCTGGCTTTCAACTGTGATCCTCAGATCTCAGCCTCCTGAGTAGTTAGGATTACAGGTGTGAGCCACCGGCACTTGGCTTAAAACTTTTTAAATATAAAATTATCCTCATGTCTTCCAGGTCTGCCAAAATAAAACAGAATAATTCCTGAAATAAAGTCCATAAAATCCAACATCTTTTATTCTTTGATTACACATGAAAATGCCCAAAGCTAAAATCTGACCTCACCCATACTGACTAGCTCATTTCTTTACTGTGATACATTTTCCTTTACCTTGTTTATTGACATTGTACTATTCCAGATGTTTTATAACCTACAACCTATTGAAAGAACAAAATATATACACTAGTTGGTAATCAGTGGCTTAATCCTAGCTATTCTGGAGGTTGAGATTTGAGGATTGCAGTTTGAAGCCAGCCTGGGCAGGAAAAGGCCATGAGACCCTTCTCTCCAACAAAATGCTCAGAAAAAGTCAGAAGTGGCACTGTGGCTCAAGTGGTGGAGTGCTAGCCCGAGCACAAAGAAGCTCAGAACAGTGCCCAAGACTGGTAAAAACAAACAAACAAACAAAAAACCCCACCAAAACCAGGGCTGGGACTATGGCCTAGTGGCAAGAGTGCTTGCCTCGTATACATGAAGCCCTAGGTTTGATTCCTCAGCACCACATAAATAGAAAAGGCCAGAAGTGGTGCTGTGGCTCGTTGGCAGAGTGCTAGCCTTGAGCAAAAACAAAACAAAAACCCCCAAAACAAACCTCAATACTGTACTGAACAAAACATGATTCAATGTATGTGTTATACAGAAGAGCCTCAAGACCACATTACTTTTTTTTTTGGCCAGTCCTAGGCCGTGAACTCAGGGCCTGAGCATTGTCCCTGGCTTCTTTTTTGCTCAAGGCTAACACTCTGCCACTTGAGCCACAGCGCCACTTCTGGCCATTTTCTGTATATGCGGTGCTGAGGAATCGAACCCAGGGCCTCATGTATACGAGGCAAGCACTCTTGCCACTAGGCCATATTCCCAGCCCCAAGACCACATTACTTTTCTATACAGTTATCTCTTCCCCAACAGTGAAAAGCTTGTATATGGCCCAGAACTATGACATCAACACAAGTAAATTAAAAGGCAAAAGAAAAAGTCCAAACTCTGGGGACCAATTTTCTGCATAGTGAAAGTACTATTTTACTTGCAGGTATATACTGTGTTGTATACAGTTAAAAAAAAAATAAAGTTCAGCTATGTATGTACGTTCTTATAAGACTACTGTCGACATATTGTCTAATGTTGACATTGCATTTAAAGTCCTAGACGAATTTTCTTTGGCGAATGCCACGTGGCTACTGTATATGTTCTTGGTACATTGGGTATTGTATATATGTCTGCCTGACCTAGGGAAAGGAAAGAAAAACAGGGTGTAAGATATCACAAGAAATGTACACACTGCCCTACTATGTAACTGTACCCTTTTTGCACAACACCTTATCAAAAATTTTGTTTAATTAATAAATAAATTTAAGTAAATAAAAAAATAAATAATAAAAAAATAAAGTTCAAGCCTCTATAGACATAAAAACTTAAATTATAGCTGGGCATCAGTGGCTCACACCGGCAATCCTAGCTACTTAGGAGACTGAGATCTGAGGATCGCAATTGGAAGCTAGCCCAAGCAGGAAAGTCCATAAGACCCATATCCAACTAACCACAAAAAAGCCAGAAGTGGAGCTGTGGCTCAAGTCATAGGGTGCTAAAAAAGCTCAGGGACAGAATACAGGCTCAGAGTTGAAGCTCTAAGACCAGCACACACACACACACACACACACACACACACACACACACACTAATAATAGTAATAATAATAATATAATGAAGAACTACAACAACAAAACAAGCATTTTTTGGAACAAGAATTCTTTCCAGATACAGAGAATCATTATGGTATATTGTGGGCTGGGAATATGGCCTAGTGGTAAAGTGCTTGCCTTGTATATATGAAGCCCTGGGTTCAATTCCTCAGCACCACATAAATAGAAAAAGCCAGAAGTGGTGCTGTGGCTCAAGTGGTAGAGTGCTAGCCTTGAGCAAAAAGAAGCTGGGGACAGTGCTTGGGCCCTGAGTTCAAGCCCCAGGACTGGCAAAAAAACAAAACAAAATATTATGGTATATTGTGAAGTGCTCTGCCAAAAACACAATGGCTTTTTCTTTTTCTTTTTCTTTTTTTTTTGCCAGTCCTGGGACTTGAACTCAGGGCATGGATGCTGTCCCTGAGTGTTTCTGCTCAAGGACAGCACATTTATTCAAGGATAGCACTGTAGCGACAGATCCAGTTTTGACTTTTTTTTGGTAGTTTACTGGAGATAAGAGTCTCACAGACTTTCCTGCCTAAGCTGGTTTGAACCACAATCTTCACATCTTAGCCTCCTGAGTAGCTAGGATTACAGAAATGAGCCACTAGTGCCTGGCAGGTTTTTTGTTTTTGTTTTTTATTGCCAGTCCTGGGGTTTGAACTCAGAGCCTGGGCACTGTCCCTGAACTTCTTTTGCTCAAGGCCAGCACTCTTATCACTTGAGCCACAGCACCACTTCTGGCTTTGTCAGTTTATGTGGTACTGAGGAATCGAACAAAGGGCTTCATGCATGCTAGGCAAGCACTCTACCACTAAGCCATATTCCAAGCCCACAGTTAATCATTTCTTTACATAACACCTCAGAGATGTCTGTCTTAAGTACTCAATCTAAAGCTACCTACATTCTTTTTTTCTATCAAATCACTTGACACTTCACTCAACAATGTGACCCGGTGCCTGGAATCCTCAGTTTGAAGGAATAAAAAATTAACAGAACTCCTCAGTTTATATTAAGGCTCATTCTTTGTCTTATAAAGGTTTATGGAGGGCTGGGGATATGGTCTAGTGGCAAGAGTGCTTGCCTCATATATATACATGAAGCCCTGGGTTCAATTCCTCAGGACCACATATACAGAAAACGACCAGAAGTGGCGCTGTGGCTCAAGTGACAGAGTGCTAGCCTCGAGTAAAAAGAAGCCAGGGACAGTGCTCAGTCCCTGAGTCCAAGCCCCAGGTTGGCAAAAAAAAAAAAAAGTCTATGGACCTTGACAAAAGCACAATACCACTTATCTACCATTGCAGTATTATACAGAATAATTTCATCACTCTTAAAAGAAAATTCTTTGTACTTCACCTACTCATCCCTTCTTCTTGCCCTGAACTCCAGCAAACACTGATCTTTTTTTTTTTTTTTTACTGTTTCTAAAGTTTTTGCCCCTTCCAGAATATCAACTAGCTTGAAATGATAAGATGTAGAGCCTTGAACCACACTCCCAGACTCCTACTGGTTCCATTTCTATTCAGAGAATACACATTAATCAGCAACCTCACTTCTAGCTATCCAAAAGAACGGAAATTCAAATCTTAGAGAGATATATGTATTCTCATGTTTGCTGCAGGAATATCCACAATAGCTGAAATTTGTAAATAACCTAAATGTCTATTCATGGATGAATGGTTAAAGAAAATGTGGTATGGGGGCTAGGGAATAGTGGCAAGAGTGCTTGACTCGTATACATGAAGCCCTGGGTTCAATTCCCCAGCACCACATATACAGAAAACAGCCAGAAGTGGCACTGTGGCTCAAGTGGCAGAGGGCTAGCCTTGAGCAAAAAGAAGCCAGGGACAGTGCTCAGGCCCTGAGTCCAAGCCCCAGGACTGCCCCCCCCCAAAAAAAATGTGGTATGCACACACAATGGAATATTATTCACTTATTAGAAGGAAATTCTGTATCTGCACCATGTATGAACCTTAAAAATATTTTCCTACGCAAACAAGCCAGTTATAGGACTGATACAACGCTTCATTTCTTAAGTGGCATCTAAACTAGTCAACCAATAAAAACAGAAAGAAAGCAAGAGGTTGCTGCCAAAGGTTGAGGGAAGAGAAACTTAATAGGAAAAGCCAACTGTTGTATCTTATAATAAATACCTTCAACTCTGAACATAGGACACTCCACTTCTGATACCAGATATGTGGGGTTTCCCCCTCATACAACAATTCCTTGACATTAGCTAAGTGTTCTATAATTCAATTCTGGAATTAGGGTCAAAGCCCACAGGTTAAGGTTCAGTCTCATGAGACTGCTTTGCTTCAGGTGCTGTTTGACCAACCAGCTGCAGGTCAGGCTCAATCAATCATTCGCTAGAATGGCTTACCGAACTCAAGAAAACATTACCATTACCAGTTTATTATAAAGGATGCATGAGAGAAAGGAACAGAATTCCTATATTCTTTCCAGGCACAGTACCCTCCTTCCCCAGAAGCAATAAAGAAGGTTGCTGAAGCGGGGCACCAGTAGTTTATGCTTGTAATTCTTGCTACCAGGAAGCTAAGATTTGAAAATAACTCTTATTTCCACTTAACCACCAAAAAGCTGGAAATGGAGCTGTGGCTCATATAGTAGAGCACTAGCCTTGAGCAAAAAGACTCTAGGGACAGAACCTTGTCCCAGCAGAAAAAAAAAAAGTCCTGAGTGGCCCATGTGCACACCTGTACACATGTGCATGCACACACGTGTGCACGTACACACATTTGCTGAACCAAGCAGTAGAGGGATTTTTATGGAGATGTCATCATATATTAATTCAACCTTCATCCCTTTCTCTTTCCTGGAGGATGGAGTAGGTCCCAAGATACCAATCATAGCTTGTTTGCTTTTTTTTGTTTTGTTTTTTGGTGACAAGCCTCCATCCAGAACCAGCTCAAGCTGGGCACTGGTGACTTATCTTTCTAATCCTAGCTACTCTTCTAATCCTAGGTCTCAAGAAGATGAGATCTGAAGATGGAGATTCAAAGTTGGCCCAGATGGATAAATCTGAAACTCTATCTCCAATATTAATTAACCAGCAAAAATATAATTAACGACTAAAAAACAAGACCTGGAAGTATGGTGCAAGTGGTAAAACACCAGTCACAGACAGGTACCTGCAGTGAACCTGCTGCTCCTGCAGCTGCTGGTTGAGCTTCATCTTCTTTGATTCAGCAGCTGATAGAGATTCAAGGTAAAAATCCCACATGGTTTGTTGGTTGTCTACATCTTCTGGGACAGTCACATCAGGTAGAGTCACCTCCTCACCCCTTTTTCTTCTTCTTCTTTTTTTTTTTTTTTTTTTTTTTGCCAGTCCTGGGGCTTAACTCAGGGCCTGAGCACTGTCCCTGGCTTCTTTCTGCTCAAGGCTAGCACTCTACCACTTGAGCTACAGCGCCACTTCTGGCCTTTTATATATATGTGGTGCTGAGGGATCAAACCCTGGGCTTTGTGTATGCAAGGCAAGCATTCTACCACTTTTAAGTCACCACCAGTCCAGAGCAACTTGCTCTGCACCTGCTCCTGCTTCAGCTGCTCCAGCAACTGGGTCTGCCTCAACAGGTGTTGCTGCAGGGCCTCCTTCTCTGAGGTCAGCTGCTAACAGGAGGCCATGTGCTGTTCACAGGTGGCTCTGAGCTCCTGCAACTGAGCTAGTACTGGTCATGCAGCTCCTGCAGATTCTAAGCTATTTGGCTCTTTTAATTCAGCCATCTCTTTCCATTCTCCTAACTTCTCCTCTAGCTGGTCCAGCTTCCCCTGCAGATGTTTCTTCACCTGATGCTCCAAGTGCAGGATGCTGATGAGCTACTCCTGCTTTTCAGCTCTTGGTTGTGTATGAGTGTGCATCTCATGGTCTCGTGTTCCTTTCCCATTGTTTCAAGGATCTTGTATCAATCTTTGGCATGCTGATTCCATTCCTCAGCCTCTTTTCCAGTATCCACAGCTGCTCTTGGTTTTCTTGTATCTAGATGTGAAGTTGTTCCTCCAGATTCCAGAGCTCCTTCTGCATCTGGTAGGTCTGGGCCTGCAACTGCTGTTTCATCTGAGATGGCGCCACAGGGGTTATGGGGACAGCAGCTCTGATAGCTGCTTTCTCAGTTCTAACAAGTTGGTCTCTGCCTCACCCCTTGCTTTTTCTCCTCTCTCAGTTGGTTCATCTTCTCCAAGAGCTGCTGGACCCTCTCATTCCATCTGGGACTCTCCACCCTCAGGTCCTCTACAAAGGTGTCTTTTCAACTTCACATTGTCACCAACTCTTTCATGTTGTCTAGTTGTTTTTCCAACTCTGTCCACTCTACTAGTTCTTGTTGTAATACATGAATTTTGATCTTCATGTCAGCCTTTTGTGTCAGGAGCACTCCTAGTCTCTCCTGCAGTTCAGTGTCCTCTTCCTCCAGGCCATCATAGCTTCTGGTGTTCTAGAGTTGCAGCTCCATGTTATTTAGGTCTTTAATGAGCGCTAGATTGTGCTTGTCTGTCTCAATTTAAGTAGTAGAAACTGCAAACAATATCATCTCTAGCTCTGTGACAAGATGCTGCAAAGCCTGCAGGCAGCTAGCAAGATTTTTGTGCTCCAGTTCTCTTTCATTGGCTGCCTGCTGCACGTGGGCCAGGGCAGACTGTAAACTGAATTTTTCTGAAACCAATATCTGTATAGATAGATTGTGGAGCTCCAGCTGTTTCAAGTGCTTCCTGCACACAGGCCATCTTCTCATCCTCTTTCCCCTATTGATCCTCATGGATTTTCCTGCCCGGACTGGCTTCAAACTGCAATCCTTAGATTTCAGCCTCCTAAATAATTAGGACTACAGGTGTGAGCCACCAGTGCCTGGCCCATGATTATCTTAGTGAGATCACTTACTTTGACTGCACCCAAAAAGTATTAGAATAAAAATATTCCAAAGAAAGAAATATACCAGGCTGGGGATATGGCCTAGTGGCAAGAGCGCTTGCCTAGTATACATGAGGCCCTGGGTTCAATTCCCCAGCACCACATATACAGAAAATGGCCAGAAGTGGCACTGTGGCTCAAGCGGCAGAGTGCTAGCCTTGAGCAAAAAGAAGCCAGGGACAGTGCTCAGGCCCTGAGTCCAAGGCCCAGGACTGGCCAAAAAAAAAAAAAAAAAAAGAAAGAAATATACCACACATTTTATTTGTTCTCACAAGTAAACAACTGGAAATCTGGGGGGGGGGGGGGGGGGGCGGGGTAGGGAATGAATTACCCAGTCCAGCGGAGATTTCTTAGGTAAGACACTAAAAGTACCATTAATGAAAGAATAAAACCAAAAGTGAACCTCATCAAAAATAGAAATTATAGAACTGTGGCATAAATGTACCTGTAGTTCTAGCTACACTGCAGGTTAAGGTAGGACTATGTAAGCTCAGGGCATAGAACCCAACAGAGGCAACATAGTTGAGTTATTGTACAGAAACACACATATAAACATAGCAAAAAAAAAAAAAAGACTCACTTCTAAAGATAGACGTTAACAAAGAGACAAGCAAAAAGCTAAGAAACACTTGCAAACCACATACCTGATTAAGGACTTATATTCAGAGTTCATTAAAAAAAAAAAAAGAGGTCTCACACTTCAAACAACTTGAACAAAATAGAACAAAAATAGCTTACTGTAAGTTCCACCCCAGGGAAGGCTCTATGCAGATGCACTCCCCCCCCTCCCCCCCCCCCCCCCCTGTTTAAGTCTTTACCCAGTATCTGCATTACTTAGGTAACTGGCACACCTAGAGGCAGTTACCTCCCCCTTCTCTGAGGTCACATCTAATCCACCTGGCCATACCTTCTATCCATAGATAAGGCATGGCCCTTCAGTGGTTCAGCCCTTCTCTCTGGCCATGCATCATCTCGGCCACAGGCCAACAGGCCTGAATACCATGTGGTGTTCTTCTTTATTGGCTACCTACTTTAATAAACCTTACAATGACAAACTGCCAGATTCATGTAGGTTATCCTAGATACTCAGAAGGATAAGACCTAGAGGATTGAGGTTTGAAGCCAGCCTAGGCAAAAAAGTCCACAGGACTTTTTTTCCATCCAATTAACCAGCAAAAAGCTAGGCTAGTGGCATGGCTCAAGTAATATCAAGGTTTATCAAGCAAGTAGAACAGTGCAAACCACTGAGTTCAAACCTCATTACTGCCAAAAAAAAAAAAAAATCAAAGTTATCACACAATGAAATAAAAATTAAGATATAAATCCCTGAAATCATTAAAACACATATTTGTGCCTTTCAGAATTACAAGAGGCAGGACTGGTAGTGTGGAATACTGGCTTACCAAGTATGAACCCCTGGGCTGGGGATATGGCCTAGTGGCAAGAGTGCCTGCCTCATATACATGAGGCCCTGGGTTCGATTCCCCAGCACCACATATACAGAAAATGGCCAGAGGGGGCGCTGTGGCTCAAGTGGCAGAGTGCTAGCCTTGAGCAAAAAAGAAGCCAGGGACAGTGCTCAGGCCCTGAGTCCAAGCCCCAGGACTGGCAAAAAAAAAAAAAAAAAAAAAAAAACCAAGTATGAACCCCTGATTTCAAACCCCAATACTGACAAAAAAAAATTATATATATATATATATATATATATATATATATATGAGCTAGATGACTGCTTCTCATGCCTATAATCCTATCTACCCAGGAGGGTAAGATCTAAGAATCTCAGTTTAGAGCCAACCCAGGCAAAAAAGAATGCAAAGATTTTGCCTCCAAAATAACCAGCAAAAATCATGGCTCAATGCATGGCTCAACTAGAAGAGCACCAGAAAGGCAAACAAGACAAGCAAGCACAAGGCCCTGAAATCAAACCCTAGTACTATAAAACAAAAATAAAATAAATTAATTAATAACAATGCCATTTTATATTTTAACCAAGAATTTCTTCAAAAGTCCTCTGTTTATATCAAGAAAAATTTCCTAAGAAAGTATAAACAGAACAAAAGGCCTGATGAAAATAAAATCATAGGAAGTAGAGCTGTGGCTCAAAGTAGTAGAGCACTCCCTAGCCTTGAGCACAAAAGCTCATGAACAGCACCCTGGCCCTGAGTTCAAGTCCCATGATCACAACCAACAATAACAAAAAAGATTGTGAAAATGAAATCATAAAAATCACACAGAGGTATAAAGAAAAAACATTCTACCTTTCTATAACATCTACCATGTTTTAAACATTCTGAATCATGAATTATTGAGTAAAGTTTCTACAGCAAAGCTGTATGACTTTTCCAAAAGCAAAAGCTGCCAAGTGTTTCCAAACATTGGTAAATTAAAAAATTCCATGACTAAGATGGGCACCAGTGGCTCACACCTGTAATCCTAGCCAGTCAGGATAATCGTGGTTCAAAGCCAGCCAGGCAGGAAAGCATGTGACACTCTTTCCTCTAACCACCAAAAAAAAAAAAAAGAAAGAAAGAAAAAGGAAGTAGAGGTGTAGTTCCACTGATAGAGCACTAGCCTTTAGCTCAAAAAGCTAAGGGACAATGCCCAGGCCCAGAGTTCAAGCCCCAGTACCAGGCCCCTCCCCCCCAAAAAAATTATAACTAAACTCTAACGAATCTATCACAGTCTCAAACCCATAAGTATAAATGTGATAAGCAGCTAGACTACTGTTAATTTTTCCTTTTTTCTATTCTACTTGGGAAAGCTGGGAACTCAGAGGGCATGAAGGTGAATCATCATTAAGGAAGGTTTTTAGGTTATGAGATATGAAGCATATCCAAAACAGAAAAAGAGGGATAACTTATACAAATGATTATCTTCACTCTATATCAGTGTGCAACAGTAAAGATAGAAAAAGCTTTCAAAACTAGGTCTCTATTAAATATAAATGTTTTGCCTTCTTTTTTTTCTGTACTAAGTTTTGAATACAAGTCATTGCACTTACTAGAGCCATATTCTACCCTTTTTTTACTTTAGTTGTTGGGATGAAATCTCACTTAACTTTTTGGCCAGGTTGGCTCCAAATGCAATCCTGATCTTCACCTCCAGAGTAGCTGGGATTACAGACATGAGGCACGGTACCCGATATATGTTTGTCTCTTATACTTACACTTTTGTTCCTTTCTTTTCATTCCCACTGCCTCCACAGCCAGGTCTCAATGCATCTCAACCTTAATATTGCCAAATAAGTCTTCCTTAAGTCCATTTTATTAAGCCAGGTACTGGTGACTCATATCTGTAATCCTAGCTACCTACGAGGCTGAGATCTGAGGATCATGGTTCATAGGTAGGCCAGCAGATGTATCTGAAAGATTAATCTCTAAATACCCAGTAGAAAGCCAGAACTAGAATTGTGGCTCAAGTACAGAGCACCAGCCTTAAGTGAAAAGTGTAAAGCCCTGAGTTCAAGCCCCAGTACTGGCACAAAATCAATAAAATACCATTTTATCAGCCAGCAAATCTTAAACTTGCCCCAAAAGATGACACTGGTCTTTTCTTAACTTTTCCAAACTTTCTTTTAAAACTGGACACACACAAAGCTTCTTAAACTCCAATTAATCTATTCAATGTACTGCTACCACCAGTTTAAATACATTCCTGCCTTTGTAACTGTCTGCATTCTGAATGCCAATTTTTGAATACCTTATCTTCTTCTCTTTGCCTTAATAATTATTCCCCATTCACTTAACTCAGTACGAGATTGCCATGAGGTACTGATTGAACTGTTCTAAATCTTAATGTGGACAAGGACTAAGACAGAGAACAAGGATTATGCTATACAAAGCAAGCCCCATCAGAGGTTGCAAAGTGGCAAGCCACAAGACCACAATGGTGATTTGTTTGGCCCACAGTTAATACAATAAATGTATAAGTTGTCAACATTTAAAAAGAAAGATTTCTTATAAAATCTGGATTCCTAGCTTTTCTCTAGAAAAAAGATATTCAGACTACATTGTCTGTTCTCCTCCCTAGGTTAGTTCAGTCAAACTGGGCCCCTGTATCTCACATCTGTAATCCTAGCTACTCAAGAGGCTGAGATCTGAGGATCATGGTTCAAAGCCAGCCCTGGTAGAAAAATCTGTGAGACTCTTATCCACAATTAGCCACCAAAAAAGCTAAAGTGGAGCTGTAACTCAAGTGGTAGAGTGCCAGCTTTGAGCTAAAAAGCTCAGGGACAGTGAGTTCAAGCCCCAGGAGATGAGCACGAGAGAGAGAGAGAGAGAGAGAGAGAGAGAGAGAGAGAGAGAGAGAGAGAGAGAGAGAGAGAGAGAGAGAGAGAGAGAGAGAGGCTGGAGGCATGTTATGTGACTCAAGTCATAGGAGAACCTACCTAGCTCAAGGTCCTAAGTTTAAACCCCAGTATTGGCACAAAGAAAGAGAAAAGCCGGTGCTATGGCTCATGCCTGTGATCCTAGCTATTCTGAAAGCTGAGATCTGAAAAGTGAAGTGCAAAGCCAGCTACAGCAGAAAAGTACATGAGAGTCTTATCTCCAATTAAGCACAGAAACAAAACACACAAAAAAACCTGGAAGTGGAGCTGTGGCTCCAGTGGTACAGCACAAGCCTTAAGCACAAAAGCTCAGAGACAATGCCTAGACCCTGAGTTCAAGCCCCAGGACTGGCACCAAAAAAAAAAAAAAAAAAAAAAAAAGGAAGGGGGGAAGGAAGGGAGGGGAGAAAGAAGGAGAAAGGAGGAAGTAAGGAAGGAGGAAATAGGAAGGAAGGAGGGAGGGAAGGTAAGAAGAAAGGAAAAAAGGAAGGGAGAGAGGGAGGGAGGAAAAATGGAAGTGAGGGAAGGAAGGAAGGAGGGAAGGAGGGAGGGAGGGAGGGAGGGAGGGAAAAAGGGAGGGAAAAAGGAAGGGAAAAAGGGCAGGAGGACCAAACATTTGAAATCACTAGACAAGAATCCCTGACTTGTTATGGCTTATCTACTTAGTGTCTCTATAGCAACGAAAAAAATTAATATTTCATGCTTTCTATGACCAAGTTTTTGTTCAAGCAAAAACACATGATCCTTGTGGATACAGAGGTTATTACTACTAATGTACAGATAAAGAAACTAAGGCACAAACCAAATAAATTGGTCATGGTTATACTGCCAATTAGCAGTAATTCTAACACATACAATATATGATTATGATTCTTTGACATAATATGATTCCTAATATCTTTTTTTAAAAATTTTTATTGTCAAACTGATGTACAGAGGGGTTACAGTTTCATATGTTAGGCATTGGATACATTTTCCTAACATCTTTTATGCTATCAAGACTACATTTTAGGCTGAGGATATGGCCTAGTGGCAAGAGTGCTTGCCTCATATGCATGAGGCCCTGGGTTCAATTCCCCAGCACCACATATACAGAAAACGGCCAGAAGTGGCGCTGTGGTTCAAGTGGCAGAGTGCTAGCCTTGAGCAAAAAGAAGCCAGGGACAGTGCTCAGGCCCTGAGTCCAAGGCCCAGGACTGGCCAAAAAAAAAGACTACATTTTAGAATCTAGTCTTTATTTGAACAATGACTAAAAAGCAAATTCAAGTTCACCTACAGACAGACAGTACTTGTGAAGTTTTTCTTGCCTAAAAAACTGTTTCAAGCCAGGCACTGGTGACTTACACTTACAATCTAAACTACTCGAGAGATTGAGATTTGAGGATCAAGGTTCAAAGCCAGCCTGGGCAGGAAAGTCCATGAGACTCTTATCTCCAATTAACTACCAGAAAATGGGAAGCAGCATTGTGGCTCAAAGTAGGAGAGTGCTAACCTGGAGCAAAAAAGTTCAAGGACAGTGCCCAGGCCTGGAGTTCAAACCCAATGCAGGAAAAGAAAAAGAAAAAAAAGCTCTATAACTGACATATGGTTAAGACATTTCTGGAGCAAAGTAAGCTCAGCATACAGATGAGTTATTATACTATGAATGATGATATAAGTCCAGGCTCACACATACAATCCTAGCCACTCAGAAGGTTGAGATCCTAGAAGCACGATTTAAGGCCAGCTCAGGCAGACAAATCTGTGAGACTCTTATCTCCAATTAACCATCTAAGAACCAGAAACTAAGCAAGAACACAAGGCCCTCCAGTATTGGTACAAAAAAAAAAGGTGATAATATAGTATGAAAATGTTTCCTATTTCCTAGGGTAGAATAACTACAAGGATAAGGAGTATCTAAATATGAAAAAAATTACAAGTCTAAGAGCCAGGATTGGGTTTTTTTGTTGTTGTTGCTGTTGTTTTGTGGGTTTTTTGTTGTTGTTGTTGTTGTTGTTGTTTTGTGGTTTTCTGCCAGTCCTGGGGCTTGAACTCAGGGCCTGAGCACTGTTCCTGGCGCCTTTTTGCTTAAGGCTAGCACTCTACCTCTTAAGCCACAGTGCCACTTCCAGCTTTTTCTGCGTATGTGGTGCTTAGGAATCAAACCCGGGGCTTCATGCATGCTAGGTAAGCACTCTACCACTAAGTCACATTCCCAGCCCTTTCTGTTTGTTTTGGAGACAGGATCTGGCTATGCTGCCCAGACCTTAAACTTACATCTCCTTCCCAAATATTGGAATTACAGGTGTATATCACCACATCTATCAGGGACTGCTTTTTGGTTATAAGTCTCTGCTACATAGTTATATTAAAGGCACCAAGAAACCTGAAATATCCTAAATTACAATATCATGCTTTTTTTTTTTGCCATGCTATCTTTATTGCAGCACATGGCACCTTGTTCAATATGATTACTGGCAAACAAGTTTGTTTTCTTGACAACAAAACACAAAATCCTTAAAACAGCAATAACTGTATACTTAAATCCTCTTCAGGACTAACAAAACAGTTCAATAAATGCCTGTTGAATATTACAAACTTACACACACACACACGCACACGCACACACACACACACACACTTAGTTCCCTATAAGTCTTTTTTTGTATGCATGTCTGTACTCAGGTTTGAACTCAGGGCCTGGGTGCTGTCTCATAACTTTTTGCACTCAAGACTAATACTCTAGCCATGCATCTACTTCTGGCTTAATTGGAGATAAATTTTCCGGGGCTAATTCGAACAGAGTGCTTCCGATCTCAACCTCCTTGTTAGCTAGGATTACAAGCTTAAGCCACAAGAGCTAGGTTTCCTGCAAGTCTTTTTGCCAATGTTGAAAACAAAAACTTTTACTTCTGATACATAGTCCAACACTGGATGTGAACAGAGCTTTAAAAAACTGAGTCAGCACACAAGTCATAAAGATTTATAATCACCAAGTGAGAGAGAATCTGAAAGATCATATCCAAAACATTCAATAGACAAATGAGGAAATAAAAGTTCAGGGTGACTTGAGTTTCTCAAGATTCTAATTTTAGTGATGAGAAATGCCTAGACCCCAGATTTCCTGAACTCAGGGTGAAATAGATACTTTGAGAAATATTTTTAAGATATTTGGGGGGCTGGGAATATGGCCTAGTGGCAAGAGTGCTTGCCTTGTATACATGAGGCCCTGGGTTCGATTCCTCAGCACCACATATACAGAAAATGGCCAGAAGTGGCGCTGTGGCTCAAGTGGCAGAGTGCTAGCCTTGAGCAAAAAGAAGCCAGGGACAGTGCTCAGGCCCTGAGTTCACGGCCCAGGACGGGCCAAAAAAAAAAAAAAAAGAAAAAGATATTTGGGGGGCTGAGAACATGGCTTAGTGGTAGAGTGCTTGCCTAACATGCAGGAAGCCCTGCATACAAATCTTCAGTACCATATAAACAGGAAAAACCAGAAGTGGCGCTGTGGCTCAAGTGGTAGAGTGCTAGCTTGAGCAAAAGAAGCTCAAGGACAGTGCCAAGGTCCTGAGTTCAAACCCCTGAGTTCAAGCCCCAGGACTGGCAAAAATAAAATAAAATAAAGTTATTTGGTATACAGAATTATTTTCCCATTGTATTACTTTTTTGAGGTAGTATATCATCATTAAGAAATGAAAAGTTGCCAGACGCTGGTGGCTCACAGACCTGAGAATCAAGGTTCAAAGCCAGCCCAGGCAAGAAATTCTATGAGACTCTTATCTCCAGTTAGCCACCGGAAAACTGGAAGTGGCACTGTGGCTTAAAGTGGTAGAGTGCTAGCCCTGGAGCTCATGGACAGTGCCCAAGCCGAGTTCAATACCCACAACAGAAAAAAGAAAAAGAGAAGCTGCCTTCTTCCTTTACTATATAGCCTGTACCATCTTCCCCACCTCCCTTTTTTGGTACAAGGGATTGAACTCAGGGTTTCTCAGTCTTCCTTCACTTTTTCACCCAAGACTGGCATTCTACCACTTGAACTATACTTCCACTTCCAGCTTTTTGCTTATTAAAGATGGGTTTCTTGGATTTGTCTGCCTGCTTTGAACCTTGATCCTCAGATCTCAGCCTCCAAAGCAGCTAGGATTATAGGTGGGAGCTACCAGCACCTGCTATTGCCTTCCTTTTAACTCTTCCACTTGTATAATGTGATTCATATGCACAAATCTGAACACATTTACAGAGATAAATATTTATAAACCAGCACAAGTGCAAAAAGTATTTGTGCATGTATAAAGGATTTATGAAAATGATTCTGACTTAAAAAATCAGAGAACCCAAATTAAGATATAGTGTGGCTCACAAATTAATCCTGGAAGAAGAGACTATAGGTTTCAGATTCAAGTAGATACTGCCTATTTATTTAATCAAATGATACAGCTAGCATCAACACTCTGCTCTTTCCACATTCCCACAGCAGTTATGTGACCAGGGTTTGCTCTCTGCACCATCCTGTCCCCAAAACTCTCTCACAAGAATGTCACCATACCTGAACTTCTCTGCTCAAGTCACTTCTTTGGATTAAGGCGCTGTCTCCAGAAGGCCACTGTGAAATGCATGTTACCTGAGAGGGGGAAAAAAGATCCCTTAACACATCACTTCTATAGTTATTAAACACACAAGCTCTGTGATGACCTTGGGAACCTCACGGCAGGTCTCTAAAAAATCAATTTATGGGATTTTTTTTTTTTGATGGAGCAGACAGGATTAGTGGACAAGTTAGGAGAAAACAGCTCATACACAGTATGGGATCATACCCACCTTGGTATGATAGCTATGTAACATAATGAAGATGACCATTATAAACATACATTCTGCCTACAAGGGTAACTGTAAGGACATTTCTTGCAAGTTGGAGGCTCCTAGAGACAAGAAAAGAAAAAGCACTCCAAGGATCAGGGTATAATCAGTTCTGAAAAGCAGCAAAAGAGCTGAGTTGGCAGCAGTTTCACAAGGACAGTGCACTGCTATACTGGAGGAAGACAGGGGCCAGAATAGCTTCTGGGTACTGTTTCTCATTATGAGGATGGTTTGTAACCTAACATTTTTTTAGCTGAGGGCCAACCTCCCAACCAGAGAAAGCTACAATTCAATTCTGTGAGTCCCTTTGCTGATTTACATTGATTCAAAGCCAGTATCATTTACAACCACATGCCTTTACTGATTGCTTATTATGAGCGCATAATTTCGATAGACACTAGAAATATACGAAAATAATAATCATATATATTTTTGCCTGAATTCACATGAAAGAAACTAATCCCAAAAGCCTAAAAAGGGGTTTGGGTGAAAAATCACTATTTTCTATCAATACTAATACAAATTTCTTAAGCCAGAATAACTGTAACAAAACTCACTCCCAAGCCAAAGTTACCTACTAAACTCTTGCCTAAATATTTAAGAGGTGCAGAGTACAAATTCTTCCTGGTCCAATACTAGAATAGCATACATACTTAAATAGCATACATACACCTTAGTAAACTGAAGAATGCCAGACTAGGGTTGTGAAATTTGGTTTCTAGTCTAGCTCTGACTTTTAACTAGTTTTAGGTAAAAAAAAATATTTTTTAATGGAAAACTAAGAAGTTAGAACAGCCTTAGCATATATATCATACACGTATGCACAAATAAACACATATCCAAATAGTTATTTGCTCACAAGAGACAAGTTTGATTGGTTTTTGTTTTGTGCTTTTTTCTTTTTTTATGCTGGCATAGGGGTTGAACTCAAGGCCTGGGCACTGTCCCTTAGCTTTTTTGCTCAAGTTTTGCTGAAGGCTGGTGCCCTACCATTTCAGCCACAGCTCTTAGTCTCAACTTTTTGATGGCTAATTGGTGTGGTGATAAGAGTTTACAAACTGTCCTGCTCAGGATGTCTTGGAACCATGATCCTTAGATCTCAGCTTCCTGAGTGGTTAGGATGACAGGTGTGTGTCACCACCACAAGACTTCTATTCAGATTTGTTAATGGGTTCCTTAACAGAAGAGGAACCCTTTAACCTGACTAGTCTTAGTGGTTTCCTTATAACACTATTGCACTGATTGGCTAAATGATTCCTCCTTGCAAGGTAAGGCTTTGTTGTTTCTCTGCTGCCCTTTCACTTTTATCATCTTTCCGTGGGCGGTGTGTGTGTGTGTGTGTGTGTGTGTGTGTGTGTGTAGCACAAATGCGTACTAGTACCTCAGCTTGAACTCAAGGCCTCAAGCTTCTTATTTTATGCTCAAGTCTGGCACACTACCACTTGAGCCATAATTCTACTTTTGGCTTTCTGCTGGTTAACTGGAAATAGTCTCTGGAATTAATCTGTGGGAATAGCTTCAAAGGGAGATTCTCAGACCTCAGTCTGAGAAGCTAGGATTATAGGTATGAGCCACTGTTGCCCATTCAGAATCATCTTTCCAAACACGTTTTCACAACACTTCCCTACCATAAGAATCTTCAGCCCTAACAAAATAGTTTCTAGCATTATACATAAAGAATGTTCCTATATAATTGGCTCTTTTTTTACCTTTTTGACCTCATATCTGACAACACTCTCCTTCATTCTACTTCCTTTTCCTCCCATAATCGTCTGGATGTTTATCTGGCATTAAAGTGTTTCATCTGCCTGCCTGTCCTTCCCTTTCCCTACTTGTTATATTCCTACTTATTATGACCAAACTTGAAACTCAGAGGCAAATCTTGTTTCCTCTTCTAACTCCCAGAAAAAAAAAAAAAAATGGCCTACATCCTCAGTCTTGATTTTTGAGCTGTCCTTGGTATGTCCATATAATTGTTTCAAGTCCCAAGAACATCAGAATTATCTATGGTATATTTTACATATAAAATTGGTAGCAGCCAACTCAGACCTACTAGTCAACATCAGAAATGAAACCCTGGAACTTCTATTTGTTTTTTTAAACATTTTTATTAAAAAGGTAATATAGGGGGGCCTGTACTCTATCCCTGAGCTTTTTTCCCACTCAAGGCTAGTGCTCTACCACTTTGAGCCACAGGACCACTTCGAGTTTTCTGGTAGTTAATTAGAGCAAGTCTTACAGACTTTCTTGCCCAGGCTGGATTCTAATCCTGATCCTTAGATCTCAGCCTCATGAGTAGCTAGGATTATAGGCATGAGCCATGGGGGCCTGACAATGAGTAGATTTCTTTTTTCTTTTTTTGCCCGTTCTGGGGCTTGGACTCAGAGCCTGAGCACTGTCCCTGACTTCCTTTTTGCTCAAAGCTAGCACTCTACTACTTGAGCCACAGCGCCACTTCTGGTTTTTTCTGTCTATGTGGTACTGAGGAATCGAACCCAGGGCTTCATGCATGCAAGGCGAGCACTCTACCAAAAAGCCATATTCCCAGCCCATGAGTAGATTTCTTTTTGGACAATGTGACCACTTCCTTCACTCTCCAATTATTTCCCTTCCATCCCCACCCACAAGACATAGTGTCTAGTGAATACCACTGCAGCATTTGTTCACCCTTTGTCCCTCCATTTCTATGCCCCCCCTTACCCTCCTAAAGACAGATAAACAAACAAGATGAAAAGAAAAGAACAAAGAAAAAAATTTCTCATTTCCATTTCCTGAAGTTCATTTTGATAAATATCATTCTATATGATCAGAGACACATAGGCATTGGCACCTTTGGGTTCCTCCTTTATGAGCATCAGAATTTTTATTTTAAAAAGCTAGTGTGTGTGTGTGTGTGTGTGTGTGTGTGTGTGGTGTGATGGCCCTGGGGCTTGAACAAGACCCTGAGCTCTTCTGCTCAACAAAGTGAGCCACAGCTCCATTTCCTTTCCCAATTTTTCGAATGGACAAATTTGGAGAGCATAGCTATTTAGGTTTTTTCCCCCCTCTCTTCTAGCAAGTGTAAAGTTATCTTTTGAGGCCAGGCACCTGTGTCGGCGGCTCACCCCTGTAATCCTCGCTACTCAAGAGGCTGAGATAGGAGGATCTCAGGTTGAAGCCAATCCAGGTAGTAAAGTTCATAAGACTCTTATCTCCAATAAACCACCAAAAAGCTGGAAGTGGAGCTATAGCTAGTAGAAAGCTAGCCTTGGGCAAAAAGGCTCAGGGACAAAGCCTGGGCCCAGTTTAAGCCCCAGGAGTGATATACACATGTATGATTCACGGCCCCCCACCCCCCAAAAAATAAACTTGTATGCTTACTATTACAAAGAGAATTTATTTCCACCTTCATTTCTACAGCTGACAAATGAAATAATTGCTCCAGGGACCTCACCAGATTTCTCATAAGAACTTTATTTCTGATAAGAACCGAGTTCTCTCCCAATTTTGAGAGTGGAAATACACTCACTACCTTTACCTACTTCCTTGAGATCGAATTATATATTAGGAACAGACGCAGGATATGTCTACACTTAGGAGCAACGGTAGGATAATTGCTGGCTTGTGTTCTTCAATTTTCAAATAAAATTTGCCTTCCTCGCCCCCCCCCCATATCACTCCCTCCCACCCCCACCCCGCTTCAGAACAAGTTTACTGCTGTTATTGAACAAATGGCTGATAATGCAACAAGATCAGTATATAAATAGAACCAAGAAAACGAGTAATGGGGGAAATCGCTAATTCCAGGTAGTCTGTCAGTGCACCTGGTAACATCTCTTAACTTTAGGCCCAACGCCTACTTCGGATGCGCTGACCCTTGTAACTCTAAAGTCTCGGCCGGGAACTAAGTGTGGAAACTTGAGTTCTCTGCTGGAAAGTCAGGACCTCGTCGTGTTTCGACCTTAGGAGCAGGTTCTCGGCTACTTCATTTTCTACGTTAGAAAAGCGCACTCACGGAGCAAGGACAGTGACAGCTCCACGTCTGCAAAAGTCGGCGCCGCGGTGGCGGTGGCGGCGGCGGGCGCCGAGGAGGGCGCTTGGGCCGGGACCACCACGCGGGGGGACAATGGAGGGAAAAGGACCGCAGAGGGGAGCCGGGGAGGCCGCCTCGGCGAGGGGCCCTCCTCGCGAGCCCGGGCTCGGAAAAGTCTTGGGAAAACCAGCCAGGTGGCAGGTGGGCCCGGCCGCCGCCCCTCGCTGGGCCACGTCGCCCGGGCGGGCCGCGGCCACTGGGCCCCGCGCCTAGGCCGGACGGCGGGAGAAGTGGCCGCCAGGCGCGGCTGAGGGGCGCGGGGCTGGACCCTGCCTACGCCCGCCACCGCCCGGGCCTCTCACAACTTGGGTCCGCGGGGGGTGGGGGCTCCAGGTGCCCCGGCCAGGCGCTGGCGGCTCGCTGGGCTCGGCTGGCCGCCCCCCACCCCCACCCCACCCGCCCGCCCGCCCCGCGCCCAGTCCCGGCCACCAGCCGGAGCTCCCGGCGCCCCCCATGGGCGCCGGCTCAGAGGGGAGAAGAAGAGCAGCCTCGGAGGTGGGTCCCGACTCCCCGCGCCACACTCTCCTACGCCAGATTCTCTACCAGTCCTCTCAACCTGACTCTCTCCTCTCCCCGAAACTACCCCCAGTCCGCCCGCGGGTGTTTACCGGGACTCGGGGCGGCGGCGACTCCTCAGTCCCTCGACTAAGATGGCAGCCGGTCCCGAGCCCCGACCACAGCGACCAGAGCGAGCTAGCGGCCAGTGCGCAGGCGCCTCCTCTCGGGGGCGTCTCGGACTACAAGCCCCAGCAGGTCTTGCGCGCCAGCTAGCCAAAGGGTTTCCTTACCTTCAGGTGAGACGGACTTTGAGGTGCACACAGCATCCTCTGCCTTGCTTTCCTTATCTACCCTCCCCCTCCTTCTCCTCTTCCCTTCTCTCTTCCTCTCCCTCCTCTTCTTTCTCCCTTTTTTTCCTTCCTTTCCTCTCTACTTCGCTCTCTCCTTCCTCCTGTTTTCTTTTCTTCTTTTCCCTCCTTCTCTACCTCCTTTCCTTCCTTCCTTCCTTCCTTCCTTCCTTCCTTCCCTCCTTCCCTCTTTCCCTCCTTCCACCCCTCATTCCTTCCTCAGCCACCAGAACTTCTAAAAGATTATGACTGTGGTTCCCAAACTCTAGACTATACCAGAATCATCTGAAGGGCTGAGGGGCCTTGTGGCTCACACCTGTAGTCCTAGTTACTCAGGAGTCTGAGATCCCAGGATCTTGGTTCAAAGCCAGACAGGGCAGGATAGTCTATGAGACTCCTCTTTACTTAACCACCAAAAAGCCAGAAATGGAGCTGTGACTCAAGTGGTAGAGCACTAACCTTGATCAAAACAGATACACAAATTAAAGAAACAACAACACACACACACAAAAAAAACACACAAAACAGCCACACATACAAGTACAGGTGGCTCACAACTGTAATCCTAGCTACTACTCAGGAGGCCAAGATTTGAGGATTGTCGTCCGAAGCCCAAACAGGTAAGACTTTTTTACCTACACACACACACACACACACACACACACACACACACACACACAGCCTATAGTGGAGCTATGGCTCAAGTGGTAGAGTATTAGCCTTGAGAAAGAAAAAAAGCTCGGGAAGAGCTCCCAGACTCTGAGTTCAAGCCGCAGGTCCAGGAACACTCTGGAGTTGAGTTCAAATCTTTTCATCTTTGACAGGGTTTTCTTAGAGATGATGGCAACAGCTTAATGGTGCCAATATGGTTCTAAGGCTAAGCATCTAGCTTCCTTAATCTCACAACAAACCAATGAGAGAAGTATTGTTATTATCCCTATTTTACAGATGCATAAACCACATAACAGGTAGTTGCTTTCAAGTCTATCCTCAGCCTCCATCATGGAATGATTTATGAGAATGAATGGAGTAAGTAGTGACTCGAGCTTCATCTTAGTGCTCAGTAATTAATTGCCTTTGCTTTATTGTTTAGTCTTTTCCTAAGGAAGGTATTTTACCATCTGGAAAATCACTTGCATTTTCAAAAGTCGTATCAATGTTTCTTTCCTGACTTATGCCTTAGGAGAACTTATTAAAAGTACAGATTCCTAGCCAGGGTCCAGTGGTTCACATCTGTAATACTCAAGAGGCTAAGATATGGATGGTTGCATTTTGAAGCAAGCTGGGGCATAAATGTCCAAGAAACTCATCTCTGAATAATAACCAGCAAAAATCTGGGCTCACTGTAGGGCTCAAGTAAAATCAAGAGAAAGCAGAAGAACCAGAGTTCAATCCCTGGTAGCAGGAGGTCGGGGGGAGGAGGAGAACCCCTAGGTTTCTTTTTTCTTTTTTGCCAGTCCCAGGGCTTGAACTCAGGGCCTGAGCACTGTCCCTGAGCTTCTTTTGCTCAAGGCTAGCCCTTTACCACTTGACCCACTTGTGTATGTGATACTGAGGAATTGAACCCAGGGCTTTATGGCGAGCATGCTACAACTAAGCCACATTCCCAGCCCATGGATTTCTTGTGGTTAAAGTATTTTATATATGAAAATAAAGCAATGAAACCAATTTTAAATTGCTTTTAATTTTCAGAAGAAGAAGCCAGTGGCTCATGTCTGCAATTCTTGCTATTCAGGAGGCTGAGATGGTGGGTTGAAACTAGTGTACTTAACCAGCAAAAGGTGGGCTGGAGGTATAGCTCAACTGCTGGACCACCAGCCACAAGCAAGAAGTCTTGAAAGAGTGTCTGAGAAGCCTGAGTTCAAGCCCTAGTAGGAGCACCAATAAATAAGCAAAAAAAATTTTTAGTCCTGTGAGAAAAAGCTGTGTTTTCTGTCAAACAAAAGTTCCTCCTTCTTGTTATCATTCACCAGTGTATATTGATATTTCTTGGCATTGTTATTTCCTGGAATTATTTGCTCTTTACTTCAATTGTAACTATCATCTGTGCTGGTTTTGATCAGCCAGCCATGTTAGGAATATGAATCTTTGTCAACAGAGTTAAAGAACAAACTGTAACTACCAGGTGTGCTGCTTATGACTAGCCAGCCATATCCGGGGAATGAATCTTTGTCAATGGAGTTAAAAAGAATAAGACCCCTTTGAGTTGAAACTTTCCACTGAGTTTATCAACCTCCTCCAACTGTAACTGTCAGCCACCTGTTCCCAGCTCCACTCCTAGCCAAGAGAAAAATGTAAATTTTTCATAAGAATTAAAGAATAGCCCCTTTCTAACTTCTTTGTATTTTCTTCCATCACCTTGGTAACCAATTGTACTTAGAATAGAAGCATTGACACGGAGAAGGGACAGTTAGGATTGGGATAAAAACTCAGTAGACTACCCTGCCCAGTGTGCCTGCCTAGCTCTGGGAAGGGTATCAGCATTGCACACTTTGTGTGTATGTGTGTGTATGTGTGTCTATGTGTGTGTGTTGTATATGTGTGCTAGTTCTAGGGCTTGAACACACGACCTGAGTGCTGTCCCTGAACAGTTTTTCCCCTTAAGACTAGTACTCTACCACTTGAGCCACATCTCCACTTCTGTCTTATTGGTGGTTAATTAGAGATAAGATTCTCACAGATTTTCTTTTCTGAGCTAGCTTTGAACCACCATCCTTGGGTCTTAGCCTCCTGAGTATCTGGGATTGTAGATATGAGCCATCTATGCCTGGTAATAAACTATGTTAAGAAGGGAGGAAGAACTAAGGCAGAATGATGGGGTTGAGGTTGATGAGATAATGCATATATGGAAATGTCACAGTGAAATCTCCTCATACAACTAACATAGGATAATGTACACTATATTAAAATCTTAAAGTAATTAACTGGGTGCCAGTGGCTCACACCTGTAATCCTAACTACTCAGGAGGCTGAGATCTGAGGATCCCAATCCAAAGCCATCCTTGGTGGTTAAGACTGTAAGATTCCAATTAACCACCAAAAAGCCAGAAGTGGAGCTGTGGCTTAAGTGGTAAAGTGCTAGCCTGAACACTCCTCACTTAGGGGTAAGGTGGACCATGAGCCTACCAGAACCCTGTGCCTGTGAGCACTGCAAGTAGATTATCAAAGTTCCACATCTCACTCTCTTGCCTCTGCAAGTTTGTGCTCTCCTCCTCCTTCCCATCACCTGAGAAGCAGGTGGACAGGACTTTCTGGGACATAAGTCCTCCTCTCCCAACAGGGAGTCCTAATTGAAGCCTTATACCAACTGGGTAGTAGCTTCACTTTCCTTGGCACCTTATTCTCACTTTCAAATAAAATTTACCTCTGCTCCCCCTTTTCCTGCCTCATAATTTATCTTCATTTACATAATAGATTAGTAAAGTTCACTTAAAACAAACATATGCTTTAAAAAATATACTATTTTGTTTCTATAAATGTATCTTTTGGGGGGGGACAAAATTTTAGAGTATCAGAATCTAAAGAGATTCATTAGATTCTGGAGAGTTGTTAAATCCCAGATTGTTGGGTGTTACACCCCCACCTCAGGATTGAACTCAGGGCCTCAAACATGCTGGGTAAATGTTCTTCCAGTGAGCAATACTTCTAGAATCCCTTAAGAATTTCCTTCTTTCCTTCCTTCCTTTCTTCCTTCCTTCCTTCCTTCCTTCCTTCCTTCCTTCCTTCCTTCCTTCCTTCCTTCCTTCCTTTCTTGCTTCCTTCCGTCCTTCCCTCTTTTTTCCCCACTGGGGATTAAATCCAGGCACTTGCATACTAGGTACACACTGTACACTAACTTATACCTCCAACCCCAGAATTTCTGAGACAAAAAGTTCTAGGATCAAGTCCAAGAATGATTATTTCTAACAAGTTTCCATGTGATGCTGAGGCCTAGAAATCACACTTGGAAAAACACTGGACTATGGCACTGTTGATGGCAGCAGAGTAAATTAGCTCTAATCTGGAAAGCAGTACCTAGCAGGAGTTAATAATTTAAACTTGAGAAGCACACAGATCAAAGATCCAGTCCTCCAGTCAACAACCTGCCGTTACCCTGCTACTTGTCACTGGAAAGCCAGTACTCTGGGTTAGTAGGAAGGCAATCAGTTTTATTCAAGAGCTAGTTTCCTGAGAAGATGAGGCTGTTGCCTCAGAGTCTCATCTTATAGGACTTAGGGGCACAAAGGGGCTTTTATAGAGCAGGAAAGGAAGAGCATAGGATCAAGAAACAGGAAGACGACACAATGGCCTGTGTCTTCTCAACCAGCACATGTGTCCTCCCCTCCCCCTTTTCGCCAGAACATATCAACATTGACCTCAGACTAGTTAGAAACATACTGCTTGTCTGCAAGTTAAACATCACAACAATTTACATGAATTATGTTAGTTTGATGAGTATTCCAAAGAACACTGAATGAGGTTAGAGGGAATTCTACATTCTGACGTCATATGAGGGTCACCAGATGTTCTGAGTTCTGTAAGTCTAAAGGAAGATTATCTGTTAGTATCATGATTGTGTAGGTGCAGCTTTTCTTTAAAATTTAGAGTGTATAACCAAACACTAGTGGCTTGCACATGTAATTCTAGCTACTAGGAAGCTGAGATCTGAGGATCATGGTTGGAAGCCAGCCTGAGAGGTCAAGTTCATGAGATTCTTATTTCCAATTGTTGTGCCAAGTCGCACAGATGACGACCACCAAGAAGACCACCGAGACTCAGGTGTTCCGAAATGCAAAAGCAAGGCAAGGCTTTATTTAAGCGAGCTGCAACTCGGGCCATGTCCTACCCACCGACACAGCGGAGGTTAGGAGGAAGCCCCGAGCTGCCATTACACATGGCTTATAAAGGCAAAAAACAAAGTTACAACAATCAGGTGTTCAAACAAGCAAGATTAGGACACAGGTACAAATCTGATTGGCTCAGGGTTTGAGGCATTCTAGGGGTGGTCAGAGTTAAGTATTCCCAGTGGTTAGAGTTCTTGACCGGCTGGGCCCTAATGGGCTTGTCCTGGGTCTGCTCACAGGGCCTGCTTATCTCAGGTTCACGTGGTAAAATGGGGTTCATGTGGTAAGGTGGGATTCACATGGTAAAGTGGGGCCTGACTTCAAAATCTGGCACTTCACAATTAACCTACAAAAAGCCAATAGTAAATCTATGGCTCAAGTAGTAGAATGCCAGCCTTGAGCAGAAAAACTAAGGGACAGCACCCAGGCCCTGAGTTCAAGTGTCAGTAGTGGCATTTATAAAAGAAGGAAAAGGAGGAGGAGGGGAGGAAAAGGAGCAGGAGGAGCAGGAGGAGAAGGAGGAAGATGACGATGATGATGATGGTGATGATGATGATGATGATGATGATGATGATGACGACGACGACAACAAACAGTAGCAGCAGCAGCAGCAGCAGCCGGGCATCTGTGGCAGCTACTAAGGAGCCTAAGATCTGAGAATCCTGGTTCAAAGCCAGCCTGGGCAGTAAAATCTGTGAGACTCATTTCCAATGAATCACAGAAAAAGCCAGAAGTGATGCTGTGTCTCAAGTGGTAGAGTGCTAGCCTTGAACAAAAGGACAGCGCCCAGGCCCAAAGTTCAAGCCTCAGGAAGAATGATGGGCAGAGGAAAGAGCAGCAAAAGCAACTGCCAGGGCAGTCTTGGGCCACATTGCCTGAGCTTCCGTATGAGAAAAATAGATTCTACCTTCTAGAATGGAGATCCAGGTCCGTGGTACTTGTCCACCAACTGTTGGGTAAAGCAGCATATCCCAGCCAGGCCAGTTCCTCATTCTTTCATGCTGGGTGGTTCTTGCTCCCAGGTTCCTTGGTCCTTAGCTCATCTCAGTCTTGACCTGGAATTTACCAAAATAAAACCCTGTCTGGGAGAACCTTAAGCCACCTTCATTTCCTTCTCTCAAGGACATCCAGATCAGACAGAACCTGATCCAGCTCTGCCAGGGCAGAAGCTGAAGGGATCCTTCCACCCAGAAGGGAAGGAGCTTCCTAGGACTCATGGAAGAGGAAGAGGGAAGGAAGCATTGCAGAGCTGGGAGGAGTTGGGAGAGAAACCCCAGCAGCCCACGTGCCGCCTGTCACTGACTGGCTTTACCCCGCGGAACACTTAGTCATGCTCCTTGCTATCTCCTTCCTCGGAGCTGCTCTGCTTTCAGTTGCCAGAGGTAGCGGAGGCTTGGAGAGCTGTGTGTTCATGGAGAAGACACTAAACAGATTTCAGAGAGCCTGAGATCTGAATGCAAAGACACTGCTGAGACCTGAGGCTTGAGCTCCATTATTTCCCTTCTTTGAAGCTGTTTCCTCATCCACAAAATGAGGTACACAGTTCTGTCCCTGGTCTCAAGATAGCAATTTTTATTTAGAATATAAAAATATCAAATATTCAGTTTAATTTGCATTTCAGATAAACAATAGATATAACTTGCCTACCACAAAGCCCTGGATTTGATCCCCAGCCCAACGAAAAGAAAACAAAACACCACCACCATCAACAACAACAAAACACAGATCAACAGATACTGTTTTACCCTAAATATGACCTTTTGCTAATTCTTTTTGAGACAAGGTCTCACTATGTTTTCCAGGGTGGTCTTGAACCTACAACCCTCCTTCTTTCATCTCCTGAGTGCTAGATTTCAGGCATGTGCTACCACCTCTGGCTAAAATTTTTCCTTATCTAAAATTCAAATTCGGGCTGGAATATGGCCTAGTGGCAAGAGTGCTTGCCTCCTGCACATGAAGTTCTCGGTTCAATTCCCCAGCACCACATATATGGAAAACGGCCAGAAGGGGCGCTGTGGCTCAGGTGGCAGAGTGCTAGCCTTGAGCGGGAAGAAGCCAGGGACGGTGCTCAGGCCCTGAGTCCAAGGCCCAGGACTGGCCAAAAAATAAATAAATTAAATAAATAAATAAATAAATAAAATTCAAATTCAACTGGGTATCCTGTATGTTACTTGTTTCCAAATAGTGGTCAGTGTTAGGTCGGAACAGCCAGGTGTCCTTTGTCTTGAGGCTTGGGACCAGTGCCTGGATTTACAAATACTCCTGCCTCATTCCCTCTACTTCCTGTACCCAATTTGGGTTACTAGAACCCCCGTATCTCTCTCTCTCTCTCTCTCTCTCTCTCTCTCTCTCTCTCTCACACACATACACAGTTATTCCTTCCCTTGCCCAACTGTGAATGTCTCACCATTAGTTGTTCTCTTTACCAACCATCAGATCACATTACAATTCTCCACCACAAATAGCCCTGCCTTTGAGTGAGAGTGTCTCTAGTTTGAGCTGCCACAACAGGTTTTCATCCAAATAAATCTGCACTGCTGTTGAGCTATCTCTTTGTTTATTCTTTGCACCTTTTGAGTCTAACAATTAGGGGTAGTAAACCATTTGAACTACTCAGGAGGCTGAGACCTGCTAGGGGAGTAAAGTCCATGAGACTTATCTACAGGTAACCACAATAAAGCCACATGTGGAGCCATGGCTCAAATGCTCGAATATCAGCCTTGAATGGAAAAAGCTAACGGAGAGCTCTGGGATTTCAAGCACCAGTACTGGCACCAAACAAACAAAAATGGGAGATTCCCTGACACGTGTGGGCTGGAGATCCCCGACATGCATAGGTTCTGGCCCATGCAAAATCCCCAACACGTGTAGGTCAACCCACATTGAGGTGCCAGACTTTGAAGTCAGGCTCCACCACGTGAACCCCATTTTAGTATCGAACCCTGAGCCAATCAGATTTGTACCTGTGTTCTAATCTTGCTTGCACAGCTGATTGTTGTAACCTTGTTCTTTGCCTTTATAAGCCCTGTGTAATCACAGCTCGGGGCTCCCTCCTAACCTCCGCTGTGTCGGTGGGTAGGACGAGGCCCGAGTTGGCAGCTCGTTAAATAAACCCTTGCCTTGCTTTTGCATTTCGGAGTGTCTGAATCTCGGTGGTCTTCTTGGGGGTGGTCTTGCAACTTGGCACAACATTTGGGGGCTCGTCCGGGATAGCCCCAGAGACCCCGAGATCCCAGACTCCGAAGGTAAGAAAACAGCGCTGTTCATTTGTCTTGTCCTGTAATGTGCCTGTTTGTTTGTCTTGCTTTTGCTTATTTCTTGAAGGGGTTGTCGAAGCAGATGTACTTACTTGACAATCCTGGTGAGACCGGGGGATGTCCCAGACTCTTCACCCTTAAAGGGGGATCTCTGGAGCCCCGCTTTCAACTTGAATTCACTCTTTCTGCATCCTTGCAGGGGGATGTGTGGGCCAACTTGGGAAATCTCCAGTTTTTCTTGTTCTTGATCTTGCCTATGTTTTTTTCCTTCTGTATTAATTGTTTTGGTTTCTTTTCTTTTGTAGCCTTTTGGACTAAACATCTGATCAGAGCTATGGGTAACGTTCTATCTTGGGGTCCTCCATCTAGCCCCCTAGATTTGACTCTAGTTCACTGGAAGGAGATCAAGGAGATAGCTCAGAACCGAGGTGTGGCCCTTAAGAAGGAAAAGTGGATTACCCTGTGCAAGTCAGAATGGCCCACCCTTGAGAGAGTTAATTGGCCACCTGAGGGAAGCTTTGACATCATTAAGATCAGTACCTTACAAAGCCTAATCGAAGCCCCTCGTTCAGGCTATATAGACCAGATTCCTTATATAGACACCTGGAAAGAACTAGTTGACAGGGACACTCCAGCTTGGGTTCGGCCTTTCTTACCAACTCCCTCCTCCACTCCTTCCCCTACCCCAATATTCACTCAAAAAACACGGGGTGCCAGGAGAGAACCTAAGAGGGGAGAAAAGAAATTATATCCACCTGTCCTCCAGGGAGGAAGCACAGAGGAGGAAATGCTTCCCCCTCCATACGCCCCACCCCAGTTAACTCTCCAAGAGGAGGACTCTGAGGAAGATGTTTCAGCTGTGCCCTCCGCCCCGGAGGGCCCCGCTCAATCAACTCGCCGGCGCCAAAGAATTACATCTCTTCACAAATCTACTACCCTTCCCCTACGCCCTATAAGTCCTGTGGATGCGGACGGTCGACAACAATTCCAATACTGGCCATTTGCTACTAGTGATCTTTACAATTGGCGTGCCCAAAATGCCCCCTTTTCTGAGAAACCTCGGGACTTAATTCGCTTGTTTGAAACTATACTTTTCACTCACCAGCCCACTTGGGATGATTGTAGCCAGCTTTTACAGGTACTTTTCACCAATGAGGAGAGAGGTCGTATTCAAGAAGCGGCCCGGAGACTTATCCCTGGCCCCAACGGAGCACCCATCACGGATCCTGCCTTGATTGATACCTATTTTCCCCAGACCCGACCAGCATGGGACTACAATACGGCTGAAGGTAGGGAGCGACTCCTTGTCTATCGCCAGGCTCTGCTGGCAGGTCTCAAGGCGGCGGCTCGCCGACCTACAAATATGGCCAAAGTTTATGATATCAGACAGGGAGAAAGTGAAAGTCCGGCAGCATACCTTGAGCGTCTTATGGAAGCCTTTAGTCAATACACCCCATATGATCTTGAGACCCAGGAATCTGCTCAGATGATTATGTTTGCCTACGTAAATCAAGCCGCACCGGATATAAAGCGGAAATTGCAGGCTCTAGACAGGCTTGGGGAAAAATCTATTAGGGATCTAGTAGCAGTGGCGGAAAAGGTTTATAATAAGAGAGAAACAGGAGAACGAAGACAGGAAAGGAGTCTGGCTAGGATTTTGGAACAACAACAGAAGGAACTCAGGGAAATCCTGACCTCTATGCAGGCAGGAAACTTTAGACAGTCCTCCTCTCCAAGTAAGGAGCAAAAGCCCAAACCCCAACCAAGGATGGGGAAGAATCAATGTGCTTATTGCAAGAAGGAGGGGCATTGGATCAGAAACTGCCCAGAGCTAGCCCAGAAAAAGGAGGAAAAACATAAAGTAGGATCAAGAGTGTTGTCAACCTTAGAGATGGCTGAGGACAGTGACTGAGGGAGTCGGGGTTCAGATCCCCTCCCTGAGCCCAGGATAACATTAAAAGTGGAGGGGAATCCAGTCATGTTCATGGTAGATACGGGAGCAGAAAATTCAGTATTACTAGCCCCGAGAGGGCCGATGTCCACTAAAACAACATGGGTCCAAGGTGCAACGGGCACTAAACCCTATAAATGGACTACTCAAAGAACAGTGGACTTGGGAGCGGGCCAGGTAACCCACTCGTTTTTAGTCATCCCTGACTGCCCCTATCCATTGCTTGGACGTGATCTCTTAACGAAAATGAAAGCTCAGATACAGTTCACAGACAGTGGGATTTCTGTGACGAACTCAAGAGAAAAGCCTGTTAGTATACTAATAACTAGCAAGTTAGAAGAAGAGTATAGGCTATACCAGCATCTCAAGCCCGAGTCTCCAGAAAATGAGTGGCTACGGGCGTTTCCCCAAGCATGGGCAGAAACTGGGGGAATGGGACTGGCAAAACATCGTCCTCCAATTTTTGTGGAACTTAAAGCCGGAGCTGACCCAGTAAGAGTTTGCCAGTACCCTATGTCACTAGAAGCAAAGAAAGGGATCACTCCTCACATCAGAAAATTATTAGATTTAGGAGTTCTGAAGCCCACCCAGTCAGCCTGGAATACTCCATTATTGCCTATAAAAAAGTCTAATTCCAATGATTATAGACCAGTGCAAGACTTGAGAGAAGTTAACAAGAGAGTAATGGACATTCATCCAACAGTCCCAAACCCATATACCCTGCTGAGCTCCCTGTCACCGAGCCATGTGTGGTATACTGTGTTGGATCTAAAGGATGCTTTCTTTCAAGAAAAGCCTTCTAGAAGCCCCAGCCTTGCACTGGGGACAGATTGGAAATTGCATTGTGCTTGTAGACCCCAGAGTTCAGGACAGGTAGAGAGAATGAATCGGACTCTAAAAGAGACCTTAACTAAATTGGCCTTAGAGACTGGCGCAGACTGGGTGTCACTCCTTCCTTTTGCTCTACTTAGGGTAAGAAATTCTCCCTATCAACTTGGCTTTACTCCTTTTGAAATAATGTACGGGTACCCTCCGCCCATTATCCCTAGCCTTCAGACTGAATTGCTCACTGATTTGGATGATATTGAATTTTTGTGTAAACTTGATTATTTGCAGCTCGTGCACAAGAAAATGTGGCCCCAACTCAAGGCATTATATGATTCTGCTTCTGTCCCTATCCCCCATTTATTCAGGCCAGGAGATTGGGTGTTCGTCCGGAGGCATAACTCCAAATCCTTAGAACCACGATGGAAGGGACCCTACGTGGTGCTACTGACTACTCCCACGGCCCTTAAAGTAGATGGCGTCACCACTTGGGTCCATTGCTCCCACGCCAGGCCAGCTGACCCCTTTGCCCTGGATGACAACTACCGTGGTGGAACATGGGAGGTCTCCAAGCACCCAACTCAGCCGCTTCGCCTTCGCCTCAAGAAAAGAAAGTTAGACTGAATATTGTTATAATTTTCTTTTTGCCTTCTTTCCTTACTACCCTGGCTAGTGTTGATGTCATTTTGGCAGCTCACTCCAAAGTGAGGTGACCCCCTTATTTTAGGTAGTTTTGAGCTTGCTCAGGAATACGGGTATAGCCACCCGACCCTTAGAGCACAGTTGAGAAGTTTATGTATTATTTTGTTGCTTACATTTGGATACTAAACACTATAGAGCTAATGGTAAGTCTGTATAGCTGAAAGTTAATTTTCAGTTTGCAGCAATCCTGCAGTCCCTTGGAAAAGTAGACTAAGGTTATAGGTTCCTGGCTAGGTAAGGTCTACGCCCCTGAGTCAGCCTGAAGAAGTTACAGAAGATGGATGATCTTCACCCATCAGCCCCCCTCTAAAATCAAGGGACCAGAGTTGTTTTTGGGAAGATGAGGCAGGATAAACTAGAGACATGCAAAACAGAGGTACAGAGACTATTCTTGTAAGAAATTGTGACAGCCCTTTGGTTACTACATTGGGCCCTACTGGCCCATGCCTTACCTCTATGTCATCCCCTAGACATGCAAGCCATTGAAATGGACAGAATGGAGCCATGATTGGCTCCCAAGGTACCAAAAAGAAAAAGGGGGAAATGAGGTGCCAGACTTTGAAGTCAGGCTCCACCACGTGAACCCCATTTTAGTATCGAACCCTGAGCCAATCAGATTTGTACCTGTGTTCTAATCTTGCTTGCACAGCTGATTGTTGTAACCTTGTTCTTTGCCTTTATAAGCCCTGTGTAATCACAGCTCGGGGCTCCCTCCTAACCTCCGCTGTGTCGGTGGGTAGGACGAGGCCCGAGTTGGCAGCTCGTTAAATAAACCCTTGCCTTGCTTTTGCATTTCGGAGTGTCTGAATCTCGGTGGTCTTCTTGGGGGTGGTCTTGCAACTTGGCACAACAACATGAGATCCCTAACACGCGTGGGGAGGCCCACACAAGATCCCCGACACGTGTGTGCCAAACCACAGGAGACCTCTGACATTTGTGGACCAACCCACGGAGAGCCTCAGTTCTCAGCCTTCTGAATAGCTTTTTGTAAGCTCATGCAGCTGATGAGCAAACACACGTGAGGGAACTTTCATAGTTCTCCTGATGATGACAAATAGGCTGGCCCACGCATGTCGGATACTGGTGAGTATCCCCACCTATCATGCGGGAGACCAGGGTTCAATTCCCTGACGGGGAGCCAGGAGATTTAAACAGGTGAGAATACCTGCAGCCCTCCTGGGGGTGGACCTCACAGATAACCTGTTTCTGGGTGCAAGCGTGAGGGCAGCAGTCCCATGAGACTGGCTTTTGTCTCATCCTTGCTCTCCCCAGCAGCCTATGTGTGGAGTCCAGGCAAGATTAAGCTCTCCAAAAGAGAAAGCAATGATTTGATTTTTATGTACAAGAAAAAAAGGGGGGGAATGTAATATGGAGGTCACATCTGGCCAGCGCCATCACTGGCTGTTGAGGAGTGTCAAATTGACTATCTCAGACTAGTTAAAGAGAGCAGAAGCTGACTCCATCTTCACTAAGATCTCCCCCACCCTATCCAGGGAGGTTCCCCTTGGTTGTGATAAGATTGTGTAAACTGCTTGACCCCCTGAGTAGTGGAACGTTCCAGGTTAAACCTGTGCCCTCCCATGAGTAGGCGTATCCGCCTGTATCAAGTGAACCCTGCCAAATCTGTGCACCAAGTCCAACTAAAGTAATAGGTTGGTTCAAACAGCTGCTATGAGGCAGATTGTAACTCCATTGGCCACCTGTGTGTGACCTGGCACGCTCTGTAAGTGTTGTAACCTGCGTGTGGCAGGCTTGACCACGTGGTGTTTTCCTTTATAACCCGAGCGTGGCCCAGGGCACACCGTCCCTGGCAGGGCTCTTGCATGGGTTGGCCCACACGTGTCAGGGGCTCTCGCATGAGCCGGCCAACGTGTGTCGGGGCTCACACATGGGTTGGCCCATGCGTGTCGAGGATTTTTTGTTTGTTTTGTGCCAGTACTGGTGCTTGAAATCAGAGAGGCTGTCAGTTAGCTTTTTCCATTCAAGGCTGATAGTCCATTTGAGCCATGGCTCCACATGTGGCTTTATTGTGCTACTTGTAGATAAGAATCTTATGTACTTTGCTGCCCTAGCTGGCTTCAAGCCATGATCCTCAGATCTCAGCCTCCTGAGTAGCTAGGATTACAGGCATGAGCTACCAGAAGTAGTTCAAACCTGTTTGGTTTTTTAATACATTTAAATTTACTACCCCTAATTGTTAGACTCAAAAGGTGCAAAGAAGATGAGTATTCACTGTATAATTCTTCTAATTGCTTTGTTTAATTGTGTGTGTGTACGCTTGTGTGCTAATCAAGCCCCAGGCTTGAACTCAGGGCCTGGGTACTGCCCCTGAGCCTCTTTTGCTCAAGGCTAGCAATCTATCACTTGAACCAAAGTGCCACTTCTGCTTTTTCTGAGTAGCTTAGAACCATGATCCTCAGTTCCCAGCCTTCTGAATAGCTAGGATTACAGGCATGGGCCACCAGCGCCCAGCTTCTTTCCCTCTTTTCTTGCTTTCAAATCTACTGTTACTCTTCTTCTGGGCCCCATTGGCTCATCTCCATTCATTGCAGACCAGAATCCACTTTTGCCAAGAGTTCTTATTGAAGATACTTATCCTAAACCAGAATCTGCATTACATTAAAAAGTAATAATAATAAAGTCACACCTGTAAATTCCTCATGCAAAGATAGAATCAAAGAACAAGCATGTAGGTTACCTGATGCAAATGAGGAAGGTGTCAGACAGGAACAATCTTGCAAATGTAGAACTCAGCTTTGATTCATACAAACACCTCCTGAGGTGGTAGATACTTAGAAATAGAAAAATATGTGAGACTTTATGTTGTGTGTGTGTGTGTGTGTGTGTGTGTGTGTGTGTATGTGTGTGTGTGTTTGCTAGTCCTGGGGCTTGAACTCAATCAAGGCCTGGCACTGTCTCTGAGCTTCTTTTGCTCTACCATGTTAGCCACAGCCCTACCTCTGGCTTTTTCTCAGTAGTTTGTTGGAGATGATAGTCTCATGTTGAAGTGCCAGACTTTGAAGTCAGGCCCCACTTTACCACGCGAACCCCACTTTACCACGTGAACCTGAGATAAGCAGGCCCTGTGAGCAGACCCAGGGCAAGCTTATTAGGGCCCAGCCGGTCAAGAACTCTAATTGCTGGGAATGCTTAACTCTAACCACCCCTAGAATGCCTTGAGCCCTGTGCCTCGAGCCCTGAGCCAATCAGATATGTACTCCTGTCCTGGTCTTGCTTGCTTGAACACCTGATTGTTATAACTTTGTTTTTTGCCTTTATAAACCCTGTGGAATCGTAGCTCGGGGCTTCCTCCTAACCTCCGCTGTGTCGGTGGGTAGGCCCAAGTTGCAGCTCGCTTGAATAAAGCCTTGCCTTGCTTTTGCATTTTGGAACGTCTGAGTCTCGGTAGCCTTCTTGGTGGTCGTTTCACGACTTGGCACAACAATATACCTTCCTGCCTGGACTAGCTTTGAGCTACAATCCTCAGATTTCAGCCTCCCCAGTAGCTAGTGAGGTGCCAGACTTTGAAGTCAGGCCCCACCACGTGAACCCCATTTTAGAATCGAACCCTGAGCCAATCAGATTTGTACCTGTGTTCTAATCTTGCTTGCACAGCTGATTGTTGTAACCTTGTTCTTTGCCTTTATAAGCCCTGTGTAATCACAGCTCGGGGCTTCCTCCTAACCTCCGCTGTGTTGGTGGGTAGGACGAGGCCCGAGTTGGCAGCTCGTTAAATAAACCCTTGCCTTGCTTTTGCATTTCGGAGTGTCTGAATCTCGGTGGTCTTCTTGGGGGTGGTCTTGCAACTTGGCACAACATTTGGGGTTTCGTCCGGGATAGCCCCAGAGACCCCGAGATCCCAGACTCCGAAGGTAAGAAAACAGCGCTGTTCATTTGTCTTGTCCTGTAATTTGTCTGTCTGTTTTGCTTTTGCTTTTGCTTGTAGGGCGCGAGTCAGTTTGGTTTTTGGCCGGAACTGACCAGGAGGACCTCCTAAACGAGACTCAACCCGCCCACCTTGTACTTGGGTCTGCTCCTTCTGCTTATCTGGCAGGAGGTTGTGGGCCAACTTGGGTCCACTCCTCCCGTACCCTGGCAGGAGGTTGTGGGCCAACTTGGGAGATCTCCAACTCGTAACTCGGGTCCACTCCTTCTGCACCCTTGCAGGAGGTTGTGGGCCAACTCGGGTCCACTCCTTCTTACAGGAGGTTGTGGGCCAACTCGGGTCCATTCCTTCTGCACCCTTGTAGGAGGTTGTGGGCCAGCTTGGGAGATCTCCAACTCGTAACTTTTCTTAGGCCTGTGTGTTTTCCTCCTTTTGTATTAATTGTTTTGTTTTTGTAGCCTTTTGGAAGAAATTTGGAAGTAAAATTGTCCTAAATAATTATTGCAAAGTGAGAAAAGGAGAATTATGGCTACCAAAATGTTTAATTGCCATTCCAGCTTCTTTGTAGGTTTTTTTGTAACAGTTTCCAGCAGGCCCACAGAGAAGCACAGGTGATTCTTACAAGTTTGTCAAGATCTAATACTGACCCTTAAGTTCCAGGTAAGAGAGCATGCTTAAAAACTACTTCTATGTGGACCACCTTGTTGCTTATAATTGGAGTAAAGTGGCCCTTATAAGACTCATTGATCTGAATCTGCGGTTCGAAGCCAGCCCGGGCAAAGAAAGGTCCCTGTGAGAGACTTGTCTCTAATCAGCCAGCAGAGTGCTGGGAACGGAGTGGTGTGGAGCTCAAAAGTGGTACGGTGCTAGTCTTGAGCTGGAGAGCTGAGGGACAGCACTCAGGCCCTGAGTCCAAGTCCAGTGGAAAGTCACTCTTCCTGGGACAAAAGTGATGGAGCATCCAGAGGCAGTAAGCCACTGCTTGGATGGCAGAGATGGTGTCAGATCCTAGAGTCACTACTGTTGGCCTTTCAAAAGTTAAAGCCGGGAAGTCCTAGAAGAATAGTTCATAAGCATGCCTTTCCAATGCCCATGTCTGTCTACTGGGCAGGAATTTGCCAGTCATCTGTGATAGTGGTTAGTAAGGGTAAGTTTGTCAAATGAGAGGATAGATTAAAATCTCACCCCCCGCATTTACTCAAAGCCCTGACTGGCAGTAAGAATTTTAAGCTGATACATCTGTTTAGGAAAGAAAGCTTGTAGACCTGAGATTGTGTTGTGTCCTTATTGAGATCTGTTAAAGGCCTGTCAGCTTGCCAATGCCCCCAATCAACAGATTAACCACGGTGGAAGGGACCCTAGACGGCATCGCCACTTGGGTTCATTGCTTCCACGCCAGGCCAGCTGACCCCTTTGCCCTGGATGACAACTACCGTGATGGAATATGGGAGGTCTCCAAGCACCCAACTCAGCCGCTTTGCCTTCGCCTCAAGAAAAGAAAGTTAGACTGAGACTAAGGTTATAGGTTCCTGGCTAGGTAAGGTCTACGCCCCTGAGTCAGCCTGAAGAAGTTACAGAAGATGGATGATCTTCACCCATCAGCCCCCCTTTAAAATCAAGGGACCAGAGTTGTTTTTGGGAAGATGAGGCAGGATAAACTAGAGACATGCAAGAGGTACAGAGACTATTCTTGTAAGAAATGGTGACAGGCCATTTGTTTACTACATTGGGCCCTACTGGCCCATGCCTTACCTCTATATCATCCCCTAGACATGCAAGCCATTGAAATGGACAGAATGGAGCCATGATTGGCTCCCAAGGTACCAAAAAGAAAAAGGGGGAAATGAGGTGCCAGACTTTGAAGTCAGGCCCCACCACGTGAACCCCATTTTAGAATCGAACCCTGAGCCAATCAGATTTGTACCTGTGTTCTAATCTTGCTTGCACAGCTGATTGTTGTAACCTTGTTCTTTGCCTTTATAAGCCCTGTGTAATCACAGCTCGGGGCTTCCTCCTAACCTCCGCTGTGTCGGTGGGTAGGACGAGGCCCGAGTTGGCAGCTCGTTAAATAAAGCCTTGCCTTGCTTTTGCATTTCGGAGTGTCTGAATCTCGGTGGTCTTCTTGGGGGTGGTCTTGCAACTTGGCACAACACTAGGATTACTGGTGCCTGGTTGTGTTCCATTCTTGAGGACCCTCTAGAAGCAGACGGAGGAGGGGTGGGTCTCACAAAATCAACTGGTCCAGTCAGCTACATGCAGGTTGTTCCCCCATCGGTGAGGCTGGACCTGGTGTTAATGCTTTCACTCTTAGCATGGTGGGAAGGACACAGTGAGAAAGTACTGACACAGGACAGGTCCAAGTATACAAGCAACAGTATCTCAGAATGGTTAAGTGACTAACTTGAGAGCAGCTAGTAACGAGCAGCATTAGGATTCAAATCAAACCAGCTCAACTCTAGAACTTTCCCACTCTTCACAGTTCAGCCAGTGTCTTTTAAGGTGTATTGATGGATATATACAAAATAATTATAGGAAGTGCCATAAATTGTCATATGAAAACGTCATTGCATTAGGTGCTGGTAACTCATGCCCTGTAATCCTAGGTTCTCAGGAGGCTGAGATCAGAAGATGGAGGTTCAAAGATAGCCTAGGCAGATAAATCTGAGAGATGCTTACATCCAGTTAACCAGCTGTGTTTCTTAAATACTGCATATACTGAACCAGTGGATAGTTAACACATTGAGTTTGCTTTATGTTTTACATTCCCTCATAAACTGTAATGTTTAGTAAAAAAGACAAAAGTAAGCTGGCTGCCAGTGGCTCACACCTGTAATCCTAGCTACACAGGAGGCTGCAATCTGAGGATTGAGGTTGGAAGACTCTTAATTACTCACCAAAAAGCCAGAAGTGGAGCTGTGGCTCAAGTGGTAGAACATTAAACTTGAAGGGAAAAAAGTAAGGGACAGCACCCAGGAGCTGAGTTCAAGCCCCTGTATGATCATATGCCTGCACGCACACACACACACACACACACGAAAGTGTTCCTAAATGGTTATGGTGGTAGTTGTACTGTTGTGCCAAGTCGCGAAACCACCACCAAGAAGACCACCAAGACTCAGACATTCCGAAATGCAAAAGCAAGGCAAGGCTTTATTTAAGCGAGCTGCAACTCGGGCCTCGTCCTACCCACCGACACAGCGGAGGTTAGGAGGGAGCCCCGAGCTGTGATTACACAGGGCTTACAAAGGCAAAGAACAAAGTTACAACAATCAGGTGTTCAAGCAAGCAAGATTAGGACACAGGTACAAATCTGATTGGCTCAGGGTTCAAGGCATTCTAGGGGTGGTCAGAGTTAAGCATTCCCAGTGGTTAGAGTTCTAGACCAACTGAGCCCTAATGGGCTTGTCCTGGGTCTGCTCACAGGGCCTGCTTATCTCAGGTTCATGTGGTAAAGTGGGGTTCACGTGGTAAAGTGGGACCTGACTTCAAAGGCACTTCAGTACATCTCTGTGAATGTATTTTTAAAAAGAAAACATTGGCTTGTACACTTGAAGTGAGTAAATTGTATGATACCCATTTTTCAGTCTCAAAACTATTTTTTTTTTTTTTGGCCAGTCCTGGGGCTTGGACTCAGGGCCTGAGCACTGTCCCTGGCTTCTCTTTGCTCAAGGCTAGCACTCTGCCACTTGAGCCACAGCACCACTTCCTGTATATGTGGTGCTGGGGAATTGAACCCAGGGCCTCATGTATATGAGGCAAGCACTCTTGCCACTAGGCCATATCCACAGCCCCTCAAAACTATTTTTTTTAAAGGCTTTTAGTTGCAAATACAAGAGACCATCTCAGTTGGTTGCTTCAGTGTGAAGAGGAAAGGAATTTCTGAATGGGTGTCAGCAGCTCACAGAGCCTCGATGAGAACCAGAGCCCAATGCTGGGGATTCTGTACCACTACAAACAACTCCCAAAGTCTCCCTGAGGAGTCAAGTCAGAGACACCAGCGTGATTAAATCATGCCTCAGACACTGCAGCTAGTTCTGATCACCCTAAGTTCTGGGTGCTAGCAGCAACTGCTAGCTGCCTCAGTTTCCTTATTCATGAGACGGAAACATTGTGTGCATATTTTAGGGGCTTGAATATTTTACACACACACATTCAATCACGTGCTGGGCCAGATATCAGGCACATTGTAAGTGCCAGCTCCATTAGGGTAGAAGGCTTTGCAATGGCAAGGTCATGTGGCATCTGACAAGACTTGGATTGGAATTCAGGTAAGACACTCCCAGTTTCCAAGGAGATCACGGAGGAGACTTGATAGGAAATGCCAGCTGCGATGGCAGATGGGGACCCAGAATCAGAGAATTGTGGAGCTGAAAAAAAATATTTTAATGAGAATGTGTTATACAAGTACAAACATCTCCTTATCTTACTTCATTTTCATAATGTGCACAAGGCAAGAAGGAAGAGAGCCAGAAATATTAAGGATTCACTCTGATGCTGGCCGCTTTCCCGCTGAATAGTCTTGGTCCAGTGAGTGAGTGAGTTCATGTCTCTGAGCCTTGGTATCCTCATCTACAAATGGAAATGATCCTGAGAGGCCACGAGGTGCAAATGAGAGGGGTCATGTGCCATCTGGGGCATAGAGTGAGTATTCAATCAAGGTAATAGAGGTTGCTGTTGCTGTTACAGTCCATGTCAGGAGAGGACCCGGCCTTTGATGGGTTGAACTGTTATAAACAGCAGGTTCTGGAGCTATAAATTCCTCCACAGTGGGACTCGTTCTCACAGGGGCTGTTCAAAGTGAGGAGGAGTCAGTGATGGGTGGCAGAATGCAGTCTTCAGAGGAGATGAGGGCCACCCAGGTGAGCTGTTGGCACCAGGCGGCTGGCAGCGGACAATCCGAGGGGCTGAACTCACTGACTCAATAGGAGAACCATGGGTTGATCCAAGATCTGAGTTAGACAGAGCTACCTCACATATCCACTCTAATATTGCTGTGTGACCTTAGGAAACTTTCTCCTTTTCTCTGATCCTTTATATTCTGTGAAAGGACTAATTACGTTACCTCCCTGCTTTTTATTTGAGATAGGGTCTCCCTAGTAGCCCTGGCTGGCCTCAAACTTGTGGTCTTCCTGTCTACGCTTCCTAAATGTCTGGGATTACAGGTTTGTACCTCCACTTCTGGCTAAGTCTGAATCTTTGATTTGTCTTCCCAACCTTCTCCTCCATCTTTAATGTGTCTGGGATATAAATCCACGGGCTCTGACATACTGTCCACTTGTTCCTCCTCTCTCACATGCTTATCGACCTGGATTCTTGCTTTATTGTTGTAATCAGTTCCTGGCCTCACCCTCTTCTAGATGATCCTCAGCTCAGGTTCTTGCAGCCTTGGTAAACACAGGTGGAAAAAGAACATATCCTAGCTTTGCTTCACTTGAGATTCAAGTTCAGAATCCCCCATAAAGCCTCGATTCTCTCACCTCCAACTAATGCTTTATTATATTTCAGTATTTTTGTTATTATTAATGTTGGCATAGTGATTTTAGAACTTCAGTATGTGGCACATTTTGTATGTACATGGTGAGATAATAGAGATCAATAAATATGCTATTATTAGGACTAAAAATTGTCCATGTAAGAAAACAGTAAAAAAAAGTTGAGCATTGTAGTACTTGCCTGCAACCCTAACATGTGGAAGTTTAGGCAGGAGAATCAAGAATTTGAGGCCAGCTTAGGCTTTTTTGCTGTTAATTGGAGATAAGAGTCTCACAGACTTTTCTGCCCAGGCTGGACCCTGTCTCAAGGAAAAAAAAAAAGAAAAAAAATAATAAATCTTAGAAATTTGAAATAATAGTGTAATCCCATGGTCTATATATAATCTATATTTATATATGTTAATATAATACATGCTATGCATTGTATGTATCATACATGCATATATTATATACATCCACATATTTCATATATACATGGTATGTGAATGCATATATATATGCATATATACATGTATATATGTATATATATTTCTTTGAAAGGGAGGACTTGGAAGTAATAAAAATCCAAGAGTAATAAGCAAATCTTGGTCTTTAAATACCTCCCTTATTAAAAGTGACCAGGACATTGTGGAGAAATGACTGACTCTAGAGTTTGGAGAACATATTGTTATGCCAAAAAATATGAATGGCTCAAATTAATAAGAATGAGTCAGAGGAAACCAAAGCCAGCTTGAAAGGGCTTCTGCTGCTTGAATTTGGGACAATTTGAATAGCAACAAGAACACAAATATAAAAATCAAATGTAAAATATAAGAATGCATGAGCATATAGAATTATATATATATATATATATATATATAGAGAGAGAGAGAGAGAGAGAGAGAGAGAGAGAGAGAGACCCCTCTGCTTCTTTTTTTTTTTGGCCAGTCCTGGGCCTTGGAGCCTGAGCACTGTCCCTGGCTTCCTTTTGCTCAAGGATAGCACTCTGCCACTTGAGCCACAGCGCCACTTCTGGCCGCTTTCTGTATATGTGGTGCTGGGGAATTGAGCCCAGGGCCTCATGTATACGAGGCAAGCTCTCTTGCCACTAAGCCATATCCCCAGCCCACCCCTCTGCTTCTTGTAGGACCACATCAGCTATTTACCTGATGATTGGTTACCAGAATTAAGCACTTACACCTGGCTCTTTGAGAGACCCTAAATCCATCCTAAAAGCAGAACTCTTCCTTACAGAAGAGTGGCATTAATACATGTAGGAAGCTGGGCATCTGTGGCTCAAGCCTTTTTTTTGGGAGGGGGGGTGTCAGTTGTGAGGCTTGAACTCAGGGAATGGGTGCAGTCCCTGAGCTGTCTTGCTCAAGGCTAGCACTCTACCAGTTTGAGCTACAGCTCCAATTCTAGGTTTTGAGTGGTTCATTGGAGGTAAGAGTCTCATGGGATCCTTCTTGACTGGGCTGGCTTTGAACCACGATCCTTAGATCTCAGATTCTTGAGTAGATGGGATTACAGGCATGAGCCACCGATCCACCCACAGGCAGCACATACCTTTAATCCTAGCTACTCAGGGAGGCTGAGATCTGAGGCTTCCAGCCTGGGCAGGAAAGTCTGTGAAACTCTTATCTCCAACTAACAGCAAAAAAAAAAAAAAAAAAAAAAGCCAGAAGTGTAGCTGTACAGCACTAGCATTAAGCAGAAAAAGCTGAGGGATAGCACCCAGGCCCTGGGTTCACACCCTACTACTAACACACAGAAAATAAATAAATTACTTAGGGGATGAGAGTGTGGCTCAAGTAGTAGTGTTTGCCTAGTGTGTATAAAGTCCTGGAACCAATCCCTAGAAATGCAATAATTAAAAATAATTTGAGTCTGGGAATATGGCCTAGTGGCAAGAGTGCTTGCCTTGTATACATGAAGCCCTGGGTTCGAATCCCCAGCACCGCATATATAGAAAAGGCCAGAAGTGGTGCTGTGGCTCAAGTGGCAGAGTGCTAGCTGAAAGGAAAATTATTCCAGAATACCACAGACCATAGACAAAGTCACATAGAGCAAAAGAGTTTATTGCCAGCAGGGCCAGCAAGGCCAAGTTCCCACAGAGGAGTAAAGGAAAATGGCACTGGAGCTCTCTCTCAGGGGGTCTTTATACCTTCATGCAACTAAGGTGGGAGGTGCTCCGCCTGCTCCTCAGGTATCATCAGCCAAGGGCGGAGTCACATTGCCAAAGGGCAGATCTATGTCTGGGCCAGGGGCATTCTATAAGCTTACACCAGCCTTGAGCAAAAAGAAGCCAGGGACAGTGCTCAGGCCCTGAGTCCAAGGCCCAGGACTGGCAAAAAAAGAAAGAAAAAAGAAAAATAATTTATGTTCATTTGGCTTTGATCATGAAAGAAGGTATTGGGACATATTGCCACTCCCCACTCCCCTTAAAGTGATTAGGAATGCCTTTCCTTTATTTCTTTCTCCCCCAGCAACCTGGAGGCAAATTCCACAATCTCTGGCAGATGAAGAGTATGACTCTAGAGGTTGGCTGATTTTTTCAAAGGGCAAATCTATAGCAAGGTTAAAATTTAAACCTGGTTCTTGGAGGCAGAATAAGGAGCAAAGCCTTCCCTAGATGGGTGGCTTCAAAGGGCCAGGGACCGTCCTGTGGGAAGTGCTGGGAAGGAGCAGAATCTGTTGACCAAGGCTCCTAGCAGGTGAGCAAGACATTTGATAAGTTCCAAGAGTGAGGATTGGAAGGGTTGGGGAGATAGAGACAGAAACCTGGAGATGATCCAGGAGTGACAGGTGGTTTCCTCTTTAAGGAGAGAAGATCAAGTCTCTACTGAAAAATCGGTGAGACTCCATCTCCAATTAACCAGCAGAAAGCTGGGGTAGAGGCATGGCTCAAGTGGTAGAGCACCAGCCCTGAACAAGAAAGCTGAGTTAAACGGGGTGCTGGTGGCTTATACCTGCAATTGTAGCAACTTCAAGAGGTTGAGAACTGAGGATTGGGCTTCAAAGCCAGCCTGGGCAAGAAAGTTTGAGACATTCCTATCTCCAATAATCACCAAAAAAAGAGTAGGATGTGGAGCTGGCTCAAGTAGTATAGTGTTAGGTTTGAAGGAAAAAGAAAAAAAAAAAAAACCCAACAAACTAAGGACAGCGCCCATGCCCTGAGTTCAAGCTCCAGGACTAGTACTTTTTAAAAATGTACTCTTTACTGGCTTTACTGGACTTATGTAACTGAAACCCCTTTGTATCTTACCTTTATAATAACTATATATTTATTTATTTATTGCCAGTCCTGGGGCTTGGACTCAGGGCCTGAGCACTGTCCCTGGCTTCTTTTTTTGCTGAAGGCTAGCATTCTGCCACTTGAGCTACAGCGCCACTTCTGGCCATTTTCTGTATATGTGGTGCTGGGGAATTGAACCCAGGGCTTCATGTATACAAGGCAAGCACTCTTACCACTAGGCCATATCCCCAGCCCCAACAATATATTTTTTAAAGGCTTGAATTCAAACCCAGGTGCCAGGGAGGAGTCGGGGAAATAAGGTGTGGCTCAAATGGTAGAGTGTCAGCTTAGCAAACTCCAGGACCTCAAGCCACAGTACTACCAAAAATTTAAAAAGCAGTAGATGTTAGGTAAACAAAGGTAAGGGGAGGGGAGGCCAAAATGATTGTATTGATTATCGAGTAATGACCTCCAACATAACAGCTTAAAACCATAATAAACATTGGTTATGCATTTTGTGACTCAGAATGAACTGGATGATTACCACCTGGTGACATCGCAATCACCATCTTAAAGCTGTTGTGCCAAGTCGCAAGACCACCCCCAAGAAGACCACCGAGATTCAGACACTCCGAAATGCAAAAGCAAGGCAAGGCTTTAACGAGCTGCCAACTCGGGCCTCATCCTACCCACCGACACAGCGGAGGTTAGGAGGGAGCCTCGAGCTGTGATTACACAGGGCTTATAAAGGCAAAGAACAAGGTTACAACAATCAGCTGTGCAAGCAAGATTAGAACACAGGTACAAATCTGATTGGCTCAGGGTTCGATTCTAAAATGGGGTTCACGTGGTGGGGCCTGACTTCAAAGTCTGGCACCTCATTTCCCCCTTTTTCTTTTTGGTACCTTGGGAGCCAATCATGGCTCCATTCTGTCCATTTCAATGGCTTGCATGTCTAGGGGATGATATAGAGGTAAGGCATGGGCCAGTAGGGCCCAATGTAGTAACCAAAGGGCCTGTCACCATTTCTTAAAAGAATAGTCTCTGTACCTCTGTTTTGCATGCCTCTAGTTTATCCTGCCTCATCTTCCCAAAAACAACTCTGGTCCCTTGATTTTAAAGGGGGGCTGATGGGTGAAGATCATCCATCTTCTGTAACTTCTTCAGGCTGACTCAGGGGCATAGACCTTACCTAGCCAGGAACCTATAACCTTAGTCTCAGTCTTGAGACGAAGGCAAAGCGGCTGAGTTGGGTGCTTGGAGACCTCCCATGTTCCATCATGGTAGTTGTCATCCAGGGCAAAGGGGTCAGCTGGCCTGGCGTGGAAGCAATGAACCCAAGTGGCGATGCCGTCTAGGGTCCCTTCCACCGTGGTTCTAAGGAGTTCAGTCTCCTGGGTAGGATTTCTTTCAGGATCTTCTTAGCCACTACATTCGCAGTCTCATGCTTTGTTGGATAGACTTCAACCCATCCTGAAAAGGTGTCTACAAAAACTAGCAAATATTTGTAATTTCTGTGAAATCTACTTCCCAATACACGCCTGGCCTATTCCCACAGAGGCGAGCTCCTTTAGTAATCTGTTGATTGGGTGCATTGGCAAGCTGACAGGTCTTGCAATTTTTAACAATATACCTTTGCAGGCCTTTAACAGATCTCAATAAGGACACAATCTCAGGTCTACAAGCTTTCTTTACTAAACAGATGTATGAGCTTAAAATTCTCACTGCCAGTCAGGGCTTTGAGTAAATGCGGGGGGTGAGATTTTAATCTATCTTCTCATTTGACAAACTTACCCTTACTAACCACTATCACAGATGACTGGCAAATTCCTGCCCAGTAGACAGACATGGGCATTGGAAAGGCATGCTTATGAACTATTCTTCTAGGACTTCCCGGCTTTGATTAACTTTTGAAAGGCCAACAATAGTGACTCTAGGATCTGACACCATCTCTGCCATCCAAGCAGTGGCTTACTGCCTCTGGATGCTCCATCACTTTTGTCCCAGGAGGAGTGACTTTCCACTGGACTCAGGGCCTGAGTGCTGTCCCTCAGCTCTCCAGCTCAAGACTAGCACCGTACCACTTTTGAGCTCCACACCACTCCGTTCCCAGCACTCTGCTGGCTAATTAGAGACAAGTCTCTCACAGGGACCTTTCTTTCCCCGGGCTGGCTTTGAACCGCAGATTCAGATCAATGAGTCTTATAAGGGGCCACTTTACTCCAATTATAAGCAACAAGGTGGTCCACACAGAAGTAGTTTTTAAGCATGCTCTCTTACCTGGAACTTATTAAGGGTCAATATTAGATCTTGACAAACTTGTAGAAATCATCTGTGCTTCTCTGTGGGCCTGCTGGAAACTGTTACAAAAAACCTACAAAGAAGCTGAAATGGCAATTAAACATTTTGGTAGCCATAATTCTCCTTTTCTCACTTTGCAATAATTATTTAGGACAATTTTACTTCCAAATTTCTTATAACAGTGCTGTTTTCTTACCTTCAGAGTCTGGGATCTTGGGGTCTCTGGGGCTATCCCGGAGAAAACCCCAAATGTTGTGCCAAGTCGCAAGACCACCCCCAAGAAGACCACCGAGATTTAGACACTCCGAAATGCAAAAGCAAGGCAAGGCTTTATTTAACGAGCTGCCAACTCGGGCCTCGTCCTACCCACCGACACAGCGGAGGTTAGGAGGAAGCCTCGAGCTGTGATTACACAGGGCTTATAAAGGCAAAGAACAAGGTTACAACAATCAGCTGTGCAAGCAAGATTAGGACACAGGTACAAATCTGATTGACTCAGGGTTCGATTCTAAAATGGGGTTTACGTGTTGGGGCCTGACTTCAAAGTCTGGCACCTCAAAGCCTCACGGGGACTGAGGGGTCCAGTTCTGGGGTAGATCATGCACAAGACTGAGAAGTCTATAATATGGAGGTCAGATCTGGCCAGCGCCATCACTGGCTGTTGAGGGGTGTCAGATTGACTCCATCTCAGATTAATTAAAGAGAACAGAAGCTGACTCCATCTTTGCTAAGATCTCCCTCGCCCTATCCAGGGAAGTTCCCCTTGGCTGTGATAAGATTGTGTAAACTGCTTGACCTCCTGAGTAGTGAAACGTTCCAGGTTAAACCTGTGCCCTCACATCAAGGAATGTTCAAGGTTAAACCTGTGCCCTCCCATGAGTAGGCATATCTGCTTGCATCATGTGAGCCCCGCCAAATCCATGCGCCAATTCTAACTACAATGATAGGTTGGTTCAAACAGATACTATGAAACAGATTGTAACTCCATTGGCCACCTGCGGGTGACCTGGCATGCTCTGTAAGTGTTGTAACCTCATTGGTCACCTGTGTGTGGCAGGCTTGACCATATGGTATTTGCCTTTATAACCAGACAGCCCGTGTAGCAGTGCGGCCCTGACCTGTCAGTCTGCTTTTTACAGTTGCAGTTTCAGCTCCCACGTCTGGGCTGTGACCCTGACCGTCAGTTTGCTTTTTACTTCCCCTAATAAATCCATCTTTTTATCATCTTTTTGCTTGAGACTGTCTCTGAGTGGTGGATTCTTGGAGGGACAAGGAATTTCTTCCCTCGGACCCCATTACAAAGACCATTGGCTACTGAAGGGTCTCAGCTACTTGCTGTTACGGTTTGAATAGTCCCTGAAAACTCTGTTGAGGGGGGAGAGGAAACTGGGGAGGGGGAAGGTGGGAGAAAAATGAGGAAGGAACAAGTTTGATAAGAAATGTACTCACTGCCTTACATATCAAACTGCACATCACTTTGGCAGTAAATAAATTAATTTTTGAAAAAGAAAAAAATTACTGTTGATATTACAATTTCTCTTACAGTAGTGTTGAACTGTAGGACTGTTCAGAGGCAATGAGTCAGGACAGCTAATATCATCATGGAAATGACCAGTTAATAAGCCTGAGTTTGTTCTAAAAGTGAGTTGTGGGCTGGGGATATAGCCTAGTGGCAAGAGTGCCTGCCTCGGATACACGAGGCCCTAGGTTCGATTCCCCAGCACCACATATACAGAAAACGGCCAGAAGCGGCGCTGTGGCTCAAGTGGCAGAGTGCTAGCCTTGAGCAAAAGGAAGCCAGGGACAGTGCTCAGGCCCTGAGTCCAAGGCCCAGGACTGGCCAAAAAAAAAAAAATCTTAAAAGCGAGTTGTGTCCCACCCTCTGGGGTTTTCTAAAAGCGAGCTGGAGGCGAGCTGCCTGATTGGATGTAGTAGGAAGGCCCTTACCAGAGATGAGGAGGTCTTCTGCGTTCTGGACTTCCCAGCCCCAGGACTGCTACGGATTAAACTTACTCAATCTCTTATCATTACAGCAGCAACAGACTCTGACACTTGCCATGTGGATCTTTCCATCTGACTGAGTGTCCTTACCTCGTGTCAGCTGACCCCCGCCTCACCCCCCAGCAAGTGATCTAAGAGAGCAAGGTGGAGGCCACACAGTCTTTCCTGACAATCTCAGAAACCAGACTGTCACTTCTGCATTCCCCTGTGGGTACAAAGGTCAACCCGGGGTCTTGTGGGAGGAGACAAACTGACTACCCAAGGAAACGCATACTAGTAGATAAGTCACTTCCCCAAAGTCACAAGATTCAAAACAGTGGGCTTTGAACTCAGGCAGTTACTATGTCACATAAATACTGGCTTAAAGGAATGGGGCAAGGTGTTGTCCACAGGTCATCCAGTCCTGGAGGCATCCAGGTTTAAGATTTTATTCCAGAGTCCAGTTATCAGTTGCTCAGAGACTAACTAATGTGTCAGACTTTATCAAAGCAGCAGATTGGACAGGCTTATAAAAGGTTACACAAGGCATCACTTGAGGGTAGACTTTCTGTGTCAAAGGGAGCCTGGATTAGGCCTCCAGCTTTTCAACTGATTTAAGGTGGAACCTCAGACAAATTCCTCCTGGGGAGCCTTCCTGTTTGTACACTGGGATAGTACCATCCTGTGACTCCGAGGTCCCCCGGCTGGGGAGAATCTAGAATTTCATGCTTGCTGTTGTTCTTCCAGGAATTCTGCACAAGAGTTTACACATCATATCCCCTGGCTCTCTCAGACCTTGGCCAAAGTGATCTGAGTAACAGCCCTGACTGGTGGACATTTGTTTTCAAAGAGAGCCCCTCAGGTGCAAGGGGCACTCATCAGCACCCAGGCGGCACACCAGGCCAGGCCACTCAGCCCGGCTTCATTGCAGCTGGCTGGCACTATTGTTCCCCCATGAAGTTGGGCCCCTTTCCAGCTGCCACTGCCCTCAGGGCAAGGGAGAAGCTCAAAGGACTCACTTGTGTGGCTTCCTCCCTCCCCCAGGGTAGGCCTGGGTCACCCAACTGGCTGACTCAGCCCCTGAAAGGGAACAAAGGAGAGGAGAGATAGTTTAGGGAAAGAATTTGACATTTGCTATCTTCTCCCTCCCCCAGAAAACTTCAAAATAATCTTCTTGGGGAAATTCCCCTTATACTTCTGCTACAGTTTGGTGGCAGTTTAAAACACAAAACAACCGAGTGACAACATCATTTCAAATTTCAATACTTAGAAGCTGAATGTTTTGGGGATCTATTTATTATTATTATTTTTGCCAGTCCTGGGGCTTGAACTCAGGGCCTGAGCACTGTCCCTGGTTTCTTTTTGCTCAAGGCTAGCACTCTACCTCTTGAGCCACAGCACCACTTCCAGCCTTTTCTGTTTATGTGGTACTAAGGACTCGAACCCAGGGCTTTGTGCATGATAGGCAAATACTCTACCACTAAGCCACATTCCCAGCCCCATGTTTTTTGTGATTTTTGAGACAGGGTCTCACTATGCCACTTATGCTGGCCTAGAACTTTCCATTGACCCACCTCAGCAACTTGAGTGCTAGGATTATATGCTTGAGTTTCCAACCATCTTACTGTATCTCGGATGTACATTTGTGGGCCTTTTAATACTTTTGAAATTGAGATGAATGTCGGTGGCAAGTCAGAAATTAATTGCAGCATTAAAAAAATTATTCTCAGGTGGCTCACGCCTGTAATCCTAGCTATTCGGGAGGCTGAGATCTGAGAATCACATTTTGAAGCCAGTCCTGGCAGACAAATCCATCAGGCTCATCTCTAATTAACCAGCAAAGTCCAGAACTGGAGGTGTGGCTTCAGTGGTAGAGTGCCAGCTGTGAGCAAAACAAAGAACCTAGTGAGACCACAAGGCCTAGAATTTAGGTCCTGGTTTGTGTGTGTGCGCGTGCACACACACACATATACACACACACAGCTACATTGAGTGATTAATGTATTCCATCTAGGCTTGCACAAGTACACTCTGATGTCTGCATAATGATAAAATTGCATGCCATGCATTTCTCAGGATGCATCCATGTGATTAAATTATGTATATTAATTTAACAAATGGAGCATATTTGAACAGAGCTCACTCTGTTGACACCCTTCTAGGTTCCTTGCTAAACAGAAGAATTTAGTTAATTTAGTTAGTTTAAGGAGATATTTAGATTGTTGCCTGTTTTGTTGTTTGTTTTGTCGGGTCCTTAGGCTGGAACTTAGGGCCTGGGAGCTGTCCCTGAGCTTTTGTTCTCAAGGCTATCTCTCTACCACTTTGAGCCACAGCTCCACTTCTGGTTTTCTGGTAGTTCATTGTAGATAAGAGTCTCACAGATTTTCCTGCTCCTACTGTCTTCAAACTGTGATCCTCATATTTCAACCTCCCAAGTAGCTAGGATTACAGGCATGAGCCAACAACAGCACAGGGCTAAAAGCTGTTTTTGCTTTTTTTTTTTTTTTTTTTTTGCTGGTTCTGGGGCTTAAACTCAGGGCCTGGGCACTGTAATGGAGTCCCTCCAAGGAATGAGACCACAATGTAATGGAGTTTAGGGGGTATCCCCCATCCCTCCAAGAGTCTACCACTCAGAGACAGTCTCAAGTAAAAAGATGGATTTACTGGGCAAGTAAAAAAGTAGACTGACCAGCCAGGGCTGCAGCCCAAACTCAGGAGCTGGGACTGCACGCCCCAGGCCACGCTCGGGGTCGGGCAAACACCACATGGTCAATGAGGTCACAACACTTACAGAGCATGCCAGGTCACCCACAGGTGGCCAATGGAGTTACAGTCTGCCTCATAGTAACTGTTTGAACCAACCTATCATTATAGTTGGAATTGTGCATGGATTTGGCGGGCTCACATGATGCAGGCAGATATGCCTACTCATGGGTGGGCACAGGTTTAACCTTGAATATTCCACAACTCAGGTGGTCAAGCAGTTTATACAATCTTATCACAGCAAAGGGTCACTTCCCTGGATAGGGCAAGGGAGATCTTAGCAAAGATGGAGTCAGCTTCTGCTCTCTTTAACTAGTCTGAGATGGAGTCAATCTGACACTCCCCAACAGCCAATGATAGCACTGGCCAGATTTGACCTCCATATTACAGGCACTGTCCCTGAGCTGCTTTTGCCCAAGGCTAGCACTCAACCACTTAAGCCACCTCGCCACTTCCAAGTTTTTCTGTTAATGTGTTATGAGGAATTGAACCCAGGGCTTCATGCATGCTAGGCAAGCACTCTACCACTAAGCCACATTCCCAGCCCCTGAAAAAAAAATTTTAACTGTATTTTTTTGTGGGGGGTGGGGGGCTTTTCTTTTTTGGTACTGGGGGCTGAACTGGGGACATTGCACTTGCTAGACAAGCACTTTGCCACAGAGCTACATCCCAGCCCGCCAGCCACCCTCCATTAAAAAGCATATATATATATATATATATATATATATATATATATATTTTGGCCAGTCCTGGGGCTTGGACTCAGGGCCTGAGCACTGTCCCTGGCTTCTTTTTTTTTTTTTTTTGCTCAAGGCTAGCATTCTGCCACTTGAGCCACAGCACCACTTCTGGCCATTTTCTGTATATGTGGTGCTGGGGAATTGAACCCAGGGCCTCATGTATACGAGGCAAGCACTCTTGCCACTAGGCCATATCCCCAGCCCTAAAAAGCATATTGAAAAAGCTAACAAGCTGACAAGAAATGTACTCACTACCTTACATATATAACTGCAACCCCTCTGTACATCACTTTGCCAATAAAATTTTTTAAAGAAAGTATATTGAAGCCAGGTGCCGGTGGCTCATGCCTTCAATCCTAGCTACTCAGGAGGCTGAGATTTGAGGATCTTGGTTCAAAGCCAGCCCAGGCAAGAAGGTCTCCTATTGCCAATTAACTACCAGAAAACTGGAAGTAGTGCTGTGGCTCAAAGTAGTAGAGCACTAGCCTTGAGCAATAAGAGCTCCGGGACAGTGCCCAAGCCCTGAGTTCAAGCCTCATGATAGACAAAACAAAACAAAACAACAACAACAAAAAGTATGTTGGAACTTGGCACCAGTGGCTTATAATTTGTAGCTACTCGGGAGGCTGAGATCTGAGGATCAAGGTTTGAAGCCAGTCTGGGCAGGAAAATCCTTGAGGTTCTTATCTCTTATTAACCAGAAAAGAGCCAGAAAAGGAGCAGTGGGTCAAGTGGTAGAGCAGTAAAGCACCAACTTGGAGGCCCTGAGTTCAAGCACCAAACAAACAAAAAATTATGTTGTGGGGCTGGGAATATGGCCTAGTGGCAAGAGTGCTTGCCTTATATACATGAATCTCTGGGTTCGATTCCCCAGCACCACATATACAGAAAAGACCAGAAGTGGCGCTGTGGCTCAAGTGGCAGAGTGCTAGCCTTGAGCAAAAAGAAGCGAAGCCAGGGACAGTGCTCAGGCCCTGAGTCCAAGCTCCAGGACTGGCCAAAAAAATAAATAAATAAATAAATAACGTTGTGAGGGAAGGGTTTAAAAGAGAGAATAACAGGGATGAGTATGATCAAAGTACATTATATACATAAATGAAAATATAATGAAACTCATTATTTTGTAAAATTAGTATGCAATTGTGTGTGTGTGTGTGTGTGTGTGTGTGTGTGCGTGTGCGCCAGTACTGGGGCTTAAATGCAGAACCTGGCCTCTGTCCCTTTGCTCAAGGCTAGCATTCTACCTCTTGAGCTACAGCTCCACTTCTAGCTAATTGGAGAGAAGAGTCTCAGGGACTTTTCCTGCCCAGGCTGGCTTGGAACTGTAATCCTCAGATCTCAGCCTTCTAGAGTTGGAGAGTGCTAGTCAATGAGCAAAAGTGTCAAGTATGGAGTTCAAGTTCCAGTCTCAGACCAAAAAAAGAAAAAGAAAATAAAAGATCTCAGTCTCCTGAGTCACTGGGATTATAGGCATGAGTCACCAGCACCCGGCTTAACATACACTAATTAAAATTTTTTTTTAAATGATGTGTGTGAAGTAGACATCTTGATGTATGCCAAAGGCCAGTTTTCTTTTTTTTTTTTTTCCAGTTACCTTTATTTTTATATGAATGCTGTTTAACCTGTCCTAAAAGCCTGTTCTAATTTGCTCTCTCACCAAGTTAGAGACCCTGGGGTTTTGTGATGGACAGATTTGGAACTTAACTGGTTTTGTGTCCTGCCTTTGCAGCATGACTTTGAACAAGTCATTTCTTCTTGGAGCCTGGTTTCCTTTTTTATTGAAAAAGGATACTAAGAGGAGTTGGGGATTTAACTCAGTGGAAGAGTACTTGCCTAGCAAAGGCCCTAAATTCAGTCCTCAGTTCTGAAAAAAAAAAAAAAAAGATAGTAAGATAGGGGCTATAGCTCAGGTGTAGAGAAGACACTGCATAACATGCAGGAGGTTTTAGGTTCCATCCCCAGCACTGGAGGAAAACAAAAAAAGAAAAAGATAATAATCTCAGACTAATAGGGAATTATGAGGGTTGCAGGTAGGAAGTACATGAATGTGGCTGGCACTCATAAAGTGCCTAATAAACACTGCTCAGTAAATGATGTACAGTAAATAGCTCTGATTTAATTATGAATAAACATGAATACTCATTAAACACAAATACTCATGAAGCATGAATATTCATTCAACGTGAATGCTCACAGCACATTATTCCTGAGAGGACAACTTAAATTGCCCTTGAAATATGTTCCATGAGGCCGCAAACAGGAAAAAAAAAAGAGGGCCAAGAAAGTCACCGAGCCATTGACCATGACACCATCAAGCCAATGGAGCTTTGTGAGCGGGTCTGTATGGAGATTTCCTAGGAGACAAATAGACTCCCTAGCCTACTATTGGTCAGACAGATTTTCTGTTAGTTGCAGCCAAGGACATTCTTAGACAATACTCTATTATATTTTTTCTGTTTGTTTGTTTTGTTCTTTTGTTTTTTGCCAGTCCTGGGCCTTGGACTCAGGGCCTGAGCACTGTCCCTGGCTTCTTTTTGCTCAAGGCTAGCACTCTGCCACTTGAGCCACAGCGCCACTTCTGGCCGTTTTCTATATATGTGGTGCTGGGAAATCGAACCCAGGGCTTCATGTAGACGAGGCAAGTGCTCTTGCCACTAGGCCATATCCCCAGCCCCTTAGACAATACTGTGTGTGTGTGTGTGTGTGTGTGTGTGTGTGTGTGTGTTGTGACTTTTCCATTTGGGGCTGGTATTCTACCACTTGAGCCACATCTCCACTTCTGACTTTTTGCTAGTCAATTGAAGATAAGAGGCTCACGGGCTTTTCTGCCCTGGTTGATTTAAAACCACAATCTTCAGTTGTCATCTTCCTGAGTACGTAGGATAGTTCTAGTGGTTCTGATGCTGGCAATCCCTAGCATTTATTAATGGTAGATTCTTAACTTCCGTCTGGCTCTGTCTTCATTGGGTGGTCATTTCTGTATCTGTCCCTTCCCTTCTCTTATAAGACCATTCAACATTGGATTTAGGACTCTCTCTAATCCAGAATGATTTTTTTTTTTTTTAGTGGTTGTAGGGCTTAAACTCAGGGCCTGGGCACTGACCCTGAGCTCTTCTCTTCAAGGCTAGTGCTCTACCACTTTGAGCCACAGCTCCACTTCTGGTTTTTGAGTGATTAATTGGAAATCAGAGTCTCACAGACTTCCCTGCCCAGGCTGGCTTTGAACCACAATCCTCAGATCTCAGCCTCCTGAGTAGCTAAGAGTACAAGCATGAGCCACCAGCACCCGACATCCAGAATGAACTTAATCTCAAATTCTTTAATCCACAAAGACCCTTTTTCCAAATAAGGGTCATACAGCTAGTTACCAAGAAAACATATCCTCTGGATGGAGTACCACCATTTAACTCACAACATCATCTTTGCCCATGTTTCCAAGACAGAGTCTAGGAGCCATCTTGATTTCTAGAAACTAGTTATGGAAGTGGTTCCTTGTGTGGCCCTGTCCAGTCTAGCCACCTTTGCCTTTGGCCGGGCAAGTTTAACTGATAGGGAGGTAGCAGGAAATGAGAGTGGCCCCAGAGACATCAACAGGAAATGGTAGCTGACAAGGGGACAATAGGTAAATCATAACCTACACAAGTATTCAGGAAGCTCTGGCAGCATAGACATCTAGCTAGGAGGGAAACATCAGAGATATGCAAATGAGAATGACCAGTGTTCACTGGGAGAAACCTAGGCTACTGAGAAAATGTTTGTTAAGGCTCAAGTTGGTGTAACAACTGGAGCGGACCATGAGTGGGGACAGATACTAGCCTGGAGGGCTCCATACCTCATGGAAAGAAGGCAATGTACAGCTTACACAACCTTTACTGTATGACAGTGTAGTCTCAGTTCTCAGTTCTTCTGATCATTTTTTCCCAGGAGGAGCTAGAAATAAGTTTCTGTGTAAACTCCACCAATCTTTAAGAGCTAGCAATGATGTCAAAACATCAGAAAAAGCTATGGAGCAAATATCCCAATCACTTCCATGTAATGACATGTTCAAACCCATGTGCCATCCATTCCTTTCTGCAAAGCTTGGCCAGATAGCTGTCCTGGGCCAGGCCCTAAAGTGGGTGCAGCAATGCAGAGATGCCTAAGGTTTGGTGGCTGACCTAGAGGAATGCATGGCCTACTTTTTTTGTTCCACTACTGGGAGCTTGAACTCAGGGTCTGGGTGCTGTCTCTAGGCTTTTTTTTTTGTCAGTCCTGGGGCTTAGCCTCAGAGCCTGAGCACTGTCCCTGGCTTCTTATTTTTTGCTCAAGGCTAGCACTCTACTACTTGAGCCACAGAGCCACTTCTGGCTTTTTTTCTGTTTATGTGGTGATGAGGTATGGAGCCCAAAGCTTCGTGTATGCTAGGCAAGCACTCTACCGCTAAGCCGCATTCCCAGCCCCTAAGCTTTTTATTTTCCCCCTCAAGTCTAGTGCTCTTCCACTTGAGCCACATCACCACTTCTGGCTCTTTTGGGTAGTTAATTGGGGCTACAAGCCTCACTGAATTTGGTTGCCAGTGGCTCATACCTTGTAATCCCTAGCCACTCTGGAATCTCAGTTTGAAGCCAGCCCAGACAGGAAAGTTGGTGATATTCTTATCTTCAGTTAAACACCCCAAAATAACCCAGAAGAGGAGCTGTTTGTGGTTCAAGTGGTAGAGCACTATCCTCGAGCAAAAAAGCTCAGGGACAGCACCCAGGCCCTGAGTTCAAGCCCAAGGACTGGCACATACATACACACGCGTGTGTATATGCACACGCGTGCACACGTACAGTCTTACAGACTTTCCTACCTGGGCTGGTTTTGAACCATGATCCTCAGATCTCAGCTCCTGAGTAGCTAGGATTACAAGCACGAGCCACAACTGCACAGCCTGCATGACCATCTAATTTCTCAGTCCTCAGTGAGGAATCTGGAGACATAAATAATACCTTCTGCCAAGCTGTCTGGCTCACACCCCAGCCCAGCTGTGTGGTCCTTAAGAGCAAGCCTCACTTCCTTGGGAGTTTTCCTTTAGCAGAGCAGCCTGTTCATTCCCTGGAGACACGTATAAAAGAGGCGCCAGGGCACTCACATGAGTTTTGGAGGAGACTGGCAACATGTTGGGTGTTCAAGTCAACATTTCTTTCAGTGTTGGGTAAAGAGGTGTGTGAGTGAAGCAAAAAATACCCACAGTGAATGAAGCAGGACACTGGCACTCTGAGCTTCCACTTAAAGTCAGCAAGGCCATCTGCAGATCTGGACATTACAATTAACCAGTTCAATCTTCCTTCTCTACCTGGGTCATTCCAAAGAACTGAGTGGGCAGCTCTTCCCTTGCAAGGCTCCTATGTCCCTAAGCCTGGTGGATCATTCCCTCCTCCACTCTGAATACTTTGCTCAGACCTGCCCTGACACTGGTAACCTGTGTGGTGGTGGTTGGTGAGTTTTTTCTTTCTAGACTAGTTAGGAACTTCCTTGAAGGCAGGGCCTGGTCTGAGTTATCTGAGTTCCTTGGTTGTTCACCTGAATGGGTGGTAAAGTGTGTGTGGGATGAAGGGAAGGGAAGAAGGAGTGTCAGTCAGTTCCTTGGTGAACCTCAGGCCTCAGGACTGTGGCAGATAAAGCACAGGTTGAAGTTGAATGGTAGATCCTCATCTAGCCTGATATAAGCATGTGTGTGACAGTGTGTATTAATGTGTTAGTGTGAATATGCATGTGGATATAAATTTTTATTTGGAGAAGGGTTAGTTTATGTGCTGGTCCCGGAGCTTGAACTCAATGCCTCATGCTCTTGCTTACTTTTTTTCTGCTCAAAGCTGATGTTCTATCACTTGAGCTACACCTGCACTTTCAGCGGTTTGGTGGTTAATTGGAAATTAGAGTCTCACAGACTTTTCTTCTTGGGGCTGGTTTTGAACCTTGCTTTTCAGATCACAACCATCTGAAGAGATGGGATTACAGGCATGAGCCATGGGCACCCAACTTTTTTGTTGTTGTTGTTGTTTTTAAATATTTTTATTTTATTTTGCTCAAGGCTAGCACTCTACCACTTGAGCCACAGTGCCTCTTCTGGCCATTTTCTATATATGTGGTCCTGGGGAATCAAACCCAGGGCTTCATGTATACGAGGCGAGCACTCTTGCCACTAGGCCATATTCCCAGCCCTTGTTTTGGTATTTGAGACAAGATCTTGTTAGGTAGCCTAGGTTGGCCTCAAATTCAGATCTTCCTGTTTGGGTTTCCCAAGTGCTGGGATTATAGGTGTGTGTCACCACACCTGATTTGTTAAGAGTGTTTTTGCAGTGTGTGAGTATGTCTGTAGGAATCTGAGCATGTATATTTTTGTGTGGCAGTGAGTTTGTGAGTGAATAAGTGTGAGGGCTTGTATGAGTGTGCGTGTTCACTAAGTGGAGCTCCCTAAGCTTTGTCTCTTCCCTTTCATGTCTTTCCTTCTTGTACTCTCAGGGCTGGTGGGAAGACACAGTTACAGCCTGGTGCTTCCTGACAGTGGCAAATCACCACTATGGGCCTCTGTTTTGTATGGTAAGATGGGTGATTCTGGAGCATCTTCCTTTGGGGGAGATTAAATTGTTTAGAATGCCAGGCACTGGTGGCTCACTCCTATAATCCTACCTATCCAGGAGATCTGAGGATCATGGTTTGAACCCAGTACAAGAAAGTCCTTGAGACTTATCTCCGATTAACCACCAAAAAATAGGAACAAAGCAAGTTGCAGAATACTGGCATTGAGCCAAAGCTTAGCGACAGTGGCTGGGCTTGAGTTCAAGCCTCCTTAACAACACACACACACACACACACACACACACACACACACACACACACACACACGCGTTGAGAACTGTGGAGACCAGTCATCATGTCAGCAAGTATCATCTTTTCCAGTCTTCAGCGACGCTCGGAGCAGATGCTTCCCCTGGCCTTGAAAACAAAAGACCTCTCACTAGCAAGGCCGGCCAAACTTCCCTGGGCCCCCGTTTCTTCTTTCGTGGGAGGGAGCCGTACACCGCGTTTCTCCCCGGGCAGCTGGGCGGATTCCCGGTGGCAGCCGTCCAGACCCCGCCCCGCGGGAGGGAGGGAGGGAGGGGATTGGACCGCCGCGGGCGGGAGCCGAGGCTGTGGGCAGGGCGCCCTCTGCTGGCCGAGTCGGGTAAAGGCGACGGGAGGCTGACAAAGGCTGACCTCGGAGATCCAAGTGTGCAATCAGGACTTGGGGGCCAAGGGTGCGGGGGGGGGGGGGGGGGGGGGGGGGGGGAAGGGGGATGGGGGGGCGTGGCAGTGGGGCGGAGCGAGGGCTCCTACAGCTCCCCAGCCAGCAGCTGCTGCCCCCACCTCTGGCCCTGCCCTCCCTCAGCTTGCTCCGGGCACCCTCCCTTCCCCCAGGTTCAGGTCAGATCCCGCCAGGCCTCCCCCCCCCACCCCCCCCCCACGCCCTCAGAGCATCTGCGTCCATTCGCATTCCTCAGTGGGGTGAAGGGGAGGGCAGCACCCCACCACCACCCCCGCCCAGCCTGCCAGTCCTCGGCGCCCTGCACCAGGCCCTGAGCACGTGTGAGGACATGCGGTCCCCTGACTCCAAGGGCAACCAGGGCAGCGGGAGAGGCCAAGCGCTGGGCGGACTGCGAACCAGTACTGGGCGCTACGCGAAGGGTACCGAGCGGGTGGACACTGGGGACACAGGGACCGACCTTTCCCACTTCCCTGGAATTAAAGGGATAGAGCTGGGAAGGTGGCCTAGCGGTAGAGTGCTTGCCTAGCATGCATGAAGCTCTGGGTTCGATTCCCCAGCACCACATAAACGGGAAAAGCCAGAAGTGGCTCTGTGGCTCAAGTGGCAGAGTGCTAGCCTTGAGCAAAAAGAAGCCAGGGACAGTGCTCAGGCCCAGGACTGGAAGAAAAAATAAAAGAATTAGAGGGACAGACATAATCAGGTCATTTGGATATAGGTATGCTCTGTCCCATACAGGCGTGTTCAATGCCAGGGTCACTAGCAGGTGCAAAGGCTGGGGCTCCCCTGATTCCCACAGCCCCTCAACTCACCCCCGGTGGAGCTGTCTGGGCTGGGAGGAGCTAGGGTTGGGCGATCCTTGGATCCAAGGTCCACCCAGGACCGGGGACCCACCCCTGCACTAGGCCTGATGCGGACCCCCTTTACACAAGGGAGGGGTATGGGCAGAGAGGCGCCCGAGAGGGAGGGGGAGACGAGGGAAAGGAAATGCTCTTGAGGGGGCCCTTCCAAATTTTTGCTTAATCCAGCCGGATGTCCAGCAGCCAGCGTCCCCAGCGCTGCTGGGTCCCGATTTTTTTTTTTTTTTTTTTTTTTGGCTATTCCTGGGCCTTGGACTCAGGGCTTGAGCAATGTCCCTGGCTTCTTTTTGCTCAAAGCTAGCACTCTGCCACTTAAGCTACAGCGCTACTTCTGGCCGTTTTCTGTATATGTGGTGCTGAAGAATCGAACCCAGGGCCTCATGTATACGAGGCAGGCACTCTTGCCATTAGGCCATATCCCCAGGCCTGGGTCCCGATTTTGAGTCTAGGGCGACGTGGACCGCCCGGTGGGGCAGCGTGGGGGCAGGCTCCTGTCCTCCCCGCCCCCCTCCAGCAGGAACTTTAGCTTCTGAAAAAGCAAACATGGGCCGGGCAGGTGCAAAGGCCGAGAGGAGGGACCAGTGTCCTGGGCCACAGAGCCGGGACTTGCGTCTGAGGAGGTCCTTTGACGGTCTGCCCAGAGCTATGGTTATACAGTTTCTAAATTGATGTCTATTTTTTTTACACATAGATAAATACTTGCTTTTGGGGGGGGGGCTTTTATATAAACAATAGCAGACTCTTCAGTGCTTTGTGCTTCCCCCATCCCGACCAGAGCACATCTGTTACAATGTGTTACAGGATTACAGGCATGAGGATTTTTCCATATTAATCAGCATCTTCAAAAACTTGGATGCCTCAGGGTTCCTGCTTGTGGACTGTACCAGTATTGAGCAAGTCGACTGGAGAATATTCAGACTATTTCCAATCTTTGGGCTTTAACATCATTTCATTCACTTGCGGCCACATCTTTGGGATAAAGTCCTAAAATTTGAACTGCTTGATCAAAAAATGTGTGAATTGAAGTCTTGGTTAGGCATTACCAGGGTGTCATTTATAGATATTTCCCAAGTGTAATATCTGACGAGATCTGTATATTAACAGTGTATACAGTGCCATTTTAAAGGTTTACCCACTTAAGAGCAAACTTACAGAGACAACTATTATCTTCTATACAAGCCACATGGATTTGAATTTCCATCTGCACCAGGCACTAATAAGGCATATTTCTCCCTGCATATTTCTCTTCTTGTTTCCTTTCCATTACAGAACTATAAAAGTCAATTTGCCAGGGGCTAGTATCTCACGCCTGTAATCCCAGGTACTCAGGAGGCTGAGACCTGCAAGTAGAAATTCAAAGTCAACCCAGGCAAGAAAGTCTATGAGACTCATTTTCTCCAATTGACTTTAAGAAAAAAAAAAAGCCAAAAGTGGAGCTGTGATTCAACAGGTAGAGCACTAGCCTTGAGCAAAAGAAGCTCAGAGACAGCATCCAGGCCCTGAGTTCAAGCCCCACAATTGGGACACACATAAAAAAGTAGTCAATTCACCAGAAAGTCACAGGAATCTTGAATATCAATACATACAGGAAAAGGAGCTACAAATGTGTGATGCAAAAGTTGGCAGGTTGGAAAGAGAAATAAACCCACAATCACAGTTGGAGACCACAACACCCCTTATACCCATTGATAGAACAACCAGACAGAAAATCAGTTAAGGATTTAGAAGAACTCAGCTATATAATCAGCCAACACTATCTAATTGGCATCTAATTGATTTTTTTGTTTTGTTTTGTTTTGCCAGTCCTGGGCCATGGACTCAGGGCCTGAGCACTGTCCCTGGCTTCTCTTTGCTCAAGGCTAGCACTCTGCCACTTGAGCCACAGTGCCACTTCTGGCCATTTTCTATATATGTGGTGCTGGGGAATCGAACCCAGGGCTTCATGTACAAGAGTCAAGCACTCTTGCCACTAGGCCATATTCCCAGCCCCATCTAATTGATTTTATCATGCAACAATAGAATACACATTTCTTTCTTTTTTTCTTTTTTCTTTTACTTTTGGCCAGTCCTGGGGCTTAGACTCAGGGCCTGAGCACTGTCCCTGGCTTCCTTTTTTTTTTTTCTCAAGGCTAGCACTCTGCCACTTGAGCCACATCGCCACTTCTGGCCGTTTTCTGTATATGTGGTGCTGGGGAATTGAACCCAGGGCTTCATGTATCCAAGGCAAGCACTCTTGCCACTAGGCCATATCCCCAGCCCCACATTTGTTTCTAGTACTGGAAAACTGAACATCACAAAATGACCACATACTGAGCCATACATAAAAGAAATCTCAACAAATCAAAAGGAATTGAAATCATATGAAATGTGTTCTCAGACCAGAATGGAATCAAAGTAAAAAGCAATCAAAGAAGATAATGGGAAAATCTCTAAACCCTTAGAAACTATACACACACTTCAAAACTGTCCACAGGTCAACATAGGAATTCTCAAAACAAAATTAAAAAATACATTGAGCATGACACTGGTGGAACATGCCTATAATCCTAGCTACTCAGGAGGCTGAGATGAGACATAGAAAAATAAACATTGAAAAATGGAAGTACAGCATATTAAAATACATACCAAATGTGGAAAAGGAATTTTATAACACTAAATACAAACATCAGAATAGAAGTCTCAAATCCATCAGGTAAACACTCATCTCAACAATGCAGAAAAAGCTGGTGCTGGTGGCTCCTGCTTGTAATCCTAGCTACTTCAGGAGGATAAGATCTGAGGGCTGAGGATCAAAGACAGACAAGGCAGACAAATCTGAGAAGCCATTTTGTGTTCAATTAGCCATCAATAAGCTGTAAGTGGAGGTATGGCTTAAGTGGTAGAGTGCCAGCCTTGAGTGAAAAAAACCTAAGAGCGGGCTGGGGATATAGCCTAGTGGCAAAGAGTGCTTGCCTCATATACATGAAGCCCTGGGTTTGATTCCCCAGAGCCACATATACAGAAAATGGCCAGAAGTGGCGCTGTGGCTCAAGTGGCAGAGTGCTAGCCTTGAGCAAAAAGAAGCCAGGGACAGTGCTCAGGCCCTGAGTCCAAGCCCCAAGACTGGCCAAAAAAAAAAAAAAAAAAAAAAGAAAGAAAAGAAAAACCTAAGAGCACCAGGCTCTGAGTTCAAGCCCCAGAACCCCCCCCACACACAATCTCTCTCTCTCTCTCACACACACACATACATACACACTCATACACACCTATTATACAGATGCTACAGAAATTTTTAAAAAAATGATAAGGGAACACCACAATAATTCTGTAGAGGTTAATTTGACAACTTCAACAAAGTGGATCATTCTTCACTAAAAAAGAAAAGAATGACCACAACTCACCCAATGTGAAGTAGATGATTAAGTAGATTTAAAAAAAAATTTGTGCTGGACCTAGTACTTGAACTCAGGCCCTAGGCGCTGTCCTGGAGCTTTTACACTCAAGGCTAGTTCTCTACCACTTGAGACACAGCCCTATTTCTGACTTTTGTGGTTTTTTTTTTGTTTTTTTTTTGGCCAGTCCTGGGGCTTGGACTCAGGGCCTGAGCACTGTCCCTGGCTTCTTTTTGCTCAAGGCTAGCACTCTGCCACTTGAGCCACAGCGCCACTTCTGGCCATTTTCTATATATGCGGTGCTGGGGAATTGAACCCAGGGCCTCATGTATACGAGACAAGCACTCTTGCCACTAGGCCATATCCCCAGCCCTGACTTTTGTGGTATTTACTTGGAGGTGAGAGTCAGACTTTCCTTCCTGGGCTGGTTTTGAAGTGCAATCTCCAGATCTCAGCATCCTGAGTAGCTAAGACTACAGGCTTGAGCCACCAATGCCTGGCTTAAAGTAGCCTTTTAACCATTAAGGACATTGACTTCACACTTAAAAATCTCAAGAAAGAAAACAGGGCTTGGTGGCCCATGGCACACATGTGATCTCAGCTATTTGGAGGCAGAGGACAAACATTTGAGACCAGGTAGGTGAAGATAATAGGACTCTATCTCATCAACAAAGTACAAGCTAAAAGACTGGGGGTATGGTAAAAGGATCAAGTAGTAAAGCACTTTGCTGAGTGTCTACAAGGCCCTGGGTTAAATCTCCAGTACCATAATAAGAAAGTAAATAAATACAAATTCTCAAAAGAAACACCAGGATAGTTCAGATAGTTTCACTGAATTCTACTAAAGATTGAAAGAATAATTAATACAAGTTATGTACAATATCTTCCTGAAAATAAAACAGGAGAGATATATCACTGTAACAAAATACTAGGGACAATCACTTTACAAAACGAAAAGTCAGCCAGGTATTGGTGGCTCACACCTGTAATCCTAGCTACTCAGGAGGTTGAGATCTGAGGATTGTGGTTTGAAGGGAGGAAAGTCTATGAGAGTCTTATCTCCAATGAACTACCAAAAAGCCCAAAGTGGAGTTCTGGCCCAAGTGGTAGAGAGCCATTCTTGAGTGAAAGAGCAAAGAGACAACACCCAGGCTTTGAGTTCAAGCCCCAGTATTGGCACCAAAAAAATTAAAAAAAATATTCAGTTGGGCACAATGGCACACACCTGTAGTTCTAGCACTTAGGAGTCCAAGGCAGGATATGTTTATTGGTTTGAGGGCAGTCTGGGAAAGGATGAAAGAAAGGAAAAGAAATAAAGAAGAGAAGGAGAAAGAAGGAAGGAAGGAAAGAAAGAAAGAAAAAGAAAGAGAGAAAGAAAGAAAAGAAAAGAAAGAAAGACAGACAGGCAGGCAAGCAGGCAAGCCTCCTGTACTTGAATGACCATCTCTGTTCTAAGATTTAGGAAATTTTCAGTTATTATTTAGTTTCTATGCTTTTAGCTTATACCTCGTCTATATCTGTAATGCATAGTTTTGGTCTTTTGTCAGTATTGAAGTTTGAACTCTATGCTTTGTACTTACTGGGAAATTTTTTACTTGCTTGAACCACACCTCTAGCCCTTTTTGCTCTGGTTAATTAATTAATTAATTAATTTTTGGTGCCAGTCCTGGGTCTTGAACTCAGGGCCTAGGCTTTGTCCTTGAGCTTCTTTTGCTCAAGGTTAGCGCTCAACCACTTGAGCCACAGAGCCACTTCCAGCTTTTTCTGAGTTGTTTAGTGGAGAAGAGAGTCTCACAGACTTTCCTGTCTGGGCTGGTTTTGAACCTTGATCCTCAGAGCTCAGGCTCCTGAGTAGCTAGGATTACAGGCCACCAGATAGGGTCTCACTTTTTTCCTGGGCCAGCCTGTACTGTGATCCTCCTACATATGCTGCCTACCATAGTTGAGATGATAAGCACATGCTACCATGCCCAACTTTTTCTGTTGAGATGCTCAGGCTAGCTTGAAACAACGCTCATCTTGATCTCAGCTGCCTAGGTAGCTGGGGATAACAGGCACACTCATTGTGTCTAGCTGTTGGTTGAGATGGGAACCCATAAACTTTTTTGCCTGGGCTTGCTTCAAACCATCCTACCACAATATCTCAAATATCTACAATTACAAATGTGAGCCACTTGTGTTTGGCCTTTTAATGGTGTCCCAGGGTTTTTATATGTTCAGCATATATTTATTTCCCACACTTTGTTATTGCCAGAGCATTCTAATTCATCTAATTTGTCTTTGAGCCTTTTATACTGTTTTTCCCCTCCCTCCCTCCCTTCCTCCCCCCATATCTCTCTCTCTCTCTCTCTCTCTCTCTCTCTCTCTCTCTCTCTCTCTCTCTCTCTCTCTCTCTCTCTCTCCTTCTTTCTTTGTTTGCTGGTCCTGGGGCTTGAACTCAGGGCCTGGGTGCTGTCTCTCAGCCTCTTTGTGCTCAAGGTCAGTGCTCTACAACTTGAGACAAAGTACTACTTGTGTTTTTTTTGTGGGTTTTTTTTTTTTTCTGAGTAGTTTATTGGCAATGAGTCTCATGAACTTTCCTGCCCACAACCTTCTGATCTCAGCCTCCTGAGTGGCTAGGATTAATTACAGTATGAGCCATCGGTGCCCAGTGATATTCTCTTTTGTACTTTCTCTATTGATGAAGCTATCAACTGTGCTTTCTTATTCAACTTTTTGAGCTTTTTTTTTTTTTTTTTTTTTTTGGTTATGGGGCTTGAACTCACTGTCCCTGAGCTTTTTTGCTCAACTAGTGCTCTACTACTTTGAGCCACAGCTCTGTTTCTTGGTTTTCTAGTGGTTAATTGGAGATAAGAATGTCAAGGACTTTTCTTCCTGGCCTGACTTTGAACTTCAATCTTCAGATGTCAGCCTCCTGAGTAGCTAGGATTATAGGCGAGAGCCACGGACACCCAGCAGACTTCCCCTTTTCTTTCTTTTTTTTTTTTTTTTTTTTTGGCCAGTCCTGGGCCTTGGACTCAGGGCCTGAGCACTGTCCCTGGCTTCCCTTGCTCAAGGCTAGCACTCTGCCACTTGAGCCACAGCGCCACTCCTGGCCGTTTTCTGTATATGTGGAGATGAGGAATCGAACCCAGGGCCTCATGTATACGAGGCAAGCACTCTTGCCACTAGGCCATATTCCCAGCCCCCCACTTCCCCTTTTCTTTATGATTATCTCTGGTTTTGTTTTTTGCCAGTCCTGGGGCTTGGGACTCAGGGCCTGAGCACTGTCCCTGGCTTCTTTTTGCTCAAGGCTAGCACTCTGCCACTTGAGCCACAGCGCCACTTCTGGCCGTTTTCTATATATGTGGTGCTGAGGAATTGAACCCAGGGCTTCATGTATACGAGGCGAGCACTCTTGTCTCTAGGCCATATTCCTAGCCCTCTTTTTGTCCTTTGTCTCTACAATTTTGTTTTGTTTTGTTTTGCCAGTCCTGGGCCTTGGACTCAGGGCCTGAACACTGTCCCTGTCCCTGGCTTCTTTTTTGCTCAAGGCTAGCACTCTGCCACTTGAGCCACAGCGCCACTCTGGCGGTTTTCTATATATGTGGTGCTGAGGAATCGAACCCAGGGCTTCATGTATACGAGGCGAGCACTTTACCACTAGGCCATATCCCCAGCCCTCTATAATTTTTTTTTCATATAAGATCTTGTTTGTTGCCTACACTGATCTTGAACTTACTCCTTGGCTTAAAAATAAAATTCAAGCCAGTTTTGGTAAATAAATCTAATCATATATTTTAACAACATAAATCTATAAAAATCGATATAAATTTGTCTCTTAGCTTTTCACTCAAGGTTGGCACTTGAGACACAGCTCCATTTCCAACATTTTGCTGGTGAATTGGAGATAAGAGTCTCATGGGGGTAGGACTGTGGGTTTGTGGTAGAGTGTTTGCTTACCATGGACGAGGCTCTGGGTTCGATTCCTTAGTACCATATAAACAGAAAAAGCAGTAAGCAGCACTGTGGCTCCAGGTAGAGTGCTAGCCTTGAGCACAGAGAGGCTCAGAGACAGATCCCAGGCCCTGAGTTCAAGCCCCAGGACTGGCAAGAAAAAGAAGGAGGAGAAGGAGAAGGAGTTGTTGTTGTTCAGGGACAGTGCCCAGGTCCTGAGTTCCAGACTGGCAGAGAGGAGAGAGAGAGAGAGAGAGAGAGAGAGAGAGAGAGAGAGAGAGAGAGAGAGAGGTCTCATGGTCTGGTTTTGAATCAAAGTCTTCAGATGTCAGCCTCCCGAGTGGCAAAGATTGCAGTCATGAGTCATTGGTGCTAAGATTCATATAAGCTTCCTAAAAGAAGATAAAACACCCACTTACTCTAAAGGAAAAGCTGGAGAAATTTGACTATGTCAAAGCTAAAAATTTTTGTTCATCTAAAACCAACAACAAACCTGTCAAAGATATTTGTAACAAATATAATTAGTAAGATACTAGTGTATGGACTGTGAAAAACTTCCTATCAATTAGAAAGAAAAACAATTCACTTTTAAGGGGCAAAGAATGGAGTGGAACTCTTAGAGATGGGTTATAACATGAATATATGCTTGACCTTATTAAGCACCAAAAAATGCAAATTAAAACCACAGTAAGATACAATTCCCTACCTGCCAGATGGGCTTAAAATAAAAATTTGGTAATTGAAAGTGCTAGTAAGAACATAGAATGAGAATTTTTACACACTGTTGGTCAGAATGTAGACTAATGCAACCACATTTGGAAGTAGGTTCATATTTCCTAGAAAATTGGACATGAGCATGATCAAGCAATCTGATTTTAGATATAATTCTCACAAGAATGTCATTGTAGTAGTGAAGAACTGAGACAAACCAAAATCTATATTCATAGATGATAAACTGTAGCTACATCGTCTATATAATTTATGCTTAGAAACAATGTCACAGGGCTGGGGATATGGCCTAGTGGCAAGAGTGCTTGTCTCTTATACATGAGGCCCTGGGTTCAACTCCCCAGCACCACATATGCAGAAAATGGCCAGAAGTGGCGCTGTGGCTCAAGTGTCAGAGTGCTAGCCTTGAGCAAAAAGAAGCCAGGGACAGTGCTCAGGCTCTGAGTCCAAGGCCCAGGACTGGCAAAAAAAAAAAAGAAAAGAAAAGAAACAATGTCACAGGAAAAGCAAGTTACAGAATAGATGGAGTATATTTTTATTTAGCCAAAGACCAAAACCCATCAAAATGAAACTGTGTATAGATTAAGGATAGGCATAGGTGAAAGTGAGTAAAACTCATTAAGAAAAATAAAAGAAAAGGAATGATTAAGACAAAACTCACAGTAGTGGTAACTCCAGAGAAAGGGAGAAGAAATATGTGATTGAGAAGGAAAAACAGGTGAATTCTAGAATAAGTCAGTGTAAATCTGTAGTCCCAGTTACTTGGGAAGCGGAGGCAAGGAGAATCAACTGAGTCAGTGTTGGGGGCAAAAAGAAACTTCACCTTGGGCTGGGAATACGGCCTACTGGCAAGAGTGCTTGCCTCATATGCATGAAGTTTTGGGTTCGATTCCTCAGCACCACATATATAGAAAATGGCCAGAAGTGGTGCTGTGGCTCAAGTGGCAGAGTGCTAGCCTTGAGCAAAAAGGAGCCAGGGACAGTGCTCAGGTCCTGAGTCCAAGCCCAAGGACTGGAAAAAAGAAAGAAAGAAAGAAAGAAAGAAAGAAAGAAAGGAAGGAAGGAAGGAAGGAAGGAAGGAAGGAAGGAAGAAAGAAAGGAAGGAAGAGAGAAAGAAAGAAAGAAAGAAGGAAAGAAAGAAAGAAAGAAACGTCACCTTTTTTCTTTTGCTAGTACAAGGGTTTGAACTGAGGCTTTGTGCTTGCTAAGATAGCATCCCACCACAGAACCAGGCTACCACTCCTGTTTTTCTGTGGTTATTTTTGAGATAGATTCTTGCTTTCTGTCCTGGCCCTTGCCTGGGCAGATCCACTTAGTTTAGGCTTTCCAGTAGTTGCTGAGACAACAGTTGTGTGCATCCAGCTTTCCTCAGTTGAGATAGAATATTCTGGATCTTTCTAGCCTAGAACCATGATCTTCCCAATCACCATCTCCCACATGCCTTAGAATGACAAGTACATGCCACTGTGCCCAACTATTAGTTGGGGGGGAGGGAGGGAATCTCATAAACGATTTTGCCTAGGCTGGCCTATACCTGTGAACCGAGCAATGCAACCACCAAGTAACTAGGGCTACAGGTGTGAGCCACCAGTGCTCCACAGAACATCGACTCTTGAATGTGCTGGAGGAGGAGGTGGTTGCTAAGGCCAAAGAAAGAATAGCAAGAAGAGACTGAAGTGGAAGCCAAGAAGTGAGGTGGAATACAGGCTGAAGCACATCAGTCAGATTTGGACAGATTTACCTGATAACATTGGCTGAAGCCTCTAAATGGAAAAGTGTTGGTTCAGAATGGGAGTAATAATGATCAAGATACGTTGTACACAGAAATCAACATGGTGAAACAAAATCTGTTTGTACAACTATTTAAAGATAATGAAATTTTACATACCAGCAACTGTAGAACAATGAAAAGAGAGAAGGATATGAATAACTGTGAAAAAAATCTCAGAAAGAGTGGACAGAGGTGGGAAGGTGGGAAATGGAAGTGGGAAGTCTGGGGTTGTGTGAAGAGTGGCCTGAAATTTCCCCACAACAAATCCTCAAAGAAACAACTTCCCCCTTAATAAATGGGCTAAAGACTTAAAGAGAGACTTCTCCAAAGACAAATGAGAATGGCCAAGAGGCACATGAAGAAGTGCTCCATATTCCTGGACATAAAAGAAATGCAAATCAAAACAACATTGCGATTCCACCTCACCCCAGCTCACCCCAGTAAGAATGCCCATTATCAAGAAAATGAATAAAAAAAAGCCATATACAACAGACCAACTGCTAACATCATATTAAATGGAGAGAAACTTAAATCATTCCCCCTAAACTCAGGAACAAGACAAGGATGCCCACTCTCCCCACTTCTTTTCAACATAGTGCTGGAATCCCTAGCCATAGCAATAAGGCAAGAAGAGGACATCAAAGGGATCAACATCGGCAAGGAAGAAATCAAGCTATCCCTATTCGCAGACGACATGATCTTATATCTGAAGGACCCAAAAAACTCAGTCCCCAAACTCCTACACCTAATAAACCATTTTGGCAAAGTAGCAGGATACAAAATCAGTCCACAAAAGTCAGCAGCTTTTCTGTACACCAGCAATGTACAAACAGAAAAGGAAATTATGGAAACAATTCCATTTACAGTAGCCAAAAAAATAATAAAGTACCTAGAGATCAACTTAAACAAGGACGTGACGGACCTATTTAACGAGAACTATAAAAATCTAATAAGGGAAATCAAAGAAGACACAAGGAGATGGAAAGACCTCCCATGCTCATGGGTAGGCAGAATCAATATAGTGAAAATGGCCATATTGCCCAAATTGTTATATAAATTCAATGCAATCCTTATAAAAATCCCAGTCACATTCTTCACTGAAATAGAGAAAGCAATCCATAAATTCATATGGAACAGCAAAAGACCTAGAATAGCCAAAGCAATTCTAGGCAAAAAAAGCAGCGCAGGAGGTATCACAATACCAGACTTCAAGCTCTACTACAGGGCTATCATAACAAAAACAGCCTGGTATTGGTATAAAAACAGACCTGAAGACCAATGGATTAGAATAGAAGATCCAGAAATAAAATCGCACTCTTACAGTCAGCTGATATTCGACAAAGGAGCTAAAGACATACAATGGAATAAACATAGCCTCTTCAACTACTGGTGCTGGGAGAACTGGGCAGCCATATGCAGAAAACTCAAAGTAGACCCAAGCCTATCACCATGAACCAAGATCAACTCAAAATGGATCAAGGACCTCAACATCAGACCTGAATCCTTGAAACTACTGAAGGACAGAGTAGGAAAGACGCTAGAACTTATAGGCACAGGAAGGAACTTCCTGAATAGAGTCCCAGGGGCACAACAAATAGGGGAGAGACTCGACAAATGGGACTACTACAAATTAAAAAGTTTCTGCACAGCTAAGGACATAGCCACCAAAACAGAAAGACAGCCAACCATATGGGAAAGGATCTTTACCAGCACAGCAACAGACAAAGGCCTACTATCTGTCATCTACAGAGAACTCAAAAAACTAAGCCCCTCCAAGCCCAATAAACCAATTAGGAGGGCTGGGGATATGGCCTAGTGGCAAGAGAGCTTGCCTCGTATACATGAGGCCCTGGGTTCGATTCCCCAGCACCACATATACAGAAAACGGCCAGAAGTGGCGCTGTGGCTCAAGTGGCAGAGTGCTAGCCTTGAGCAAAAGGAAGCCAGGGACAGTGCTCAGGCCCTGAGTCCAAGGCCCAGGACTGGCCAAAACAAACAAACAAACAAACAAGCAAACCAATTAGGAAATGGGCAAAGAAGCTAAAGAGAGACTTCACAAGAGAAGAAATAAAAATGGCAAAGAAACATATGAGGAAATGTTCAACATCCCTGGTAGTAAAGGAAATGCAAATAAAAACAACCCTGAGATACCACCTCACTCCAGTTAGAATGGCCTATACTCTGAACTCAGGCAACAACAAATGCTGGAGGGGGCGCGGGGAAAGAGGAACCCTTCTCCATTGTTGGTGGGAGTGCAAATTAGTACAACCACTTTGGAGAACAGTATGGAGGTTTCTCAAAAAGCTCAATATAGACCTACCCTATGACCCAGCCATACCACTCCTAGGCATCTATCCTGAACAGCAGGTCCCAAGATATCAAAAAGACATTTGTACTTCCATGTTTATCGTGGCACAATTCACAATAGCCAAAATATGGAAACAACCCAGATGCCCCTCCACAGATGAATGGATCCAAAAAATATGGTACCTATACACAATGGAATACTACATAGCGATTAGGAATGGTGAAATATTGTTATTCGCAGGGAAATGGTCAGAACTTGAACAAATAATGTTGAGCGAGACAAGCCTAGAACACAGAAAACAAAGGGGCATGATCTCCCTGATATATGACTGTTAAGAAAGGGTGACAGAGAGACAGTAGAGACCAGGTCTGTGAAACCAAAAACTGCTTGTCAAATGGTATTTCCCACAGGATTGGGGGAGCGACCCAACAGTATGTAACTAAAACCAAACAACTACTCAACATATAAAGGTCAAAAATTGACCTCTCAGTGGAATACAATAGCCCAAAAGCTATGTATGTATGTTCATATAAGACTACTGTTGACATATTGTCTAATATCGACATTACATTTAAAGCCCTAGGCGAATTTTCTTGGGCTTGGCCACATGGCTACTGTATATGTTCTTGATACATTGTGTATTGTATATATGTCTACTGGACCTAGGGAAGGGAAAGAAAAACAGGGTGTAAGATATCACAAGAAATGTACACACTGCCCTACTATGTAACTGTACCCTTTTTGCACAACACCTTGTCAAAAAATTTGTGTTCAATTAATAAATAAATTAAATTAAAAAAAAGGAACAGGAACCCAACCAACCACTATAATCAGCAAAACAAGTTCTAGTCAAAATCAGTCACTCTGACATCAAATTGCCCTTTCATTGATAAATGTAATTATCACCACACTGTACTGGGAGGAGGGGCAGGGAGGGTGCCTGTACTGTGGATTGAACTCAGGGCCTGGGCACTATATCCCTTAGCTTTTTCCACTCAAGGATAAAGCTCTGTCACTTGAGCCACAGATGCACTTCTGGCTTCTTGGTGGGTAATTGGAGATAAAAGTCTCTCTGACTTTCCTACTTGGCCTAGCTGTGAACCATGATTCTTCCTCAGGACTTAACCCCCAGTAAGCTTCTCATGGTTGCTTCTGAAACATCAGTGAAGTAAAGACCTAGCACAAACCAACTGTCAATTTACAGCAAGAAGGCAGTGCTTGGACTGGAATCTTAGAAACTTCCCCTTAAATGCCAATAAAACAAAAAACCCAAAGAAATCGATCGTAGATCTCTATGAGATGACCTGCTCTCCTCTGTGGGGACATATTTTTCTTTCTCTTAATAAACTCTTTACAATTCTGAAAAAAAAAAGAAAATGAATAATAACAAATGGTGGAGGGGATGTGGCCAAAAGGGAACCCTACTATACTGTTGGGAATGTAAACTTGTTCAACCACTCTGGAAAGCGGTATGGAGGTTCCTCAAAAGGCTAAACATAGAGCTTCCCTATGATGCAGCAACCCCACTTTTGTGCATTTACCCAAAAGATCACAAGCAAGACCACACTAAAGGTACCAGCACAACCATGTTCATCGCAGTACAATTTACCATTGCTGAAATATGGAACCAACCCAGATGCCTCTCAATAGAGGGATGGATCAAGAAAAATATGGTACATATACACAATGGAATTCTATGCTTCTATCAGAAAGAATGACATTGCTCCATTTGTAAGGAAATGGAAAGACTTGGAAAAAAAACCATACTAAGTGAAGTGAGCCAGACCCAAAGAAACACAGACTCTATGGTTTTTCTCAGTGGGAATAATTAGTATATGTCTAGGATAGTCCTAGCTAAAGATCACAATAGTTCAATAGGTATGTACCTATGAACATATAAGATAATGCTAAGTGAAATAAACTCCAAGTTATGGAAATAAGTGGCATCTCATTGCTGTTGTTATTTTCAACGTATTATGTGAAATTATGCCTTTTTCTTTGTTGTTCTTCCCTGTGGTTTTACCCCGGTCACTGTAACTGAGTTAGGTACCCTGGCTATTGTATACATGTTTATTGGAACTAGGGAAAGGATAGGGAACATCAAAATGGAGAAATAAAGGTGCAATGCAAGGCAATATGCTGTAAACCTACTGTACAACTGGAGGGGGAAGGGAATTGAGGAGGAGGGAAGGCGGGAGAAAAATGAGGGAGGAGGCAAATAGTTTGATAAGAAATGTACTCACTGCCTTACCTATGAAACTGTCACCCCTTTGTGCATCACCTTTACAATAAATAAAAAATATTTAAATAACAAAAAAAGAGGGGCCTGAAAGGGTGTGAGAAATCCCTTGATGGATAAAATTATGCAGATACATTTTCACACCCACTAGTCCAACAAAAATTGGTACTATCTAGGATAGTAAAAGATGTACCGAGTGACTGTGACCATACCTGGAAATCTGGCTACTCAGGAGACTAAGTTCTGGATGATCACGGTTTGAGGTCAGCCTGGGCAGAAAAGTCTGTGAGACTCTGTCTTCAAAATAAACATAAAAAAGCAGGGGTAGAATCTGTGGCTAAAGTGGTAGATCCCCAGAAGACAAGAATAGAAATGTTCATTGTTTCATTTGTGTAATATAATATGAAAAAATAAAATGGAACAGTTAAACAAATCATGCTAAACATGTAACGAAATACCATAGGCAGCCAAAATGAGGACACTCAAAACTCTGTATTATTCTTACAAGTATACTGAGGCGGGTGGGGAACACGGTTGGACCCAACTTGGAGAAGGGGCTTGAACTCAGGGCCTGGGCGCTTTCCCTAAGCTCTTTCGCTCAAGGCTAGTGCTCTACCGCTTGGAGCCACAGCTCTTCTTCTGGCTTTTGAGGGGCTAATTGGAGATAAGAGTCTCAAGGGGAGTTTTCTGCCCGGGCTGCAATACTCAGATCTCAGCCTCCTGACTAGGATAACAGGCATGAGCCACTGGCACCCAGCTATAAAAGGTGTGTGTGTGTGTGTGTGTGTGTGTGTGTGTGTGTGTGTGTGTGGTGGAGCTTGAACTCAGAGCCTGGGCACTGTCCCTGAGCTTCTGTGCTCAAGGCTAGAGCTCTACCACCACTTGAACCAAAGCTCCCCTTCCGGCTTTTGAGTGGTTTATACTTTTCTGCTCCGGCTGGCTTTGAACCGTGATCCTCAAGTCTCAGCCTCCTGAGTAGCTAGGATTACAGGCATGAGCCACAGGCGCCCAGTTTATAAAAGGTTTTTTTTTTTTTAAACACAAACTATCCTACAGATTGTATAATGACTTCTACGTAGAAAAAGTATAAAGAAGTACATGCCTGTTTATCCAAACTTAGAGCCCTGATAACAACTTAGGGATGTTGAAAGGTCTAGTGTGTACTAGGTAACTGACCTATTGCAACCTTATCTGCGTGGTGGGTATCATTCAGCCCATTTCACACCTGAGGAAACTGAGGATTGGATGGGTACACTGGCCGGCATTTCAAAACTCTGCTTGGTTGACATCAGATTCACTAACTGAATCAAAGAGAGAAAGAACAGCAATGCCTCTGGTTCTCGCTTTCTTTGGGACAGGTGCCACAAGTCCAAGGGCAGCAACCGAGTAAAATCTGCGCTCTTCCCCGCTGAGTTCAAAGTCTGCTTTGGCCCCGCCCCTGTGCGTTGGGTTCCGCCCCAAACGGCTCAGCCTCAGCTCGACTCATGAATATGCAAATATAGAGAGAATATTTAAAGACGCCGGCGCGGCGCGCAATTCCCTGCCCACGCCGCCCGTCCAGTGCCGCTTCTCAGGCCCGAACTCTTTCTCTCGTGTGCATCATTGTGTGCGGAAGCGCCGCCGGCATGTCTGAAAAACTGCCCTACAAAGTCGGTGAGTGCCAGGACGTGCATCCAGTCGCCGCTACTCGGCGCCGGCCAGGCTTGTCTCAGAAGGCGGCCGCTGAGGACTCCTAGAATCACAGGTTTGGCGTGTTCCTGCCCGCGCGGGGTCGCGTGGGGATTGTAGTCCTCGCGCCTCAGCCAGCGCATTCTAGGAGGCCGCGGCGGACTACAAGTCCCAAAGTGCCGTGCGGCGCGCGCCCCTTCTCGTTGCGCGGGCTGGCAGCCTGGGTCTAGCGGCGAATCCCTCTAGGAGGCGGCAGGGACGGGTAGGGGAGGCACAGTCGGCCACTGTCTAGACCGCGGGGACCAGCCCTGGGGACCAGGGTTTGCCCCTTGGTCAGCGGGGGTGATCCTTGGCCTCCTGCAGGGCGGGCGAGGGCACTGGCCCTGCAAGTGCTAGGGAGGAGAGGCCTGGAAGCGAGCGGGACTTGTCCGCGTGCACCGGAGAGTTGGGGCTGGTGCCTCAGTCGTGGGATTATGCACCTGGCCAGCAGGGACAGTTGTGCAGGCAACCCCCCTCACCCCCAAATTTTGGAGTTTGAAAAAATTCATCTCGTTATCCTGCCGATGAAAAGCTGACGGTGAAAGTTCATTGAGCATTTACTGTGGGATGGGCACATGTTAGCCTAGATGAACACATTTATTGAGGCACAGAGATCATTTGCCGAAATCCTTTTTTATTTTCTTTGCCATTCCTGGGGCTTGAGCCCAGAGTCTGGGCACTGTTCTTGAGCTTCTTTTCCTCAAGGCTAGTGCTCTACTACTTGAGCCACAGCACCATTTCCAGTGGTACTGAGGAATCGAACCCAAGGCTTCACGTACACGACAAGCACTCTACTAGGCCACATCCCCGACCCCTGCCCAAATTCTTATTGCTGGGGAATGGTGGAGCAGGATTTAAACTCTGGGCATCTAGACTTGTGAGTGCGCCCTTTTAACCCAGTATGCACGTGAACACACTTGGAACAACCCTAATGTAATTTCAACAAAAAAACAGTTTGGGTCAGGTGTAGTGGTGAGTCAGTGCCTGTAATCTCAACACTGGTGGCTGAGCCAAGAGGATTGTTTTTGAGACCAGCCTGGGCTACAGAGCTAGACCCTATCTGAAAACAAGTTAGCTCAGGCCAGCTAAAAGCTTTTGAAATAAACTCAAGACACCATTAAACAGAAAAAGACATCAACATTTATTGAGCATTGTGTATATGGTGATTTGTGTGTGTTCATGGAATAATCCTAATAGAGGTGACATCTCACTAAAGGAAGAAACTGAAAAAGTGACTTGCAAAGATTCTGTTAAAATAGTAGCTTATGAAGTAGCCACCAGAGTAGATTATTGTCTTCAGTGTGGGTGTTGAAGCCCATAAAGGTTAAATCAAGGTGACATGTAGGGCTGGGGATATGGCCTAGTGGCAAGAGAGCTTGCCTCATATACATGAGGCCCTGGGTTCAATTCCCCAGCACCACATATACAGAAAACGGCCAGAAGTGGCGCTGTGGCTCAAGTGGCAGAGTGCTAGCCTTGAGCAAAAAGAAGCCAGGGACAGTGCTCAGGCCCTGAGTCCAAGGCCCGGGACTGGCCAAAAAAAAAAAAAAACCAAAAAACAACAACAAGGTAACATGTAAAAGAACTAGAATAGGAATTATCACTGTGGAGAGATTAGTGGGTCAGGATTGAGGTTGGAGAAAAAGCTGGATTTGGAGTGGGAATCTTGGTGATGAAAGGATCAACTCAGTACATTTCCATCAGGGAGGAACTGCTTCATGCCACACTTTGCCCATTTGGCATCTGCTGTAATCCTTGGGACACATGGCAAGGGTAGGAATAGTTAGGTTCACTCTATAGACAAGAAACTAAGGTCTAGAAAGAGTCTTGTTGGCCCTCTTGACAGGTGTTCCTTTGACTTCTGGAACACCAGCAACTCTTGTTGAGGGTTCCATGGAGAACTTTGGGACTGACACAGCTGCCATGTTGGTATTGAGTTACTTTTAGCTGGAGAGACAGGTGGTAGTGGAGTGGTGGGAGCTCAGGCTATCACAGAACACAATGTCCCTAAGGAAGGCCTTGAAAAGGCCTTCTAGTTCTCCTCAGTCACCTGTCCTGCCTCTTCTACTGACTGGTCATGGAACCTGGGCAAACCCCTCTCAGCATTCTATCCTGTTGACCAGTGCTGTGACTTTGGTGGTTTGGATTTCTTTTTGTCACCGTTGTCCCATGCCTGCCCTTTTCATGAGTCTTTTCTCATGTAGTTCTACAACACATGTGGTAAGCAAACATTTGCTGACCTCTTGCTGTGCCAAGTCCTACTGGCCAGTGGAGACAGAAAGGTGACCCATGAGAAGCATGAGATAGACATTCATCCTGATAATATAATATAGTCTCTATTTTGTTTGTTTTGTTTTTTGGCCAGTCCTGGGCCTTGGACTCAGGGCCTGAGCACTGTCCCTGGCTTCCTTTTGCTCAAGGCTAGCACTCTGCCACTTGAGCCACAGCGCCACTTCTGGCCGTTTTCTGTATATGTGGTGCTGGGGAATTGAACCCAGGGCCTCATGTATACAAGGCAAGCTCTCTTGCCACTAGGCCATATCCCCAGCCCTGAATTTATTTATTTTTTTTATTTATTTTTTTTTTTTTGGCCAGTCCTGGGCCTTGAACTCAGGGCCTGAGCACTGTCCCTGGCTTCTTCCCGCTCAAGGCTAGCACTCTGCCACTTGAGCCACAGCCCCGCTTCTGGCCGTTTTCTGTATATGTGGTGCTGGGGAATCGAACCTAGGGCCTCGTGTATCCGAGGCAGGCACTCTTGCCACTAGGCTATATCCCCAGCCCGCCTGAATTTATTTTTGTTGTAATCTTGGGGATTGAACTCAGGGCCTGAACACTAGCCCTGAGTTTTTTTTTTTTTTTTGGCCAGTCCTGGGGGTTGGACTCAGGGCTTGAGCACTGTCCCTGGCTTCTTTTTGCTCAAGGCTAGCACTCTGCCACTTGAGCCACAGTGCCACTTCTGGCCATTTTCTGTATATGTGGTGCTGGGGAATTGAACCCAGGGCCTCATGAATATGAGGCAGGCACTCTAGCCACTAGGCTAGCCATATCCCCAGCCCTAGCCCTGAGCTTTTTATGCTCATGGCTAACGTCTACCACTTGAGCCACAGCTCCACTTTGACTTTTTTTGTGGCTAATTAGAGATAAGAATCTCATGAACTTGGGCTGGGAATATGGCCTAGTGGCAAGAGTGCCTGCTTCATATTCACAGTGCCCCTTCTGGCCGTTTTCTGTATATGTGGTGCTGAGGAATTGAACCTAGGGCTTCATGTATAGGAGGCAAGCATTCTTGCCACTAGGCTATATTCCCAGCCCCTGAATTAACTTTTTATATGGGGTGAGCTTATAAAACCTGTCCATTCTGGATAATTTTGATCATTGTCTCAAGGAGTCTTCCAGACTTGTATTAAGGCCCTGGAGTGAGAATGAGTTTATCTTGTCTGAAGACAATTAGGAGGTATATATGGCTGAGCAGCCAGTGGGGGGAAGAAGAGCAGTAGAGGTTGTATAGCACATTATTAAAGGCTTCCCTTCCCTCTCAGCTGTTGTTGGGGAACATGGTATGAGGGAACAAGAGGAACACAAAGGGGCTGGGGATATGGCCTAGTGGCAAGAGAGCTTGCCTGGTATACATGAGGCCCTGGGTTCAATTTCCCAGCACCACATATACAGAAAATGGCCAGAAGTGGCGCTGTGGCTCAAGTGGTAGAGTGCTAGCTTTGAGCAAAAGGAAGCCAGGGACAGTGCTCAGGCCCTGAGTTCAAGGCCCAGGACTGGCCAAAAAAAAAAAAAAAAGGAACACAAAGACTGCCTCAGTGGTCCAGTTGAGAGATGCCAGTTTAGATGGGACTGGTAAATTGTGGTTGGATTGCTTATGTATTTAGGATGGTCGACTAAAAACATGCTGACGAAGGTGAAACTGGACATGAGAAATCAAGAAATTGTACAAGTTTTTGGCCGGAGTAGGTGGTTGAATAATGGTTTCATTTTCTAAGATGGAGAGATTGATTGTTTGGCCAAGTAGTCATGGGGGCTCATGCTTGATACTTAGTAGGTGCAGTTGGACATCCTTGTACAGATACCGAGTCTGCAGTTAGGTTATGGAAATCAATTCGTGGGAGTCATATAGAAAAGGTATTTAAAGCCAGAAGAATGGATTAACTCATTTGGCAGGAGTTGGAGAAGAGAGAGATGGAGCCCTGAGGGCTTCCAATTATTAAGAGTCAGTTGGATGCTGAGGAGTCAGAAAGGTAGGAGGACTAAGTCTGAAGCCAAGGAAAGAGTTTCAGGAGCAAGGGAGTAATTAGTGGGGTGGCTGCTGCTGGGAGAAACAGGAGCCTTAGTGATTGACAGTCAGATGGGGGTGTCAGACCTGATCCTCCTGCGAGGTCCATTGGCTTAGGTGCGGTAGAGCAGTTGTGTTAACTGGGGTGGGAGCTGTGCCAAGTATGTGCTCAGACTGGAAGGAAGATGAGATTATGAAGTGATTGTGGTGAGGGGCAGTAGAAGATTAATGGTGAGAAACTCTGGCTTGGTTGGGTTTGGGTTTCTACAGGCAGAAAATTAGGAAGATGAGACATAGAGTTGGAGCTGGTTGCTTGAAATCCAACTTTCTCAGCGAGAGCTGTCATGGCTGATGGGCTACCAGGGAACAGTACGATGGTAGGAAGAAACAGCTGTGTAGAGATGCAGCATGAGTAGAGTATTTCACCATTGAAACTGTTCACTTTTTTGGTGCTAGAGATTGAACAGAGGGCCTTGCTTATGCCCGACCACTGATTATTCCTTTTACACTCTGAAATTATTTACATGCACTGTAGCAAGCAAGCATACTGGCATAGTTTTTTTTTGTGTTTTTTTTTTTGCCAGTCCTGGGGCTTGAACTCAGGGCCTGAGCACTGTCCCTGGTTTCTTTTTGCTCAAGGCTAGCACTCTACCTCTTGAGCCACAGCAACACTTCTGGATTTTTCTGTTTATGTGGTCCAGGGCTTCATGCATGCTAGGCAAGCACTGTACCACTAAGCCACATTTCCAGCTAAAAATAGTTTTATTTGCTATGGTTATATTAAAATTTTTACATAGTTCTTTCCCTCTCCATTCTCACCCTACTTATACCTCTTTGGTTGATGGGCAGAATCTAAACTTTTCCTCTCAAATTTACTAACCAGACAAGACGTTCTATCCTCTCCGGGGCAGAATGGCCACTTGTGAGTTCACTTTCCATGAGAAGGATCGTCAGGAGTGGGGAAGGATGATGTCCAAAACGCCAAGGAGATCCAGAACTGTGTCAAGCCCAAGCTGTTGAATTGTATTTGAGTATTGAATCACTAAGAGTGACCACTTGGAAAAGGAGATAGAAGCCAGAATCTAGAATCTTTAGGGTATGAGGAATGACATGGAGGTTGTTAGGCAGGTGTCAGAGGAAGAAAGGGAGAACGGGAAGACTATACCGTTAGCTAGTTTTCAAAGAGACGTTTGTCTTTGTTTTGATTTTTATGCATTTGTATACTCTTTGATTAAATTTGTTTTCCCCAAGATGGTAAAGTTAGGCAGAAACCAGGTTTTTTCCTCGTGTGTGTGTGGGAGGGAGGGACATGCATGCACACATGCGCAGGTGTATACATGTGTGGTATTTCCGGGACTTGAACTTGGGGCCTGGGTGCTGTCCCTAAGCTTTGTTTTTGCTCAAGGCTAGAGTTCTACCATTTGAGCCACAGCTCCACTTCTGGCTTTTTTGTGGTTAATTGGAGGTAAAAGAGTCTCATGGAGTAGCTTGTGTAGGCTGGCTTCAAACTGTAATCCTCAGATCTGAGCCTTCTGAGTAACTAAGATTATAGGCATGAGTAGGTCTTTTTTTTAGACTATCTTAGTTCCCTACATGCTTATTGAATCCGTGGGAAAATGACAAGTTTTCAAACCCAAGTGTTATGTGTCCACGTGTGAATCAGGTCCTTAGTGACTGGTGGTTCATGGTTGGTGGAAGGAGGCGGCTCTTGGGTCTCTAATTCATCTTGCCCCTGCAGCGGACATCAGCCTGGCTGCCTGGGGACGCAAGGCCCTGGACATTGCAGAGAACGAGATGCCAGGCCTGATGCGCATGAGAGAGATGTACTCTGCCTCCAAGCCGCTGAAGGGTGCTCGGATTGCTGGCTGTCTGCACATGACTGTGGAGACAGCTGTCCTCATTGAGACTCTGGTCGCCCTGGGTGCTGAGGTGAGGCCTATAGCTGTGTGGGCTCGGCTAGGGAAGAAGACTGGAGGGTGGGAATACCTGTGGCCAGCAGGGGCTCTTCTCCTTGTCACTTGGGTTTTCTCTCCATCTCCAAGTGTTGCTATGCTTTTGTGGTGAATGTTCTACAGATTTTTCTCCCAGACTGCACTTGATAAATCCTCTTGACTGGCTCTCACTGGCCCCTCCTAGGAGCTTGTGCCTGTCCTCAACTAATTACACTTGCCAGGATGAACTGTTCTGATGGCTTTAGCCTGAACCATGTGTATCAAGATCTCTTACCAAGGGGCAGGGCAGGGCAACAAAAATCAATGGAGTACTCCAGGGCTCATACCTCTTTGTTTTCAACATACATTCTCTCTCTAGGAGAGAACACGCTGTAGCCCTTTTTGCTCTTGTTATTTTTGAGATAGGGTTTTGCTTTCTGATGGGGCCAGCCTATTTGATTGATTTTCCTATTTATTTATACTTTCTGCCATAGCGGGGCTGACGTATGTAACATTGTGCCCAGATTTTCCTGTTTAGATGGAATCTCAATTTTTTATTTTTTATTTTTTGCCTTGGCTGACTTAGAACCAGGCTTTTCTTTGTGTGTGTGTTGCTGGAGGTGGAACCCAGGGCCTTTTGCGTGCGAGGCAAGGGTTCTACCTGAACTAACTACATCCTCAGCTTGAACTCTTTGGCCCTCAGTAATTTCTTCACTTTTCTTTCACTTCTGCTCTTCTTGTTCCATACAGTATTAGAATATATTGAAGCCTTCACTAGCTCTTGTCACTTCTCTGCCTCCCATCCCCTTACCTAGTAGAGTCCCTGCCTTTGATTTGAGGCTGATTGAATCTCTAGTTTCTCATCTTTGGCTTCAGGACATTCCTTTTTTACCTCCCTTGACCCTGGTGCTGGCTGAGCACCCTTTCTCAAACTTTGTTACAGTTATCCTCATTCTTTTTTTTCCCCTCAATTATTTTGGCAATTGCTTTTACTGGTTTTGTTTTTATTTAAAAAAAACCCACCTATCTTTAGTTATGAAAAGGTTTCAGTTCAATGTGTCAGTCGATGTGTGCAGTGCATCTTGATCAATGACCATCAGCCTTGTTTCACTGGCCCTTGTAGGTGCGATGGTCCAGCTGCAACATCTTCTCTACTCAGGATCATGCAGCGGCTGCCATTGCCAAGGCCGGCATTCCAGGTGAGTCCTTGCTGCTGGGGCATATTTGTTTTCCTGACTCCTGTAGAAGTAGACTTTCTGTTTTGTCCCACCATCATTTAAAATCTATGGAAGTTGTAACTGAACCCGTTTTATGTCATGTGAACAAGGGCAGGATCTTAAGATAGGGAGTCACATGATGTAGGGGAGAAGTTCCTTACAGGAAGGATGTGAGTATGTTTCCAAAGAACTGGAGAAATAGGGAAGAAGAAAAGCACCAGAGGTGCTTGCATTATGGGGGGAGGGTGGGGTAATAGTCTGGGTTGGGGTAGGAGAGGACCAGGACTGATGTGGAAGAACTTTCTCACAAACTGCTAGAAAAGGGCACATGTCTGGGCCCAAGGAGTGGTGTTTTTATGTTTGATGGTGGTAATATCGTTTTTGGTAATACTAATGTTTGAAGTCAGGGCCTTATGCTTGCTAGATAGGTGCTCTCTCACTTGAACCATGCCTCAAGCCCCTCACAGTGATTAAATAGAACACTGAAGACGCTAATCAGCCACAGCAGGAAGGGGAAGTGACAGCTCCCAAGACTGACCAGGAAAGAATAGGCTTGTCCCCCTCTTCTCAGCCTTGGTTGGGCTGCGTGGCCCACTGTTGGGTATTTTCAGAGCCATTGTCTTCTCTGACCGGGGGGCGGGAGTAGCTGTTTGGCCTGTGTCCTTTGTTCGTAGGAAGCTCCTAGGAACCCAGCCTTTTTTCCCAGTCATATAACAGGAGAGGACAGATGTTGGCTGATAGTATTCTTGGTTTTAGTGACTAGTCTAGAGTGTACAGGCACATCGTAGCCCTTCTCTGTGTAGGTATTGGTGATGGTCATGTGTGCCTCACAGGTTTCTCTGAGGAAAATGAGATGTGGGGCTCACAGGAGTTAGCACATCTGGCATCGAGACATGCTCCATACATAGTAGCTGCTGTTAGACATTATAAGTGAAGAGCAAACTCTGATCCTGCATTGTGGGTCTCACTGTGGGTGGAAACCCAGGTGTGTGTGTGTTGATGTCCCAATCCGTGGGGCCCAGGCAGAAAGGAAGCTGTAAAAGGAAATCATTATTTCCAGATATATCTGAGGCTGTACTTGACCTCTTGTCTTATTTAATCCATGCTACTGTGAATTTAGAGGAGGAAACAGGCTCAGAAAGGTGACATGGTGTGCTCAAAATCACATAGCTAGAGTTGTAAACCTAGCTTCTCAGGAGGCTGAGATCTGAGAATTGAGGTTCAGAAAATCCATGAGATTCTTACTCTCCACCAAAAAAAAAAAACCTACCTGAAGTAGAGCCTTGGTTCAAGCAGTAGAGCACTAGACTTCATTCAGCAAGGAAATCCCAAGAGACAGCATCTAGGCCCTGAGTTCAAGCAGTTACATAGCTGGTACATATCAGAACCAGGATTTGAGCTCATAGCTTTCTGGCTCTAAGTGGTGTTCTTTTCATTGCCATGTTTTCAGAGGGGCTAGAAGTTAGGAAGGAGAGGTGTTCTCTGTAGTGGGTGCTGGTGAAGAAAGCCAGGCCCTAATCTGATGTCCCATGCTCCCCATAGTGTATGCCTGGAAGGGTGAAACAGATGAAGAGTACCTGTGGTGCATTGAACAGACTCTGTACTTCAAGGATGGGCCCCTCAACATGATTCTGGATGACGGAGGTGACCTTACCAACCTCATCCACACCAAGTACCCACAGCTTCTGTCAGGTAAGTAGGGCAGAGCAGGTAGTCTGGTTGCTGGTGGGCCAGAAGGGCTCTGTTCCTTCACCGAGGAAGCAGGCATGGCAGAATTTCCAGATTCTGTGGAAGCAGGGGTCAAGAGGGATAGCTGACTCATGCAGGTGTGCTGGGGCCTGGCCTCCTGACTTTGGATGATGTGGGGCTAGGGGTTAGCTAGGTGTCTGTGTGAGTTGGTAACCCAAGGGCCCACATAAGACTAGGGGCTAGGATCATTTGGGAAGGAGCCAACTTCGTTAGAAGCAGAGAGGGAAGGAGAGTAGTCAGGAAGAGGGGTATGGAGAGTGCGAAGGCCCCGAGGCTGGAAAGGTTTGACTATTCAGGAAACCAAAAAGAAGCCAGCATGATTATAATGAATGATAACAGCCTTTCCTTGGGACTATTACAGGATATGGTTGAAGCTTCAGTGAAGGCCAGGTGTATCCTGAATGTCGTGTGGGGAAAGAATTTGGCTTTGTCCTGAGAGGAGTTAATTAGACTTTTGAACAGGTGTTTTTGAAAATGTGCATGTTAAAAATGGCTGCTGCTTATTGTAGTGAAGCCGGGTGACAATGATGGCAGCAGGGACTAAGACCATGGTGTTACGAATGGAGAAGCAAAATGAGGACTTCTGGTGAGTTCAAGTGGGTCTCTGACTGCTGCCATCTTGTTCAGGCATCCGAGGCATCTCTGAGGAGACCACGACTGGGGTCCACAATCTGTACAAGATGATGGCCAACGGGATCCTGAAGGTGCCTGCCATAAATGTCAATGACTCTGTTACCAAGGTGAGTCCTTGGGCCAGTCACATCTTCATCTGTTGTCACTGGTACGTTTGAGGAGTAAGTTTCTGAAGAAGGATGTTCAGAAAGGCTGCAGGCAAGGGACATGTAGCTTTTGTCTGAAGGGAGCCTTGGGGCTGGGCATTATAGGTTAGATGCCAGTGTCTCACACCTTTAATTCTAGCTACTCAGGAGGTTGAAATCTAAGAGTCACATTTTGAAGCCAGTTGGGGCAGAAAAGTATGTGAGACTCTCGACACCAATTACCCAGCAGAAAGCCAGAAGTGGAAGTGTGTGGGTCAAGGGGTAGAATGCCAGCCTTGAGTGAAGACAAATGAGAGTGGAAACCCCCTCCTCCCCCAATGAGCATTATCGCTTAAAAGTTAAGCAGATTCTTCCCCCTAGTAATCTCTCCTAGTAATAGACCACTAGACTAGCAGAGAAAGGGTAGTGAGAGGGTCTTGGAGCTGACAAGGATGAGGAGCACATGGGAGGCAAGTTCAGAAGTCCATCAGGCTACACGAAGATGCTGAGTGAGCCTGGCCCCAGGGCTTTTGCTTGTCCCCATTGTCCTTTTGCCCCATCTCCTTTCAGAGCAAGTTTGACAACCTCTACGGCTGCCGAGAATCCCTCATAGATGGCATCAAACGGGCCACCGATGTGATGATTGCGGGCAAAGTGGCCGTGGTAGCAGGATATGGTGATGTGGGCAAGGGCTGTGCCCAGGCCCTGAGGGGTTTCGGGGCTCGTGTCATCATCACTGAGATCGACCCCATCAACGCACTTCAGGCTTCCATGGAGGGTATGATGGGGTGAGAATTAGCTGTCAGCTAGCGGGGCCAGAGAGAGTAAGGCCACCCCAGATAACCCCTGGCCACCATCTACACAGGCTATGAGGTGACCACCATGGACGAGGCCTGTAAGGAGGGCAACATCTTTGTCACTACCACAGGCTGTGTGGATATCATCCTGGGCAGGTAGGTGCCACCACGATGAGGTCCTGAGGGCCAGGGGGGATGTGGATCTGGGGCTGTGCTTTGTCCTTGATGGTCTCCTTTGGTTCCCACAGGCACTTTGAGCAGATGAAGGATGATGCCATCGTGTGCAACATTGGGCACTTTGATGTGGAAATTGATGTGAAGTGGCTCAATGAGAATGCTGTGGAGAAGGTGAACATCAAGCCTCAGGTGAGAAACCCCAGTCCTACCAGCATCAAGGACAATGGGGAACCAAGAAGGGCCTGCTTGTGAGCTATCCACTATGGAAGCTGTTGCATCCCCAACAGTGGGGTGTGAGGAAGAGAGTCTGGTTTCAGAGCTAGCGTTGGGGTATCAGACTGAGGCCTGAGAGGCTACTCTTACAGCCCTGCAGGGTAAGTACAGGACAGGGAAGAACTGCAAAGGATGCTAGATTTCTGAGTGGAACAGATGTTTGAAAGGTAGGGCCAGTTACTGAGCTACAGAAAGGAGAATTTTGCAGCAGGGCATTAAGAAATGGGTTTCTTGGGGGTTCATAAGATTTTATGTGGCTTACATTTTCTTCTCTGATTATGAAGTAATATGCTTCTGGAAGACATTGTGGCTTTGCCTAACAAGACCCTCCATGTTAAACATGCTCTTATCTTGTAGAGCTGGGGATGGGACTGAGGGCCTTGCACATGCTGAGCTGTACCTTGGTTCCACATTCAGCTTTCTGATGGCAGTTCAGACTATCAATGCTCAGATTATGGCTACTTCTTTTTTTGTTGTTTTAATCCTAGTGCTTGAACTCAGGGGCTGGATGCTGTCCCTGAGCCTCACTCTGTTCAAGGCTAGTATTCTACCACTTGAGCCACAGCACCACTTTATGGCCACTTCCGTTTGGCTCTAGACAAATGACTCCAGTGGAATGTAGATGGTAGTACTTAAACTATATGATATTTAGGATTACATGTGATAATTTTATGTAAAGGACCTAGTACCTAGCAATAACAATAAAAATGCTAGCTGCTACTTGTTGAGGATCTAGATGTGCCAAATGCTTTGTGTCAGTTCATTAAATGCTTACAGCGGATCTGTGAATTAATTGGCTATCATTAATTGTGTATGCCAGAGCTGTGGGGGTTATACAGGGCTTATTTGAGGCCCTCTGGGCAGGGTGGGAGGCTGGGGTAGACTGAGGAATTGCCATGCCAGGCCTCACTGTTGCTCTGGTAACTTGCGCAGGTGGATCGCTACAAACTGAAGAATGGGCACCGCATTATCCTGCTGGCAGAGGGCCGGCTGGTTAACCTAGGCTGTGCCATGGGCCACCCCAGTTTTGTGATGAGCAACTCCTTCACCAACCAAGTGCTGGCACAGATTGAACTCTGGACCCACCCAGACAAATACTCTGTTGGGGTTCACTTCCTACCTAAGAAGGTGGGTTCTTGCTGTTCTGGAGTCCCTAGCTCTGATGCTTGAGGCATTCAGGGGCTTTGGAGCCAAAACCTGTGTCATTTCCTAACTCTGTGACCTTGTTTAAGCCATTTTACTTTTCTGAACTTTGATTTCTTTCTTTGTAAAAAGAGGATGATAGTTTTTATTAGGGTTCTTTTGCTAGCCAGTGATAGAGTCCTTTTCAAATCAGACCATTGGCCAGGTGCAGTGGTACATTCCTGTAATCATTGTTACTTAAGAGGAGGTGGAGGCTGAAAATCACAAGGTAGAAGCCAGCCTGGGCTATATATGGGCTATTTATGGGCTCCATAAAAAAGGAGTCAGAGGTGTGGCTAGCGATAAGAGTACATATACAGCATGCACAGGCCCTGGACTCAACTCTTAGCAATTGCAATTGGCTGTATAATGGGGAAATCTTAGATGCAGACACTGGGTCCACAATTTGGTGGCATCATAACTCTGGGGTATTGAACCCAGGGTCTTGTATGTGGTAAGTATATATTTTACCACTGCAATTCACCCTGAACTTCATAGTTCTGCTTCTCTTTATTTCTTGGCTTTTTCCCACTACCTCATTTTACTTGGCAAATAGACTTGGTACGAGTAAGCTGAGACAGCTCCTCTTCCCTGTGTAGGAATCCTCTGTACCTCCCATGAGAAAGCAAGTTCCAGAAAGCACTTCCATTTGCTCCTAGTTGGTGGAGGATGAGGCAGGAAATGTCATTGATGATTTCACCAGGGCTATTTGGAGAGAAGTAGGTTATCTGGTTCTCTCTTGGTAGAGAGCTAGGTAGCCAAAACAGGCCTACTGAGGCTGGCTGTGATAGGATGAGGTATAATGTGGGTAACCCATTCCCAGCAACTGAAAGAGCAGTGTATATCTTTTGCTATCTGGATGCAGTAAGAGTTTCCAGAGCATAGCACTAATTCCAGGTTTTCCTCTGTTTCTTCCCAGCTGGATGAGGCTGTGGCCGAAGCCCATCTGGGTAAGCTGAATGTGAAACTGACCAAGCTGACTGAGAAGCAGGCCCAGTACCTGGGCATGTCCCATGATGGCCCCTTCAAGCCTGATCACTACCGCTACTGAGAGCCAGGACTGCCTTTACATCTTTCAGCTGCCCTCCTTTCCAGACTCCACCTCTCCTTCCCAAGCAAATGGCACCAATTTTGTAATTGCTTTGTTGTTATTGCCCATTGACTCCCTAGGGCTAGTCACTCAGTCCTGCTGTATTCTCATACTGTTGAAGTGCGGCAAGGGGAATGGAGAGGCTCTGGTCACGATGGAGGTACAAGGGAGGCATCCACAGGAACCATGAGCTCACAGGCTTGGAACTGCTCACCCAGTCAGTCCTTCCTGAGGCTGAGGTTGGCAGTGGTGGTTACAAAACCCATGAACTTTACCATCCAGGCCTTCATCTGGCCTGTGGATTTAGACCCATGTGTTTCATTTTCAGGCTTACTGGGTTTTCAGTTTTTGACAGATGAGGATATATATATAATCTCAAAGGGCAACAAACTATTGGAATTTAAATATTCCTGAGGATTATGAGTTTGACACTGTTAGTTTCTATTTCACAGGAGTTAAAGTAGACTTTGAAGGTATAGAAAAGGACAAAAGAAGTGATGGAAGTTGCAAGGGGCTAGGAAAAGCAAAGGATGAATTAGATGTCATTAGTTTGTATTGTGATTGACTTATTGTTTGGGTCAAAATGAACTCTGGTTATAATGTTTGTATAATAATTAGAATGTGAAAAGAAAGCAGGAAGCTAGGTAAATAAAAATTTTTGGTGCCAAAAGTAATTTTTGAAACTTTCATTGTACGATCTACTGTCAGCCATGTGACATGACATGGTTACAGTCCTAAAGCATTGAAAAGATAAGGTGTTGTCTGGAGTGTAAAGCGATGTGGGATACAGGTAACCCCTTAGGCTTGGAGGGATTTATTTATTTATTTTTGCCAATCCTGGGGCTTAAGTCTCAGGGCCTAGGCTCTGCCCCGAGCCTCTCTGTGCTCAAGGCTCTCTACCACTTGAGGCACAGCACCACTTCCTGTTTTTTTTCTGTATATGTGGTCCTGAGGAATCAAACCCAGGGCTATATGCATGCTAGGCAAACACTCTACCATTAAGCCACATTCCCAGCCCCAGGAGGGATGTTTTAAAGAGGGAACTCTTCAGGGAACTTTTATCATCTCGGGTGTGTCTTACAAATAACTTGTTTTAACTCAGACTCACTCAGTGAGTGAATTTAGCCTATCTATGATATTGTAATTCCCATTTGTATTTATTTTCTCTGCCTTATTGTGTGTGTGTGTGTGTGTGTGTGTGTGTGTGTGTTCCTGATTATATTTTTTTCCTCTCCATTTTTACTTTGGATCAATCTAGTATACCTTGAGGAGATTTGTTTATTGAGCAGCACTGAGTGCCAGGGGTTCTTTACATGATTAGCCTTCCAATAATCCTAGTAATATCTAGTTATATGGAAGAGAAGACCTAATAGAAGTGACTTTCCTAAAATCACATGGAAAGAAGGGAGAGGAAGCTGCTGCTCATCTGAGCCATAGGTTATACTTCACAGCAGATGTGCTCCCCACCCTGAAGGGGCCCTGTCTCTTCCCAGGCACAGGAAGTGCCTTTCCAGATGTTTCCTCTGAGGTCCCATGTAGTCATCCACCTTCAGTCCTCAAGTGGATTCTGGTTTCTGTTATCCCTTTTCCTTTTGTCTTTTGAAATATCCTTCAGTTCTTTCAATCTTTATTTGAAATCACATCTGGTCTCAGATGTATCTCTGATCCCAGATGTGTGAATCTGTCAACTCTGACACCAACCCAGGTATATGCAATGAAAGATGATGAGTCTTACCAATTCCGTACCCCTGTTCCTAGTGTCTGGGATTCCTATCCAAGACTCATGGGAGAAGAAAAAATCGGTTGAGCATGTGCATTATTTAGCTTAGCCCTTGCTAGGTTCTTTTCTAGGAAAGAGAAGGCTTGTAGAGCAGTGGTCTAGGGTTTATAAGGAGGAAACCTGGATCTTGTTACTTGGGACTAGGGACATAAATGTCTCAAATGGTTGTCTTGATGTCAACATGGTAAAATATTATAAAGTATTTTCTGTTTTAAAGACTGTGTCAGGCACCAGGAGGACAAAAGAAGCTATTTCAAAGAGTACAGAATTTAAAATACTTAGTTTAGAGAAATCATAGGTTCTAGAACAAGAAAGGAGCTTAAAATCACACATCTACAATAGAGAAGCCAGAGTTTGGAGAAGAGCCCAGAGGACTTAAGTGACTTACCAAATTACCCTGAGGTCTGGTGACTTGATTGCTTCTATGCCAGAAATCCCTGGACACCAAGTCTAATTCTTCCTGTGTGTACAGGGCTGGGAATAAGGCCTAGTGGCAAGAGTGCTTGCCTTCTATACATGAAGCCCTGGGTTCGATTCCTCAGGACTACATATGTAGAAAAGGCCAGAAGTGGTGCTGTGGCTCAAGTGGGAGAGTGCTAGCCTTGAGCAAAAAAGAAGCCAGGGACAGTGCTCAGGCCCTGAGTCCAAGGCCCAGGACTGGCCAGAAAAAAAGAGATTACTTATCCTGTGTATGGCAGGCAGGGAGGGGTAAGGGGTCCTGCTAGGCTAGAAGCACTTTGATCTCTTTTCAAGTCCTGAGGGATGGACTAAAACCCAGGAAAGTTCATGGGGATCCACTGACAACAACTGCAAGAGACAGCAGGCAGTGGTCATGTCTGCTTTGGAGGTCTGAAGTTACAAGAAAGCCCAGGAATCTAGATTCTTATACATAGTATTCATTGTGGTGTATCCCCCTGGGGACAGATAAACCTGCTTGAGGTGGAGGCAGCCAGAAATGCTCTTGAGATCTAGGCCTGCTCTATCAGCTTCAACTACTTCATCAGTCAACTGCCCAAACTGGGCTCAAAGGGGAAGTTCAAGTTGGTGCAGACTCAAGCACAGGACTTGAGTGCTTTTGCTAGAAGCTCACTCTGAGCCAATATTGCTGCACTTGAAAGCTGTGTTTGGACTCAGTTCCAGTGAATTTCTTATCTTTTCGCCAGTCCTGGGGCTTAAACTCTGGGCTTGAGCATTGTCCCTGGCTTCTTTTTGCTTGAGCCACAGCGCCACTTCTGGCCTTTTCTATGTATGTGGTGCTGAGGAATTGAACCCAGGGCTTCATGTATGCGAGGCAAGCACTCTACCACTAGGTCATATTCCCAGCCCCAGCCAGTGAATTTCTAAAGCTCACACCAATGAGGCTTTTTGCTGGGCTCCCCAGGCAACATGAAGGCACCGTAATATCACCATCATCATCACCTTCTAAATCATCACTATCACTACCACCTCCCAAACTGCAACTATCACATCCAGCTGGGAGAGGTAGTAATTAGCTACCCATATGAACATAGCATCTGAAAAATTGAAGGATTTTACTAAAAAACCATTTCTTTCCCAACTCCTTCTCTCAACGCATACATACACATTGGCCCATGGAAGAAGGGTATAACAAATCTAGATTGATCTGAACTATGTATGCTACAGATGTCTGTTAATTCAGTTCAGTTCAAATCACATTCTTTTCTTCACTTAGCCTGTTTCCTTCACACATGGGAATTGGCCCTTGGAGTTTTAAGTTCCTTTATAAAATTGCTGTTATATTCACTGTGAGTAATTTCCTGACAGTATGAAGCAATGCTAGATCTGTGGTTGTTCAAACAGATGAAAGAACTTACTATAAGGATCCAATGATTGATGATTAGGTTGACCTCATTTAAGAAGGCGTCTAAGGCCCTGAGATCTATCCCTCAGGATAGTGGTTTTTGAAGTATATTGCTTCCGTGAAATCATAAGCTTCAATTTCTACTTTATAAAACTGAAGCTTTTTAAAAGAGATAATAAAGACATGCGTGTTTAAGTGTGCCATTCACCAATACTTAACACATTGGAAAACACCTGGACCAAATTCTGAACTAAGCCACTGCTGTTTTTGTTTAATGTAATATTGTTCTGAGGTCACAGGGGGAACCATTGGAACCTTCTGGTTTTGCATATCTTTGTGTGACTTAAACTGTACTGTATAACCAAAAACACAAAGCAAAATAAGACTAGTTGTTGAGGCTGATATAGGAGGATAATTGTTAATATCTAATACTCAATTTCAAATTTTTGTGTGAACCACTAAACAGTACTACTAATTTAAAATGCTTTCATGTATATTATATGATGAGGCTCCCCTTTAAGATTGCAGTTAGTGGCTGAGGATACAGCTCAGTGGTACAATGTTTCCCTAGCATGCTTGAGGCCCTGGATTTGATTGCTTAAGATTACCTGAATTAGGGGCTGGGAATATGGCCTAGTCCCTCAGCACCACATATATAGAAAAAGCCGGAAGTGGTGCTGTGGCTTAAGTGGTAGAGTGGCAAAAAACAAAACAAGATAACCTCAATTGGTTCAGATTCCAGCTCTTTCATACTCATCAGTATAGATTTTGCTCCCCACTATGTCTTTTTTTTTTTTGGCCAGTCCTGGGGCTTGGACTCAGGGCCTGAGCACTGACTGTCCCTGGCTTCTTTTTGCTCAAAGCTAGCATTCTGCCACTTGAGCCACAGCGCCCCCTCTGTCCGTTTTCTGTATATGTGGTGCTGGGGAATTGAACCCATGGCCTCATGTATAGGAGGCAAGCACTCTTGCCACTAGGCCATATCCCCAGCCCCCACTAACTATGTCTTGAAGAACTATCACTACTATATTACAAAGGGACTTTATGGCACTGTCAATCATGACATGCCTGTTCCAAGCATCATGTCAGACCAATCAGGTTGCTGGAAACAAACTGTGAATGGGCCAGTGCAAGAACTGGAAAGGTTAACTTATCTTGTGGCCTTACCCTGAACACATTGCCCATTGGTTTCTGCTACTTGACTTCTTTAGCCCTGCAGGGACTTGTCCTTTCTGTTGTGTAGCCTTTCCTTTGAAGTAACCAAACATGTTCAATAAACAAACACTTCCCTAACCTTTTCTTTCCCTTAGGCTAGCCAAATATGGAGTGATTCATTGCTTACTTTATTAATGGGGAAATAGTAGTGTCAAAAGTGACTTGTTCAAGGCTACACTATGAGAACTTTAAGTTTAAGGCTATGCTCATGGGAAGAAATGCTGAGTCAATAGCCACAAACCTACAGCAGATCTTAACTTGTGTGTGTGAGAGGGCTGTAGGTAGGGCTCAATGGCAGAATGCCTTCCTAACTGCACAAAGCCATGGATTTAATACCCAGTAATGGTAGGAGATGGAGTGCTAAACCCAGAGTCTCCTAACAGTGGAGCCATAACTCCAAATCATAAATGTTTTAGTTCTGGTCATCAAACCAGGAAGAGTTGCACAGGCCTAGAACCATGCTCTTAAGACTCCAAGGTTTGAGGAAGAATTCTGAAAAAGTGAAAGGATCTTGGAATCTGAAGCTGAAGAGGAACTTGGACAGGTAAATACCTAACTAGGGATCTGTCTCAACAACAGCAAGAACTGAATCAGAAGGAAGAGGCCCTGGATGTTAACAATGGTTTTATCCTCTAACAAGAGCCAGTGGTTATGGGTCACTGACCATAAGCTGTGTAGGGGAAGCATTCATGTTGGATTTATTCACCAGAGTTTTATAGCACATAGTAGGTTGTCAATACACGTTTTCTGGATGAATGAATGATTCTCCCTCATGGTTGTTTAGACCTAGCAGCTAAGTGGTTTCGTTACAAATGGCTGAGTCTTTAGCTTTGCATCCCCAGCTTCACCCCAGGAAACCAAATAGTGCCTGGCTGGTGAATAGTCTGGGAAACACAAGGAGCAGTTGTTGCAATATGTTCCCAATATTCTCATTACTGATGACATTTACTCAGCAGCAGCTGTGGTACAAGGAACAAAAGGTTCTTGCCCTGTGGGCTTACAGCCTAAATGACAGAAAACAAAACAAACAACTGGCAGCTTTTCTGTGTGGGTGTATGGATGTGTGTTGGTGATGTGTGCTAAGGCACAGGGAAGCAACACTACCTTGTATTTATAACAGGAACAGCAGGAATGATTATTGCCCATTTTACAAACAGAAGCCCAGAGACATGAAATCTTGCCCAGTGTGCAGAATTGGGCAGACAGCCTAACCTGGAGCCCCCATCTTTTCTTCATGTGTTCTGACCAAGTGGTAACTATCCGGTCCAGGGTCTGGCTAGGTAGAGCTGTGTGCCTCCTGGTTTCTGTCTAGCCAACTATGTTACGAGGGTCTCTAGATGGGAAAATGTAATTGACAAAAAATAAGTTTTAAAGGTTGTAAGGAGGGCCAGAGGAGGTGGCTTTACCTGCGCTGGAACCTAAGACCCAGTGTCTTCCAGGGCTGAAGTAAGGGTTCCACATTTAACTGTTTCATAGCCTCCTGAATTTCTGGCAATAATCCTGCATCCTTGTTTTGTTTTTTTGCCAGTTCTGGGCCTTGAACTCAGGGCCTGAGCACTGTCCCTGGCTTCTTTTGCTCAAGGCTAGCACTACCACTTGAGCCACAGCACCACTTCCATTTTTTTCCCCTCTATATGTGGTGCACTCTTGCCACTAGGCCATATTCCCAGTCCCTCCTGCATCCTTTATTATCTTCTACAGTGGAATCATTGTAGTGGTCTCTTGGGAAACTGCTCAGGATGCAGGGGAGGGGCATTGATAAGTGCTACCATCTCAACTTTTCTGCCTAGGCTGGTGTGCCTGCAGCAAAGAACAAGTAGAGGATATTATCTGGAGCTCTTTTTCTTTTCTTTTTGCCAGTCCTGGGGACTGGACTCAGGGCCTGAGCACTGTCCCTGGCTTTTTTTGCTCAAGGCTAGCACTCTGCCACTTGAGCCACAGCACCACTTCTGGCCATTTTCTGTATATGTGGTGCTGGGGAATCGAACCCAGGGCCTCATGTATATGAGGCAGGCACTCTCGCCACTAGGCCATATCCCCAGCCTGTGGAGTTCTTTTTCTAATAGTCTCCGTGTGGCCACTCACCTTGGCTCGACTTTCCCCACGGAACCTGCTACCACCCTCTCTGATGGCACTTCTCCAGAGCAGTGTCTACCGTGCTCCCCCTTCTAGAAAAAACCGAGTGTACTATCCTAGCCCAAGCCTGGCTGCTTCCTTGTGCGATGACTGCTGAGGAGAGGAGGAAGAATCCCTGAATACTCACTTACTTGGGATTCCAAACTCTAAGCTATCAGTTGAAAACAAAACAAAAACAACAAAAAAAACCCACCCTGGAAACCATGTTTAATTCCTCCCGGAGTCTCCACACCTATGTGAACCTCTGGAAGAAAGGGAGGGGTGGGCCTGAGTGGTGCTCTCTTCTTTTTATTTTTATTTTTGGCAGGTCCTGAGCTTGTGAACTCAGTCAGGGCCTGGACGCTGTCCCTGAGTCTCTTTGTGCTCAAGGCTAGCCTTCTACCACTTGAGGCACAGCGCTACTTCCAGCTTTTCCTGTGGTTAATTGGAGATAAGAGTCTCACGGGCTTTCCTGCCCCGGCTGGCTTTGAACCTTCATCCTCAGATCTCAGACTCCTGGGTGCTAGGATGACAGGCTTGAGCCACCAGCAGCCCGGCCCTGAGTGGCTCTTTCGTTTGAGACTCCCAAGACTCTAGGGTTCTTAGCCCAGACACTGGGCTATAGAAACCCCGATGCAAATCCTAGACAGCTGCCCTTTATCCGCAAACCCCTCCCTCCCTTGGGTGTCGTGAAGGGAACTGCAAAGGGTGAAAGACTGGAAGCTCCTTAACGGCTCCTTCCTGCCGGGCCTGCATTCCCTGGTGTGGGAGTCAGCTCTAGGGCCCTCAGGGGCAGAACCCGCAGCAGCTGCCAGATCCCGGCAAATGACTACAACCGACACCAGTTTCGTGTAATTAAGCGAGGTTTCCGCCCCGCCCCAGAGTGGGGGCGCTTGCGCAGTTCCTACAATCTCGCTGAACTAGGGCTCCGCGCAGGCGCAGCTTCCGGGGCCCTTAAACTGCAGCCATACAGGAAGTGGCGCAGTGGTTCAAGTGGTAGAGTGCTAGCCTTGAGCTGAAGAGTTCAGAGACAACGCCCAGGCCCAGAGTCAAGCCCCACGACCGACCAAAAAACAAAACAAAACAAAACCAGCCATAGACCTAGAAGCAGCCTACGTGCACTGTATTCGGATTTTTAGCTTAAGCCAGGCTCCTTGAAGACCCGCCCCCTGTAAGCTCCTAGCGAACCCCAGTAGCCACTCCCGTAGCTATTCCTGCCCCGCCCCCACGCCCCACCCCGCCCCACCCCGCCCCTCAAGCCATGCCGGGAGGGAGACCCTCCCAGGCCCCAGAAGTTCCGTCCCGCCCCGGAAGCCCCGCCCAGCAGCAAGCCCCACCTCACGAGGAAGCCCCGCCCCCACTCGGAAAAAGCCCCGCCCCCGCCCCGGAAGCCCCGCCCCATCCCGGCGGGCGCGCGCTTAGCAGTTGCGGTTGAACACGCGGCAGGTGCAGAAGCTGCCGAAGAAGCGGCACACGCAGGCGGCGCACGGGTCGCAGCAGGCGGGCGCCGGCGGCTTGCAGCTGTCGCGAGTGTCCACGCAGGGCTCCGGCAGTCGCGGCCGGGGCGGCGGAACCTTCTTGGTCGAATCCTTTTTCTGTGGGGGAAACGCCGGGACTGCTGGAGCCGGCCACGGCCGCCCCACCCATCCTCACCTCTGCCTGGCTTGCTCCGGCCGTTGAAGTCTGGGCCGGGTGCCACCACTGGACTCAGCCTATAGGACACCCCAGCGGGTCCCCAGCCCGATCCCCAAAGAGCCCTCTCACCCCCTTCTGCCTCCACCATCTCCCAGTCTTTCCTGGCTCCTGCCTGGCCCTTTGGTCTTCCTCGGGGTCCCAACGGTTTTAAACCTCCGTCTCCAAGCCTTCCCATTTGCTTTCTGTCAATTCTGTTTTGTTTTGTTTTGTTTTTATTTTATTTTATGGTAGATCCCCAGTCCCACCACTTCACCTCTATGGCTACTGCTCCGGCCAGGTCACTGACTTCCCCCTTTAGTACCGGTCTCAGGGGCCATCCTTTAGTGTGTAAAGGACCTCGTGGAAGTCCTGTGGTTGCCTCCCCTCCTTACAGCTTCCTGTGGTTTCTCCTTGCTCCCTGCCCACCTTTTCTCCAGTTGTAGAACCTTTGGACAAGCTACATCTTGGTCCAGGGACATTCTTTGCTTTCGGATTTAGGTAGCCACAGCCTTAAGTGGCGACTTAGTGTGTCCAGTACAACTGAGGAATTTTTATTAAAATGTGTGTAAAGTTCTCCCATTAAGTAGTTTGTTTTATTGACACATTTCATTTTGTTAAAGCTTTAGCATTGGTACTGAGATGTACTGTGTCAGCTATAATCAATTTCAAAGAGAGCATTAAAATGTCTCAACTTTAAAAATTGGGTACATGCTGAAATGTTAATATTTTAAACATACTGTGTTAAGTGAAGTATTAAAGCTATTGCAAGTTTATTTTTTTAACGTTACTACTGGAAAATTTTAAGTAACATAGATGACCCACATTGTGTTTCTATTAGACATTGCTGCTGTAGGTTACTAAGTTTTTCTTTAAATGCCACTTCCTTAAGGAGGTTTTCTCTGACTTCTTTTCTCTATTCTCTTTCATTACCAATCTTTATTATTGTCTTTATCATCTTTTAAAAAAATCTGTTTATTGACTTATTTGCTACTTAACAGTTTACTTAAAAATGTACACTCCAGGGCCAGGATGTAGCTCAGTGGCAAAGCACTTGCCTAGCAAGTGCAACGTCCTGGGTTCGATTCCCCAGTACCAAAAAAGAAAAGACCAAAAAAATACAGTAAAAAAAAAAAAAGTAAACTCTGGCTGGGAATGTGGCCTAGAAGTAGAGTGCTTGTCTAGCATGCATGAAGCCCTGGGTTTGATTCCTCAGCACCATATATATAGAAAAAGCCGGAAGTGGTGCTGTGGCTCAAGTGGCAGAGTGCTAGCCTTGAGCAAAAAGAAGCCAGGGACAGTGCTTAGGCCCTGAGTTCAAGCCCCAGGACCAGCAAAAAAAAAAAAAAAAATGTAAACCCCACAAAAACAGGGATATCTCTTTGTTCACAGCTATACTCTCAGTGTCTACCATTTGTCCATTATGTTTTCTCATCTGTGAATTATCTGGTTTGCCTCTTCGCTTTACAGCTGGAAACAGGTGGGAAGAAGAGCAGGACTTTCTCAAGATCCTTCAGGTTGGATTCTAGCTAATACGGAATCTATTGCTTCCTTCTCTCATTAGAGTTGATCTGCTAAATGGAGGCACATTAAGACAGTAACACTGTACACATTTCTACATTTCAATCCAGTATATCCAAAGCGTAGAAACCTGAATTATGGGGGTATGATTTAGGACCTTAAATGGCCCTGCAGTACATAGCAGAAAGGGTTCTTTTCTATCTCTTTCAAACTTGAAAGGCCTAGTTTGGAGCTGACATATCCTTGATGCTCCTCCAACACTTTTCTGTCTGCCTTTTAACACAGAGCAGGCCTTGGATTTACAACCCTTGACAGGCAATGAGATCCAGCTAGACTTCACTTATTTCTTTTCACTTATTTTTATAATATAAAAATGTGTGTGTATGTACCATAAATGATACTGGTTTGTATAATAGTTCTATTTCTTTTCTAGGGTTTGGCCTTAAATAGGCAAATCTTAGATATGGCAAAAGTTATTGAAGTGGCTCTAAAAGTTTCTGAGGTTTTTGACAACTGCATTCATCAAAAGAAAATGAGTGACAGGGAACTTTCCGGCAGGGGACTTAACTACTATTGGAAATTGCTTTTCAGCAGATAGGTTGTTTTGTCCAATAAACTTTTTTGCACCCTACGCTTCTGTGGGGGGTGGGGAGGGTCTGACTCTGGACTCTAGGCCAAGAAGCCTTTAAGTAGTTTTCAGTTCTTTAGGTTAATGTAGTAGGTCTGAGAAAAAAACCTTTCATTTAGTTTTCAGATCCTCCCCTTTAAGTTTGATCCCACCTCTACAAAGAGAATTCCCAGGCCTACCTTGGAAGACATCTTCCTCTCTTCTGCTTCATTTCTGCTGATCTTTTTGGATTTCTTGTTCAATGCTTCAAAGAGAGAAAAAGCAAAGCCAGATGTTTCTGGGGGCCTTGGGCTGCAATGAAGTGGGAGGAGCAGAGGGGGCTCTGGGAAGTCTCAGCTGGGAGGAAAGGAGGAGCTGGCCTCATGAATCATATTGTGGAACTCCAGCCAGCAGGTTCTTGTTAGCCTGGCTGCCAATATGGAGCCATGGGCTGAGAGCAGTGTTCTATGAGGGAAGGCAGACAGGAAATCCAGGGACATCCTGGGACCTACCTACTGGCCTCTTGAGCTTGTTAGCCATGGGTCACTCAGTCATTCCACATTACCCCTTTTTTAGTCTTTAACCTAACAGGTGCAAAAACATTGTGATATTCTAAAAATGGACTTAATGTTTTGTACCTGGATGCTCCTGTGTGACTTAATTTTCATTTCTCCTGACTGTCATGTGGACTTACCTGCTTGATCTCTATATTCAGTTTTTTTCATTTGCAGAAAAAGGTTCTGTAATACCTATCTTGCAGCAATAAAAAAGACATGTTTATAAAGAGATCTGACATGAAAATGATCAATGATTATTAATGTTCCCCCTTTACTTGCCATAACTTTCCTGATATGTCTAGGATATCTTTTTTTTTTCCCACAAGTGAAAAGTGAGACAGAAAGAGACTACTAGTTTTGAGCTTAAATGCCAAATTCACCTGTATGGTGCTGCTAAACAAGAACTATGTGATTTTATGCTAGTTACTAAACTTTCCTAAACCTCAATTTGTTCCATTATGAAATATAAATAAAAGCAGGGCCTACTTCACAATGCCCAGTAGACAGCATATTTATTATTATTTTGGTTATGGGGATTGAATCCAGCGCTTCATATATGCTAAGATACTCTCTTCCACCAAACTACCAACCTAGTCCATGTCTTATTATCAAAGTCAAACCAGATCTCTCAAGCCCTTTGTAGTCTTCCTTTGCATGGAAAGATTGGCTTATCTTAGACTTTATTATATTCTGCATCATTTCCTAAAGTTTGTTGTTGTTGACAAGAGTTCTATGATCCATTAAGTTTCAGAAATACTAAAATCAAGTTCACCAAGTATCTTGACTTTAGGCTTTCTCAGTCTCTAATATGCTGTTCTGCATATTAGGTTGATGGCTGGCAGAGTTTCCCCAAAGCTAGTGAATTCAGGGGACACTTTCTTCCACAGGACTGTTTCACACAATGAGCAAGAAGGAGCCAGGACTATTGGCAGTGGATTCTGGTAAGAGTCTGAGGAACAGATTTGACATCTGTAGCTCCCTCTCATGGCCCAAAGTTCAGAGGCTAGGCTACTTACCCACAATAGAGACTGAAGAGATATTCGATGGTTTCTCGGGGTTGTTCCTCAGGCTCTTGTCATCCTCGGGCTTCTCAAGTGCCAGGTGGCTGTAGGCAGTGAGGAAGCATAGGAAGACCAGTAGGGTGGCCAGGAGCAGGCGGGTGGCATCCATCCTGAGAGGCCTGAGTGGGACAGAGAAGGTGATCAGCGGTGAGTGAGCCAGAGGTAGTGGCAACAGGATGGATTTTCCTGCTTTCTAGGTGTTCAGATTGCGTTCCAGAAGTGACCCCCTTTGAGCCAGAGGACCATAAGCAAGGCTTAAAATAAGGAAAGGGGAACTGGTGAAGGAAAAAGAGAGAAAATGAGAGATGGGCAGAAAAAGACAAGGAAGAGAGGAAGATTGAAACAAGGAGAAAAAGAATGCATTGTGTTGGTCTCTGCTGTCCAGAGGGCAGAGTACTGTTTCTTTTATATTTTTTTCCCTTAAGTCCCAGGAGCCGCTAGATCTGGGCAGAGTTGTTGAAAGGCCCTCAGTAGTGCCTCTTAGTGGCAGATGTTTTTACTAAGGTGCAGAGAATTAGGCTAATGACACAGTGAGAGGAATGCAGGGATAAATGACTCCTTTAGACAAGTGTAAATGTCATCTCATTTGCAGATTCTGCATCCTGAGGGAACTAAAATGGTGCCCTTTGTGTCAGGAAGATGGACCTCTTGACATGTGCCAACTGGATTGGCTGATTTACTAGTTGGAATTTGAAAGACACAAATAAATCTCAGAGTGAATTTCTTCCCATGGGTTTGGCTCCATTATGGCTCAGAGATTCAGCGGCATCATTGCTTTCTCTGAGTGTGAGATTCCTACCCTTCTCCATGCTACTTTTTCATATTCTCTCTGGTGTTTGATGCTTGTTTTGCCCATGCGTGATCTCGACATACAGCAGGCTGGCCAATTTCTAGCCCCCTGTCGTCCTTCAGCTTGGTTTTCTGCATGTCTGTTACATTGCAAGAGACCCAACCAGCCTCTACTCTCATTTCAAACTACGTGAAGTTGGAGGGGGCAGTCCTGACTTTAGAACTCCATGGTCTACTCCTACTAGCCCTAATGCCAGATGTGATTTCTTTACATCCTCTCATCATTGGGCACTTGTCTATCATAAAGCAGCCTTGTGAGTTGGTGGGAGGGGCAATGGCCCAGGAGTCAGGTTTTTATCTTGGCTCCGCATTAAGAAGATGCATGACTGGGCAACTCACTCTGTTTGGCTCTAATTTCTTTCTAAAAGGTAAAATGAGAAGAGTGAGCTAGATTGGAGGTTTGTATTGATTTAGCAGGGGAACTATTTCTTTGAGAAACAAAATAAAGGGGGAGATTTCCAGCTTTCCTTTTTCTTTTCTGGCAGTACTAGAGTTTGAACTAAGGGAACTATGCTTGTGGGCAAGAGCCCTATCACTTGAGTCATGCCCCTAGCTGTTTGTATCTTTGTTTTATATAAGGACAACCCATCTCCTTGTATCCTAAGGTTTACAACAGCTCCTGTAGCTCTAAAGTTTCCAGCCTTCTATAATCTCATTGTTTCTATTAATACTTAATCCACACAGACATATCAGAAAATATGGGAACGGAAACATAGTTCTTTTGCTCTATCTTCTGCTTTTCAGATTTATGCTGTCCTTTACCAAAGCCCTTATTACATTGTTTATCTCTCCTAACTGATATAAAAATAAGAGGGTCTATTTCATTTGTAAGGCCTTGATTAGTACAGTGACCAGCACAGAGCAGTAACTAATTCCAGAAATGCTGACTGAATAAATTTAACTCATCTTTTCTGATTAGTGGTTTTCTGAAAACAAAAAGCAAATGCTCTTAGTTATATTTTTATCCCTAGATATGATCTGCCTTTTTGAACAAAACACTGTTTTTAGATGTAAATTTTGAGTAGGGAGCTTTGATTTCTCCATCCCATCCTCCCCAGTCTTACTTCAGACATGTCATCTGACTAAAGATAGTTTAGCCAGAGGAAACTTAGACCTCTTTTTTTTTTTTTTTTTTTGCCAGTCCTGGTGCTTGGACTCAGGGCCTGAGCACTGTCCCTGGCTTCTTTTTACTCAAGGATAGCACTTGAGCCACAGAGCCTCTTCTGCCCTTTTCTACATATGTGGTACTGAGGAATCAAACCCAGGGCTTCATGTATACGAGGCAAGCACTCTTGTCACTAGGCCATATTCACAGCCTCAACTTAGACCTCTTGATGGTGTAGAGGAAATGCTCTTTCCCTGGATACTTAATATAAAGCCAGCAGTTCTGATTAGACCTGGCAGTCATTTTATAACCTGAGCAACTCTAGTAAAAAGCAAAAGATTTATAGGATCTGAACAGAGACAGGACTGAGGAGCTAGCTTGGTTGAAGATGACATAGTGGAAGGCAGAGTAGACAACAAGAGAACCATGACCACACAAGCCACTAGATCAGCTGCTTGCCTCAAGTCCATTATTTTATATTTTTGCCAGTCCTGGGCCTTGAACTCAGGGCCTGAGCACTGTCCCTGGCTTCTTTTTACTCAAGGCTAGCACTCTGCCACTTGAGCCACAGTGCCACTTCTGGATGTTTTCTATATATGTGGTGCTGGGGAATCGAACCCAGGGCTTCATGTATAGGAGGCAAGCACTATTGCCACTAGGCCACATTCCCAGCCCCTCAATTATTCTATATCCCAAATTATCAGTTGAGTTATAATTTTTCCTTTATTGTTTTAAACTAGTATGACTTGAATTTTCTTTTACTCTTAACCCAAGGCCTTCTGAAGGACACTTTCACTTGTCAACTGCAGTAGAGTTGCAGGCAATTTAGATCTAATGTCAGATATTAAGGAAAAAAATTCAGAGTATCAGTTTTCTGAAGCATGGCAGATGATAGCTGATCTTTTCCTCCTCTCTCGCTCCTTCCTTCTCCCTCTTTATCTCCTTCCCTGCCCCCTTCCTTCTCCTCCTTCTCACCATTTCCAGTAGCCTGTTCAGTGACCATCTTCCCCAATTTAAAAACAAAAACAAAAACTTGGTCTCCATCTTTGACTTTGTTTCTTTTTTTTTTTATATTTTTTTTATTTTTTTATTTTTTTTATTTTTATTTTTTGCCAGTCCTGGGCCTTGGACTCAGGGCGTGAGCACTGTCCCTGGCTTCTTTTTGCTCAAGGCTAGCACTCTGCCACTTGAGTCACAGCGCCACTTCTGGCCATTTTCTGTATATGTGGTGCTGGGGAATCGAACCCAGGGCTTCAAGTATACGAGGCAAGTGCTCTTGCCACTAGGCCATATTCCCAGACCGACTTTGTTTCTTAATCTTTATATCTTCCATAACTTTTTTTTTACTTTTTTTTTTTTTTGGCCAGTCCTGGGCCTTGGACTCAGGGCCTGAGCACTGTCCCTGGCTTCTTCCCGCTCAAGGCTAGCACTCTGCCACTTGAGCCACAGCGCCGCTTCTGGCCGTTTTCTGTATATGTGGTGCTGGGGAATCGAACCTAGGGCCTCATGTATCCGAGGCAGGCACTCTTGCCACTAGGCTATATCCCCAGCCCATTATATCTTCCATAACTTTTTATTTCCTTCAAATAATCTATTTCCCATCTCCTCTTCTTCATCTGGCCCATTTCTCAGTCTCTATGGAACAAGTTCCACACTGTCTCCATCTCCCTGCTTTTGCTCTTGCTTCACCAACATCATTTGTTCTCTCAGCTGCCTTTGGTCACATCTCACCCTTCCTCAGGGCCCCATTCAAATGCCAGCTTTAGTATAGTTTCTGTTTTAGCACCAGACAAGCCCAAAGAATGACCCTCTACAAAGTTTTCCGAACTCCCCCCAGCTTTTAAACTCAATACCATATTGTTTAGAGCTTCATTGTTCCTCAGTTGTTCATGTGGGTTAATCTTACCAGCTAGACAGTTCTTTGTAGAAAAGGAGGTAGAACAGTGCAGCTGAAAGAACACAGGCTCTGTGGTTAGATGTATGTAACTTCGTTATTTACAAGTCACATGAGGTAAAGGGAAAAAGCATCCCTCTCCCCATCTTAGTTCTGCTGTGGGCTCTTTGGCTCAAATCTAGAGACCCAATTAATGTAAGAATCAGTAAGAGAAAAGCATAACAATTTCATTAAATCATTTACTCAAGAGATTAAAGTCCAAAGAAATGCCCCAATAATGATGCTTTTACATTTCTTAGGCAAAGAACAGTAAATCTGTGAAGTAATGAAAGGATAGATAACTATCTGAATTAGGAAATACATTTTAGGAATGTTAGTAAGAGATATATGAATGAAGGATGTAGAGAGGAGTGAACGATAAAGGTTACTTCATGGTCGGCTTGTTCAGGTTCACTGGTGACCAGGTTATTTTCTGGTCTTGGTATATGAAGGATCTTCCTTCCCAAATAATCTTTATGGCTTCATGCATATAGAAGAAGACAGATTTTGCCTTTCATAGGGGCAAATGGCCCTTTACAGTTCCTCATGCGATGTCAACTAGAAATAATCAATGAGCCAATTTGCCTATTTTGAGATAAAACACGTTCACGCCTTTCAAGAGCAAATAATTTAGCCATTTTGACCCTTAGTTTCTTCCTCCATGAACAGGGACATAATATTCATTGTATAGGGTATTCTGTGGATTAAAACAGGTCTAAGACTCAGGGAAGTGTGTGATGTAAATATGTTACTTGTATTGATTATAATGTACATATGATTTTGGTTTTTCTTAAACTCTTAAGGTTTTGTTTGTTTTTGTTTTTGGCCAGTCTTGGGGCTTGAATTCAGGGCCTGGGAACTGTTCCTGAGCTTCTTTTGTTCAAGGCTAGCATTCTGCCACTTGAGCCACAGTGGCACTTCTGGCCTTTCTTGTTTATGTGGTACTGAGGAATCAAATCCAGGGCTTCATGCATGCTAGACAGGCACCGTACCACTAAGCCACACTCCAAGCCCTCTTAAGTATTTTGTTGTTATTGTTTTGTTTTTGGTTTGGCAGTACTAAAGTTTAAGCTTAGAGCTTTGCACTTGCTAGACAAACACATTTATCACTTGAGTTATGTCTCCCAAACCTTTTTAGTTGTTTATTATTATTTTGTGCCAGTCCTGGGGCTTGAACTCAGGGTCTGGGAACTGTCCCTGAACTTTTTTTACTCAAAGCTGGTGTTTATCACTTGAGCCATATCTCCATTTGGCTTTTTGTGTTTGTGTGTTGTTCATGAGCCTTGAACTCAGGGCTTGGATGCTGTCTTTCAGCTTTTGTGCTCAAGGCTAGCCACAGCCCCACTTCCCGTTTTCTGGTTGTTAATTGGAGATAAGAGTCTCACAGACTTACCTGCCTGGGCTGGCTTTGAATGGGGATCCACAGATCTCAACCTCCTGTGTACCTAGGATTACAGGAGTGAGCCACCAGCACAAAACTACACTTCTGCCTTTTTTTGGTGGTTAATTGGAGAGAAGAGCTTCATGAATTTTCTTGCCCAGGATGGTTTTGAACTCTGATCTTCAGATCTCAGTCTTATGAGTAGCTAGGACTACAGCCTCCTCTATAGCTGTTAGCTACTGGTGCCTGGCTAGTTTTTACATTTTTAAAGTGTTCTTTTTAAAAATAATATAGGCATAGTGTATTATATACATATAATACATGACATAAAAACAAATCCACAAAGCATCAAATATTTTAAACATTTGCCAATCTCTTGATTGTAAGACTTGTGAGGAATAAGGGAAGGCACATATTTGCTGTATCATGTATTAACTGATAGAATAATTGTTTCTTTGAGTAAAGATACTGATGACTCTAATTTAATAAAAGGCTGATGTTATCTGGGAAAAGTTACATGTTCCATTATCTAACAATAATATTTCTCATTAATTTACCAATTTTCAGGTCCACATTAATAGAGGGATGGGTTTTAGTTTTTTTGCTTTTGTTTTTGTTTTTTGGTTGGTCATGGGCACTGTCCCTGAGCTCTTTTACTCAAGGCTAGCACTCTACCTCTTTAAACCACAGTGCCACTTCCTGTTTTCTGGTGATTAATTGGAGATAAGACTTTCACGGACTTTCCTGCCTGGACTGGCCTTGGACCACACTCCTCGGATATCAGCCTCCTGAGTAGCTAGGATTACAGGGGTGAGCCAACAGTTCCTGGCATATCACAATGTTTTAAAACTTCCTATTATTCTTTCAAGAATTTATAAACATATTTATAATATTTACAAAATGATCTGGAATAAATAGAGTTATTTGAAATTACAATATTTTATCACATAAAATTAATTGTATATTTAAATATTAGTTCAGTAGATCTTAATTCCTTTTTAGCATGGTGAATATAAATTATCCAGAAAATTTATACTTTGATTTCACTAACTATTGCTAAAGAGACCATTTTACCAAATAGTAAAGCTCTAATATTAATAGGTGTTAGAAGGTGAATTAGAAATAAGTTGGTAGATATATGGTAGAATGGGTTGGGGAGAAACTCTTGTTAAAGCAAGATACACGGACAATATGTATAGAGTTGGATGCTTGCTTTTGCTTATTGGCCTGTGCTCTACACCTGGAGCCATGCCTCCAACCCCAGAATTGGACATCTATGGGTCACCAAAATCCACATAGATCACTTGATATGGACACCTAATAATACAGGAAAGTTACTGTGCCATCAGATCAGCCACAGGCCTAGTATAAACACTGACCACTGCACAATGGGCAAGGAGGTGACCTCACCAGGTCAAATTCCCAACTAACTCTGAATAGTACTGGGGATGGAACGCAAGACCTCACATGTGCTAGGCAAGTGCTGTACCATTTGAGCCATATTCTAGCCCTCTTTTTGTTTTGTATTTGAAATAGGGTTATACTAATTTTACCTGAGCTCCCTCAAACTTAGGATCATTTTGGCTCCACTTCCTGAGAAGCTGGGATAACAGGTACTACCATGTCCTGCTCTGAGAGTTTAATATTTATTTATTTATTTATTTATTTATTTATTTATTTATTTATTTATTTATTTATTTATTTATTTATTTTTGGCCAGTCCTGGGCCTTGGACTCAGGGCCTGAGCACTGACTGTCCCTGGCTTCTTCCCGCTCAAGGCTAGCACTCTGCCACTTGAGCCACAGCGCCACTTCTGGCCATTTTCTGTATATGTGGTGCTGGGGAATCGAACCCAGGGCCTCATGTATATGAGGCAGGCACTCTTGCCACTAGGCCATATCCCCAGCCCCCAGAGTTTAATTTTTAAACTAGTCATAATAAACAGGATAAAGACTGAATTTATTCCCATCAATTTAGGACTGACTGTGTCACCAAATGACTTAAGATAATGTCAGATTGTGCTGTCAAATGAGTTACCAAAGGTGTGTTGGGGAAAGATGAGGGCTTACAGTTTTCAGTGTTTGGGGATTTTTCTATTACAAGTAAAAGTTTAGTGACCTGTAGAAGCTCATATTGCTGGTAGAACTCAACAGAGATACACTCTCACTGCTATTAACACAGGACAAAAACACTGAAAGCCATGACTACCTATGCAACCATGTTTCTCAGGGGTAATTTGTTCTTCCACTCTGTAGTAGTGAAGACTGTTCTTTGATCTATTATATTCCCGTTGACAATTCTTCCTTTTAAACTCATCTGCTTTAAGTTACCACTTAGGAATGAAGATGAATTTCTTTTCAGCATGCTGGATATAAATAATCCAGAAAGTGGGTTTAGATCACCTGGATGACAACATTTAAATAGCTTTGTGACCTGCAGCTTTCTCATTTGTCAAATTAAGGGCTAGGAGTGCAGAGTAGGAGGCATAGAATAGAAACTTAAGAATTTTTTTTTCTGGTAGTATTAAGGTTTTGAACTCAGGGCTTCACTTGGTATTTAGGCACTATACCACTTGAATCGCATAGCCCAAGATTTATTTAATGAAAGAACTGAAGGACTCTTCTAGACTAAAGTTCTTGAATCCTATTTTAGTCCACACAGGCTGCTCTAACAAGACTATAGAACGGGTGGCTGTAGTCTTAGATTTCTATTGCTTAGTGATTGAGCAACAGAACTTTATTTCTCAGTCTAGGAAATCCATGGTCAGAGCGCAAGGACATTCAATGTCTAGCCAGGGCCCAGTTCCACAATGACAGATGTTTTATCATTCTAACCCCACAAGGTAGTAGGGTTCTCCTTTGGGTTTCTTTAATAAGGGCAGTCCCATATAACTTCATCAAAAGGACTCTGCCCCAGGACCTTGCCACTTCTCAAGGATCTCCATCCTAATACCATCACTTTGGGGTGATATGAATTTGGGAGGCTAATAAACATTCAGGCTATAGCAAATCCCTGATTTCTGATTCTGGTGTGTCCGTTACTATTTCCTCCCTTCCTTCCTTCCTTCCTTCCTTCCTTCCTTCCTTCCTTCCTTCCTTCCTTCCTTCCTTCTTCTTTCTTTCTTTCTTTCTTTCTTTCTTTCTTTCTTTCTTTCTTTCTTTCTTTCTTTCTTTCTCTCTCTCTCTTCCTTTCTCTCTCTCTTTCTCTCTCTCTCTTTCTTTCTTTCTTTCTTTCTTTCTTTCTTTCTTTCTTTCTTTCTTTCTTTCTTTCTTTCTTTCTTTCTTTCTTTCTTTCTTTCTTTCTTTCTTTCTTTCTTCTGGGGATCGAACCCAGGACGTTGCACCTAACTGAGCTACATCCCAGCCCTGTTACTATTCCTTTGGGATAGGTTAAACAGTTATACAAAGATTTTTTTTTTTTGGCTGAGTGATGGTACATGTCTATAATCCAAAACTTCTTGACTTACTTAGAAAGAGGAGATAGGACGATAGAAGTGTGATGTCAGTCCCAGACAAAAAGCAATTTATTTAAAAAATAAAAATTATCTAGTTGGGAATGTAGCTTAGTGGTAAAGTGCTTGCCTCGTATACATGAAGCCCTGGGTTTGATTCCTCAGCACCACATATATAGAAAAAGCCAGAAGGGGCACTGTGGCTCAAGTGGTAGAGTGCTAGCCTTGAGCAAAAAGAAGCCAGGGACAGTGCTCAGCCCCTGAGTCCCAAACCCCAGCACTGGCAAAAAAAAAAAAAAAAAAAATCACCACAGGCTGTGTTTTCATACTGAGTAGAAAGAGGAGGCAGAGTAAAACTACCCCATAAAACACCTCAGCTGAAGCCCTGTGCCTGGTCTGTATTATAAATGTGGAGATATGGGGTGGAATTAAAAAAAAAAAAAAGAGAAGATGGTACAGAGAGTAACTCTGACTAGAAGATGTGTGCAAAGGGTTCATTCATGCAAACCAACACTAAAATGAAAAATAAAGGAAAATGGAGTGGGGCACTTGGGGGTAAAGTTCAAGTAGTAGAGGGCTTGCAAGCGCAAAGCCCTAGTTCAAACTCCAGTGCCTCAGTACTAAAAAAAACCAAACACACTTCTGTGTACAAAATTAAACTGAGGAATTTAAAATGCATGAGTGTGACTGAATCTGACTAAGCTCTGAACATGAAGGCATGGGGAGTCATGGCTGAGTGCAATTGGTTTATGTACCCCAGGAGTTTTGTTAATATGTGTCAAGATGTGGGTGTATAAATGCATGTATCCATGCTAATGTATAAGGCTTTAACTGAGGGAATGGAAGACACCAGTATCCAGTATCTTTTTTTGTGCTGGTCCTAGGGCTTGAACTCAGGTTCTGGGCACTGTCCCTGAGCTTTTTTGCTCACGGCTGGTGCTCTACCACTTTGAGCCACAGTGCCACTTCCGGTTTTCTGGTGGTTAATTGGAGATAAGAGTCTCACAGACTTTCCTGCCTGGGCTGGCTAGGAACCATGATTCTCAGATTTCAGCCTCCTCAGTGGCTAGGATTATAGGCATGAGCCCCTGGAGGACAGCTAACTATCTTAGAGAAGGTAAGGCAAGTGTTGAGAAGTAAAGAATAGTTGACAGCAGCATAATATTTTTGAAGTTAGTCATCAGGGTCAAGTGCTGACTATGTTTTGTGCTAATGAGGTGCAGTCCTGACAGGCCACCCTGGGCTTTTCTAGTGCCACCAGTGAGGACAGAAGGGGTTTGGGCCAGTAAGCAAGCTGGCTTTGGAGGCAATGGAGCTTAGCTTGTAACAGTTGCTTTCATTAACCCCAACAAGCAGGGATCCAAGGATGTGGTGAAGCTTACTCATCTATCTCTGTAGAGAAGAGTAGATGGAAGCCAAGAAATGTTTAGTTGGGGCCAAACAAGGAAGAAGCAGGCTCACTTTTTGTTAGTCTTTTGGAACAAAGCATATAATTGGGAAGAAAGAGAGAAAGAGGGAGAGAAGGAGAGAGGGAGAGAGAGAGAGAGCGAGCAAGAGAGCATTCTTAACCTTGACATCACAAAACTTAGTGAATACATGCTTTTTCAGGGGAGGTCTTGAGCTTTCTCTGGATCCTTAAGGGTGTCTCTGGCTGCTAAAGCACTTAGTGCCTTTCACCTTCCAGACAATCAGAGCTAAAATGAAAACATCTGCTTGTATATTATGTTTCAATAGCCCAAGTGTGTCCCATTCAGAATTACAGACATGTGAGGGCAGGAGTATTGTTGGTTTTCTTTTGTGTAAGCAATAGTTCAGTTCTACAATGGGAAAGGTCTTGTTAGGAGGGCCACAACATTCTAGACCAGTGCTGTTTAGGATATAATAAGCAAATATAACACTGAAGCAAATTAAAGAATATAAACATCATGATCCCATTTTGTGAACAAATCTCAAAATATCCTCAAATACATATTAGCTTACTTATGCTGGGAGGAGATCTATGAACATTTTAATAGTGATTGTCTCTTAAAGAATGGAATTGAGGGGAATGAAATGGAAACATGCACTTTTCATATTATATCTGTGACATCTGATTTTTGTTTAAAATATGCATGACACTACTTTATAATAGAAATCAAAGAATTATAGAAATAAAATACTAGATGTAATTTGACATATATTTGAAGGACATAAAAAGCTGATTTATAGTCATATTTGGTTTGTGACAATGAGGCTAAGAATTTATGGGACTCTTTTTCACAGTGAAAAAATTATTTATGAAAATCTTGAGCAGTACAGAACTCACAAGTTCTATTTAAGTAACTAGATCAAGGAGCCTATGATGCTAAGTAACTATTTGTCCTTTTCATAAAAAAACAGAAGTTAGCTGGGTGCAGATGGCTCATGTCTGTAATCCTAGCTACCCAGGAGGCTGTGAGATCTGAGGATTGTGGTTTGAAGGCAGCCTAGGAAGGAAAGACCCTGAGACTCTTATCTTCAATTAACCACCAGGAACCCAGGAGTGGTACTGTGGTGTAAGTGATAGATCACTAGCCTTCAGCAAAAAGAGCTCAGAGGGCTGGGGATATGGCCTAGTGGCAAGAGTGCTTGCCTTGTATACATGAGGCCCTGGGTTCGATTCCCCAGCACCATATATACAGAAAAGGGCCAGAAGTGGCACTGTGGCTCAAGTGGCAGAGTGCTAGCCTTGAGCAAAAAGAAGCCAGTGCTCAGGCCCTGAGTCCCAAGCCCCAGGACTGGCAAAAAAAAAAAAAAAAAAAAAAGAGCTCAGAGAGACAGCACCCAGGCCCCAAGTTCAAGCCCCACAATTGACAAAAATATATATATATTGACAACTGCAGCAGCACAAATTCCAATCTCCAATAAGAAGCCAACATTTGATCTTAGAGCATTTGTCTCATTCCTTCAACTACGAACCACACATGAGGGTAATTTAAAGAAAATATGAATGAGTATGCAAACAAAGTTGGCTTCCACAAGAAAACTTCATCAACCTTATCTCCAGACCAGGGAAGAGTAATGGAAGGAACCTCCTCATTCCTATCTCCCAGGCCAAAATGATAGGTAAGCTACCTACTAATCTGGGCTCTATGAAAAATGAAGAATTTGGGGCTGGACATGTAGCTCTGCAGTAGAACACTTGCCTAGTATGCTTAAGGTACTGGATTTAACACCTAGCATTGCCAATGTGTGTGTGTGTGTGTGTGTGTGTGTGTGTGTGTGTGTGTGTGTGTGTATGTCTTTTTTTTTTTTTTTTTTTGGTGGGCTTGAACTCAGGACTTCTTGCTCTCAAGGATAGTGCTTTCCCACTTGAGCCATACTTCTACTTCTGGCTTCTTGTGCATTAACTGGAGATAAGAGTCTCACTGACTTTTCTCTGGCTCAAATCTCAATCCTCAGATTTCAGCCTCCTGAATAGCTAAGATTACAGGTATGAGCTACTAGTGCCTGACCAAAACTATCTTATAAAGCTAAGAACTTCAAGACAGTGATAGGATATCATTGAAGGCCGAGACCCTTTCATTGTGGCTTAAAGGCCTCACATGACTGTACAAGTTACACACCGATGAAGTTATTAGACTTGTTTACAAGACTGAGAAAGCCAACATTGATAATGTGTCTGCATGGTGAGGAAGTTTATGGATTGGTGAAGCATTAAATTACACTCAGGAAAGTTTAAACTATAACCAACTAACTGGTATCAGACATCTCTGGAACAAGGGACAAAGAATGGACTAGCACCTGGAAATCTAACTCTAGATCCAGCCCTGCCATACTCTGCAACTTCTGGCACATTGATTTCCCTCTGTGAGGTTTTTTTTGCTTATTGGATTTTTAAAAATTTATTTATTAATTGAACACAAATTTTTTTGACAAGGTGTTGTGCAAAAAGGGTACAGTTGGGCTGGGAATATGGCCTAGTGGCAAGAGTGCTTGCCTCCTACACATGAAGCTCTCAGTTCGATTCTCCAGCACCACATATATGGAAAATGGCCAGAAGTGGCGCTGTGGCTCAGGTGGCAGAGTGCTAGCCTTGAGCAGGAAGAAGCTAGGGACGGTGCTCAGGCCCTGAGTCCAAGGCCCAGGACTGGCCATATTAAAAAAAAAAAAAAGGGGCTGGGGATATAGCCTAGTGGCAAGAGTGCCTGCCTCGGATACACGAGGCCCTAGGTTCGATTCCCCAGCACCACATATACAGAAAAACGGCCAGAAGCGGCGCTGTGGCTCAAGTGGCAGAGTGCTAGCCTTGAGCGGGAAGAAGCCAGGGACAGTGCTCAGGCCCTGAGTCCAAGGCCCAGGACTGGCCAAAAAAAAAAAAAAAAAAAAAAAAAAGTACAGTTACATAGTAGGGCAGTGTGTACATTTCTTGTCATATCTTACATTGCTATTGGATTTTAAAATTCACTTCTAACACTGACTTGCTGTGTTCTAAAAGACCAGCAGTGCCACATACTGTTAAATATTCCTTTTGATGGTATGACATTGCTCTTTGAGAATAAGTCTGCAAATAAACAATAATTATTTAGACAACTCTGGTGAGATTAGTAATGTTTTTGGTAACAAAAAATTAGATGTCGGGCTGGGGATATAGCCTAGTGGCAAGAGTGCCTGCCTCGGATACACGAGGCCCTAGGTTCGATTCCCCAGCACCACATATACAGAAAACGGCCAGAAGCGGCGCTGTGGCTCAAGTGGCAGAGTGCTAGCCTTGAGCGGGAAGAAGCCAGGGACAGTGCTCAGGCCCTGAGTCCAAGGCCCACGACTGGCCAAAAAAAAAAAAAAAAAAAATTAGATGTGGCCTGAATCATGAGATGTTATAGTTATAAAAATGACTTTAATTTGTGTGAGTTGACACATTGTGACAGTCAGCTGAGTATTGTCACATGAAGTTGTAAGCTTGAAAGGCCATAAATTCATTCTAATGCTGCAAGTTGCTTAAAATATCATTGAGTGGCTCAATGTAATCCTCGCTACTTGAGAGGCAGAGATGGAGGGATTGCAGTTTGAGGTTAGCCTAGAGAAAAAAAAAGTCAAGACATTGGGCTGGGATGTAGCTCAGTGACAAAGCGCTTGCTTAGTAAGTGCAATGTCCTGGGTTTGATCCCCAGTACCAAAAAAGAAAAGACAAAAAAAAAAAAAATCAAGACATTCCATCTCAACCAATGGCTTTGATATTGGGCACTGCCCTGTCATCCTCAGAGGCATGGAAAAGCACACATAGGAAGATTGAAGCACAAGCCACTTGGGAAGAGTGAAGCAAAAAAGGACTGAGGACATGGCTCAAATAGTACCATGTCTGGCCAATGAGGGCAAGGACCTGAATTCAATCCCTACTATTTTAAAAAAAGAAAAACTTCTGAATTTCCAACATGACTTCAGAAGCAATTTAAAATGTGTACAAGAAAGTGTACCGTGGGCTGGGGATATAGCCTAGTGGCAAGAGTGCCTGCCTCGGATACACGAGGCCCTAGGTTCGATTCCCCAGCACCACATATACAGAAAACGGCCAGAAGCGGCGCTGTGGCTCAAGTGGCAGAGTGCTAGCCTTGAGCGGGAAGAAGCCAGGGATGGTGCTCAGGCCCTGAGTCCAAGGCCCAGGACTGGCCAAAAAAAAAAAAGAAAGTGTATCATATAAGAATCACAACTATTAGGGCCGAGAATGTGGTTTGGTGGTAGAGTGCTTGCCTAGCATGCATGAAGCCCTGGGTTCGATTCCTAAGCACCACATACACAGAAAAAGCTGGAAGTGGCGCTGTGGCTCAAGTGGTAGAGCGCTGGCCTTGAGCAAAAGAAGATTAGGGGCAGTGCCCAGGCCCTGAGTTCAAGCCCCAGGACTGGAAAAGAAAAAATCACAACTTTTATATTGAGATGAAAACTTGTTTTGAGGGCCAGATAAGTACCCTTCCCAATCAAGAAGTAATCAAACATCAATCCCCAAAGTAAATATAATTTATTCTTTTCTAAAAAAAACAACAAAAAGGAATACTCAAAAGGAAACAAACAAACCAAAAAGGAATGCCCTGGTGGTCAGGCCTATAATCCTAGCAACTCAGGAGGCTGAGTTCTGAGAACCATGGGTTGAAACCAGCCCAGGTAGAAAAATCTGTGTCTTTTATCTCCATTTAACCAGAAACAGTAATGCCAGAAGTGAAGGTGTGGCTCAAGTGGTAGAGTACCAGCTAGCCATGAATGAAGAGAGCCAAGTATGAGAGAGCTTGAGGCCTTAATTTCAAGCCCCAAGGACCACACAAAAGAAAAAAACCCAAAGTATTTAGGAGAGAAGTATATAAAATGTTAAAGTCAATGGACTTTAGAACTAAAGAGCAGAGAATAAAGCAAGGAGAAAGGACAAAGCTAAGCACAAAAGACAATGAATTAGAAAAATGAAGGGATTGGAGTTGGGTGGTAAAGAGAACTTTAAATGTATTTGTAAATTTTTTGTTGTTGTTGTTAAACATAGGGCTTGAACTCTGGGCCTGGACACTGTCCCTGAGCTCTTCAGCTCAAGGCTAGTGCTCTACCACTTGGCTATAGCGCTACTTCCATTTTTCTGGTGGCTAACTGGAGATAAGAGTCTCACAGACTTGTTTGCCCGGGCTGGCTAACCAGTGCCCAGCTGTAATTTTTTTTTTTCAAATAAAAAAAGTTGAGGCAAATATTATAATAGGGACAATGCCTGGCCACAGTTCCAGGAGACTTCTTTCCTTTCCTTTCCTTCCTTCTTCCTTCCTTCCTGCCTTCCTTCCCTTATTTTGTTTTTGTTTTGTTGGCCAGTCCTGGGGGCTTGGGACGCAGGGCCTGAGCACTGTCCCTGGGTTCTTTATTTTTGCTCAAGGCTAGCACTCTACCTCTTTCCTCTTTTCTTTCTTTCTTTTTTTTGTCCAGTCCTGGGCCTTGGACTCAGGGCCTGAGCACTGTCCCTGGCTTCTTTTTGCTCAAGGCTAGCACTCTACCAGTTGAGCCACAGCGCCACCTCTGGCCATTTTCTATATATGTGGTGCTTGGGGATCGAACCCAGGGCTTCATGTATACGAGGCAAGCGCTCTTGCCACTAGGCCATATTCCCAGCGCACTCTACCTCTTGAGCCATAGCGCCACTTCTGGCTTTTTCAGTTTATATGGTGCTGAGAAATCGAACCCAGGGCTTCATGCATGCTAGGCGAGCACTCTACCGCTAAGCCACATTCTTAGCCCAATTTTCTATATTTAAACATTATCACAATATGAAACAAAGAAAAGAAAAAGAGATAGACTGTACTCTGATCTGGCATCTGATTTTGGCAGATCAAGACTTCTTGAAATGTTAGTTAGGGATTCAGAACTCTTAGGCCTTTAGGCTTCCCAAGAGTAGAGTAACTATTTACAAGCTAGCTAAGGTGGAAGCTCTGATTCTTTCTTTCCTGAGATTTTCTTTCTCACAGACCTTCCTGATGGGGCTGACTTTGAATGGTGATCCTCAGGTCTCAGGTTCCTGAATAGCTAGGATTACAGGTGCAAGCCCCCAGCCCCAGGCTTGGGCTCTTGTCTTCTGCCAGACAAGAAGGAGCCCTTTCCTTGGTGGCTATAAAGAATAGGAGTAAGTGCTTTGACATTTCTATGGAAAGCCAGTTCTACTTCATGTTGTTCCAAATCCTTGTATTTAATGATTTAAGCCACAGAAATCCACGATCAATAATGTCTTCAGTTAATGCTTTTCTTCAGAGAATCTCTCTGATGGTCTGAGTTCTGTGGTAAACGGAAATAAGCTACAAAATGAAATTTAAGCCACACTTGGCTTCCAAATATCTTCCCATAAATTACGAATTCCACAGTGTATCTAATGGGCCACTAAACAGTGTAAATGATCTTAGCATGATTAAGCTAGTTAAGAACCTGAGGCATGGGGTTAGGAAGACTGGACCGAGAATATAAAAGAGAAGGGACTGATGAAAAGAGCCCTGAGAAGCACTGGTTATAATTTTGGCTCACTTCTCAAGATGCTTCCTTTATGGGTAGGTCTAAAAGGCACTTCAGGGACTGAGCCCAACATTCTGAGGGATCTTTTAATCAGCCTCAGCCATGACTAGTGGGGAAAACATTAAAAAGGCAAGGCCAACAGCATGAGGAATTCATCAACATCTGAGGTTATTAGCTCTTGCTTTCTGTCTTTGGTTAGCCAAGTCCCAGAGGTTCAAACTCCCTATTGACCCACTAACCAAAAACTTTTAACTACCTTAGGCTGAGCCACCATCACTACTGCATGGACAAATGAGTGTCACATTAATTGACATCCTTGTCTCCATTCTGTCACGTTTTATCCACATAGTTATCTTTTTTCCTCCCTGAAACACAATTCAAATCCCATTCCTCCCTGCTTAAAACCTTTAATAGCTTTCTGTTGTTCTTGAAATAAAATTCAATTTTCCTATAAGATCTTGCTACTGTCTGTGACTTCATCTGATAGATTCTCCTTCTAAATTACTGCCTTCTTGACAGCTTGTGCTCCTTCTGTCTGCAGAACATGCCGAGCTCTTTCCTACCTTAAGACCTTTACATTTGCCATTCCCTTTGTTTTAAATGGATTTTTCCCCTTCTGGTCTTGAGCTTGATTCTCTCAGCTCTTCATTTGGCTGGGTTGTTGACAAATTTTAGCACAAATATTACCTCCTTCAACCACTCTATACAAACCAGCTCTATCCTATCCCTCCTGTTTCTTTCATGGCACTGATCATACTTCATAATTCTCTCTGTTTATCTTTGCATTTGCTTTTCATTCCCCTGTAGGATGGAAATTCCATGAAGACAAGTGCCTTGTTGCTATATTTATTTTGCTATTCTGAATACTAAGCAATGTCTGGCACAAATCAGGCACTGAATAAAAATCATTAGGTCAGTTTAACATGAATCCCCCTAACCTTGGTGTCTCCTCTTAGTAATTTTCCATCCATGTCTTTCCCACTTTATTCTTTGACTAGAGATCCTGAGTTGATTTTCTGCAGATTTCTAAAGCAAAGAAAAGCAAAAGTGACTTCAGTATGTCTTTGGTTTAGCCTTCTCAAGCCTCTCCAAGGGAAACATCAGAACAAATGTCCAATATCACTGAAGCAGTGCAAACTCATCCACAATTTAAGGCATTAACCTTAATACAAATGGGTATCCAGTCTTAAAAATTAAAAAAAAAAATCGGTGCCAGTCCTGGGGCTTGAACTCAGAGCCTAGGTCCTGTCCCTAAGCTCCTTTTGCTCAAGGATAGTACTCTACCACTTGAGCCACAGCACCACGTCTAGATTTTTTTGGGTAGTTTTTAGTGGCCATAAGTATCTCATAGACTTTCCTGCCCTGGGTTGGCTTTGAACTATGATCCTAAGATCTCAGCTTTCTGGGTAGCTAGGATTATAGGTGTGAGCCACTGGCACCAGGCAAATCAAACATTTTTAAAAAATTTGTTTTGGGGCTGGGGATATGGCCTAGTGGCAAGAGAGCTTGCCTCGTATACATGAGGCCCTGGGTTCGATTCCCCAGCACCACATATACAGAAAATGGCCAGAAGTGGCGCTGTGGCTCAAGTGGCAGAGTGCTAGCCTTGAGCGGGAAGAAGCCAGGGACAGTGCTCAGGCCCTGAGTCCAAGGCCCAGGACTGGCCCCCCCCCCAAAAAAAAAAAATTTTTGTTTCGTTTTGTTGCCAGTCCTGGGCCTTGAACTCAGGACCTGAGCACTGTCCTGGCTTCTTTTTGCTCAAGGCTAGCACTCTACCTCTTGAGCCACAGCGCCATTTCTGACCTTTTTCTATATACGTGGTGCTGAGGAATCAAACCCAGGGCTTCATGTATAGGAGGCAAACACTTTATCACTAGGCCATATTCCTAGCCCCAAATCAAACACTTTTAAAGGAAAAGGAGGGTTTGTAATAAACAGAATTTTGGTTATCTATTTGGGTGCTAATAAATATGAGATGAAGTTAATGCTATACATGCAGATTACTCCCCTAAATGTTAAATTCTGCTCCATAACAGTCATCAGAACTCACTCGCAATGCTACAAGAAACTTCTTGAAGACACTAAAATAAAAGCACTAAAATGTGGCCGGGCTGAAGCTGAATATTTCTTTCTGAGAATAATTTTTTTTTCTTTTGAACGCTAGGAAATAGGAAGAGCAGGGTAAAGAATGAAAAGCAACATGTTTGATTTTTTCACTTCCTTTTTGCTAAACTCTTAACTACTCTGACTTTCAAAGGTGAATCAAATGTGGCTAGCTTTCCAAGAAGTGAGGAATAATCAAGAAATTCTTTTCTCATTCTGAAAGCAGATACATTCAAGTTTTCAACTGAATTCATCTGTTGCTGGTCGAAGTGAAGAACAAGGAACTCTTTTTTTTCCCCACTTTGCAACAGAGGAGGCTTTTTTTGTTTGTTTGTTTGGAATCTCACACAAGAACAAGAAAACAATCAGTCATACTACAAACCTAATTTCAAACTTCCACTCCATCTCACAGGCAGGAAGAGTCTTGCAGATCTCCCTTGAAAACACCAAGTGTTTCATCAGCTGAAGAGCAGTACTAAGCAGACCAATAGAGCAGGTTTTTACCACCCCCGCCCCCCAACAAAAGTTAGTAAAAGATAACCTTTACAGCCCAGGTTGTCTGAAGCATAACCTTCAAGAACAATATAGAATCTCTAAAGGCAGCAGAAGAAAAGAAAATTGTTTCCTCCTACTTACAGTGAAGTGACTATGCCTTAATCAGCCTAAGGGAAGTCAGAGCAGAGCGTCCTCTCTGTTCTTGGGTAGCAGAGGCAGGGTGTGCTGCTGTGGGATACTTTAAAGACCCAGGAACCCCACCTTATCCCTTTGTTTACAGCCAAGCAAAAATTGACTATTCACACTCATTCCAGTGGCTACAAGTTTTGTGGTCTGGTCTCTCCATATTTCTCCCAGTCTTTGGACTTGAAATTAGTGTTGACACTGAGGTTGGAAGGGGTGGAAGCAAAGTGGTTGTACTCCAAAAGCAGACTTTAATGAGAATTTAATTCAGAATCAACCCCAGGAGACAGAATGAAACTCAGGCCTAGTGAGTTAACCTGGAAAAACAAATCCCGCCTAGCCTGCAAAACAACAACAAAAAAAACCCCAACCTGTTAAGAAGGGCTTAATTCAACTTCTTTTAGAAATTCTGGAAGGGCTAAGGGAGAGCTGGTAGAGAAGTTGCACCTAATAGGTAGATTGCTGTGGCCTGGCCAGCCTTGCTAGTAAAATCTCTTTGGGGACTTCCAATATGGGTCTCATAATTTTCAAGTTTCAGTGTAATTTTTCACCAATTTCAAGGAGCTTCTTTCCCACTGACTCTGTAAACGATTAGGCTGTGGCTCTCTTCCTTAATCACTTGGTTTTTACTTGAATCAGCTAGAATTTATAAGACCCCAGGGTGATATGAATCTTAGAGGCCTTGCAGGAAGACAGACACAGTTTAATGCAGGGTACTATGGAAAGCATTGTCTGTTTTGTGGAAATAGGGGTGAAATGGTGGGATGGGGTGACACAATCCTGTATTAATTTATCCTGGTCTAGGGACCAAATTCTTTTTGGGGCTTGTAGGGACAAGAACAACTTGAAGGCAAAGTGAGTAGAGAGACCTGGATTTGAAGTCACTTTTTTTCTTTGTGATCTTGGGCAAGTTACAACTGTCTGAAAGCCACAATCTTATTTACTTATCACACCAGGAAAAGAGGATCAAGTGGAATCATGTAGATACCTTAAAAAACTGAAGCCTCCACAACTGTGGATGTTTTCTAAATTTTTATTTTTATGCATTAGTTTTTGTGTCAAATATGGGGCTTGAACTCAGGGCCTATGCGCTGCCCCTGAGTTCTTTTGCATAAGGCTAGTACTCTACCACTTTGAGCCATAGCTCCATTTCTGGGTTTTGAGTAGTTAATTGGAGATAAGAGTCTCATGGGGACTTTTCTGCCTGCGCTAGCTTTGAACCATGACCCGCAGATCTCAGCCTCTTGAGTAGCTGAGATTATAGGCCACCAGTGCCTGGTTTTGTTTGCTAAATTTTAACTCATTATATGACTCAATAAGCAAATCATTTGGCCCAGCAATTTAAGTGGGGTTGGGAGAAGAGGAAGCAACATCTTAAGTCAAATGGATATTAGATAATCTGATGAAGGGATGAAAGAAGTAGAGTTAAGTGGAAAAGAAGGAAAAACAAGAATAAGAAGCAAATTCCTAGAGAAAGTCTTATCTAGGGTGCTGATTATAATCTTAAAATATAAGAATGTAAAATATAATACTATAAGGAATGTAAGTCTACAATAAGAAATTATTTTCTTAAAACTAGTTAACCAGGAGAGAATTCTGGGAAGATGACAGAACATAAAGCACCAGGAATCTACCTCCATACCTAGACCTACACTGGCAGAATCTGTTGAAGGCCTGTAACTTCTGGAAGAAGGGTTGGGAGGTAAATTGGTTGATTTGAGGATCTGTTGCTTCAATTCTTAGCATTTTCTGTGCTAGTCAGTTTTCTGGTCATTGCCACAAAATCATGATACAAGCAGAAGAAAAATATGTTTTGGTTTAATCAGTCCATGGTCGCTTGGCTCCATGCCATTGGGCAGAAAATCACAGTACCAGAACTATGTAGTGAAGAAGATTCTTTGCCTCCTGGTGGTCAGGAAGCAGAGACTGAGGAAGAGAGTGGAGACCAGGTATAACAGTCAAAGGCACACCCCCAGTGACCTACTTCCTCCAAGAAGGCCCCAATTCCTACAGTTCCAGAACCTTCCAACATAGCACTACAGGCTGAGGATTAAACAGGTCATGGGAGGACATTTCATATTCAAACTATGACATCTCCTAACTCAGTTCTGTGGCAGGCCACACTGCATAGTGAATTCCTGGAGCAGCTGGTATAAAGCTCGCCAGAGCTGATGTGGCAAAAAGGATCTGAAGTAGGATAGATGAGGAGACAGGGAAATTAAAATTAAACAGAAGGGTCAGACTTAGACATTAAAACCTGTAAGAAAAGCTGATAAAAAATAAAACCTTTTCTTTTTTTTTTAAAAGAAGACATAAAGGGGCCACCTAAATCTGCCTTCTCCTCTGAGATGTTAAAAACAACTGTAAACTTTTTACAACAGTTAAAGAGACAGAATTGGAAGGCGTGACTGGCAAGAAGAAGTCCTCAAATCACCTATTATGTTTATATTCTGGGTAGGCCTAGATCACACCTCCATGAATTACAATAGTAAACATCACATAGTGTGCCCATCCAGAGCCACTGTCCATGGGTTGGGAGTTGTTAGACTACGTGAATATGTATAGGAATCACCATTTTGAGACTTTAACTCCCTTTTCCTGCTTGGAGAGCAGAAAACGTGCCCCACCTCCTCATTTCTCTCTACTTTATACCGCTAAATTAAAATAAATCCTTGTTAAAACTTCTACCTTGGGAGACTATCCTGATTGAGACATGCTGAAGTGTGTGTGTGTGTGTGTGTGTGTGTGTGTGTGTGTGTGTATGATTAAAGTTAGAAAGTGACTATGTTTGCTAGGGAAGGGTGTAGTAAACTGTTGGGAAGGGGGATTTTCCAGAACTCAAGGCTAGCACTCTACCACTTGAGCCACAGCACCACTTCTGGCTTTTTCTATATATGTGGTGCTGAGGAATTGAACTCAGGGCTTCACTGTATGTGAGGCAAGCACTCTACCACTAGGTCATATATCCAGCCCAATATATTGTTTCATAGATATCCTTAATTAGAGTAGGGTTTCTTTCTGTCTTTTTTTTTTAAGTCATAATTGGATGTTATACTTTTCTTTTTTTAAATTTCTGAACTCCATATATTTATTTTTTTCCTATTGCCATTTCTATCAGCAGAACAGCCAAATGCTTTGGGACACATTCACACAATGGAATATTACATAGCCACACAAAAGGCCAAATCCTGGAAACACACAGCATGACATAACATAGAGTCGACGCAGCCAGACTATACTTTTCTTGTTAGTTGGTACAATCATCGTTTTTCTTTTTAATTTGTTAATGTGGTAAAAATTAGATTAATTTGTTTTACATTATTAAACCCATTTTACATTCCAAGTATAAACACAACTTGCTTTTGCTAAACAATACTAGATTTAGCTAATTCTTATTTAAAATTATTTCATTCATAAATGAAATTAACATAATTTTCCTTTTTTTGATTTTGACATCCAGGTTATACTACCTTCATATACTGAATTATGCTCTTTTTCACATATATATTATAAATAAAATATATACTATAAATGATATCATTTAATATATCTATATCATATATAATTTAAAGTAGTTGTGCAGTTTCAATTTAACAAGTCAGATGATGAGTACAACCCATGTTGATTACTGTTATTCCTTCCATTATTCTCCCCAATCTTCCAAACCCAGAACTATGTTCTCTGATTTTTTTTTTTCTGAAAATGTAGTATAAGATTGTTTGTTTGAAGGCTGCAGATGTGGCTCAGTGGCAGAGTACTTACATAGCAAATGGGAGGTCTTGAGTTCAAACCCTAGTACTGTCATAAAGAAATAAAGGGAAGGGGAGGAGAGGGGAGGGGAGGGAGGAAGGAAGAAAAGATCTAGAAAGGCTTCCTGTTTCTTGAAATTTTGGTAGAATTTACTATTAGGCATTTCCAAGTGCATAATTTAGAATAGTCTTAGATTAAAAACCTATGACCTAACTTTATTACTAGCCATTTGATATTTTTTTCTGCTTCTTGAATCAACTAGAATCTATCTGTTTTATTTTTTCAATTTATTGGCCTAAATTGTTCATACTATTCTCATCTATTGAATCTCATTATCACTTGTCATAGACTGTGGAGCCTCAAGGGAGCACTGGGAGAACAGAGGCTTTTTCTAGTGTTTTGATTATCTTGTAGCTTATTTGTGCAGAGTAGAAGCAAGTCATCTTCTATCATTTGTAATACCATTTAGTTTTGCATTATCTTAATTAATTATACCACAGGTATTTTGAAAGCACTAATTTTCTTTACTTTGTCAATATTCTTTACTGTATGTTTGAATTTCTTTTCCATTGATTTCTCTTCTGATTTTTTTTTGCATGGTTTTCATCATACAGGATGTGAGATTTTATGTTCTACCCTTCCTTCCTTCCTTCCTTCTTCCTTCCTTCCTTCTTTCCTTCCTTCCTTCCTTCCTTCCTTCCTTCCTTCCTTCCTTCCTTCCTTCCTTCCTTCCTTCCTTCCTTCCTTCCTTCCTTCTTTCCTTCCTTTCCTGGGGCTTGAACTCAGGGCCTGAGCACTGTCCCTGGCTTCTTTTTGCTCAAGGCTAGCACTCTGCCACTTGAGCCACAGCGCCACTTCTGGCCTTTTCTATATATGTGGTGCTGAGGAATCGAACCCAGGGCTTCATGTATATGAGGCAAGCACTCTTGCCACTAGGCCATATTCCCAGCCCTTCTGATTTTTATTATAATTTTTCTTTTGCTTTCTTTGGGCTTATTCTGGTAGTTTTTTTCTTTATAAACTGAATGCTTACCCTATTTACCTGGAATACTTTCAGAAATGGAAAGAAAGTATATACATTTTACACTTTATTAGAATTTTTTGGTGATACTGGGGTTTGAGCCCAGGGCTTTACACTTTTTAAGCACACACTCTACCACATGGACCACATCTCCATCCTTTAAACTTTATTAGATTTTTCAAAATTTCAGTGTTTCCCACTGGACTCTTCAGAATGTCCACTTCCTTACATTCTTGGCCAATAGTTAATAGGTAAGACTTCAAAGTTTTTCCCCAATCAGATGTGGAGGGACTATATCTTATTCATCATGTCTCTAATGCTTAGAATAGGGCACAGGGTAAATTCTGGGTTAATTTTTGTTTGCTGATTAAACATAAAGGAAATGGAATTCACTTTAAAATATGAGGAAAGATTTTATAATTGAAGCCAGCACAAGATGGAATGGGCTATGCATGCATAGTCATGTGTTCTCCATTACTGAAGGTTTTAAAGCATAGGCTGAATTATTGCTTGAAAAGACTAGACGTATTTACCTCACAGAAGTGGGCTAAATCCTAGAGCCTTTAAAGTCAACTCTGAATTTTAAAAAAGTTTCAATAGTTTTGAAATAATGGAACCCACACATTCTTTCTTTTCTCATTTTAGAGAATCTTTGTTTATGGTGGAAGTGAAATGATGGAAAGGTGACAAACATAAATTATAGAACAGCTTGGAGCAGAGACAGGGTACATGAGCTTGGGGAAGGATTGTAAAATTGCTGTAAATCGTAGAATACCAATGACACACTCATTTTACTTCATAATTTGGCTGAATTTCAAATAGAAAAAGCGTGTGAACATAGGTCTCTTTCTTTGTGCTTTTTTTCTTTCCTCATATTTTAAAATGAATTTGATTACTTAGTGTTTATGCAGAGTAGCAGTGAAGTCATGAGCTTTTGCTTTTCCAAGAGTCAAGGCATTGGAGGTTAAGGAAACAGAGTACCCTTACCCCAAGCCATTTTTAGGGATACTAAAGCAAATCTAATGGTCATAGTAGGATTAGAAAATATTCCACATGGTATAAAATCTGAGTAATTAATTTATAGAATTGCTACTGTATGCCAGGCATTATGTTAGCTATCACAGATAGATGAACATACTGCTTTCTGCATTCAAAAATATTTTTAATCTAGTAATATCTGGGAAGATCTAGTAAGATCTAGAAAATCTAGGTAGTGTTAGGTCTGTCCAGCAGAACAGCTCTCTTTGAGGAGGGGCAGCCAGAAGGCAGAATGACCTTCAGAAAGAGCAGTGGAAGGGATCTAGCAACTCCTGATATTATCCCTTCTCGAGTTCCCACACCAGATGTAAGGGTTGCTGAAAGAGACCACCGCATGGTTTAGGCAGAAGAGAGTTTACTCGGAGAACCAAACTACCGGCCTGCACCAGATATAGGTGTGCAGAGAGTAGTGTGAAGCAGCTCCACTAATGGTGGAGGGAGGTTGTATAGGGAAAGATGAGGAGGAGGTGTGGCCACAGTAGTATAGAAGTGACCTCAGAGCTTTGGGTCATTTTCTCCCAATCAGCTGATTGACAGTCAGGTGATTAGCAGTTACAGGTGATGACCCATTTTGGGCAGCTGACTTCTGGTAAGGCTACAATGCTGTCCTTCATGAAGAGGAAGTGGGGGAAGAGGGCTGTTCTCCCCGGCAGACCTCACAGGTAGGATCTGCAGTTAGGCTAGGACAATTTCAAATTAACTTATGCTTCTTTGAAACTTGGTATTCCTAGTGTTTATCAGATTTGAAAATATCTGAACTTCATGATGTGAAATTTAAGATACTTCAAGATAAGATGTGAATACCATTGAACTACAGCTTAAACTTGAAAACATTAGCAAAGCAGTGTTTCTTCATTTTGAGCCATATACATTTGCCTCAGAATCCTGATGGGGAGAGTTGCTATTTGAGTATAAAGTTTCCTGGGCTTCAGCAGTTCTCAAATTAATCTCTCTGTGTGTGTGTGTGTGTGTGTGTGTGTGTGTGTGTGTGTGTGTGTGTGAGAGAGAGAGAGAGAGAGAGAGAGAATGAGAGAGAGAATATGAGAGAGAGAGAGAGAGAGAGAGAGAGAGAGATTACTGGGGCTTGAACTCAGGGCCTGAACACGGTCACTGAACTTTTTTGCTCATGGCTAGCACTGTAGCACGTTAGCCACAGCTCCACTTCCTACTTTTTAGTAGTTAATTGGAGGTAAGAATCTCATGGACTTTCCTGCCCCAGGCTTGAACTGCAGTCCAGATCTCAGTGTCCAGACTAGCTAGGATTACAAGTATGAGCCACTGGTGCCAGCTTCCAAATAGAAATCTTAGAGGGTGAACCTATGAACTTTGCAGTTGAAACATAGACTTCAGGTAATTTCTTTCTTTTTTTTGTTTTTTGTTTTTTGTTTTGCCAGTCCTGGGCCTTGGACTCAGGGCCTGAGCACTGTCCCTGGCTTCTTTTTGCTCAAGGCTAGCACTCTACCACTTGAGCCACAGTGCCACTTCTGGCCGTTTTCTATATATGTGGTGCTGGGGAATTGAACCCAAGGCTTCATGTATGCAAGGCAAGCACTCTTTCCAGTAGACCATATTCCCAGCCCTCAGGTAATCTCCATGAATGGTAAGCTTTAAGAAAAGCTTCCCTACAATAAAACTTTAAGAAAAAAATTCCCTACAATAAAACAATAAAAGCCATTACAGTTGTGAAAATTCATTACAGGACTCTGAGTCACACTCACCTAAACAATCTTGAGGCAAGAGGGAAAAATAGTACTCAAGTCAAACACATGCTTCTGGAATTACCTGGCAAGCTCATTCCTGCTATGGCTTTAAAACTAGTTTTCTTAGGAAACTGTGAACACCTGCCAATCAGCTCTCAAGTAAAGGCTACAAGTTTCACTGAGCTTTCTTTCAATTAAATGAATCTTCCCTTCAATCAAATCCTAATATTTTCTTCGTACTCTGGCCTGTATGTGTATGTGTATGTATGTGTATGTATTATTGGTTCCCAAGTAAAACCATTGCCTCTTGTTGTTTGACCTAATCCTCAACCTCAAAGACTACCTCCTTGACTCCCAGCAGCTCAGAGATTACATAAAAATCACAGCAGTAGACTAAATCTAAGTTCAGTACAATAAAACACCAGGAAGCAAGTACTCTAAAGGGGTGGAGTGGGGTCAAGGGGAAAAGGGTAGACAAATGAGAAGGGGAAAAATGCACACAGAAATCAATGTAGGGCTGGGAATGTGGCTTAGTGGTAGAGTGCTTGCCTAGCATGCATGAAGCCCTGGGTTCGATTCCTCAGTACCACATAAACAGAAAAAGCTGTGAGTGGTGCTGTGGCTCAAGTGGTACAGTGCTAGCCTTGAGCAAAAGAAGCTCAGGCCCAGAGTTCAAGCCCCAGGACTGGCAAAAAAAAAAAAAAATCAATCAATAAAGGGGATCAGTGTGGCCAGGAGTGAGAATACAAGTCAGAAGAGATATGTAAATCTCCCAGTGCTGAACCTTTCAGGTCCCAATGCTGCCGAAACCCATCTTCCTCATTGCCTGGATCCCCCTGCCCTCTGATCATTCTATGAACTCTATATGTACTGTGGAGGTCCCAATCTGAATTTGTCTGGGAACTAACAGGAGAGAATTTGGGGAATGAATCTGCCTTAAGAATTTACAATCTGACAATTTAGCAAATTTAGTTTGGATCTGAAAGTGAGGAAAATTTGATTTCCAATGATGCAAAGAAAATCTCTGGGGAAAACTTGCATGCCATCTTAATGAGACAATTTGAGTAAAGGGCCATCTATTTGAGGCATCATGTGACAGACTATTTTACCACAGTCATTTTCTAATTTTTATAGAACTGGCTCATAAATTGCTGAAAGATTTAATGGTGTGTAATTAGTAGGAACAAACAGTGCTAGTATGTTCTATGGTTATTCTGAATTTGTGAGCTTTCTGGAGATGTCAGAGGCTGCCATGGTTCAATGCTACTGTTTATTACTTCAATGTTTACAGTTGCAAGTTAGGACAGAATAAGCCTCAAGTTTTTGTGGTTTTTTTTGCCTGGCTATTGCCTTCTTATACATCTTAGCACTCTCGTGACAGTCTGTACTTTTCTTCCTTAGAGTTGAAAAATTATAATTATTTGTGTGATTTGTATTTCCATTCTAGAGTGTAAGCTCCATTGAAGGAAGATTTAAAATTTGAATGCCTTTGTTTCCCAAGCCTTAGTGTGGGTTTAGCTGAAGAGATATTAAATTAGTGTCCAGCTACAGAGAAATATGTATGGATGATCTGAAAATGATTGAGCTGAAGAACTGAGAAGGACTTCAGGGCCTGCTTGGTCTGGTCCACTTAGGTTTTTTTGTTTTTGTTTTTTGGCCAGTCCTGGGGCTTGGACTCAGGGCCTGAGCACTGTCCCTGGCTTCTTCTTGCTCAAGGCTAGCACTCTGCCACTTGAACCACAGCGCCACTTCTGGCCATTTTCTGCATATGTGGTGCTGGGGAATCGAATCCAGGGCCTCATGTATACGAGGCAAGCACTCTTGCCACTAGGCCATATCTCCAGCCCTGGTCCATTTAGTTTATCTAGAATAGGAAACAGAGTTCTAGGACAGCAAAGGGATGTTTCCATTGTTACATAAGGTTTTGTGGCAGAGCCAAAGTCAAATAGATCCTCTTAATTCCCTTTTCTTTTAAAATTATTGTACTTGTGGTTAATTAGAAGTTTTAGACCAGCAATTTTAATGTCATTTAAAAATTACTTTAACTTAATTTGATTACAATTGTACTGACCAGACATTCAGATGTACTGAGTTCATGTCCATTTGGGACCTGCAAATATGAGCTTATTTTTTCTTAACTATTCCTTATTATTTTCTTTTGATTCACTGTAAACACAATATTTTGTCCATATGTAAGTATAGCCTGTGTATAGAATGGTGGTTTTTGTTGTTGTTTATGTTTTTGTCAGTCATGGGGCTTGAGCTCAGCGATAGCACTTAGGCCCTCAGTTCATTCCTCAGGACTGGTATCAAAACAACAAAAAAGTAGATGGCAGGCAACTTGTTTGTTGAACTCAAGATAGTAATAATGTAGTAATAATTAACACTGATCCACAGCTTCCTCTATGTCAGTCTTATTTATGGTGAAGAGCCAGACTAAAGCCATTTTGAAGTCAGGCCCCACTTTACTACGTGAACCTGAGATAAGCAGGCCCTGTGAGCAAACCCAGGCCACCAATTATCCTGGCTAGCAGAACGAGCTTATTAGGGCCCAGCTAGTCAGGAAACTCCTTGCTTAACTCTAACCGCCTGGGAATGCTTAACTCTAATCACCCTGGAATGTCTCTAGCCCTGAGAACACCTGATTGCTGTAACTTTGGTTTTTTTGCCTTTATAAGCCCTGTGAAATCTCAGCTCGGGGCCTTCCTCCTAACCTCCGCTGTGTCGGTGGGTAGAACGAGGCCCGATCTGCAGCTTGCCTGAATAAAGCCTTGCTTTTGCATTTCAGAACTTCTGGCTCTCGGTGGTCTTCTTGGTGGTCATCTCGCGACTTGGGCATAACAATGGATGAGAATCTTAGAATTTAGAGAGGTAAAAGAACTTACCCGGTGTCTTTGAGCTATAAAGTTGACTAAGCTGGAGTCCAAACCTAGGTAGTATTTTTTTTAAAGAAAGTTTCTCTTAACAGAAAGAGAAGTTCTATGATATTCCTTTTATTTTCCTTAAGTGAAATTTGCTTCCTTTCCCTCCACTTGCTTATATGAACATTCATGTAAAAGACATTGTATGGACATATATTTTCATTTCTCTTGGGTAAATACATAGGAGTGGAATGGCTGAGTCATATAATAAATATACTGTATACCTAGTATATCAGGGAATTTCCAAATAATTTTTCACACCTTTCACACCTTTTTACATCCCTTCTAGTAGTGTTTCTGGAAGGCACTCCTACCTATATATTGCTGGATAGCCAAGAGTACAAGCCTTTTTCTTGGGGCAGGAGGCTGGTTCTGGTGCTTGAACTCAGTGATTGGGTGCTGTCTCTGAGCCTCATTGTGTTCAAGGCTAGTGCTCTACCACTTGAGCTACATTGCCACCTCTGGATTTTTCTGAGTAGTTTATTGAAGTTACAAGTCTCATGGATTTTCCCTGCCTAGACTGGCTTCAAACTATGATCCTCAGATCTCAGCTTCCTGAGTAGCTAGGATTACAGGTGTGAGCCACCAGCACCTGGTGAGTACAAGGCTTTAACTACCCTTTACCTAGGCAATTTCTACCCTTTGCCCAAGATTGCATTTGCAGCAAGCAACCTTGTGGCAAATGTCACTGGGACAAAAACCAGGTTCGTTTTATTGCTACCTATAAAAAGTCAGGTTCTGGGGCTGGGAATGTGGTTTAGTGGTAGAGTGCTTGCCTAACATGTATGAAGCCCTGGGTTCAATTCCTCAGCACCACATAAACAGAAAAAGGCAGAAGTGGTGCTGTGGCTCAAGAGGTAGAGTGCTAGCCTTGAACAAAAAGAAGCCAGGGACAGTGCTCAGGCCCTGAGTCCAAGCCCCAGGACTGACACACACACACACACACACACACACGTCAGGTTCCCAAGCTCAAGGGTCTTGTCTCTTAAAGCAATTCACCACATGTATTCAAATGTATCTGGTCCCTGTGACATTGGAGAGGCAAGTATCTTTTACCACATTGCTGCTACTACTGCTGCTGGGTACTGAGTAATAAGTACTCTGCCTTTGCTCCAATAGTCTTGTATCTTCCACCAGCATCCCTCAAACAGTAGCTAATTTATTAGTTCATAAGGAAGACTAAAATCAAGCTTCAAAGCCAGTCCTAGGCCTTGGGCACTGGGCACTAACACTTAGGTTTTTTGCTCAACGACAGTGCTCTACCACTTGAGCCACAGCTCTACTATTGGCTTTTATTGGTGGTTAATTGAAGATAAGAGTATTTTGAATTTTCCTGCCTGGGCCAGCTTTGAACCATAATCCTCAGATTTTGGCTGCCTGAATAGTAGCTAGGATTACTGGTATGAGCCACTGGTGCCTGGCACATTTTTAGGCTCTTAAGAAACCTCCCTTCTGATTTCCAAGTGGAGATTTACTTATGTACTTGTTATTTGTGCTTTTTTTTTTCTTGAGAACTGTCATTCATTCAGATCATTTCCCATTTGTTGGCTGCATTATTTGCATTTCTGGTTTTTATATTTGTGGTCTTGAGTTTAAACTCAAGGCTTTGTGGTTGATAGGTAGGTGTTCTGCCACTTGAGCCACACCTCAGCCCCTTTTAGTCTTAGTCTTTCAGGTAGGGTCTTCTTTTTTTTTGCCTAGCGTGGGCTTCAGACGGCAATCCTCTTGCCAACCCTTCCCACAAAGCTAGGGATACAGGATAGTTTTTACCACCATGCCTAGCTTTTTGTGTTGAGATAGCCTCTATCTTTCTTTTTTTTGCCACATCTGTTCTTTTTTTTTTTTTTTTTTTTGGCCAGTCCTGGGCCTTGGACTCAGGGCCCGAGCACTGTCCCTGGCTTCTTCCCGCTCATGCTTTTTGTGTTGAGATAGCCTCTATCTTTCTTTTTTTTTGCCACATCTGTTCTTTTTTTTTTTTTTTTTTTTTTGGCCAGTCCTGGGCCTTGGACTCAGGGCCCGAGCACTGTCCCTGGCTTCTTCCCGCTCAAGGCTAGCATACTCTGCCACATGAGCCACAGCGCCGCTTCTGGCCGTTTTCTGTATATGTGGTGCTGGGGAATCGAACCTAGGGCCTCGTGTATCCGAGGCAGGCACTCTTGCCACTAGGCTATATCCCCAGCCCCGCCACATCTGTTCTTGAATCTCCACCTCCTAAGTAGCTGGGATTACAGGCATGTACAGATCTTTGTTAAGTTTTTGAGTTCTTTATATATTTTGGCATGAATTCTCAATCAGATCTCCCATTCTGCAGGTTGTCACTTTATTAAGTATATTCTTTGCTGTGCAGACACTTTTTAATCAGATGCAATCTCAGTTGCCAATTTTTTTTTATCATATGTCATTTCTTACTCTTATTCCCGAGCTATTCAGAGGCTAAGTTATTATGCCGACATCTTGAAGTGTTTTCTTTGCTCTTTCTTCTAGTAATCTCAAAGTTTCAGTTTTTCCATCAAGGTATTTGACCTATTTTGAATTGATTTTGTTCATGAGGAAATGTAGGAGTCAGTCTTCTACATGTGGAGACTGTCTTTTATGAATGTATATATCATGGGTCTGTTCTTTTCTATTTGGATTCAAGAATTTTGATGATGAGACACGAAGGACATGATTGTGTGTGCGTGTGTGTGTGTGTGTGTGAGTGTGTGTGTGTGAGAGAGAGAGAGAGAGCACATGCTGATACTGGGACTTGAACTCAGGCCTGATGCTGTCTCTTAGCTTTTTGTGCTAAAGGATAGTGCTCTACCACTTGAGCCACAGCTCTACTTCCTGCTTTTTAGTGGTTAATTGGAGAAAATAGTCTCATGGACTTTCCTGTCCCAGCTGGCTTTGAATCCTGATCCTCATGTCTGAGCCTCCTCAGCAGCTAGGATTACAGGCATGAGCCATCAGTGCCTGGCTGAAACCTCATATTTAGAAGGTGAAGGACATAGGTCCTCAGGGCAGGGCTAGAGGATACTCCTAGGAATGTGACAGTGAATGCTCTTGCCCACGTGGTGGGTAAGTGTACAGATAGTAATTTATCATTTCAATTAATGAGGGCTGGGGTGCTATGTGTATGTGTGTGTGTGTGTGTGTGTGTGTGTGTGTGTGTACGTGTACATGCATGCACTGAAACAAGACACTGAAATGGTGCCTGAATAGCTGCTACTCTATCCAGGGTTGGAGGAGGAAAGAATACTATCATGACAATGGGATAGCAAGACTGATACTCCTAAGCCAAAAGGCAGTGGGATTGTTAGTGAGCCAGGAGTCTCCAAAGTGGAAATAAATGGTGCCAATTATAAGGCTCTTCGGTTTTGGTGGTGGTTGGGGGAGGAGAGAAGGCAGGGAGTAAAGCAATAGAAAATTTAGGTGAATTGTTAAGAGAGTAATCCAACAGAAACAATCCAGTCATGGAGTTAAAGGTAGATCCCTTTTCCTAGTATAGCAGCACCACCTGCCTGACATAGTCTCCAAATGCACTGCTAGAAAACAAAATACAAAACCAAACAAAGCAAAACAAAACCTTGCTACTAGGGCTGGGAATATGGGCAAGAGTGCTTGCCTCCTACACATGAAGTTCTCGGTTCAATTCCCCAGCACCACATATATGGAAAACGGCCAGAAGGGGCGCTGTGGCTCAGGTGGCAGAGTGCTAGCCTTGAGTGGGAAGAAGCCAGGGACAGTGCTCAGGCCCTGAGTCCAAGGCCCAGGACTCACCAAAAAAACAAAACAAAAAAAAAAAAAAACCTTGCTACTAAGCTCTCACTGAAACTGAACTCCTGACAGAGGGAGTCGGTGTTACTCTTTATCCTCATAGACCCATTTTGGGTAAGTCAAATGACAATCGGACAGCTAACCCAGGAAGGGCCCAATAGGTCTCACTATTCAGATGGAAAGAGTATACATAAGAGCACAGCTGGGCTGCCCTGAGTGACATACTGGCTCTCTTTTAAAAAGTAGCCTCTTCTAGAGAGAACCTTTTCTCTTCCTTCACCATATGAAACAAAGCTGCTGACTCAGGTGGCTCACAGAGGGTCTCCTAAATGCCTAAGACTGGTTCCCTGATGCTAAAATGAAAGCAGATGATTGTGTCCACTGGACAGCTGGCCTCAGTGACAATGCAGCTGCAGCAAGAGCCAGTAACAAGCAGGACTTTCCTGCAGGACTATTCAGGCTATGCTTTTTACTGACTCGGGCCATTGGCCCAGCTGTCTGATCTGCTACTTACAAGACTACTGGAAAGCATATTAAAGGCACCCTTCTTGGGCTATGGACTCTGGAAGCAAATGAGATTCAGTCAAACAATCTGAGTCATGTTTGTGATGTACTTGGTAAGGAGGCCTCATTCTTTTATGAAACTAACTAGAATATAGCTGCTGATCAAGCCTGTCACTCAGCTTGTCACAAATGCTACTAGATCCACCATCACCTTAGACATAGCAACATATCCACCATAATGGGTTGGGCACAAAGCAAAGTTTCTGATGCCAAAGTTGCCACTGCATTTCAGGCTTAAGACTTTTTCTGAAAGCTTGCTATTTGTCTCATGATAAAAGAAGCCTATGGTATAGATTATTTACTTTAGAGGCTTCTGGCAGATTGACCCCTTATGAGGGGCATCATTCATATCTCATCTCATTGTTTTTGAATTTTTCAGGTTATGGTTTTTGTGTTCTAGTCTGATCAGAAACTGACCACACTGTGGCCCTTGAAACTGTCATAGTTTTGGCTTTGTGAACCATAATAGTGCATATTTTAGTGCAAAAGCTCCTACAGCAATGGACTGGTAGTCAAAGAGTTCAGTAGACATTTTGTTCCTCTTATCATCCTCAGACTGCTGGCATCACTAAGACCTGAAATAAACATCTAAGTACTAGCCTTATTGAGATACAATTTGCATACCATAAATCTTGCCATTTGGAAGTGTATGATTCGGAGGTTTTTAGTGTATTCACAGAAGTGTGCAACAATCACAATTTGTAGTCTCTATGACTATTTTTTTCACATACAATACTATTTTCAAAGATTTTGTAAAGGGGGCTGGGAATATGGCCTAGTGGCAAGAGTGCTTGCTTCGTATACATGAAGCCCTGGGTTCGATTCCTCAGCACCACATAACCACATATACAGAAAAGGCCAGAAGTGGCAATGTGGCTCAAGTGGTAGAGTGCTAGCCTTGAGCAAAAAGAAGCCAGGGGCAGTGCTCAGGCTCTGAGTTTGAGCTCCAAGACTAGCAAAAAAAATTGTGAAGTGTATCTCCTCCTCCTCCTCCTCCTCCTCCTCCTCCTCCTCCTCCTCCTCCTCCTCCTCCTCCTCCTCCTCCCCTCCTCCTCCTCCTCCCTCCTCCTCCTCCCTCCTCCTCCTCCTCCCCCCTCCCCTCCCCCTCCCCCTCCCCCTCCTCCTCCTCCTCCTCCTCCTCCTCGCTCCAAGACTAGCAAAAAATAAAAAAATTGTAAACTGTATTAGCCGCCTTCTTCTTCTTCTTCTTCTTCTTCCTCCTCCTCCTCCTCCTCCTCCTCCTCCTCTCTTCTTCTTCTTCTTCTTCTTCTTCTTCTTCTTCTTCTTCTTCTTCTTCTTCTTCTTCTTCTTCTTCTTCTTCTTCTTCTTCTTCTTCTTCTTCTTCTTCTTCTTCTTCTCCTGCATTTTTGCTCAAAACTAGCACTCCCTCACTTGAGCCACAGCACCACTTCTGGATCTTTGGTGGTTAAGTAGAGATAAGAGTCTTATAAACTTTCCTTCCTGGGCTGGCTTTGAACCATGATTCTCATGTCTCAGCCTCTGAGTAGCTAGGATTACAGTTGTGAGCCACTGGTACCTTCCTCCTCCTCCTCTTCCTCCTCCTCCTCCTCCTCCTCCTCCTCCTTCTCCTCCCCCTCCTCCTCTTCTTCTTCTCCCTTTAGCAGTTGCTTTTCTCTTATTTTTAAATTATCTTCAAATAATTGTACAAAGCAGTTTCAGTTCAACATGTCAATGGATATGTATAATGCATCTTGACCAGGGTCATCCCTTCCATTATTCTCCCTTGCCCCCAGTTCTTCATTTCTTTCTTTTTTTTTTTTTGCCAGTCCTGGGCCTTGCACTCAGGGCCTGAGCACTGTCCTGGCTTCTTTCTGCTTAAGGCTAGCACTCTGCCACTTGAGCCACATTGCCACTTCTGGCCGTTTTCTATATATGTGGTGCTGAGGAATCGAACCCAGGGCATCATGTATGCGAGGCAAGCACACTTGCCACTAGGCCATATTCCCAGCCCTCTTTATTTCTTTTCCTGGCTAAATCATCTCTTCTTAACTGCTTACTGGCTAACGATCAGGATGAATATGGTAGAGAATTATCAGGATTTTTAAAAAAAACTCAGGATTCTGCATAACCATTCCTGGCTCTAATCCCCTAATAGCAATTCCAGACTATTCTGGGGACTATGTTTTCTAGGTGACAGCCAAAAAGAGAGAATGGGAGATTAAAACTTGATTCTTGTTTAGCCACATGGATTCTCTTGTTATAACACAGAAATGGAGTAAGGAAGACAGCAAGCTGGAGGCCAGGCTGAGCTATACAGCAAGATCTTATCACATACACACACACAAAAAAATTTTAAATGAAAGAATCACATAGTCCTAGATTATGAAGACAGTGACTACTTGACTGATAGTTTTCCAAGCTGACTAAGCTGAGGAATACGAGTCTCTGAATTTTTTCCCAAATGCTTTTGTTCTTTTCACATTTATATACGAGGTAAGCCCTCTTGCCACTAGGCCATATTCCCAGCCCCCACATTTATATAGATGAAAAGTGTTGACGTTAGAAAAAAAATTGGAGAAAAGTTGAAACTATATCTATTGGGTTGGGGAACACTTATTTTATTACTGTAGAAAATAAGCAACTACCCAAGGACCTGGAAAAGGAATTCTTTAAACCCCAGGAAGTAGGAGAAAGTGAAGAACAATTAATGTGCCTTCTGTCCTTTAGAGCCAGACCCATTAAGTAGTGAAGCAATCATGGTTTGTGTGAGAATGACATCAAGCTGGCAATTTCTTGTACTCTGGGTTTTCCATACCTTTCCATGTGCCATGAAAGCAGAGAAACTCATCAAGACATGGCCTGACACTTTCTCTTCCATGCTTGACTCTTGACAATGTCAACTCCCACCTCCTAGTACCTGTGCTAATATACAGACTGAGCTGCGCTGTGGCTCATGTCTGTGATCCCAGCACTTGGGATACAAAGGCAGGAGGATCCCAAATTTGAGATCAATATGGGCTCACATTGTGAGGTTTTGTCTCAAAAGACAAAACTAAAGAACAAATACATTGACGGGCATACACGTTTCAGTCTGGCAGATATAAAAAATAGAATGCTTCTCTTAAAGCCTCTGTGGCCTTGGCTATGCTATGTATGGTGAGAGAGACAACTGGCCTTAGTCTTAGATTACATCTTAGATGTCTCAAATACAACTTACTGATCCTCTTTGGGACTTATTTACAGCTAGTTAAATCTGGGACTCTGAGATCACACTGCAGGATGGTCTCATCCTGCTGCTTGGAGACCTGTTGACAGTCGCCTGTGCTATATGATATAAATGGAATGGAGTTGGGTGCAGTAATTATCAGATTAGTTAGAGTGGCCTACAATAGGACTGACACATGGAAAAGATGCAAGAAGCCAGGAGAGGGAACTGACATTCTGCCATAGGTCCTTTGGCCTCCTCCTCATTCTACTGAGTCTAACAAGAATGTAGGCAGAGACTATATGTATTTTTCCTTTACTTTCATGCCAATACTGGAGCTTAAACTTGGGGCCTGAGCATTATCTCTTAACTTCCATGCAAATCTTTTTTTGTGTGATTAGATTGGTGCTGAATCTATATACTAGCATGACAAGAACTGGCTTTTGAATCTTCAGATCCATGGATATGGTATATATCTCTACTTAGTACTTGCTAGGCAGTCATTTTTCCATTTGAGCCATGTTCCCCAGCCCATTTTTGCCTTAGGTATTTTTTCAGATAGGGTCTTACATTTGTGCTGTAGGCTAGTCTTAGAATGTAGTCCTCCTGTATAGCCTCCTCCTACATGGCCTCCCAGGTAGCTGGGATTACAGGAGCATGTCAAACTACCCAGCTTGTTGGTTGGGATGGTATGGGGGTGTCTCACTAGATTTTCGTCTATGCTTGCTTCAAATGGAGGTCCTCTCAATTGCTGCCTTCTGGGATTACAGGTATGATGAGACACTACCCCGGCTTCAATATTGATAAGATCTTTTATATAACAAAAATAACTATTTTGTGCACTTTAGTGATAGGCTGTAATGGCATAAAGATGAGAGGTGCAGAATGTAATCTAGAAGGAAGGTTGAATTAATGATATAATTTTTCATATGAAATAAACTCCCATATCTTCTTGGGGAACAGGAACTGCTTCTCTCTCATTTTCTGTTTCTCTCTACTTTGGCTCTGCTATACTAAAATCTTTGCTAAAACTTTTAAAGAAAATACGTAAAAGAAGGTTAGGTGGTCTATAGAAGGTAAAGCCAAGTAACTATAAACATTCAAAGGAAAGAGAAAAAAATGTTTTATTCAAGCTTGCCCTGCTTTGTGTCCCAGAGATCCTGTGGTGTTGACTGGCGTTATAGCGGTGCAGGAAGCACAGAGGCTACTCTCCCACAGTTAAATCATTTCATTAGATTGCCCTCCCAAGTTCTGGGGGGACAATCCTAGGAGCCTTTGGTTGTTTTTCTCATGAAAGTCCATTTTTCTGGACCCCTGATCCTAGACAGCCCTTTCCTTTTCCTCTCCACTCCCCACAGTGACATTTAAGGGGAAAAAAAAGTATGCTTGTTTCTGACTCATCATTGTTATGGCGATCATTTTTCAAGCCCTTTTGACATCTAAAAGCCTTAAGAGAGCCACTCAATAGGTTTGGGGAAGCCAGTCTCTCACAACATGAATATCTCCTTCTCCTCCATGGCCAGCAGAGCAAAATGGCTTTGATAGGATAGAATAGTCTGGTAGTCATGAGGCCAGATGATGTGAACCAGACAGCAGCCCCAATGCAACCAGCCAGAAGAGGAAGCTCATTTTTCCCTGGATGATTCTCTGGGGTGTCTTGAACACTTCGCATTATCATTAGCATAAGTGCTGGTCAAAAGTTCCTGGGTCTCACTTGAAATCTGCACACCAAGATCAGGACTGAGGTTCTGAAAACATATTTCATGAGCATCTTTGTATGCTAGGCCTCCTAACATGCTTCTTAGTTTGTCGAGTTCTGGAGTTGCTCTGTTTGGTAAATACAGCTCTCAAATACTGCTATCCAAGCAATGAACCTTTCTTAAAAAGATGTCTTACAGATTCTAAGCCCTAAACTTCACTAGAAGACATTTCAGGTCTTGACTACTTGTTAGCTATAGATTTTTTAACACTTTGAACCCTGTTATTTCTTTCTTTATTTTTTTGTTAGGTCCTTAGGCTTGGACTTAGGGTCTGGGCACTGACTGTTTCTGAGCTTTTTTGGTCAAGGCTAGCACTCCTCCACTTTGAGCCACAGCACCACTTCCAGTTTTCTGGTGGTTAACTGGAGATAAGAGTCTCAAGTACTTTCCTACCTGGGCTGGCTTTGAACCGTGATCCTCAGATCTCAGCCTCCAGAGTAGCTAGGATTACAGGAGTAAGCCATGGGTGCCTGGCTGCAGTTAGTTTTTAAACCTATTACTATAAACCTAAATTCCTTTAGAGGCTTTTTGTTTTGTGTGTGTGTGCCAGTACTGTGGCCTGAACTCAGGGACTGGATGCTGCTTCTTTTTTTTTTTTGGCCAGTCCTGGGCCTTGGACTCAGGGCCTGAGCACTGTCCCGGGCTTCTTCCCGCTCAAGGCTAGCACTCTGCCACCTGAGCCACAGCGCCCCTTCCATATATGTGGTGCTGGGGAATCGAACCTAGAGCTTCATGTATAGGAGGCAAGCACTCTTGCCACTAGGCCATATTCCCAGCCTGGATGCTGCTTCTTAATGCTGATGATAAGTTTGCTAGTGAAATAATAAACAAATTCATACTTCTATTTATAAATCCATTGTATATTTAAGTTGTTTAAATGAGATTTTTTTCATTAATCCTTTTTAAAAATTTAATTTATAATTGAACACAATTTTTTTGACAAGGTGTTGTGCAAAAAGGGTACAGTTACATAGTAGGGCAGTGTGTACATTTCTTGTGATATCTTACACCCTGTTTTTCTTTCCCTTCCCTAGGTCAGGTAGACATATATACAATACACAATGTACCAAGAACATATACAGTAGCCACGTGGACACGCCCAAGAAAATTCGCCTAGGGCTTTAAATGTAATGTCGATATTAGACAATATGTCGACAGTAGTCTCATATGAACATACATACATAGCTTTTGAGCTATTGTATTCCACTGAGAGGTCAATTTTTGACCTTTATATGTTGAGTAGTTGTTTGGTTTTAGTTACATACTGTTGGGTCACTGCCCCAATCCTGTGGGAAATACCATTTGACAAGCAGTTTTTGGTTTCACAGACCTGGTCTCTACTGTCTCTCTGTCACCCTTTCTTAGCAGTCATATATCAGGGAGATTATGCCCCTTTGTTTTCTGTGTTCTAGGCTTGTCTCGCTCAACATTATTTGTTCACGTTCTTACCATTTCCCTGCGAATAACAATATTTCACCATTCCTAATTGCTATGTAGTATTCCATTGTGTATAGGTACCATATTTTTTGGATCCATTCATCTGTGGAGGGGCATCTGGGTTGTTTCCATATTTTGGCTATTGTGAATTGTGCCACGATAAACATGGAAGTACAAATGTCTTTTTGATATCTTGGGACCTGTTGTTCAGGATAGATGCCTAGGAGTGGTATGGCTGGGTCATAGGGTAGGTCTATATTGAGCTTTTTGAGAAACCTCCATTCTGTTCTCCAAAGTGGTTGTACTAATTTGCACTCCCACCAACAATGGAGAAGGGTTCCTCTTTCCCCGCACTCCCTCCAGTATTTGTTGTTGCCTGAGTTCAGAGTATAGGCCATTCTAACTGGAGTAAGGTGGTATCTCAGGGTTGTTTTTATTTGCATTTCCTTTACTACCAGGGATGTTGAACATTTCCTCACATGTTTCTTTGCCATTTTTATCTCTACTCTTGTGAAGTCTCTCTTTAGCTCCTTTGCCCATTTCCTAATTGGTTTATTGGGCTTGGAGGGGCTTAGTTTTTTGAGTTCTCTGTAGATGACAGATAGTAGGCCTTTGTCTGCTGCTGTGCTGGTAAAGATCCTTTCCCATATGGTTGGCTGTCTTTCTGTTTTGGTGGCTATGTCCTTAGCTGTGCAGAAACTTTTTAATTTGTAGTAGTCCCATTTGTCGAGTCTCTCCCCTATTTGTTGTGCCCCTGGGACTCTATTCAGGAAGTTCCTTCCTGTGCCTATAAGTTTTAGCATCTTTCCTACTCTGTCCTTCAGTAGTTTCAAGGATTCAGGTCTGATGTTGAGGTCCTTGATCCATTTTAAGTTGATCTTGGTGCATGGTGATAGGATTGGGTCTACTTTGAGTTTTCTGCATATGGCTGCCCAGTTCTCCCAGCACCAGTAGTTGAAGAGGCTATGTTTATTCCATTGTATGTCTTTAGCTCCTTTGTTGAATATCAGCTGACTGTAAGAGTGCGGTTTTATTTCTGGATCTTCAATTCTAATCCATTGGTCTTCCGGTCTGTTTTTATACCAATACCAGGCTGTTTTTGTTATGATGGCTGTATAGTAGAGCTTGAAGTCTGGTATTGTGATACCTCCTGAGCTGGTTTTTTTTTTTTTTTTTTTTGCCTAGAATTGCTTTGGCTATTCTAGGTCTTTTGCTGTTCCATTTGAATTTATGGATTGCTTTCTCTATTTCAGTGAAGAATGTGACTCGGATTTTGATAGGGATTGCATTGAATTTGTATAACAATTTGGGCAATATGGCCATTTTCACTATATTGATTCTGCCTACCTATGAGCTAAATGAGATTTTTGTCACTCTTTCATATTTCAAGAGAATAGCCTGGGAACCAATCCGAATTAGATTTGAATTTTGGTTCTGCAAATGTACTAGGTATCTAACTTTGGTTATGGCCTTTCAGAATGCTAAATTAAAAATGGGCACTTGGGAGGCTAGGGTGGGTGGATCATGAATTAAAAGTCACCTTAGGGGGCTGGGGATATAGCCTAGTGGCAAGAGTGCCTGCCTCAGATACACGAGGCCCTAGGTTCGATTCCCCAGCACCACATATACAGAAAATGGCCAGAAGCGGCGCTGTGGCTCAAGTGGCAGAGTGCTAGCCTTGAGTGGGAAGAAGCCAGGGACAGTGCTCAGGCCCTGAGTCCAAAGCCCAGGACTGGCCAAAAAAAAAAAAAAAAAAAAAAGTCACCTTAGACTACACAAAGTGGGACCGTCCTTTTTTATATATGTATAATTACTTTATTGTTGTTTTAGAGGTAGAGGCTGTCTTTAAAAATAAAAACATCATACATAGTGGCAGGAGAATTGTGACTTGAAGAAGGTCAGCCTGGAATACATATTAAGACCCTGTCTCAAAACTAACCAACCAACCAACAAACAACTAAAGTGTTGGGGTCAGCTGCACCTTTAAGGGGCCACAGCTGACCTCAGCCTGTCCCTCCCCTTCCTGTCTTTAACAGGAAGAGAAGGAAGTCTGACATCACTTGAGGGACAGCCCCTTGGGACCAATCAGAGGCCCCTCTCTTGTGCCTGCCTTTGGGGTATATCTGGGTGGCTCCTCATTTGAATAAACAGAAGCCCTAGAGGTTTTCTCCAGGGACCCACGCGTCCGTGTTGTTCTTGGCGGTTTTGGGGCACCCTGCGACCACACGGTGGCCATCGCTCCCGCGTGAGCGATAATGGACCACCCAGGAAGGGGCGGACAAGCCCCTTCCCCCCCCCCCCCCAAGCAAGGGGAAAGAGAGAGAGAGAGAGAGAGAGAGAGAGAGAGAGAGAGAGAGAGAGAGAGAGAGAGAGAGAGAGAGAGAAACTAAAGTGAGGATAATAATGCCTGATCTGTAGGATCATTATAGGGATTGAACATGTGACTGTATAAAAGATGTCACATCATGCTTAGCTCATCATAAGCACCAACAAAAGCTGTCTTACTCTTTCTCAAGAGGGTCATCTGACTCACTTCTTTCTTTACAGTATTTGGTAGATGACATTGTCTCTTTGAACCTAAGTTAAGCTTTCTGCTTTCAAATGTATTCTCCAGGATCTTTGAGTCTATAGCTATATACATTTAGACAGGTGATGTGTAAGTGTCTGGATATCTATATGGCTGCTTCTATGGGAACATCTGATTAGAAGAGTCACAGGCTTCCAGCTACCCTCACCGTTGTATTGAGAAACTTCAGAGATTAAGTTCCTTTTATTTTGCTGCTGCCACTTCTACTAACTTGATTTCTTCATGAAATGTCAGTGTCCTGCGAAATTCCTGGGATTAAGGTTTGAGAGCAGATTCCACTATTGATCCTTAAAGGCAATACTAAGAGGCACCGCTATAACCCAGCCATCCTTGACAGGCCTCAGAAACAAAAAGTGAAGAATGGATTACACCACAGTGCCTCAGTGGGGCTGAGGGAAGAAAATGAGCAAGGGGGTATTTTCCCCAGCCTCTCTTTTTGGGGATGGTAGTGGTGAGTGGGTAGTAAATTTATAAGGCACCAAGTAGCCTTGGTGAGCAGCTCCCAACGTCACATTTTGTTTGTGGTCTGTCTTATTCCAATTTGAGGGTCTGTGGTAGTTTTTCTTCCTAGTAGTGCTGGAAGCCAAACCTCCATGCTAGCTATAGGGAATTACCAATTATCTCTAAAATCATTAGGAAAACCTAAACAGTTTTTCCAAAACAAAGTTAATGAACTTAAATTTAAAAATCGATGTCATAGAGTCTCATATGCTGCTTGAAGATTACCCCACTTCCAGCAAAGCTTGACTAATTAGGCTGTTTCAGACAAATTTGGGGCTGAGAAAATTAGAAAAGTTGAACAAATTCTTCTTCTTATTTTTTAGTGCTGGGGAATTGAACCATATCCTTACAAAAGATATTTCAGAGGTGTTGACTGGAGAGTAGATTCAAAGGCAGTTAGAGGAGGTTGAAAGTGAAGGAGTCTCCAGTCTATTCATCATCCAAACAGTTAAAGCAAGACATAATTTGGTGGGAACTTGGGAGTGCTGTGCCTCCTTGCTTTAATGATTAGCCTGTTAACATTTGGCTTAATGAGGGCATGTGAAATGTAAAGCAAAGAATGCAGGACCTGTGTGCTTTTTTTTTTTTTTGCCAGTCCTGCGGCTTGAACTCAGGGCCTGAGCACTGTCCCTGGCTTCTTTTTGCTCAAGGCTAGCATTCAACCTCTTGAGCCACAGTGCCACTTCCTGCTTTTTCTGTTTATATGGTGCTGAGGAATCGAACCCAGGGCTTCATGTATACAAGGTAAGAACTCTACCACTAGACCATTCCCAACCCCTCCTGTGTGCTTTTAATCAAGTTATTCATGAACATACCATTTTTAATTTTTCATTAATAAAATGTTTATCTCTGAATTCTCATACCTCATCTTCCCTAATTTATATTTCTGCAGATCTAGATGTTTAAAGTTTCTATGTCAGCTGGGAACAGATAGCTCATGCCTAGAATCCCAGCTACTCAGGAGGCCTGAGATGTGAGGATTGCAGTTCAAAGCCAACCTGGGTAGAAAAGTCCCCATGAGACTTTTATCTCCAATAAATTACTCAAAAACAAAACAAAACAAAAAACCCAGCAGAAGTGGCACTGTGGCTCAAGTGGTAGAGCCCTCGCCTTGAGCACAAAGAGGCAGAGGGATAATGCCTAGGCCCTGAGTTCAAGCCCCAGGGTGGGCAAAAAAAAAAAAAAATCTGAGCTGAGAATGTGGCTTAGTGGTAGAGTGCTTGCCTAGCATTCATGAAGCCCTTGTTTGGATTGCTCAGTACCACATAAACAGAAAAAGCTGGAAGTGGTGCTAGCCTAGAGAGGCTCAAGGATAGTGCCTGGGGCTTGAACATCTAGATCAATATAGCGAAAAAAGGTTGTATTTGGAAAAATGTAGGAAAGGAAGCAAGTAAAACATTTTCAGAAGATCATCTTTGGGGATCCCTCTGCTTTCTCTTTCCCTTTTAAGTTGTGCATGTTTGTGTGTGTAGTTTTGTGGATTTTTGTGTGCATATTTTGTTACAGCTTAAAAAAATAAGTATTTTAACCAGACAGCTTTAAGAATTATTTACAAGTATTATCTTGATAACCATTTAAAATATTAGGAGAGAGAAAAAGAGAGAGGAGAGAGGAGGTAGGGACAAAATCTTTATTTATACTTATGGTGTAAAATGACATGTGAATTTTCTTAACAGAGAAGTTCATAGGGAATTTAGATATAAACCAATAAAGTGCTAACTAGGCCATTTTCTTTGAGATATCATATTTAGCTTGGTGTTTCCTAGGTAGGTGCTACCATATCCCCAAATGTGAGAATAAAGGTAGAATGCTAGAGCCTTCATTACTATTTGCTGAGTTTTTATCACTCTCACTGGCCGATTATCTATCTATCCATCTATCTATCTATCTATCTAGCTAGCTAGCTAGCTAGCTACCATTTTCCTCAAAGAAATATCATAAGACGATCACTCTCATATACAGAGTCAGGACATCTAGATTCAAGCCTCCTTTCTATTACTTATTATTCCTGTGACTTTAGCTATATTGTTTCTGGCCCTCCTATTTCTTGTTTATCCCAGAAGCCAAATTGTAGAGAATAATGTTCAGAAAAAAACTGCTGCATACTAAATCTCTCAATTACTTATTAGGGACGATTCAGTTTCCTTTATTAAAGAACTTCAAAAGTTTCTGAAGTTTCCTATATATCCTATTACTATTGTCCTCTGCTTATAACTGGGCACTGAATAAATGTTTCCAGAGGTTTATTGATTGGTATTGTCAGGAGAATGTTTGTCATTAAACGTTCCTGTAATCCCATTCCTGTTTAGAAATAACAAAGTTCTATGTGCTCCAGGAAAATTATATTTTCATTGCTAGGTTTACGATTACAGTTGAAGCTAAACAATAAAGACAAAGCAGTCTGTTTTCTTCTCAAAGAAAATGTTTCTTAATGATTTATAGTTTCATAAAAAGGAAAAATTGTTCAAAGTATAAATAGATTTGGAAAATTTAACTCCTGCTCTTACTTCTTTTCATGTTCTTATGAGAATTGACAATAGAATTTGTGGCTGATTTAAACAAATAAAACTATGGCGTAGAAATATGAAAACAGATGTGGAAGATAAAAGCAAGAGTTCTTATGATCTTCTTAAGTACAAACAATGAGACCAATAAGACTGCCAGAACTAAAGATCACCTTTGGAAATTTAAAGTGTACTTTACTATAATAAAAAGCCCTCCATAAAAGGAATCTTAAATTTATGAAACTTTTTTTTTTATCAATCATTTCATATGTTTTAGAGCAGTATAATTTGCCCATTAAGTCTATGCTATTGGGCTGGGAATATGGCTTAGCGGCAAAGTGCTTGCCTCACATGCATGAAGCTCTGGGTTTGATTCCTTAGCACCACATAAACAGAGCAAGAAGTGGCACTGTGGCTCAAGTGGTAGAGTGTTAACCTTGAGCAAAAGAAGCCAGGAAGCTCAGTCCCTGAGTTCAAGCTTAAGAACTGGCAAAACAAACAAAACCCTCAAAAAGCTATGGTATCATAGCTAATAGTTAATATATATTGATCTTTTTTGTTTGTTTGCTGGTCCTGAGGCTTGAGCTCAGGGCCTGGGCACTGTCCCTGAGCCTCTTTGTGCTCAACGCTAGCACACTTGAGCCACAGCACCACTTCTGGCTTTTTATAAGTAGTTTACTAGAGATAAGTGTCTCATGGACTTTTCTGCCCAGACTGGCTTCAAATTGAGATCCTCAGATCTCAGCTTCCTTAGTAGCTAGGATTACAGGCGTGAGCCACTAGCACCTAGCCTGATTATTTTTTTGAACATAATGGTAAACCCTTATTTTAACACATTCTTAATTTCCTTCCTTAAGTGTCCCTCAAAATGGGTACCATAATTATCTTTGCATTACAAATAAGAAAAAATACTCAAAGATGCTAAGTATTATTATACATTGTACCTCATCTAAACATAACTTTCTTTTTCTTTTTTTTTTTTTTTTGCCAGTCCTGGGCCTTGGACTCAGGGCCTGAGCACTGTCCCTGGCTTCTTGATGCTCAAGGCTAGCACTCTGCCACTTGAGTCACTGCGCCACTTCTGGCCATTTTCTGTATATGTGGTGCTGGGGAATCGAACCCAGGGCTTCAAGTATATGAGGCAAGCGCTCTTGCCACTAGGCCATATCCCCAGCCCAACTTTATTTTTCTTTTCATAGTAGTTTTATTATAGTACTGCTATATTTTCTGAAGTTTTTTTGTAGTTGTTGCTCTGTTACCCTGCATTTTAGCTATATATATCTATCTTTGTGTCATAAATTCTGTAGGAAAAGCTTTCTAAAATTTGTTCATAAAAATGTTGACATAGAGGGCTGGGAATATGGCCTAGTGGCAAGAGTGCTTGCCTCCTACACATGAAGCTCTGGGTTTGATTCCCCAGCACCACATATATGGAAAATGGCCAGAAGGGGCGCTGTGGCTAAAGTGGTAGAGTGCTAGCCTTGAGCAAAAAGAAGCCAGGGACAGTGCTCAGGCCCTGAGTTCAAGCCCCAGGACTGGCAAAAAAAAAATGTTGACATAGCAAGGTGCCATTAATACAAACCTTAGCCCAGGTTCACACTGGTAATTCTATCAACAATCATGCAGGCAACTACACATTTATTTGACTTCTCACTCATTTCTCCTTGGTATCATACTATTGCAATGAACAACTTTGCCAAATATATATTTGAAATTGAGTTACATCCTGTGGAAGGGAAGATATACTTCATTTACTGTTCATCAGTCATATTCTTTAAGGAAATGTTAGTCATTTGGCATGACTTGTTTAATCTACTTACTTATCTGGTTCATCTTTGAGTGTTCATCAACCATCATTTGATTTTTTAGAATATCATGCAGAATGTAGGTCTCTGAATGGGCTGTTTCTGAAAGTCACTATTTTCCTTAATGGAAAAATCTGGAGCTAGGCTCCAGTGGTCATACCTGTAATCCTAGTTGCTCAGGAAGCTGAGATCTGAGGATCATAGTTCAAAACCAGCCCAGGCACAATATACCATGAGACTCTTATCTCCAGTTAACTAGCAAAAAGCTAGAAGTGGAGGTATGGCTCTATGTTCCAGCCGTGAGCAAAAAAATAAAGCTAAGAAACAGTAACACACCCTGAGTTTAAGCCCTAGTACTAACACACATAACACACGCACACACACACACACACACACACACACACACACACACACACACACGGGCTATCTTTACCTTTATCTAGATTCTTTATTGTTTTCATTTCCTAGAGATTACTGGCTGCAAATCCAAAGACTCACTGGTGAAATTTTTTTTTATAGTAAGGGTCAAATAAATCTGTATTTATAAATATTTGTTTAACATTCAAAAATGAAAGCATTTGATAACTATTAGATTTTTAAATCATTAATATAAACTTTAAAAAATGGTTAATGTTCTGAAGCCTGTGGCTCACACATGTCATCCTAGCTATTCAGGAGTCTGAGTCTGAGAATCACAGTTCAAAATAAGCCCAAGCAAGAAAGTCCATGAGGTGCTTATCTCCAATAAACCACTAAAAAGCCAGAAGTGGGTCTGTGCCTCTACTAGTAGACTGCTAGCCTTGATCAAAAGAAGCTCAAGGATAGAGCCCAGGCCTTGAGTTCAAGCCCCAGGACTGGCACAAAAACAAAAGAAAAGGAAAAGGGAAAGGAAAACATAGGTAATGTATATAAAGCACATCTCCATTCTCAAGATATAGTAATAACTTAGGAAATGGTCTCCGTCCTTTACTTCCTCTTTTACCTTCTTCACTGGTGAAATCTTAAGAACACAAGATGGAATTCTAAACCCCCAAATTGAGCTTCTTTGAAATGATTAAGGGCTCTCTTACCATCTTCTTTTCTAAATTGTACTTCAATATCCTTTTAATAATGCTCAAATCCCTTCAACAGAGGCTTCTGACTTCCTGGCTTTTACTGTTCTTCCACATATATAAAATCACTTTTTGGCCTCATTATCTTTACTTTCCTCAAAGTATTTTTCCTCAGCTTCCTGGTTTCCTGAAATACGATGCTACATTATTGTATTAGATAACTCAATAGCCTTATTGCTTTTTGAAAAAATTCCTTTTTTCCCTTCCCCAAGGAGTCTTAGTCTCATATTACCTCAGCAGGAAATAGTCTTTTTCTCCTCTGAAGTTTTGTGCTAATTTGCTTATGCTTTCTTTATATTATTTGTCATATTCTCTTTAGTATTATACTATCCTGAATTTATTCTCTGTTTCCTGGAGTCTAAGCCTCTTGGGAACAAGGGCAAGGTCATATGCATAGTATATTCCATTTAGTTTGGTGAGCTGCTCATGGGAAATGCTCAATGGATGTGTCATGAGTAAATGAATAAATGGTGAAATAAATAGATGATATTCTATCTAGTGATTTGCTGAAGCCTGTTCTTATTGGCTCTTCAATGCAGATGATAAAATTTCAGGATTTTTTTTCCCAGTAGACTATTGTTTTAAAACTGGCCATATTGGAAACATTTAATACCATTTTATTTTGCATAAGTTTTTCTACAGAGATTCAGTTATTATTAAACATCTAAATGGAATCCCAGCATATCATTCTAAAGTGTTTTTTTTTTTCTTTTGTAGTTCTGGGATTTGAATGCAGGACCATGTACTTGCTAGGTGCTCTACCATTTGTGCCATGCCTTCAGCCCTCTAGCAAACCATTCACATACTAGAAAATTATATAGCCCTTTGTGTTAAAATTAAACTTAACTCTAACCATATAAAATAATATTTATTGAAATGAATTCTAGGAAATGGAAAATTGTTTAACTTAGGGGCTGGAAATGTAGATTAGTGGTAGAGTACTTGCCTAGCATACACTCCCCAGTGCTGCAAAAAAAAAAAAAGAAAGAAATCTAATATTAAAAAGTTGGAAAGATGGATTAGGAATGTGGCTTAGTGGTAGAGTGCTTGCCTAGCATGAATGAAGCCCTGGGTTCAATTCTTCAGCACCTCACAAATAGAAAAAGTCAGAAGTGGTGCTGTGGCTCAAGTGATAGAGTGCTAGCCTTGAGCAAAAGAAGCTCAAGGACAATACACAGGCCCTGAGTTCAAGCTCCAGGACCAGCTTTAAAAAAAAAAGAATTGCCTCGTCCCTTATTTACACCAAACAGTTTTGCAAGTATTGCTTTTGTAGTTGTTTGTCATTTTTTACCCTGTGTCTCTCGATTTTGGTATTCCCTTTCAATTTCCTAGTTCTAATACCAGTATACACGGTTTCTAATATACTCAGATAAGATACAGAGATAGTGTAGGTACAACCACAGGAAGGGGATACAAGACGATCATTAATAATAGAAGCTACAGTTACACATAGCACGTTGAAAGTAGTTACAACAGTGATATAACAATCGTTTCCATAACATGGAGTTCATTTCACTTAGCATCATCTTATGTGTTCATAAGGGTGTAGCTATTGGGCTCTTGTAATCCTCTGCTGTGACTTGCCTAAACCTGTGCTAAACAGTACAAGAAATGTATCCAATGCCTAATATATGAAACTATAACCTCTCTGTACATCAGTTTGATAATAAAAATTAAAAAAAATAAAAAAATAGAGTTGGAAATAGTTTCTAAATCACCTGTCTAAATTTAACATTTTGTAGGTAAAGTACTGAGGCAGTTTGCATGTCATGCATGTTGGTCACAGTAAAACAGGGACTACATGCCAGTTCTTTAGTAGTTTTCTTTTCTTTTTTCCTTTCTTTTCTTTCTTTCTTCCCTTTCTCCCTCCTTCCCTCTCTTCCTCCTTTCTTTCCTTTCTTACATGGGCCTTGAACTCTAGACCTAGGCACTGTCCCTAAGCTACTTTTACTCAAGGCAGTGTTCTACCACATGAGCTACAGTACTACTTCCTGCTTTTTCTGTAATTAATTGGAGCTAATAGTCTCATGGACTTTCCTGACCAGGCTGGCTTCAAACTGCGATCCTCAGATCTCAGCCTCCTGAGTAGTTAGAATTGCAGGCCTAAGTCACCAGTGCCTGGCAGCTCTTCAGTTATCTAATCACTTCTATTTTTCATGCCGACACACTGACTTCATTATATATTGCTTAACCCTTGCTCTGTTCCTTGGCGTAGCCCCAAAGAAGGCCATAAATATTGTTTCAATCAGAATAACTGCTAAGGGTGTCAGTGAACACAACACAGCTTCTCTAGCCTTTTGTTCCCTTTGTAAATGGATTTAAATGAACAGTTGTTGCTGGAGAAAAAGCAGATCCTTTTCCTGAGTGTTGCAGCTTATGTTTCATGTTTCTCTATTAGTTCATTAAAAATATGTATCTTATTTTACTAAAAAGAGAAGTATTTTTAAAAATGCCTTATATGAAGTTTTGGAGGAGGTTTGTAACAATTGTTGCATGCTCTGCAAAAGTGATTGTCATTCACTGTAAGTCAGGCAGAGACAACATTGTTTCTTCCAAGATGAAATAGTTTGCCCAGGTATATCTTTCTTAATGACCTGCTCTGCATCCTAAAATTCTCATCATTTGATCCATCTGGGATCATACTTGTTAAAATGCAAAAATTTTATCCAGGAAAAAATATACAATAATATCACAGAATAAAAGTAGGACAGATATATCTTGATTCTGAAGGAATAAAGGCAATAAAGAGATATCCAAGTGGAATGTGAAGGGCTGGGAATATGGCCTAGTGGCAAGAGTGCTTGCCTCCTACACATGAAGCTCTTGGTTCGATTCCCCAGCACCACATATATGTAAAACGGCCAAAAGGGGCGCTGTGGCTCAAGTGGCAGAGTGCTAGCCTTGAGCGGGAAGAAGCCAGGGACAGTGCTCAGGCCCTGAGTCCAAGGCCCAGGACTGGCCAAAAAAACAAAAAACAAAAAACCAAGTGGAATGTGAAATTTTTAGAAGGGTATATGAGAAGGTAGGTGAAGCAAGCATATCTCCCATAAACTGTTACACTTGGAGCCAGTGACAACCAGAATATGAGAATATTGGTCATAATCAGTGGATTTATTGAAGACTTGAGATATATTTTATGACTATGGTTAATTTCTGAAAGTAGAACAAGTAGAAATAACCTAGTTCTTACCAGACCTTGCTTGGATTATCTTTAGAAACTTGGTAGACAAACTAGAATGCTTTCAAGGCAATAGGTAGAGACTAGAAGTCAACATTCAATAAATACCATACTGAACCCTCATTAAGGGCCAACACTATTCATGATACTGGAATCTACCAGTGAACAACAAACATGCTGACCTTGCAGAACTTACAGTTTTGGAAGGGTAGACAGATAATAACTATTAAATATTTTTTAGGAAGTAAAAAGTGCTTTTGATTACAAAAATAGAATGGACAAAGGGAATCCTATAAGAAATATCAGGAAAAGTTGAACTAAGCTCATTTTCTTAGAAAAAGAGAGAATCAAATGATGGTAGTATGTAGCTTTGGAATTGTTTCAAATTATCTGAAAGCCAATCAGGTAGAAATGATTAAGACTTATTCTGTATCCCCTAGGCAAACTTCACAGGGGAATGAGAGCAAAACTAAATATGTGGAATTATTTCCTCATAACCTGAATAGTTAGAAATGGAATGAGCTACCCTAATGGTAATAGGTAATTAATTAGTGTTTCTAACAAGCTTTTAAAGTTTCTGCCCAGAAATCATACACCACTGATTTTATTGAACAAAGCAACACTATAAAATGTAACTTAAAAGTGACAAAATATACAACAAAAATACCACAATAAGCAAGAACCAACTCATCAGCTTTCAACTGATACCATTAAGAAAGTAAAAAAAGATAATTTACAAACTAGGAGAAAATATTCATAAAATATATCTAGGGCTAGGAATGTGGCTTAGTGGTAGAGTGCTTGACTAGCATGCAAGAAGCCCTGGGTTCGATTTCCAGCACCATGTAAACAGAAAAAGCTGGAAGTGGTGCTGTGGCTCAAGAGGTAGAGTGCTAGCCTTGAGCAAAATAAGCCAGGGATAGTGCTCAGGCCCTGAGTCCAAGCCCCAGGAATGGCAAAAAAAACATTGGAAAACTAATACCATAACTCACCAAGGAAACACAAGTTAGAACCCAAATCAGACACCAGTGAGCACCCACCAGATTGACCTATAAAGATTAACAACACCAAGTGTTGATGAGTAACTGGAATGCTCATGAGTTATAGACGAGAGTATATAATTATATGACCACTTTAGACAAGGCCCAATGAAACTAAATATTTTCTTAAAAATGGTATAAGAAAGAAAGCCTACAGATTTAGGAAATGTGGTGGGTTCTGAGTATATATGTAAAGCTAAATCCATACCTAGATACTGCACAGTAAAATGACCAAACAAGGGAAAAGCAACACTTCTACTATCCCATTCATAAGATCAATTCCTGTTTTTACTCTCATTTTATATTCTTCTGTATTTTTAGTCCACAGACCAAGTGTTGGGGTCAGCTGCACCTTTAATGGGCCACAGCTGACCTCAGCCTGTCCCTCCCCTTCCTGTCTTTAACAGGAAGAGAAGGAAGTCTGACATCACTTGAGGGACAGCCCCTTGGGACCAATCAGGGGCCCCTCTCTTGTGCCCGCCATTAGGGTATATCTGGGAGGCTCCTCATTTGAATAAACAGAAGCCCTAGAGGCTTTTCTCCAGGGGCCCACGCATCCGTGTTGTTCTTGGCGGCTTTGGGGCACCCTGCGACCACACACCACCGAGGCTACCCATGGCCATCACTCCTGTATGAGTGATAAAGGGCCACCCAGGAAGGGGGGGGAAGGAGAGAGAGAGAGAGAGAGGGAGGGAGGGAGGGAGGAAGGGAGGGAGGGAGATAGAGAGAGAGAGAAAGAGAGAGAGAGAGAGAGAGAGAGCCCACAACCAAGAGAGAGAGATTCAGAGGGATGGAAACGTAGATCCTAGATTTTTAATTTTTCTTTCTTTATTTTTTCTTTTTTTTGGCTAGTCCTGAGGCTTGAACTCAGGGCCTGGGCTCTGTTCCTGAGCCTCTCCCTACCTAGCTCAAGGCTAGCATTCTACCACTTGAGCTATAGCACCACTTACAAGCTTTTTTTTTTGGGGGGGGGGGCCAGTCCTGGGGCTTCAACTCAGGGCCTGAGCACTGTCCCTGGCTTCTTTTTGCTCAAGGCTAGCATTCTGCCACTTGAGCCACAGCGCCACTTCTGGCCATTTTCTGTATATGTGGTGCTGGGGAATTGAACCCAGGGCCTCATGTATACGAGGCAAGCACTCTTGCCACTAGGCCATATCCCCAGCCACTTCCAACCTTTTCTGTTTATCAAACGAAGGGCTTCATGCATATTAGGCAAGCACTCTACCACTAAGCCACATTCTCAGAGCTAGATTTTTAATTTCTTTTTTTTTTGGGGGGGGGTGCCAGTCCTGGGCCTTGGACTCAGGGCCTGAGCACTGTCCCTGGCTTCTTTTTGCTCAAGGCTAGCACTCTACTACTTGAGCCACAGCACCACTTCTAGCCGTTTTCTATATATGTGGTGCTAGGGAATCAAACCCAGGGCTTTATGTATACGAGGCAAGCACTCTTGCCACTAGGCCATATTCCCGGCCCTAGATTTTTAATTTATTAAGAGCTCAGTGTATACTTAAGATAATGTTTAGGATATCTCAGTAAGCAATTTTGGATGCTTTGCAGTAGAGAGTTTTCATAATATCTAAACTATAATACTACTATAAACAGAATGTCAAATATATCTGCACTCGTCAAAATATTCATTTTCTCTTCTCCTCCAAGTCCTTTGTGAGTAAATGTGTAATAAAGATGTTAGGGTCTCTGGAGTCACATAGACTCACTGGAGTCTGAAAGCCAAAACAGCATAGCTATTCTCATTAAGATTCTGCTTAATCTTAAAAGATTTTGTGACCATTTGGTTTTGCTTAATTTTATCCATATTCTTTTTCTCAGAAATGGGCATTATGCAGGGTGGGAGGGGGGGTTCTAATGACTTCTTGAACATCAAATAGCTCTTGAAAGTAAAACTGTGATGGATTGAGTGTGAATGAAGCAAACAGGGATTAAATTTCCCTTGAAATACATATGGACTTAATAATTAGCAGGAAAGATCTTCATAATTAGAAAAAAATGTTTAGGGATAATGTTCAAAATGCTTGAGGAAGGGAGAATGGTTCTGGATTGTAGTTTCCTTGATTATAGCTTTCCTCCGAAACTCCAATGTCACTGCCAGAGAACAAACAGTCCAGCCAGGAGGTAGGAAAGTGCAGCACAGTATGTGGCACATAGTAAACAGTTCAGGAGGTTATTTTTTCTCCTTATCTCTGTTTTGTGAGCATTTAAAAAAACTGCCAAACATATTTCTATCAAAGAAACTTTTTTGATTTGTCCTAAAGAGTTTTCAGTCTAGTAAAGGAGGTAATATAAAATAAAACAAAATAAAATAAAAGCAAAACAAAGAATATATAACAGAATATTTAGGATCTGGTGCAGAGAAGGGAAGGGCAGGATAATCTGCCTAGAAGAATAGAGAAAGGCAGCACAGATGACCTTTGGGCTGAGTCCTAAAAGAAGAGCTTCTAGCCTAGTAGACTAGGCAAGTGACTCAGACACAAGAAAGACATCATGAATTTTTTTCCAGATAAGGTTTAGCTATGTAGCCCAAACTGGCATGGAACTTGTAATCCTTCTGACTCCATCTAGGATTTAAAACATGTATTATGATGCCCAGCTAGCAAGTTTGGAAATTTTAAGGATTGCAATTAATTTGGGAGCCAAAATAGAGTAAAGAGAGTAGTTTTCTGAGAGAATTCTGAGTAAAGAGGCAGAGTATTCCAAGAATCTCACCTTCTATCCCGAAAGCTCAGTATTCTAATGACCATCATAGCACTTAGTATTCACTATATAGATATATTGTCAACTAACCTCTAGTGACTCATAATTTATACAATATATTGTATCCATTTCAAGTGTATATCTTGGTTACTTTTGATAAATGTATGAACCTGTATAACCACTGCCATTATCATTACCTAAACTACTTTTATCTACTTCCTACACTTACCCAGATCTTTCCTAAAGTTTCGATTAAGTGGAATCATATAATACATATTTTTGTATCTGCTTTCTTTTGTGCAGCTCAATGTTTTTGAGGTTCACTCAGGTTGTTGAAAAGCTCTTTCTTTTTTATTACTGAGGTTTTATGGCCTTTATGTTACAGACTGTTTACCTAGTCACATATTGGTGACACCTATCAATGGACATTTGTGCCATTTCCAGATTTTAGCTTTCATTAAGCTGTTCTGAATATTTGTGTATATGATTTTTCTCAGCTCTCAATGCAATGTATGTTGTAGATAAGAGATATGGAAAGATCCTCCCCTAAACCCACTTGTCAAAGTAGATGTATGTGTGGCAGGGAACTGGAGGAGAGCAGCATGAAGAATTTGCTTCAGGCCTGAATAATCATAGATGCTCACTCTGCTGGCAAAATTAATTGGTCTAACGAAGTCATGTGGAAGAAAAAAAATTGAAAAAAAAATGAAGCAAAAAGCTAGAAACAACCAAAATACCTAGCGATGAAAGATGAAGTATATTATAGTGAAATACATGAAACACTATTAAACAGTAAAAATACACACAATAGAACAGTTATGGAAATGGATTATTGTTCTGGGTATATATTACATATAATATGTAATGTAGTATTACATATATTATATATAGGGTTTTTTGGTAGTGGGGTTCAAATACAGGGTGTTGTACTTGCTAGGCAAGGCATTACTACTAAGTTACATTCCAGTCCTGTTCCTGAATATGAGATGAAAGAAGGGGAAAAGCCAAAGATCCTGCTTAGGAAGCAAAGGTTAGGTCATGAAAGACGTTTACAACATCAATATTTTATGTGTACACATTGGCAACTTGCATTAGTCAGCTAGGACTGCCATAACAAAGTATCCGACCAGGTGGCTTTAACAACAAAATGTATTTTCTCACAAATGTGAAAGCTGGGATTCTAAGATCAAATAGTTATCAGGTTTGGTTACTTCTGAGGCCTGTGCATCTATTCTTACTGCCACGTGAAAGTATCTCTTGGGGGCTTGGGGTGCTAACTGTAACAAATAACAAGTCTATTACTCTTTTAAAGTACTTTTCAGCCTGGGGATATGGCCTAGTGGCAAGAGTGCTTGCCTCGTATACATGAGGCCCTGGGTTCGGTTCCCCAGCACCACATATACAGAAAATGGCCAGAAGTGGTGCTGTGGCTCAAGTGGCAGAGTGCTAGCCTTGAGCAAGAAGAAGCCAGGGACAGTGCTCAGGCCCTGAGTCCAAGCCCCAGGACTGGCCAAAAAAAAAAAAAAAAGTACTTTTCAGTCTTTTCTATTTTGGGGGCAGGGGGGCTTGAATTCTGAGCCTGGTTGCTGTCCATGAGCTCTTTATTTTTATTTATTTATTTATTTATTTATTTATTTATTTATTTATATTGTAGAAGAGAGATGAAATGGATAAGGGTACACATAGATTGTCAATGGTTACATTGATTATATCACATTTCTTGAAAACAGAACTTTTCTGCTTCTGTAAACAACTTTTTCCCATACATGTAAAGTGAGGTTAGTGCTGACATAATTATTGCTATACTCACAGTTTGAATGTCTCCACTGTGTATGAGGTACAAAATCTCCATCCATACACACAACACTGCTCTTACTCACTCGAGAATAGGCATTCATATAATTATAGGTTGCAACCACTCAATAATGTTTTCAACACTGGAATGACAGGAAGTCATGCTACAAATATCAGCAATCAAAATGTCTTCTGGTTGGAGTCCCAGATTTTAACTTATTCTTCACTAGATGAATAGACTGCTCTGTTGACTTCTTCAAGGAAAATAAGATTACTCATGTCGTGCTAACTACTTCATCCAAGAGTACTCCTTCCCATTTGTCCTCTGACACTTTGCTGTTTTAGCCTCTGAACTTAGCAGCCACCAGAGTCATCTTTCCTCTTGTGGTCTGTCATAGCGTTCTCTTATGCTCTTCGCTAGTTGTTTGATGAACACTCTGTAAATTTTCCCACAGTATGTATGCACTGTCTTCTGTAGTTCCAGTTCTAAAGGCTTTAATAAGGAACGAACATCATCATCTTCAAAGGAACAATTTCTTAGGGCTTCATAAACAGCTCTGAACACTGGCTGTTTCTCATCATGGTAGACACCCCTGTTCCCATGAAGAATGGAGATTCCGCCTTTCTCAGCTTCTAGGCAATTGCTTCCATATATACAGTGATCTGGTCGATAATTCCAGTGACACGGAAAACATAAAGGCTTTCTGGAGTATGAAAAAACATGATATTCAATAGGTCTTGATCACCCCAGGTGATGTTTAGCTTGTATTTCTTAAGCAACGGCATAGGTATGTCTCCCCATTGTAGCTGCACAGTTGTCATATCATTCTTGAAATACTTCCTTTTCATTCGAGTCATGTTCATCAACATGACCCCTGAGTTCACTCCAGTTTTGCCATAGTATGGGTGTCTAGCAAAGCGGTTGCACCATCCCATTCGAGGGTCCTCGTGCTCTGGTGCCATTGCAGCAATTTGTGTGGAATTAAATTTCTTCAGTAAAGACCAAATATCATCAACAGGTCGTAAGAAGAGGATACCAGTGTCAACATACAATAGGGAGTCAACTTCTTTCAGGATTAAAGGCAAGAATAACCTCTGGGAAGCGCACAGCTTGAAGAGTTTTCTTCCACTCTGCTGCATTCTCACTTGGAAAGGTAACGGGATACAACGTGTAATGAAATCTTCGTAGAAATGACCAGCTATTGAGTCTCTCTTTAAAGCTATCACGTAGTTGATCTTCAGCAAAAATGTGGAACTGTAGGGTTGATGCTGAAAATAATAGCAGACTTCAACATGGTCATTGTTTCTTCCAGTCTTTCTCCACAGGCCACAACAGCAAGGTGCATCTTCTCCATAGGCTGTGTTTTCATGCTATACCAGTGCACCACCCGAGAACCAGGAAGACGCTGCAGCCTGCGGCTTCCCGCTACCGCCGACCGTTCCTGCTAGCTGAAAGCGTAAAGGAGCGAGCAGAAGCCGCAGGCCAGGCCCCGTACTACGAGGTGCATCACATCCGGCCCCGCGCGACCGCCGCCTCCGCCGCGCGCACCTGGGCCAACTGGAGTCAGAGGACTGTCCATGAGCTCTTTAGCATAAAGCTAGTGCTCTACCATTGGAGCCACAGCACCAATTCTGGTTTTCTGGTAGTTAATTGGAACTAAGAGTCTCACAGACTTTCCTGCACAGGCTGGCTTTGAACCTCAGTCCTCAGATCTCAGCACTGGCTCCTGCCTCTTCAGTCTTATTTTCTTATTGCTGCTGGAGTTTGAACTCAGAGACTCACACATGCTAGATTGAGGTGATACCACTAAGCCATGCCCCTGAACCTGTTTTTCTCTGGTTATTTTTAGCACAGGGTCTCCTTTCCTTCTTTCAGGACTGGCCTGAGCCATGGTCTGCCCACTTTTTGCCTTCCCATTGTCTGTGAGATCACAAGAACACAGCACTGTGTACAGCTGCCCTCTTCATAGACAACCTCTCCTAGTGCCATGATCTTCCCTATCTAATCCTTTCATATAGTTTAGGCTGACATCTGGGTGCCACAGTATTCAGCTAGGGGATCAGAAGGGATATTATGGATTTTTCTGCCCAGGCTGGTCTTGGACTACAATCCTCCCATTCTCAGTTTTCCAAGTAGCTAGGATTAGAGATGTGGGCTGCTGGCACCAAGCATGATATGTGTGTGTGTGTGTGTGTGTGCGCACGCGTGCACTAGTACTGAGGCTTGAACTCAGGGCCTCATGCTCAGCATTTTTGTTTTGCTGACAACTGGTGCTCTACTGCTTCAGTCACACCACTTCTGAAATTTTTCTGGCTAATTGGAAATAATAGTTTCATGGATTTGTCTGCCTGGGCTGGCTCCAAACTTCAGTTCTCAGTCTCCTCAGCATAAGATTATAGGTATGCGCCACTGGTACCTGGTTCAAGACTTATATTTGATGTGGGAGAATGATCATACAATATGGAGTTCTGGTAATTACTGAGTGATCCTGAGAAAGTCATGCTATCTTTTCCTGATATGTAAAGTGAAGGTACCAATAATATATATCACACAAGCTTGTTGAAAGAATGAAATGAGATGAAGAATGAGTGGTGAGAGGGTAGTGGATGAATGAAAAATGGGACAGGGGACAAATATAGTCAGAATACTCAATGTACATGTATGATAAAGAAAATAAGGGGTTGCGATGTAGCTCATTGGCAAGGCATTTGTCTAGTAAGTGTAACATCCTGGGTTTGATCCCCAGTACCAAAAAAGAAAGGACAAAAAAAATACAGTTAAAAAAAACAAATGGGCTGGGAATGTGGCTTACCAGAAGAGTGCTTGCCTAGCATGCACAAAGCCCTGAGATGGATTTCTCAGCACCACATAAACAGAAAAGGCTGGAAGTAGCCCTGTGGCTCAAGTGTTAGACCTTGAGCAAAAAGAAGCCAGGGACAGTGCTTAGGCCCTGAGTCCAAGCCCCAGGACTGGCAAACAAACCAAACCAACCCAAAAGAAAACAAAAAGAAACAGAAAATAGGAAAAGTGAAATGAGTCAGAGGGAGGGCCAGAGAGGAATGAGGAGAATGATGGAATGGGTGATTTTGATCAAGAAGCACAAGATACATAAATGGACATGTTAAATGGTAACTCCTTTGCATAACCATTGAAGTTAAGAAAAAAAGAATAAAAGATATTGCATGGTAGCATGCCTATCTAGCAAGCTCAAGGCCCTGAGTTCAAACCAAGTGACACCAGGAAAAACCAAAAGAATGAAGAGTATTTAAAAAAAAAAAACAAAAAAAAAACTGGTATGCTTGTTATTTATTACAGTTGGCACCCTGAAGGCCCAAGAGGTATTTGTATATGGGAATGAGAGGCTGTTGTTCTGTACAGGACACATTAATAACTGATATATCAAGTTGCTAACCAGAAGCCCTGGCTATGAGTACTTATTTCTGGAATGGGATCCCTAGATCATGGGAGTTGAATATTAGTTATCTGAGAAAAGTAAAGACTTCTCTGAGCCGTTAGAATCAAATTATTAGAAAAGAAAATAATGATGTATGATTTCAATACTGCTAGAATTTAGAGGCCATGTTTAATCAGTAAGGATGGGAACAAACGGACACAGGAAAACAGAGGAGCAAAATCAGAAAAGAGACTAGAAAAGTAAATACAAAGCTATTTCCAGACAACTTCCTGGTCCAATCCCAGTATTACTAGAACTCTCACACAACTATTCTAGTTAAGGTAGATGCAACCATGTTTCATGGTCACTCTTTACTTTTGGGTTTAAAATGCCCACTTCAATCTTTTGAACACCAGCTACTAAGGTACTGTAGTACTGCCTTGAAATCTTCCCAGGAAAAAAGATGTCCACACTGGCTCTTCCCTGGCTATTCTAAAACTCTTCCTATCTGCTCACACCACAATCAATCCCTTTTCAGATCTTCTTACAACTTTGCCTAAAGATGACTTCATAGGAAGTACTGAGCTACGTATGTTTTCTTACCTTTACAGTATTTGGATAAATATATCAGAACAACAAAAAACCCCAGCTATGTTGTAACTATCCTTAGTCTAGACTACACTTACTCGCCACCCATACACAAATGATGACTTGGGGAAATAAGGTGGTTTTAGCACAAGAAGAAAGGCAGTGGAAGACAGGATAGCACTTCCTCACCTATTCCCAACTTAGGCTTCTCTGGCCTGAAATACACAAAAGCACATGTCAAGAGAACACAAGACACGGTTGTCTGCACTTCATCACTGCAGGCGCTCACAACTGGCAATTCCCATTGGCAGCATGTCTCTGTGCTGTCCCTTCTTTCTCACACACATGTGCTTTGGAGGGGAGATGTGGGTGAAGTAAAGTTTCTAATAAGCAAGTGGTGAGGGCCTAGAAACAGAGCACTTCAAAGTACAGTCCATCTTCCTTTCTCCTGATGTTGGATTCTAAAGACGTCAACTTGCTCCTCTCAGGAAACCGGCAGCAGTTTTCTCCCTTAGAGAAAAGCTGCAGCTCTTTAAAGAAATAAACTTAAGCCTTCGGAGTACAGAGAACAACTTCAGGGTCTTCCTGTTTTATACTTTTTAGGAGTTGAATTTTCACCTGTCTCATTGGTTGTTACCTGCCCTTAGAAAGGAACCTTTCTTTTCAATCTTTTTATTTTTATATTTTAAAATTTTATTGTAAAGATGATGAAAAGGGGGCTTGTAATTACACAAGTAAGGTAATGAGTACATTTCATTTTTGTTTTTTGGCCAGTCCTGGGCCTTGAACTCAGGGCCTGAGCACTGTCCCTGGCTTCCTTTTGCTCAAGGCTAGCACTCTGCCACTTGAGCCACGTGCCACTTCTGGCTGTTTTCTATATATGTGGTGCTGAGGAATCGAACCTAGGGCTTCATGTATACAAGGCAAGCACTCTTGCCACTAGGCCATATTCCCAGCCCAGTACATTTCTTTTTAAACACTGTTTACTCCCTCCTTCATTTTCTCCCTCTTTTCAATTTTTTAAAAACATAATCTTATTTTCAGAAGATCTATCAAAATCCTAATCAGACTCAATTCTGTTAGACTAACAAGAAATTCAAGGCTGAGCTTACTTATTCCTTATATGTACATCCTGCTTTTGTGTCCTCCATTCCCTCTCTCTCTTTTTCTTTTTGCCAGTCCTGGGCCTTGAACTCAGGGCCTGAGCACTGTCCCTGGCTTCCTTTTGCTCAAGGCTAGCATTCTGCCACTTGAGCCACAGCACCACTTCTGGCCATTTTCTATATATGTGGTGCTGAGGAATCAAACCTAGGGCTTCATGTATAAGAGGCAAGCACTCTTGCCACTAGGCCATATTCCCAGCCCCCATTCCCGATCTTGAAATGATAAAAAAAAACAAAAAACACAAAACAAAACCTTTTTTCATCCTTCATCTCATAGCTAGTTTTTCCTCCAGGGAAGGCTCTCTGATTCTCTTTGTCTTACTACCCAGTCTTTCAGAATATTATTTATTTTAGGCAAGTGCTCTACTACTTGAGCTATGCCCCCAGCCCTGTAGACTATTATTTATTTTAATGCTTAATGAGCTATATTACAGTAAGTTGTTTATTAAGAAATTTCCTCAGGGTAGAGGCTCACATTCATTTTTATATCCCTAGACACTGGGACTTAATTTCTGTTGAATGTTTAGTGTACAAATAAATGAATAGGTGAATGGAGGTCATTCTGCTAAAACAAAAGTGAAAAATAAAGCAAAACAAAACTTTCCCTAAGTTCACAATGACCTCTATATCAGTGAAATTTTTTTTTTAAATCATGCCTGACATTCTGGAGTCCTGGAAATTTCTTTTTCCATTTTCAAGTTCCATGTATCTCACGGTTTTAATGATAATCATCTCCCTTGACTCCCCTTCTCTGAGCCTACCTCAGTTTTTGTTGCTGGCTTTCTCTCCTCTGCCGCACCTTTGATGTTAGCATATTCCAAATTTCTGTTTTCCAACCTCTTCTTTTTCAGTACATGCTCTCTGATAACTTGATCAATGGCTTTACACTCCACATACATGCCTCTGGAAGCTCCACCTCAAATTCACACATTCCTTCTGAGCACTAGAAAGATGGATTCAGCTGCTTAATGGACAACTGACTCTGTCCACAAGGACCACAACCTTGCCATGCCTGAAACCAAGGTACTTATCTCCCTTGTCATACCCAGCACCCAGTCTATGTTTGTCTCCACGAACTTCCTATCTGAGGGAATTATGTCACCATTTATCTTGTCTCTGTGTCAGCAACCAACACTCCTCCCAATCTAATTGTTTCTTAATTTATATTGCCTTTATTCCCATGATGTATTTTAATCCTAAGTCCTATTGCCCAGATGGAGTCCAGAAGTCTCCCTGAACTACTAAAATGGAGTAGAAAATCCAGAAAGGCCAAAGAGTCTAGGAGGAATAAGAGGAGTAAGGGGTACACACATATAAAAATATAAATAGAGGTTTGACGGGAGGAGCAGCAGCGGAAAATGGAAGTGGTTGTGTGTCTTCTCGCTCCTTGATTGTTGCGCGCTCATCTTTCTCTCCGTCTACTTCATAATTACATTGTCCGATTTAGAATGTGATTACATTAATGCTAGATCATGTTGCTCAAAATTAAACAATTGGGTAACTCCAGAACTGATTGGTCATACCATTGTCACTGTGCTAATGCTTATTTCATTGCACTGGTTCATCTTCCTTCTCAATTTACCTGCTGCCACTTGGAATATATATCGGTTCATTATGGTGTCAAGTGGTAACATGGGAGTGTTTGACCCAACAGAAATACACAACCGAGGACAGCTAAAGTCACATATGAAAGAGGCAATGATCAAGCTTGGTTTCCACTTGCTATGTTTCTTCATGTATCTTTATAGTATGATTTTAGCTTTGATAAATGACTGAGCCCACATTACAGTGTACTGCACATTTGAGGAGCTACACTACTTAAACCATCTTTAGAACCGTAACCATAGCAGTATATATTTTCGTCTTTGAACAACAACAAAAAAACAACACTATTTTTGCTGCATTTTTACCATATAAAGTATTTGAAAAACACGAATTGAGTTTTTATAAATTTCTGGTTCTCAATTTTAATCTAAGCTCCAGCATATGAAGGTGTGTCTTTATATCATCTGTATATTGAAAATGGTAGGGTGTGTGTAGTAGTAGGTATGGATGCCAACCTTGTGTTGAGGTCCATCTTCCCCCTTGATGGAAGGGGCTTGATGCACCTCCCCCAGCCCTGGGGAATGCAGCCCTTCTACCCCCTCTGGATTGGAATCCAGAGGAACCAGTTGGGCAAACAGCCCCCCAACCTTCTAGCCAGCCCAGCGCGCTTGAGTGACGTTAGCCCTTGGGGGTCAGGTGATACCTTTCAGCCTATCGACATCCTGGCCAAACCCCTCCCTCGGAATCATCTCCCCTTGTCCTTATCTCAATAAAGTCAGTTCGCTCTAAGAAGCCAGCCCCGTTGCATGTGTACGTTGCAGGCGGTCACACATCTACGGCAGGTCCCGTGCGCGTCAGGTCAGAGCGACCCCCACGTTCCACTCTAACTTACCTGCAGGCCGGGGGTTAGGGGAGAGGACGAAAGGAGGGTGGAAAGAAAGAAGGAAGAGTCTGAGCCGGGAGGGGCAAAAAACCCCAACAACCTTGCATGCCAAAGAAATAAAGAATGCATCTGAAAGGGACACTTAGTAGATGAAACAGGCTGTCTTCCATTCTGCCAAAAAGTCAGACCACAGAACAATACTGTCAATGTACACAAAAGAAAGAAAATTACCATTTGCCTATGTTGTGGCAACATTGTACTACTGTGGCTTAAGGATTTATGGGACTGTTACTAAGTCTTAACACAAGAATGTTAACAAAAAATGACCCATACACACACACACACACACACACACACACACACACACACACACACACACACACTTCATTGCCATATTTGTGAAACTTTATAAGCCATTTGCCCCAGATACAATGTAATTCCTGCCTATAGAAAGGAAAATAAAATAAAGAATAAAAATGAAGGAGGGAGGGAAGGCAGCAAAGAGAGAGAGAGAGAGCAAAAATCAGCAGAGGGTCTCTCTTGAGTCTTTAGCGGAACACTGGATCAGAATAGAAGTTTGAAGAAACTACTTGAGGCTAAATATGTTGTCCAGAAAAAAAAGAACAACCCTCAGATACCAGCCCTAACAAGGTAAATTTCATGATGTCTGGCATTCAGTAAAAGCTATGAGGCAGCTGGACATGATGATTCATATCAAATCCAAGTCTTCAGGAAGTGGAATCAGGAAGAATGCATTTGAAGCCAGCCTAGGCTACACAGAGAGACCCTATCTCAAAACAACTAACAAAAAGTTACTAGGCATGCAAAGAAATAGGAAAATAGGAGCCATGATAAAAGAAAAATCAACAAATGGAAAGAGATAATCAATTACACAAAAGATAGTAGAAAAGACACTAGAATAATACTGTACTCTGTACATTCACAATTCCAGATGAAAGATTAAAAACAAACAGATATGGAAGGTATTTTAAAATACAGCCTAAATCTAACTTCTCTACAGATAAAAACTACCATATTGCATATGAAACATCTACTGTAATAGATTAAAAGCAAGTTACACATAGCCAAAGAGAAGACTAAAGAATTATGCCTGAGGGGCTGGGAATGTGGCCTAGTGGTAGAGTGCTTGCCTAGCATGCATAAAGCCCTGGATTCTATTCCTCAGCACCACATAAACAGAAAAAGCCAGAAATGGCACTGTGGCTCAAGTGGTAGAGTGCTAGCCTTAAGCAAAAAAGAAGCTAGGGATAGTGATCAGGCCCTGAGTTCAAGCCCCAGGATTGGCAAATAAAATTATATATATACATATATATATATATATATATATATATATATATATATATATATATATATATATATATATATGCCTGAGAACCTGGACTTGATTCCCAGCAAAACACCTCCCTACCCACAAGATTTAATAAGAAGGAAGACTCCAAAATTAAACACATAGAGGAAAAAAAAGACTGAAGACTGAAAAAAATAGAACTACCATATGATCTTACGAGACTACTCTTGGGAATTTATCTGAAGGAATGTAAGTTAGGATATAATAAAGGAACTTGCACACCCATATTCCCTGAGTACTATTCGTAATAGCCAAGCAATAAGATTAGTGCAGATACTTTACGACTGATGAATGTATCATCAAGAAAAGGTGATATATACACACAATGGAGTATTATTCAACCATAAAGAAGAGTGAAATTACATTGTCTGCTGAGAAATGTATAGATAGATCTGCAGATGATCATATTAGTGAAGTGAGCCAAGTAGAAAAAGATAAAGGCCCTATGTTTTCTCTCTGACATAGATGCTAGGTCTAAATAGAAAATATATACATACAGGATCATACACATACATATATAATCAATCTGGTTAAAGTATGGTATGTGTGCATGTGTGAAATACCATGGTGAAATCCCTTTCAACAATTAACAGGCACTACAATAAAAATGAATATTAAGAAGGTGAAACATGTCTTATTTGGTGTTAGTACTAGTGAGAAGGTGAAGGAGAATAAATATGGTCAAAGTATTTTTACATATAAGTGTGGAAAGGGAACAGTGAAACTTGTTGAGATTTGTTTGTTAAGTAGGAAGAGGGAATGAGGGAGAGCAGTGGTGGGGGTGGGCCTGATCAAGGTACACTGATGCTACTGAGAAAATTAAAAAGAGAATACCAGTGATCTGTGGGACATCCAGAAATGCCATAATATGTGCATTCGTGGAGTTTCTGGAAGCTAAGGGATGGGAAAGAGAAAAAAATTGAACAAATAATGATCAAAAAAGTTTTCAACTTTGATGAAAATTAAATCTATAGATCCAAAATTCCGACAAATCCAAAACATATGTGGCATAAAGAAACCACATACAACCTCTACCCCCCGCCCCACCAGAGTGATCAGACTTCTTAAAGATAATGATACAGAGAACATCTTCATTTCCACTACTTAGGTCCTCTTCTGTTTTAGTCACGCTTTTACAGAAACCACCAACTACTCTCCCACTACTGGTTTGATTGCCATTTGTTTTTTCCTCTTTACCACTATCAGAGAATCTTCACTGCCCTTTGAATAAAATCCAACTCTAAGTGCCTGCTAAATAAGGCCTTCTTAGCCTTAGCACATGGCATGACTGACCTTTTCTTTTCTCTAAACTCAGTACCCTTTGTCCTGTCTTCTAGCCACAGGGAACCACTTGGAAAGAGCTCTCTGGCCACTGTGCTTTCACCTGTACTGTTGCCTCTGTCTGGGAAACCCTTCCCTTCCTTGGTCTATTACACTGTGGCTGACACTCTTCACTAAGTTCCTGAAAGGCAGGAACTAGGCCTTTCTTTAATGTGCTGGCTACATAGCTCAATACATATTTCATTCATTTCCAGTAAGTAAAAAACATTGTGTTAAAATAATTTAACTAATCGTCCAAACGGAAATTTGTTGTTTTACACTCATGCATACCAGATTTTTTTTCAGAAGGCAGAAAAATGTTTTCTCAATACCAAGTGTCACTGGTTGTTGATACTTTTATCATTGGTTGGACTTAATTTTTAGCTCACTAAGTGTCCTGAAAATGTTTAGTTGATGACTGTTATAGTCTATGCAGTATCATTTCTCACCAGTACTCCTCACTAATATACCTGGGAAATGCTGTTTTTCTGGATGTCACAAACACGTGGCACTTTATTTTCTTAATGAATAAGCATTCAACATGGCCCATTTCTACAGAGAAGATCAAAACTCTTTTGATCACTGCCAGAAAGGAAAATCACTCAGAGTACATATGCTGCCTGCAAACAATTAGAAATACTTTTTTTACGTACACACAGGACTATCCACATGGATATCACAGTCTGTATACAGAAACTGGTGGTTCACTCACTGTCAATGGGCTTGTGGAACATGCCCAGGTGAAGGGAGGGCACAGATTAAGAGTTTATATTTAGAACTGTGAAAGTAGCAATGGAATGTCACTCAATTTACATTGACACTACACGGATAAGCAATAATAAAAATATATTCTATTTTCTTTTTGCCAATACCAGAACTTGAACTCAGGATCTCACACTTGCTTAGCTTGCTTGCTTATGCTGGTACTCTACCATCTGAGCCACAATTCCAGCTCAGTTTATTGCTGACTAGCTAGAAATGGAGACTCACAAATATTGCTGCTCAGGCTGGCTTCAAACCATCTTCCTCGGGGCTGGGAATGTGGCTTAGCAGTACAGTGCTTGCCTAGCATGCATGAAGCTCTGGGTTCAATTCCTCAGCACCACATAAACAGAAAAAGCCGGAAGTGGTGCTGTAGCTCAAGTAATAGAGTGCTAGCCTAGAGCAAAAGGAAGCCAGGGACAGTGCTCAAGCCCTGAGTTCAAGCCCCAGGACTGGCAAAAAAAAAAAAAAAATCTTCCTCTAGGTCTCAGTTTCCTGAGTATCTAGGCTTACAAGTGTGAGTCATAGGGCTGGGGATATGGCCTAGTGGCTAGAGTGCTTGCCTCATATACACGAGGCCCTGGGTTCAATTCCCCAGCACCACATATACAGAAAAGTGGTGCTGTGGCTCAAGTGGCAGAGTGCTAGCCTTGAGCAAAAAGAAGCCAGGAACAGTGCTCAGGCCCTGAGTCCAAGCCCAGGACTGGTCAAAATAAATAAATAAATAAGTGTGAGTCATAGATACCAGCTAATTCTATTAATTTTTAAGAAACCCTCAAATCCAAGGAACTGAGAATGTAGCTTAATGAGTAGAGCATATGCCTAGCATGTTCAAGGCTTTGAGTTTGCAGAAAGTAAATAAACAAATAAATAAATAAAACCAAAGTATTTTTTCTGTATATAACAGAGAGTCTGGGAGCCCATATAATCTAGTACTAATTCCATTTTAAAATGTATTCAGAAACAATCACCAAATACCCACTATATACTAGCCACCATGCCAGAAGAGAGACACAAAGCAATCTTTGCTAGTAGGAAACTGCTTGTCAAGCAGAGATTCTGAAAAGAGACTGTAAGTCATATGCCTCTTGAAGACACACTACAATTTTTGTTGCATATAAAGTGCCACTTTACCTACTTTTGATAGGATATGATGCACACATAGATGAGAGGTGATAAAAGAGTTCAATATATTCACCCCAAATTAAAGACATATAAAGAGTATTGTATGTATAAACAATTTTACCTCACAGCAATCAGGAAATGCCTGTGCATAGGTGAAGACATAAACTGGAAAGAGGTGTCATTTAAGGCTCATCAATTTATATGTAGGGATTGACTGAAACCCTAAGACTAAGTGAGGTCACCCAAAAGGACTATGTGAAGCTGTTAGAAAATAATGGTCTTCCTCCCCGCCCTCTCCTCCTCATCACTATTGTCATCATAATCATCATACTCTGAGCGATTTACTCAATGATTTTACCTCTGTGCCAAACACACTATGAGGTACATTATGTGTAATGTTACTTCTAACCGCCAGGAACCACCTACAAGGTCACAAGCTATGAGACCTTTGGCACTTAGGAAGCTGCAAGTGAACAATCTCTCTCCAGAAGCAGAAGAAATACTGCCACAGGGAAAGAGAAG